>NC_064032.1:14647544-15296620 GCF_917208135.1 Athalia rosae | reverse complement strand
TAGTCTACAATGAGATTGTCAAAGTTACAATTATATTAATTCTGAAATGAAGAAAAAAAAGTAAAAACGCGATCCACACTACTCGTGTACTTTCTAGAAAGTTTGGACAATATTTCTTATGGAAAAAAAATTAACTGACCGGTCATGAGATAAGTTTCGGAGGCAATCGAGGATTCGATTAAAGAATTGACGAAATTTTTCTCATTCAATGAAATTAACGTAATTATTGTAGGGTATATTCACTCTGCGGTATTAGAAAAAAAAGACAAATATTCTTCTCAGGGAATCTTCGGATATTTTTCGATTGCAACAAAATGTGAATAAAAATGATGAATAATAGGGACTTCATTGCACTTTTCATAGATGTAGTGGTAGATTAATATTGAAGAGGAATGTATACGTATACAACGTACAAAGCTCATAGTAAAAGGGGTGCGCGATTCTCCTGTGGGATCCCCTATATCTATATAATATCAACCCGCGGAGACATCCGAACAGGTTATATCCTGGCGTTCGTTCATCCCCGTTGGTGGTTGTAGAATATTATCAGTAACCTCGATCGAACGGTCAGCGTAACATCGTCGGAACGTACACGAATTTTATTTTATACATATCTTTCCTTTTTTTTCCAAGAGGAACAAGAAGAAGAAAACGTCGCGCAACTATATTATAACCATATAACAACGCATATGAAAATTGTTATAAATATACAAAAATATAACTGTATTTTATAGGTACAGAATTTTATATTCTAAATATACTATATAATACCGCCATCTTGTTATCAATTCGATAAAAACTTATTTATTCATCTATTTGATTTGTTTTTCTTTTAATTTTTGGCACCGATTAAAAGGGGTAAGGATAAATGAAGACGGTAATCGCCTTTCTTTCGTTATTTCTGCCGCTGTTACTGATTTTAGTATCGCATTATGAGGAGATGAGCATCCTCCTTTTCTGGGGAGCAGAATACTCTGGATGCTGCTCCAGGCTGCTGCATCGTGACCCTTGACCTCGCGGATTCTTCCTTACCTCCTCCTCCTTCTTCTTCCTTTGCTCTTTCTTCGTCTTTCTCTCGTCCTCTGCGTCCTCATCTCTGAAGATATACCACGTGATCATACACCACATACGTTTCTGTATTGGTTACAAAGTTGTATGTACAGTAAAAGCGAAGCAACTTCATACCCAAGTATAATATAGCCTGCTAAAGCCCCTGACTCTTTGGAGAACCTTCTCCTGCTGAGCGGGATCTTTAAATTGCAAACGATACCTTTATACCTCCAACAAACACTGCGCATTACGCAAATCAGATGCTACAGCAGCAGCGGTAGTGCTTTGCAGGCTACAACGAAACAGCTTCTTGGAATTATTTGTAAAGATTGTGAAAGAAAGAAGACAAAAAAAAAAAGGAATACGATCATCCCTATAAGTTTGTTTCTTTTTTTTTCAAAATTTTCTTCCATGCATTTCTTCTTCTGTTATAGTCGGGAGAATCACTGTGAAATCGAACGCCGTAGAAGAAACAAGATGACCGCTTATATTACCGAATTATCGGATATGGTACCCACGTGTTCCGCCTTAGCTCGAAAACCAGATAAATTAACGATACTGAGAATGGCAGTGGCACATATGAAGGCGTTGAGGGGTGAGTTTTCATCTAAATTATTTCAAGTATTCCATGCGCATTGTATAAGCACCCTGGACCAACCAACGGCTTTTCTAACTTAAAAAAACTATGATTTTTCGGTATTTATTTATTACGAAAAATTGAAGAATCTTTCACAATGAATCCCGCTGGTAGACATGAACAAACTGAATACACATAATTCGTATGCCAACAACGAATCTCACCCAGGATCCCCGTTGTCTCCAGGCGAACGCGGCTCTTCGTGTTCGTTCAGGAATTTATTAAAATACGAACTCAGATGGGGAATAATAAGGAGAAACAGACCTCGATTTACACCTACGACAATATTGGCAACGATATTTTATTTAATTTCTATTTATTTTCTCAGTTTGTTTTATACGGTCCTTACGTTCAGTCCAGAAATAATTCTGCCGTAGATTTCGAACGATTCTTATTTTACATTTAGTTTTCCCGCCTGAGCATAACGACTCGAGTCTGTCATGAACGTCGTATGTTTTATAAATACACATCCTCCTTTTCCTACCTCTTGTTGCGGTCAGATATTCGTTGAGTTTTAACCAATTTGTATTCAGCCCCGTCGTCACTTGGCTGAGAGAAGAGGAGAGAGAAGTGACTATAAACAATGCTATGTCAAGACAAACGCGGTTTCAACAATCTCAACTCAATGAACGGAGTAACCGGAAACCAATATCACACTCTCTGCATTCGATATGAGCAATTTATTTCTCCGCTCAGATTATTCTGAAGTATTCAAAGACTCGACTTTCTTCTTATCGTCTGCGCACAGGTGTAGATACGATTTTTGGATTTTTTGAAAATTTCATTCAATTTTTAAGATATCCAATAACTTCTCTAAACTGGTCGTGGAAATTCAGGTATACTGGCTATCGTTGTACGCGGGACTTTATTTCTTGGTACCTACTCCTACTCAGATCTTATCAGCATTGGCTGACCCTCGCCAAAGACTTTCGACAATCCTGTACTACTCCCTTTAACTCGAACCAGATCCTTGTCTTATATATGTGACCCCCTACTACCGGTGGAGAAAGCTCTCCTGCTCCTGAACTGAATACGAATTATCCTAGATCATAGATTCTAGATCCTAGTCACTGATTTTCATGTGCTTATACCTCTCTTTCATCTTTACTTTTCCAGGGACGGGGAACACGAGCACAGACGGTACCTACAAGCCATCCTTCCTTACGGACCAGGAACTCAAACACCTCATTCTTGAGGCTGCTGACGGATTTTTATTCGTTGTCAGTTGCGATACAGGGCGAATCATTTACGTATCAGACTCTGTCGCACCCGTCCTAAACTACTCGCAAAGCGAATGGTATGGCACCAGTTTCTATACCCAGGTACACCCTGACGACGCTGAAAAAGTCAGGGAGCAGCTTAGCGCCGCCGAACCACAACATGCCGGAAGGGTTCTCGATCTCAAAACTGGAACGGTCAAGAAGGAGGGACATCAATGTGAGAAAAGACTGCTAAAACTTACCCGGAACAATATCTATTAACTGTTGTCCTTGCAGCTTCCATGAGACTCTGCATGGGATCCAGAAGGGGATTTATATGCAGAATGAAAGTAGGCAGTCTTCAAACTAGCGGTGACATGGCAGCAGCTCATGGACTCCATCGTCTTAAGCAGAGAAATTCCCTCGGACCACCTGCGAGAGACGGACAGAGTTACGCGGTTGTTCACTGCACTGGTTATATTAAAAATTGGCCACCTACGGGTGAGTGTTTTCGTAGAGAAAAGAAATAAATCTAGTCACATTTGAAATCGTATATACCGATTTTTTACCCAAACATCTAATGGGATGTTTTAAATCGTAGGTGATTTTGTTTCCCCGTGTGTACCAGGTGTGGGTATAGGTGACAGGGGACAGGGCGGGGGGGTCCAGGGGGGACCCGATGGTGTCGGGGGAGAAGACGGAAGCTCCACACATTGCTGCCTTGTCGCAATAGGGCGACTACAAGTTACCAGCACGCCGAACACTAGTGATTTGACAGGATCGAATAGCAACAACGGTAAAAATAATTTTGGCCTGGTTTATTGTGTATGAGAGATTTGAAGAAACGACTTCCAGACTGATGCTCCGGCCTCTGTATTTCAGAATTCATCTCTCGACATTCTGCCGAAGGTAAATTCACGTTTGTCGATCAAAGGGTCGCAGGAATTTTAGGATACACACCTTCGGAATTACTCGGACATCCCTGCTATGATTTTTTCCACCCCGAGGATCTGTCTCACATGAGAGAAAGCTTCGAACAAGGTGAGTCGAACAATTTCTAAAATTGGATTCATCGCTATTTGAATTATGTAAATGTTCTCTATTTCTGCAGTGTTGAAACTTAAGGGACAAGTTATGTCGGTCATGTACCGGTTTAGAGCAAAAAATCGCGACTGGGTATGGCTAAGAACCTCCGCATTTGCCTTCTTAAATCCTTATACCGACGAAGTCGAGTATATCGTCTGTACAAATACAACGGCAAAATCTCTCCACTCTGGAAGCGACGGTACGCAAAATGAAGGCGAAGCTGTTGCGGCCTACGGGCAACCTGGTCTCGACTACAGCCTTCAAAGACATCCTACGAGAGATGCCATTTACTCTGCTCATCACATGATGCAGCATCCAGCAACGGTTGCTACCGCAGGTAAGCATGAGCAGATCCCTTCATATTCAAAATCTATTATTTTCTTCCTCATCGAATGGGTCGCTCGTCGATATTTTGAATTTTAGGACCACAACAAGCAAGGCCTTCTAGTGCTCAGAATGTTTATCAGGGTTACGAGACGACGCAATCTCCCATAGCGTATGGATCTCCGGGTCAGCAGAGTGCAACATCTTCTGTTTTAAATCGGATACAAAAACCAACTAACACGTCACCAACTCCAGTGCAACAAGCTTGGGCGCTTAGCAGACAGGTGAATATCTGCGCTCAAGAATTTTCGCTTAATTGGATAGCTTCATACTCATGGACTTGATATTTATTTTTCTCTTTCTTCCCGCCATTCTTATTCAAGCAACAACCTGTCACCGAGGGTTATCAATACAGCCAATTGAGTCCCTCGAGATCTCCGAGTGGACCAACGTATACCCAACTTAGCAGTGGAGCAAGGACGCCTGCTACTCCTTATCATGCCGTTACAACGGTTCCAAACAATCCAGGTGATTTTCCGTGCACTATATTATTATTGTTAGCATCGATTTTTAGTTTCATATTTTATCCTCAATTCGTTTATTCAGGCATGTGGGGTTGGCAAGGACAACAACACCAAGGAACACACCAGGCACAACAAGACGGAGGTCAGTCTGGAGCCCCAGGTCCTCCTCAAAACCAAGGATCTCATCCTTCGCAAGGAGGTCCGGGGCCACAACCACAGGAATTGTCGGATATGCTTCAAATGTTGCAGGACCAAGGTGGAGCCTCAGGATTCGAAGAGCTCAATATGTTTAATACAAATTTCGAGTAGTAGGAAATGAATTTTCAGTCCTAAAATACTCTCGTCGATAATCTTTATTCTCAATTTTTTCTGCCCGTATCTGTGCGATAAATGATTGAATTTTTTTTTTATCGATTTAATCTGCGAACGAAGATAGAAAACGTGAGAGGTCACCTTTTCCAATTTCCCAAAAAAAACGAGAAAGATAAAACAATCCAATCGCTTGCTGACATTTTTCATAAACATTTTTCCAAAAAGCGTACATTTTTGCAACGTATTCATCATTATCAATGGCATATTAGGTCTTCTTCGATAAAAAAAAAAAAAAAAGCCAATCTTTCTGTTGGAAGAATTTTTTTTATCGTAGATAATAATACCGTGAAAAAAAGAATGAAATATTTTTCAAAACTCACTGACGAAAACAAAAACAAACAAATTCAAATATTCATAAGGCGTTTTACAGTCTTCTTTCCGATATTTCTGTAATAATATGCTTTTATTGTAGGTGTTCTTGTACGATAAGATAAAATAGGCTTCACACGTCAAAACATTAGGTAATATCATTTTTCTTTCTTTTTTCATGTTTGTAAACAGTGCAATTATCTATACATAAGTATATATTCATATTATTATATTAAAGATTAATGATCAGTAATCATTTATTCGATATGATACTTAGACACCAACACGTCACGACAATGTACAAAATTATTCTAATGCACGCACTTGGCAGAACAAACAAAACAGCCGCAGCTTGTTACGTTAAGATAAAAAAGAAGAAAAATCGAAAACAAAAACATGAAGAAAAGTCAATTCAGTATCATTTACAGATTTTTTATTAGTTAATATTAATCATGGCGATAATAATAATAATAGTAATAATATAATAATGACAACATTGATTAGCACGTTAAATACAAAACAAAAAAAATAACAATTGATTATGATTACTGTATTGAAAGCTTATTGAAAGTGTCTTGACCGTCACAGAAAACTCACAAAAAATGGAGGAAAAGCAGAATGGACCGCAAAATGATCGGAGCATATCATGGTGAATGAAATTTTTCTTTTTCTCAATACATGGGGAATTAAAACATGAACTCGTTTGTTTGAAAATTTCATTTATTAAGGTCAACAATGAAATTGATGATACAACTTTTAAAAACTAAGTAACTATAATATATTTACAATTTTAATTTAACAGCTGATATTGATTTTTTGTCTCTTTTTTTCTGATCATTACCAGTTTTCGTTTTTATATGACTCTTGACTTGGTCCTGTAACTGGTTGAAGAACGCTGTGGAAGATTTGGCGGAGCTCGCGAGAGTTTCATCTATCCTCGATATATTTCGTTCTTTACTCAGATTGTCAATTAACTTGGTAGCCTTTTCTTTGCTGTATTTATTGCCCAAACCAGGACGCAATCTGTCAACCAATCTCTCACGTTTTTCTTTTGCCTTCTCACGCTCTCGTTGCTTCAACTTTTTGTGACGGCGCTCGCGGTTCTTATCAGTGTCAGTTCGCTCTTCTCTACCGATCAGATCACCTCGCGGTTTTGCTAAAATATCAACGGGTCTTTGAGTACGTGGGTCATTTTTTGATGGGCATACACAGTAAGAGAAAAATTTCAATACGTTACCTCTGATTTCCTCAGGTGCTAACAACGTCGCGTCGCTTGTTGCCACTGGCGCTACTTCTTCCATCGTAATAGCCGGCAGATTGCTGACAATTTTAATGTCAGGACGAGCCTAGAATTGAGAAAAAGTATGAAGAAGTCAACTTCTCATATTCCCAAAATTTCTTTAAATTTGTTCAGTTTAAATGTCTCACCATTTTAGGTGTGTAGTGGAAGTTGGAAAGAGCATCAAGTTTGGTGAACAAGGAATGCATCATTTCTCGAACTTCGATGTGCTCTTTTGGTTCCTCTACTTCTTTTTCATCATTGTCAGGGTTCAATGCCTCCTTTTGTTTCAAGAATTCATTTTCATAAACCTGCGCCAGACTCACCTTACTTTTTTCCTGATCGAGAATCAGTTTCTTTTTATATTCCATTGGGGTTTCAACAGGTTTAAATTTCTTTTCAACATCGTCCCAAGCTTTATCTTTTATTCTCTGTCTTATTATGTCTTCTAATTTTAAGGTCGTTTGCTCAGTTATCACAGGAGCTGGTCTAGAAGTTATATCAAATTCTACATGCTCTTCCAGCAGCGAATTCTGTGGCCTATTGGCTGCATCGACTTCACCTCTCAATTGCCATGGCTTCTCTGAAATGGCAACTTTCTCCAAATCATCAATTCGTTTTCTGAGTCTATCCTGACGAGTTTCTAATGTTGATTTCACCTCTGTTTGTCCCCCTGTTTCATCCTCAGAGTTATCAATCTCCGATACATTGTCGATATTAAATTTCACACGCTTTATATTCTCCTCTGATAAATTATTGACATCAGAATTTTCTCCAGATTCTGGGTGATCGAGTTGGTCTTCATTTGACTCTTCCTCACTCTCTCCTACGGAGTTTGCATTTTTGTCGTCTTGCGGTTGATCAAAAAAGTCCTTAAATTTGGCTAATCTTGGATCAGCTCCATTTTCCGCACTCCCGTCTTCCGAAACATAATCAAATAGATCCACAGATTCCTCATCATTGACATCACTATCACTTTCATGCTGTTTTCCATCTTTCATGGCCTTCTTATCTTCTTTATTCAGAAATTCATCGAGTTCCTGTAATTTGAAAAAAGTGTCGTCTACGACAGAGGGCTTGGTCATTTTTCTCACTTCTTTCTTGGTCTTTTTTTTCATTTTAGGTCTACCGAGGTCATCTTTATCTGAATCCTCAGAGCTAGAGTGTTCAAAGTTGTCAGCAAACATTCTTTCTTCACCCCGAAGTTCTTCAACACTGGGTACGATAGCATTTTCTTCAAATTCATTTTTATTCAACTTTATCGGTAACGTTAATTTATTTACACCTGCCAATGCTTTTGAAGTTCCCAATAAAAGATGTGCCCACTCTCCTTCATTCTGCAGTTCTAACTGCTGCCATATCTGCTCAGCATCGAAACCATCTATAATCAGTTCTGGTAACGCCTTAGTCTTTCGACCAGATTGTTCTTTTGTAAAATCGTACAGAGATTTTACAGAATCACGGAACACTGATAGAACGTCCTCTTGTACGCTGTGGAAAGAAAATTGAGTGTTAAATAGATGTGTAAAAGTATTGGCAGGCTACATTTATGATTTCAGAATTAGTTTTTAAATTGTAATAGTAGTGAATAACCTTAAATAATTTCCAGGTTTTTTGGTATTGGCTGAGACTACGCTCAAAATGCTTTCAAAAACTTTGGGACCTTCCATATTTTTGTGATGATTCCTGTCGAGCAAAATACTGAAATCAATATCCTGTTCAGCTTATTATTACAGATTTAAAACATGTTCAACGGTTGACTAATTCGGTCGACGTTTTAACTCACCATGTGGGAAGCACGCGCCACGCAAGGGTAACCAGCAAACGTCATTTGAGCTTGAAGCCACACACTTCAAGTTGAAAGAAAGATTCCATCAGAGTGCTAACAAATGCAGGCCAGCTTCACCATCCCAGATTTATTTCTAATTTTTTCCTGATTATATCTCATTTTTCCCGAGTAATTTTCGATTTTTTAAGTAATTATTCAATTACCACATCTTCCCCGCCGAAAAAGTGACAACTAGCGCCAAAAAGCGTAACACCGGCTCGCGGAACTCGGATGAACTAAAATTTCAAGTTTCTTGCCCCTTGACGCCACGAGACCCGCCTTACAACAAAGATGTAATTTCGTTGACTGATAATAACTAACAATAAGAAGAATAAGAGTGCATCCTCAAAAGCAGAGGGGCTAGACTGACAGCTAGAAAATTGAATTCAATCTAGAGAAGAGTCCTATCATACTTGGTTGTTTTTTGGCATGAATACCAGAAGAGTTGATCACTGCTATTCGTTTCATTCTTCCAGGTCGAACTGTATTTATCCCAGAGGAGAATGCACAGCTGAAATGACAGAGTCCTTGTGGTACACGTCAGATGTTATTATTACACCCCTGTGTACCTTAGCGGAAAGTCAGTGCTGGTGTGTCGCTGGACAAGGTCCAGCTGCCCACCGCAAGCATGTTGTTGCTCTGCTTTTGAAAACGACACAGAGAGTTGGAGGAGAAGAAATCATACTTCCTAGTACATGTATCTACTCGAGAACTGCAGTCATTCCATACTGGCCCTATTTCTGAACCCCTCTTGAAGTTCAAGGTATGCCATTGGTTAAAAATATTGGAAAAAATTTCTTTACTTCCTCAGGATATGAATGTAAATCAGCTGGAGACTCGGGATCCTATACAAGAAGAATTATAACTACAGGATCCGAAATGCGTGCATCAAATTTCGTAGATCTCATAACAGCTCAGTGCCTACCAAGCATACTATTATGCCAGTCAACGCATTTCAAATTATTTTCACTCTTTCAATCGATTAATTGGCGATAACTCGATCAATTTCATAGATGGAATTATTTTGCTTGCAGATTCGGATTCCTGAGATCAAAATACATGAGGATAGCGTGAGGAGCCCTTCACAAAAAAATCTGTGCTTTCATCTCAGATTTTGAGAAAATTCCAAGGCTATAGGCTCACTGTTTTTTTCGGCAAAAACGTGGAGTATCCCCCAGAATAATTCCAGGACGCTTTTCCTACGTTAAATTGCGTGATAAACACAACGCCGTCGTTTGAATTGAGCCGGCATTGAATCCCAACAAGATATCCTCAATTTTTCACTTTTGCAATCGATTAATTGGCGATAACTCGATCAATTTCATAGATGGAATTATTCTGCTTGCAGATTTGGATTCCTGAGATCAAAATATATAAGGATAGCGTGAGGAGCCCTTCACAAAAAAATCTGTGCTTTCCTCTCACATTTTGAGAAGATTCCAAGGCTGTAGGCTTACCATTTTTTTCGGCAAAAAAGTGAAAGATTCCCCAGAATGATTGCAGGACGCTTTTCCTACGTAAAAAAGCGTATCGAACTGAAAGCCGTTAATCAAATTAAGCTGGCGCAAGATCCCATCGAGATATCTTTGATTTTTTACTTTTTCGATCGATTAATTGGCGATAACTCGATCAATTTCATAGATAAAATTATTCTGCTTGCAGATTCGGATTCCTGAGATCAAAATACATGAGGATAGCATGAGGAGCCCTTCACAAAAAAATCTGTGCTTTCATCTCAGATTTTGAGAAGATTCCAAGGCTGTAGGCTTACCGTTTTTTTCGGCAAAAAAGTGAAAGATTCCCCAGAATGATTGCAGGACGCTTTTCCTACGTAAAAAAGCGTATCGAACTGAAAGCCGTCAATCAAATTGAGCTGGCGCAAGATCCCATCGAGATATCTTTGATTTTTTACTTTTTCGATCGATTAATTGGCGATAACTCGATCAATTTCATAGATAAAATTATTCTGCTTGCAGATTCGGATTCCTGAGATCAAAATACATAAGGATAGCATGAGGAGCCCTTCACAAAAAAATCTGTGCTTTCCTCTCACATTTTGAGAAGATTCCAAGGCTGTAGGCTTACCATTTTTTTCGGCAAAAAAGTGAAAGATTCCCCAGAATGATTGCAGGACGCTTTTCCTACGTAAAAAAGCGTATCGAACTGAAAGCCGTCAATCAAATTAAGCTGGCGCAAGATCCCATCGAGATATCTTTGATTTTTTACTTTTTCGATCGATTAATTGGCGATAACTCGATCAATTTCATAGATAAAATTATTCTGCTTGCAGATTCGGATTCCTGAGATCAAAATACATAAGGATAGCATGAGGAGCCCTTCACAAAAAAATCTGTGCTTTCCTCTCACATTTTGAGAAGATTCCAAGGCTGTAGGCTTACCATTTTTTTCGGCAAAAAAGTGAAAGATTCCCCAGAATGATTGCAGGACGCTTTTCCTACGTAAAAAAGCGTATCGAACTGAAAGCCGTCAATCAAATTAAGCTGGCGCAAGATCCCATCGAGATATCTTTGATTTTTTACTTTTTCGATCGATTAATTGGCGATAACTCGATCAATTTCGTAGATGGAATCATTCTGCTCGCAGATTCGGATTCCTCAGATCGAAATACATGTACCTATTGTGATAAACCCTTCAGAAAAAATCCTTTGTCAGAGAACATGCATTTTTCTATTCAATAAATCCATGTAATATGCTCAATAACGTGTTAGAATTCATTTCCAATCCTCGCCGAAAAGCCCCCTCAAATCGACAGTTTATTAATTAGTTATTATTTATACGTTTTATTTAATCAACACAAAATGTAGCGCAAATAATATTGATAAAGGTACAACTGCTCGTAGAAAGAAAACGAATTCGCAAATAATACCAAAGTATAATACACAGTATAATATACGTTCGGGTGTGTGAATAAACTCCGCCGTGTTCGTCTCATCGGAGAATACGTCAGTAAAGAAATGATTTATTTATTAATTTTATACATTTATACAATATTTGATGATAAACCATGGTATATTTTCATATTTCCTTAAATTCTGTGCAGAGAGTCTCGCAATAAAGTCGTAAGAAGTCTTGGTCGTAAGGTTCGACGCGGGGCAAAATCGTAGATATGGCTGATTTTCGAGTCGCCGGGGCGAAAATTTGACGTCAAAAAATGAATTTTGGTATCAGGAGAATATGATGAGCGAGGAACCAGGGAATCAGGAGACTATACGCAAACGTTAGTAACTCGTCGAAAAAAAAAAAAAAAGACGGGCGAAGCGTCCCATTGGTTGCCCGGCGCCATCATGCTTTTTGGCGCCTGAAACCAATAGGAACCCGCGAAAAAGCTCGGAGCAAACTCGTCTCCTATTTCGACGAGTTACTAACGTTTGCGCATAGTCCCCTAAATTCAAAATGGACCCCGTCGCCGGATTGAACATGAATCAAATTGGCAGAGCAGATGTTAATTTAAAAGGGTTAATTAATAGTATATTCGGACAAATGAAGATTATTTATACAGCAGTGCATTGAGTGAGTCTTGCAAAATTGTTCAGCATATGGAATAATAATTGATTTTTTCGTAGGAATAGCTTGAAAATCAGCGGCATGACACTGCGAGTACATCACGTTATTTTGCGAATGCTCAACCTCTACTCTAACGATTGTATGACAGCTCCCAGACGATTGCACCAGATGAGATTCCTATGCGTGCTGACACTTAATTATACAATTAGTAAAGGTATGATCTTCTAACATGCTTCTCAGATTTTGAAAAGATAAAAAAGGCTATAGGCTTATCGTTTTTTTCGGCAAGGACGTGAAAGATTCTCCAGAATATTCCAGGACGCTTTTCCTACGTGAAAAAGCGTATCAAACAAGAAACCGTCAATCAAATTGAGCTAGCGTAAGATCCCATCAAGATATCTTTGATTTTTCACTTTTTCGATCGATTAATTGGCGATAACTCGATCAATTTCATAGATGGAATTATTTTGCTTGCAGATTCGGATTCCTGAGATCAAAGTACATGAGGATAGCGTACGGCACCCTTCAAAAAAAAATCTGTGCTTTCATCTCAGATTTTGAGAAAATTCCAAGGCTGTAGGCTTACTGTTTTTTCGGCAAAAACGTGGAGTATCCCCCAGGATAATTCCAGGACGCTTTTCTTACGTAAAACTGCGTGATAAACACAACGCCGTCGTTTGAATTGAGCTGGCAAGAAATCCCAACGAGATATCCTCAATTTTTCACTTTTTCAATCGATTAATTGGCGATAACTGGATCAATTTCATAGATGGAATTATTTTGCTTGCAGATTCGGATTCCTGAGATCAAAATACATGAGGATAGCGTACGGCACCCTTCAAAAAAAAATCTGTGCTGTCATCTCAGATTTTGAGAAACTTCCAAGGCTGTAGGCTTACTGTTTTTTTCGGCAAAAACGTGGAGTATCCCCCAGAATAATTCCAGAACGTTTTTCCTACGTAAAATTGCGTGATGAACACAACGCCGTCGTTTGAATTGAGCTGGCATGAAATCCCAACGAGATATCCTCAATTTTTCACTTTTTCAATCGATTAATTGGCGATAACTCGATCGATTTTATAGATGGAATTATTTTGCTTGCAGATTCGGATTCCTGAGATCAAAATACATGAGAATAGCGTGAGGCACCCTTCGAAAAAAAATCTGTGCTGTCCTCTCAGATTTTGAGAAAATTCCAAGGCTATAGGCTCACTGTTTTTTTCGGCAAAAACGTCGAGTATCCCCCAGAATAATTCCAGGACGCTTTTCCTACGTAAAGCTGCATGATAAACACAACGCCGTCGTTTGAATTGAGCTGGCATGAAATCCCAACGAGATATCCTCAATTTTTCACTTTTTCAATCGATTAATTGGCGATAACTCGATCAATTTCATAGATGGAATTATTTTGCTTGCAGATTCGGATTCCTGAGATCAAAATACATGAGGATAGCGTACGGCACCCTTCAAAAAAAAATCTGTGCTGTCATCTCAGATTTTGAGAAAATTCCAAGGCTGTAGGCTTACTGTTTTTTTCGGCAAAAACGTGGAGTATCCCCCAGAATAATTCCAGGACGCTTTTCCTACGTAAAATTGCGTGATAAACACAACGCCGTCGTTTGAGTTGAGCTGGCATGAAATCCCAACGAGATATCCTCAATTTTTCACTTTTTCAATCGATTAATTGGCGATAACTCGATCAATTTCATAGATGGAATTATTTTGCTTGCAGATTCGGATTCCTGAGATCAAAATACATGAGGATAGCGTACGGCACCCTTCAAAAAAAAATCTGTGCTGTCATCTCAGATTTTGAGAAAATTCCAAGGCTATAGGCTCACTGTTTTTTTCGGCAAAAACGTGGAGTATCCCCCAGAATAATTCCAGGACGCTTTTCCTACGTGAAATTGCGTGATAAACACAACGCCGTCGTTTGAATTGAGCTGGCATGAAATCCCAACGAGATATCCTCAATTTTTTACTTTTTCAATCGATTAATTGGCGATAACTCGATCAATTTCATAGATGGAATTATTTTGCTTGCAGATTCGGATTCCTGAGATCAAAATACATGAGGATAGCGTACGGCACCCTTCAAAAAAAAATCTGTGCTGTCATCTCAGATTTTGAGAAAATTCCAAGGCTATAGGCTCACTGTTTTTTTCGGCAAAAACGTGGAGTATCCCCCAGAATAATTCCAGGACGTTTTTCCTACGTAAAATTGCGTGATGAACACAACGCCGTCGTTTGAATTGAGCTGGCATGAAATCCCAACGAGATATCCCCAATTTTTCACTTTTTTAATCGATTAATTGGCGATAACTGGATCAATTTCATAGATGGAATTATTTTGCTTGCAGATTCGGATTCCTGAGATCAAAATACATAAGGATAGCGTACGGCACCCTTCAAAAAAAAATCTGTGCTGTCATCTCAGATTTTGAGAAAATTCCAAGGCTGTAGGCTTACTGTTTTTTCGGCAAAAACGTGGAGTATCCCCCAGGATAATTCCAGGACGCTTTTCCTACGTAAAACTGCGTGATAAACACAACGCCGTCGTTTGAATTGAGCTGGCATGAAATCCCAACGAGATATCCTCAATTTTTCACTTTTTCAATCGATTAATTGGCGATAACTCGATCAATTTCATAGATGGAATTATTTTGCTTGCAGATTCGGATTCCTGAGATCAAAATACATGAGGATAGCGTACGGCACCCTTCAAAAAAAAATCTGTGCTGTCATCTCAGATTTTGAGAAACTTCCAAGGCTGTAGGCTTACTGTTTTTTTCGGCAAAAACGTGGAGTATCCCCCAGAATAATTCCAGAACGTTTTTCCTACGTAAAATTGCGTGATGAACACAACGCCGTCGTTTGAATTGAGCTGGCATGAAATCCCAACGAGATATCCTCAATTTTTCACTTTTTCAATCGATTAATTGGCGATAACTCGATCGATTTTATAGATGGAATTATTTTGCTTGCAGATTCGGATTCCTGAGATCAAAATACATGAGAATAGCGTGAGGCACCCTTCGAAAAAAAATCTGTGCTGTCCTCTCAGATTTTGAGAAAATTCCAAGGCTATAGGCTCACTGTTTTTTTCGGCAAAAACGTCGAGTATCCCCCAGAATAATTCCAGGACGCTTTTCCTACGTAAAGCTGCGTGATAAACACAACGCCGTCGTTTGAATTGAGCTGGCATGAAATCCCAACGAGATATCCTCAATTTTTCACTTTTTCAATCGATTAATTGGCGATAACTCGATCAATTTCATAGACGGAATTATTTTGCTTGCAGATTCGGATTCCTGAGATCAAAATACATGAGAATAGCGTGAGGCACCCTTCGAAAAAAAATCTGTGCTGTCATCTCAGATTTTGAGAAAATTCCAAGGCTGTAGGCTTACTGTTTTTTTCGGCAAAAACGTGGAGTATCCCCCAGGATAATTCCAGGACGCTTTTCCTACGTAAAACTGCGTGATAAACACAACGCCGTCGTTTGAATTGAGCTGGCATGAAATCCCAACGAGATATCCTCAATTTTTCACTTTTTCAATCGATTAATTGGCGATAACTCGATCAATTTCATAGATGGAATCATTTTGCTTGCAGATTCGGATTCCTGAGATCAAAATACATGAGGATAGCGTACGGCACCCTTCAAAAAAAAATCTGTGCTGTCATCTCAGATTTTGAGAAACTTCCAAGGCTGTAGGCTTACTGTTTTTTTCGGCAAAAACGTGGAGTATCCCCCAGAATAATTCCAGAAGGTTTTTTCTACGTAAAATTGCGTGATGAACACAACGCCGTCGTTTGAATTGAGCTGGCATGAAATCCCAACGAGATATCCTCAATTTTTCACTTTTTCAATCGATTAATTGGCGATAACTCGATCGATTTTATAGATGGAATTATTTTGCTTGCAGATTCGGATTCCTGAGATCAAAATACATGAGAATAGCGTGAGGCACCCTTCGAAAAAAAATCTGTGCTGTCCTCTCAGATTTTGAGAAAATTCCAAGGCTATAGGCTCACTGTTTTTTTCGGCAAAAACGTCGAGTATCCCCCAGAATAATTCCAGGACGCTTTTCCTACGTAAAGCTGCGTGATAAACACAACGCCGTCGTTTGAATTGAGCTGGCATGAAATCCCAACGAGATATCCTCAATTTTTCACTTTTTCAATCGATTAATTGGCGATAACTCGATCAATTTCATAGACGGAATTATTTTGCTTGCAGATTCGGATTCCTGAGATCAAAATACATGAGAATAGCGTAAGGCACCCTTCGAAAAAAAATCTGTGCTGTCATCTCAGATTTTGAGAAAATTCCAAGGCTGTAGGCTTACTGTTTTTTTCGGCAAAAACGTGGAGTATCCCCCAGAATAATTCCAGGACGTTTTTCCTACGTAAAATTGCGTGATGAACACAACGCCGTCGTTTGAATTGAGCTGGCATGAAATCCCAACGAGATATCCTCAATTTTTCACTTTTTCAATCGATTAATTGGCGATAACTCGATCAATTTCATAGATGGAATTATTTTGCTTGCAGGTTCGGATTCCTGAGATCAAAATACATGAGAATAGCGTGAGGCACCTTCCGAAAAATAATCTGTGCTTTCATCTCAGATTTTGAGAAAATTCCAAGGCTATAGGCTCACTGTTTTTTTCGGCAAAAACGTGGAGTATCCCCCAGGATAATTCCAGGACGCTTTTCCTACGTAAAACTGCGTGATAAACACAACGCCGTCGTTTGAATTGAGCTGGCATGAAATCCCAACGAGATATCCTCAATTTTTCACTTTTTCAATCGATTAATTGGCGATAACTCGATCAATTTCATAGATGGAATCATTTTGCTTGCAGATTCGGATTCCAGAGATCGAATTACGTGCAACTAGCGTGATGAAGCCTTCAGAAAAAATCCGTTGTACATCCTTCTATTCAATAAATTCTTGTGATATTTCCAATAACGTGTCAGAATTCATTTTCAATCCTCACCCAAAAGCCCCCTCAAATTCACAGTTTATTATTTAGTTATTATCCATACGTTTTATTTAATTAACACAAAATGCAGCGCAAATAATATTGATAAAGGTACAACTGCTCGTGAAAAGAAAACGAATTCGCAACTAATACCAAAGTGACAGTTTAATATACGTTTGGGTGTGCGAATAACCTCTGCCGTGTTCGTCTCATCGGAGAATACATCAGTAAAGAAATGTTTTATTTATCAATTTACTGGATTTATACAATATTTGATGATAAACCATGGTATATTTTCATATTTCCTTAAATTCTGTGCAGAGAGTCTCGCAATAAAGTCGTAAGAAGTCTTGGTCGTAAGGTTCGACGCGGGGCAAAATCGTAGATATGGCTGATTTTCGAGTCGCCGGGGCGAAAATTGGACGTCGAAAAATGAATTTTGGTATCAGGAGAATATGATGAGCGAGGAGCCAGGGAATCAGGAGACTATACGCAAACGTTAGTAACTCGTCGAAATAGCAGACGACTTTAAGCTCCGAGTTTTTTCGCGGCTTCCTATTGGTTCCTAGCCAAAAAAGCATGATGGCGCCGGGCAACCAATAGGAAGCCGCGAAAAAACTCAGAGCTTAAAGTCGTCTGCTATTTCGACGAGTTACTAACGTTTGCGTATAGTCTCCTGATTCCCTGGCTCCTCGCTCATCATATTCTCCTGATACCAAAATTCATTTTTCGACGTCCAATTTTCGCCCCGGCGACTCGAAAATCAGCCATATCTACGATTTTGCCCCGCGTCGAACCTTACGACCAAGACTTCTTACGACTTTATTGCGAGACTCTCTGCACAGAATTTAAGGAAATATGAAAATATACCATGGTTTATCATCAAATATTGTATAAATCCAGTAAATTGATAAATAAAACATTTCTTTACTGATGTATTCTCCGATGAGACGAACACGGCAGAGGTTATTCGCACACCCAAACGTATATTAAACTGTCACTTTGGTATTAGTTGCGAATTCGTTTTCTTTTCACGAGCAGTTGTACCTTTATCAATATTATTTGCGCTGCATTTTGTGTTAATTAAATAAAACGTATGGATAATAACTAAATAATAAACTGTGAATTTGAGGGGGCTTTTGGGTGAGGATTGAAAATGAATTCTGACACGTTATTGGAAATATTACAAGAATTTATTGAATAGAAGGATGTACAACGGATTTTTTCTGAAGGCTTCATCACGCTAGTTGCACGTAATTCGATCTCTGGAATCCGAATCTGCAAGCAAAATGATTCCATCTATGAGATTGATCGAGTTATCGCCAATTAATCGATTGAAAAAGTGAAAAATTGAGGATATCTCGTTGGGATTTCATGCCAGCTCAATTCAAACGACGGCGTTGTGTTTATCACGCAATTTTACGTAGGAAAAGCGTCCTGGAATTATTCTGGGGGATACTCCACGTTTTTGCCGAAAAAAACAGTGAGCCTATAGCCTTGGAATTTTCTCAAAATCTGAGATGACAGCACAGATTTTTTTTCGAAGGGTGCCTTACGCTATTCTCATGTATTTTGATCTCAGGAATCCGAATCTGCAAGCGAAATGATTTCATCTATGAAATTGATCCAGTTATCGCCAATTAATCGATTGAAAAAGTGAAAAATTGAGGATATCTCGTTGGGATTTCATGCCAGCTCAACTCAAACGACGGCGTTCTGTTTATCACGCAATTTTACGTAGGAAAAGCGTCCTGGAATTATTCTGGGGGATACTCCACGTTTTTGCCGAAAAAAACAGTGAGCCTATAGCCTTGGAATTTTCTCAAAATCTGAGATGACAGCACAGATTTTTTTTTGAAGGGTGCCGTACGCTATCCTCATGTATTTTGATCTCAGGAATCCGAATCTGCGAGCAAAATAATTCCATCTATGAAATTGATCGAGTTATCGCCAATTAATCGATTGAAAAAGTGAAAAATTGAGGATATCTCGTTGGGATTTCATGCCAGCTCAATTCAAACGACGGCGTTGTGTTTATCACGCAGTTTTACGTAGGAAAAGCGTCCTGGAATTATCCTGGGGGATACTCCACGTTCTTGCCGAAAAAACAGTAAGCCTACAGCCTTGGAATTTTCTCAAAATCTGAGATGAAAGCACAGATTTTTTTTTGAAGGGTGCCGTACGCTATCCTCATGTATTTTGATCTCAGGAATCCGAATCTGCAAGCAAAATAATTCCATCTATGAAATTGATCCAGTTATCGCCAATTAATCGATTAAAAAAGTGAAAAATTGGGGATATCTCGTTGGGATTTCATGCCAGCTCAATTCAAACGACGGCGTTGTGTTCATCACGCAATTTTACGTAGGAAAAACGTCCTGGAATTATTCTGGGGGATACTCTACGTTTTTGCCGAAAAAAACAGTAAGCCTACAGCCTTGGAATTTTCTCAAAATCTGAGATGACAGCACAGATTTTTTTTCGAAGGGTGCCTTACGCTATTCTCATGTATTTTGATCTCAGGAATCCGAATCTGCAAGCAAAATAATTCCATCTATGAAATTGATCGAGTTATCGCCAATTAATCGATTGAAAAAGTGAAAAATTGAGGATATCTCGTTGGGATTTCATGCCAGCTCAACTCAAACGACGGCGTTGTGTTTATCACGCAATTTTACGTGGAAAAAGCGTCCTGGAATTATTCTGGGGGATACTCCACGTTTTTGCCGAAAAAAACAGTGAGCCTACAGCCTTGGAATTTTCTCAAAATCTGAGATGACAGCACAGATTTTTTTTTGAAGGGTGCCGTACGCTATCCTCATGTATTTTGATCTCAGAAATCCGAATCTGCAAGCAAAATAATTCCATCTATGAAATTGATCGAGTTATCGCCAATTAATCGATTGAAAAAGTGAAAAATTGAGGATATCTCGTTGGGATTTCATGCCAGCTCAATTCAAACGACGGCGTTGTGTTTATCACGCAGTTTTACGTAGGAAAAGCGTCCTGGAATTATCCTGGGGGATACTCCACGTTTTTGCCGAAAAAACAGTAAGCCTACAGCCTTGGAATTTTCTCAAAATCTGAGATGACAGCACAGATTTTTTTTTGAAGGGTGCCGTACGCTATCCTTATGTATTTTGATCTCAGGAATCCGAATCTGCAAGCAAAATAATTCCATCTATGAAATTGATCCAGTTATCGCCAATTAATCGATTAAAAAAGTGAAAAATTGGGGATATCTCGTTGGGATTTCATGCCAGCTCAATTCAAACGACGGCGTTGTGTTCATCACGCAATTTTACGTAGGAAAAACGTCCTGGAATTATTCTGGGGGATACTCCACGTTTTTGCCGAAAAAAACAGTGAGCCTATAGCCTTGGAATTTTCTCAAAATCTGAGATGACAGCACAGATTTTTTTTTGAAGGGTGCCGTACGCTATCCTCATGTATTTTGATCTCAGGAATCCGAATCTGCAAGCAAAATAATTCCATCTATGAAATTGATCGAGTTATCGCCAATTAATCGATTGAAAAAGTAAAAAATTGAGGATATCTCGTTGGGATTTCATGCCAGCTCAATTCAAACGACGGCGTTGTGTTCATCACGCAATTTTACGTAGGAAAAACGTCCTGGAATTATTCTGGGGGATACTCCACGTTTTTGCCGAAAAAAACAGTGAGCCTATAGCCTTGGAATTTTCTCAAAATCTGAGATGACAGCACAGATTTTTTTTTGAAGGGTGCCGTACGCTATCCTCATGTATTTTGATCTCAGGAATCCGAATCTGCAAGCAAAATAATTCCATCTATGAAATTGATCGAGTTATCGCCAATTAATCGATTGAAAAAGTGAAAAATTGAGGATATCTCGTTGGGATTTCATGCCAGCTCAACTCAAACGACGGCGTTGTGTTTATCACGCAATTTTACGTAGGAAAAGCGTCCTGGAATTATTCTGGGGGATACTCCACGTTTTTGCCGAAAAAAACAGTAAGCCTACAGCCTTGGAATTTTCTCAAAATCTGAGATGACAGCACAGATTTTTTTTTGAAGGGTGCCGTACGCTATCCTCATGTATTTTGATCTCAGGAATCCGAATCTGCAAGCAAAATAATTCCATCTATGAAATTGATCGAGTTATCGCCAATTAATCGATTGAAAAAGTGAAAAATTGAGGATATCTCGTTGGGATTTCATGCCAGCTCAATTCAAACGACGGCGTTGTGTTTATCATGCAGCTTTACGTAGGAAAAGCGTCCTGGAATTATTCTGGGGGATACTCGACGTTTTTGCCGAAAAAAACAGTGAGCCTATAGCCTTGGAATTTTCTCAAAATCTGAGAGGACAGCACAGATTTTTTTTCGAAGGGTGCCTCACGCTATTCTCATGTATTTCGATCTCAGGAATCCGAATCTGCAAGCAAAATAATTCCATCTATAAAATCGATCGAGTTATCGCCAATTAATCGATTGAAAAAGTGAAAAATTGAGGATATCTCGTTGGGATTTCATGCCAGCTCAATTCAAACGACGGCGTTGTGTTCATCACGCAATTTTACGTAGGAAAAACGTTCTGGAATTATTCTGGGGGATACTCCACGTTTTTGCCGAAAAAAACAGTAAGCCTACAGCCTTGGAATTTTCTCAAAATCTGAGATGAAAGCACAGATTTTTTTTTGAAGGGTGCCGTACGCTATCCTCATGTACTTTGATCTCAGGAATCCGAATCTGCAAGCAAAATAATTCCATCTATGAAATTGATCGAGTTATCGCCAATTAATCGATCGAAAAAGTGAAAAATCAAAGATATCTTGATGGGATCTTACGCTAGCTCAATTTGATTGACGGTTTCTTGTTTGATACGCTTTTTCACGTAGGAAAAGCGTCCTGGAATATTCTGGAGAATCTTTCACGTCCTTGCCGAAAAAAACGATAAGCCTATAGCCTTTTTTATCTTTTCAAAATCTGAGAAGCATGTTAGAAGATCATACCTTTACTAATTGTATAATTAAGTGTCAGCACGCATAGGAATCTCATCTGGTGCAATCGTCTGGGAGCTGTCATACAATCGTTAGAGTAGAGGTTGAGCATTCGCAAAATAACGTGATGTACTCGCAGTGTCATGCCGCTGATTTTCAAGCTATTCCTACGAAAAAATCAATTATTATTCCATATGCTGAACAATTTTGCAAGACTCACTCAATGCACTGCTGTATAAATAATCTTCATTTGTCCGAATATACTATTAATTAACCCTTTTAAATTAACATCTGCTCTGCCAATTTGATTCATGTTCAATCCGGCGACGGGGTCCATTTTGAAATTGGGGGATGATGCGCAAACGTTAGTAACTCGTCGAAATAGGAGACGAGTTTGCTCCGAGCTTTTTCGCGGGTTCCTATTGGTTTCAGGCGCCAAAAAGCATGATGGCGCCGGGCAACCAATGGGACGCTTCGCCCGTCTTTTTTTTTTTTTTTCGACGAGTTACTAACGTTTGCGTATAGTCTCCTGATTCCCTGGTTCCTCGCTCATCATATTCTCCTGATACCAAAATTCATTTTTTGACGTCAAATTTTCGCCCCGGCGACTCGAAAATCAGCCATATCTACGATTTTGCCCCGCGTCGAACCTTACGACCAAGACTTCTTACGACTTTATTGCGAGACTCTCTGCACAGAATTCAAGGAAATATGAAAATATACCATGGTTTATCATTGAATATTGTATAAATGTATAAAATTAATAAATAAATCATTTCTTTACTGACGTATTCTCCGATGAGACGAACACGGCGGAGTTTATTCACACACCCGAACGTATATTATACTGTGTATTATACTTTGGTATTATTTGCGAATTCGTTTTCTTTCTACGAGCAGTTGTACCTTTATCAATATTATTTGCGCTACATTTTGTGTTGATTAAATAAAACGTATAAATAATAACTAATTAATAAACTGTCGATTTGAGGGGGCTTTTCGGCGAGGATTGGAAATGAATTCTAACACGTTATTGAGCATATTACATGGATTTATTGAATAGAAAAATGCATGTTCTCTGACAAAGGATTTTTTCTGAAGGGTTTATCACAATAGGTACATGTATTTCGATCTGAGGAATCCGAATCTGCGAGCAGAATGATTCCATCTACGAAATTGATCGAGTTATCGCCAATTAATCGATCGAAAAAGTAAAAAATCAAAGATATCTCGATGGGATCTTGCGCCAGCTTAATTTGATTGACGGCTTTCAGTTCGATACGCTTTTTTACGTAGGAAAAGCGTCCTGCAATCATTCTGGGGAATCTTTCACTTTTTTGCCGAAAAAAATGGTAAGCCTACAGCCTTGGAATCTTCTCAAAATGTGAGAGGAAAGCACAGATTTTTTTGTGAAGGGCTCCTCATGCTATCCTTATGTATTTTGATCTCAGGAATCCGAATCTGCAAGCAGAATAATTTTATCTATGAAATTGATCGAGTTATCGCCAATTAATCGATCGAAAAAGTAAAAAATCAAAGATATCTCGATGGGATCTTGCGCCAGCTCAATTTGATTGACGGCTTTCAGTTCGATACGCTTTTTTACGTAGGAAAAGCGTCCTGCAATCATTCTGGGGAATCTTTCACTTTTTTGCCGAAAAAAACGGTAAGCCTACAGCCTTGGAATCTTCTCAAAATCTGAGATGAAAGCACAGATTTTTTTGTGAAGGGCTCCTCATGCTATCCTCATGTATTTTGATCTCAGGAATCCGAATCTGCAAGCAGAATAATTTTATCTATGAAATTGATCGAGTTATCGCCAATTAATCGATCGAAAAAGTAAAAAATCAAAGATATCTCGATGGGATCTTGCGCCAGCTTAATTTGATTAACGGCTTTCAGTTCGATACGCTTTTTTACGTAGGAAAAGCGTCCTGCAATCATTCTGGGGAATCTTTCACTTTTTTGCCGAAAAAAATGGTAAGCCTACAGCCTTGGAATCTTCTCAAAATGTGAGAGGAAAGCACAGATTTTTTTGTGAAGGGCTCCTCACGCTATCCTTATATATTTTGATCTCAGGAATCCAAATCTGCAAGCAGAATAATTCCATCTATGAAATTGATCGAGTTATCGCCAATTAATCGATTGCAAAAGTGAAAAATTGAGGATATCTTGTTGGGATTCAATGCCGGCTCAATTCAAACGACGGCGTTGTGTTTATCACGCAATTTAACGTAGGAAAAGCGTCCTGGAATTATTCTGGGGGATACTCCACGTTTTTGCCGAAAAAAACAGTGAGCCTATAGCCTTGGAATTTTCTCAAAATCTGAGATGAAAGCACAGATTTTTTTGTGAAGGGCTCCTCACGCTATCCTCATGTATTTTGATCTCAGGAATCCGAATCTGCAAGCAAAATAATTCCATCTATGAAATTGATCGAGTTATCGCCAATTAATCGATTGAAAGAGTGAAAATAATTTGAAATGCGTTGACTGGCATAATAGTATGCTTGGTAGGCACTGAGCTGTTATGAGATCTACGAAATTTGATGCACGCATTTCGGATCCTGTAGTTATAATTCTTCTTGTATAGGATCCCGAGTCTCCAGCTGATTTACATTCATATCCTGAGGAAGTAAAGAAATTTTTTCCAATATTTTTAACCAATGGCATACCTTGAACTTCAAGAGGGGTTCAGAAATAGGGCCAGTATGGAATGACTGCAGTTCTCGAGTAGATACATGTACTAGGAAGTATGATTTCTTCTCCTCCAACTCTCTGTGTCGTTTTCAAAAGCAGAGCAACAACATGCTTGCGGTGGGCAGCTGGACCTTGTCCAGCGACACACCAGCACTGACTTTCCGCTAAGGTACACAGGGGTGTAATAATAACATCTGACGTGTACCACAAGGACTCTGTCATTTCAGCTGTGCATTCTCCTCTGGGATAAATACAGTTCGACCTGGAAGAATGAAACGAATAGCAGTGATCAACTCTTCTGGTATTCATGCCAAAAAACAACCAAGTATGATAGGACTCTTCTCTAGATTGAATTCAATTTTCTAGCTGTCAGTCTAGCCCCTCTGCTTTTGAGGATGCACTCTTATTCTTCTTATTGTTAGTTATTATCAGTCAACGAAATTACATCTTTGTTGTAAGGCGGGTCTCGTGGCGTCAAGGGGCAAGAAACTTGAAATTTTAGTTCATCCGAGTTCCGCGAGCCGGTGTTACGCTTTTTGGCGCTAGTTGTCACTTTTTCGGCGGGGAAGATGTGGTAATTGAATAATTACTTAAAAAATCGAAAATTACTCGGGAAAAATGAGATATAATCAGGAAAAAATTAGAAATAAATCTGGGATGGTGAAGCTGGCCTGCATTTGTTAGCACTCTGATGGAATCTTTCTTTCAACTTGAAGTGTGTGGCTTCAAGCTCAAATGACGTTTGCAGGTAACCCCCCGCATCAGAGAAAATTGAGAGATCCATTTATAATCTTATCAAGATTCAGTGTAGCGTCAAAGTGCAGCATCGCAGCCTCAAAAAGTTGAGTTTCATAGCACGTAGATAATAGTAAATGTGACACAATAAAATAGCACCTTAAGAAATGACGTTATGATACGCCACTTCATTAAGAATCAAAGGCTCAAATTGGGAATTTATCGCTGGTATTCATCACTGTTATAATAACGATAACATGGCACGGAAAATAAAGACTGTACTAATCGATCTCAGTGGAACACTGCATGTAGATGATAATGTTATTCCAGGGGCTGTGGAAGCTTTGAAAAGGTTATTGCCTGACATTAATGTACCTCATAGCTCATAAGTCATTCTAGCTTACTATGTCAATGGTTGAAAGCGTCGACATTAAAACTACCGGACGATTGTAAACAATTCTAACATTATGACGAATTTTGACATAGACTTCGTGAAACTGGTGCATTCATCAGATTTGTTACAAACACAACCAAAGAATCTCAGAAGTTGTTGCACGATCGTCTGAAGAAACTTGGTTTTGTCATTGCCAAAGATGAGATCTTTAGTTCCCTCCAAGCAGCAAGACAAGTTTTGATTTCTCGTCAACTGAATCCACTATTATTGATTGATGATGCAGCTGTGGAAGATTTCACAGATTTGTCCAAGGAAGGTCAACTAAATGCTGTGGTTGTCGGTCTAGCACCTTCAAAATTTCATTACAACCAATTAAACACAGCCTTCAGGTATAGCTATACATAAATGTTACACCTGCAAATCAGGTACAGCATCACCAATATTATCAATGATTCTTATTTACTATTCGTTTTAGACTTCTCCTCGAAGGTTCATCTCTGATTGCTCTTCACGAAGGAAGATACTACAAATGTAGCGATGGTTTGGCCTTAGGACCTGGAGCGTTTGTTAAAGGCTTAGAATATTCAGCTAATGTCAAAGCTGAGATAATAGGAAAACCGACTGCGGATTTCTTCCTCACCGCTTTGGGAGAAACTAAGCCAGAAGAAGCAGTGATGATAGGCGATGTGAGTTTTTTTGGCTACTACATATTTAAATATCTCCCAAAAGACAATAATGAATTTTTTATCAAATGATTCCAGGATGTGAAAGATGATGTGGCTGGTGCACAAGCAGTTGGAATCAAAGGGATATTAGTTAAAACTGGTAAATACCTGGCAGGCGATGAAGACATGATCTTGCCACCACCGTACAAAGTTTGTTCGTCATTTGTTGAGGCTGTCCAAGTTGTTGCCGAGATGATAGTTTGAAATATGAACATGTAGGATAATTTGTAATAAATATTTTGTCCGATACAACAGAGTATCTAATTTTATTATTATTCTATTCTTAGTTTTTGAATGTAGAACACAGTGTCTACTTTTATTAATGTAACTGATGAAAACGAGAATATCTATGAATATTCAAATTAAACAAATGCCGCAGCAGTAGCGTTGCTGAAAAAGATTGAATTACAAATAACATTACCAGTAGAAGGTAACATTTTCATTTGAAATCGCATCAGAAACCATTATTCTCTTTTTACCTTGTGTCTGCTAATTATTACACTAGGTCTAGGCATTTCGATGAAACAGTAAATGTTACGAAATTTTGTCAGAGTTCATTAATACTTGAAAACTTTTTTATTTTGATTCTTTATGTTTTATTTTTTTTGTAGCTGAATCAGTTAACATAATTTCGTATAGATTGAACATCTAAAAGCACCAAATTACTTTGTAGGATTTTTGATGCTCTTTTCCATTTATTTTAGCATCGTTAAGAGATACCAAAATTCGGGCATTCAATGATGTAACAAAATACGAATACCCACCAAGTAAATGGAAAGGCTACGTACAATTTCATATAAATGAGCACCTGGTACAAATCTCTGATAAAGCTAGTTACTAATTCTTGTCAAGTTTTATTAATATTATAAGTCTGTGGCATTGCCTCATCTTATAGATGAGTCCGGTAGTTTCTAGACATGCTATTTCTTTGTGTAATGTTTTTCATTTATTTACAATTGTGCTTGGCTTAGTTCTAAGTTAATTGGGAAATCATTTGTTCCAATATGGTACAGGAATTGAATTGAATTGAGTTATCAATACATGGCTAAACAACGTACGGACAGTCAACAAGTTCTCGATTTCTTACACTTGCCCTGCTTCCATTTCTGAGAGTAACCTTTGCCATTTCTGAAATTGTCAGCAAACTTTCTGGTTTGAAGAAAATGCAATGCCAAAACCCTCGAAATGATTGAAACACGGCCATAGATTTGATGTTTCATTCCAGGTATGGATCATTACAAACTGGCGAATACATGTTTTTACTACAAATTCATAAAATTATTTGGCCAACTTTTTACATTACTTTGGCTGCTTGGATAGAATTTAATCGAACGTAGATTAACACCTATATTTCCTTTTTACATCGTCAATTTGCTCTTCGACCCAGACAATTTGTGCATACGGTAATGAAACACCGGTTCCTTTAACAGGTTCATAGAAGGTGCTTCACTCCACGTTTTGGCATTGGATTTCGCGATGTATAAAATGGATTAGTCGGATGTTTGACAGTGGAAATTCGCATTAGGATTTGAGAATTTATGAACTCACAGAGAAAATTGAGTTACCGTTTCTCCAGAACAATTCTTCGTTGCTTCACCATAGCTAAAACCATCTTTCAAAATGTTCGTTGAACAGTCTTATCCACATTTCATTTACCAGAAATAAACACAATAACCTATTCACAAATTGTATGATCGTTTCACCTATGAATCAAACATTTAGTTTCAGGAAAAGTTTTATACCTAACGTTTAGGATCTCTAATAGTCAAGGTTATCAACTGATATTTATTTTGTCATTGTGAAAGTATTTGATGCAGCTATATCTGTACAAAATCATCTTGATGACAATTTTAGCAATGCAAAACCTCGAGCTGAACCCAACTCATGAAAATATGATTCCTAAGATACTGCGTTCTTCGCTGATGTTACCACATTCAAATGTTGAACTTTGAGATTAACGAAATCATCAACAAAAATCACCTTTGACTTCGATCAATTCATGTTCCCAATCAATGATGCTCTAACATCTCTGACAATAAGATGATATCAGAAACACATCACAGGTTCAATACTCCCTCCATTTCTGGGGGTTCCACCAGAGT
Organism: Athalia rosae; assembly: GCF_917208135.1. Lineage (NCBI taxonomy): Eukaryota > Metazoa > Arthropoda > Insecta > Hymenoptera > Athaliidae > Athalia > Athalia rosae. The sequence continues at coordinate 15,267,860 of NC_064032.1, read as the reverse complement.
ATTAAGCAAACTTTGTTCATACCTGCGTGCAACTTCATGTGTAAGATCTTCGATCTGTCGTTTTGTGTTATACAGACAATCAATACTCACTCAAAGATTTGTGGTCTTAAAAGCCACATAAAAAAGTGACGCATGATGGATGTACTTACAAGTATCTCAGGCCGTCCATCTAGATTTTCGACTATTTGACTGGTCGATAATGTAACGTCAAATCCGCGGAGTTTTTCCAGACGAAATGTCTCACCTAGAAATGGAAATTAAATTACACCTTAAAAATCGATAAATCAATACAATAACACATTTTTTTACCGTTCTCAAGTCCATAGAAGGGTCCAGAAGTTGATCGTTGCAAAGTAGCTCCACCTTGTCTTCTGCTAATGACGAGTTGTCAGTATTTGAATCAGCGTTTGCACGGTCGCCAGCTGGAGAACCTCCAGACACTGTATTTCCAGCACCAGCAACTGAACCGGAGTCACTACCAGCACCTAATACCTTATCGTACACGTGCTCGGCCACTTTGCGAACTTGAATAAAATCATTGGCTATCAGGCGATCTCTAAAACCAGAGACAAAGAAAAAACGACAAAATAGTTGGGATTCTTTTACGGCAGTTACCGGATAAATTTTGGACTTGATTTACAGAAAACCAACTTTTTCAAGCTCTTAACACCTGAAGTCGAGTGTGGCAACAGGTAAAACGGAATCTTGATAAACTTCGGCAGATTTTTATCTACTACAATGTCGACAACCCATGGTGGGACAGTTTCATTGAGAAGTACTCCTTCTGTCTCACCAGCTGCATCACGGACTAGCAATCTGTATAAAGTTCTACCGCCGACTTCACTGAAATACAAAAATAAATAGACGCCTTATCGAACCTTTCCAGGTCTACCTCAAACTACATGCTGTTGCTTGACAGACTTTTGAAAAGATATTCAGACCCACCTAAAGATGACAGGTGTATGGCCGGGAACGGAAAAGTAGGGATTACCTCCTCTGGTATGCGTTGGTCCGTTTCCGTCATTAATATTCCCATCATTCTCGTCGTCGGCATGCAAAGGTCTCCACCAATGCTCGAGAAGCGCTTGGAGAAGCAGATTTCCATAGTTTACTGAAATTGACGAAAGAGAGACAAGTGTTAAAGAAGGATATTTCAATAATTCAACGTACTAATGATATATACCTTTCTGGTCAACGGCGTCATTGTCTGCCAAGCCGGTTTCTTTAGCAGAAACCCATGCGGAAAAACAGTCATTCTCATCTTGCCCCAAGTGTATAGTTAACATCTGGATTGAAAAAAAAAAAAAAAAAAACTGAGTCAACCTTAACAATTAAATTACCAATTAAAACAATTTCCCAATGCTTGTTCAAATCAATTTTAGAAGTGATGCGATCAAGATAGCCGCTCACCCCAGTCTTCAGGTCAACGTTAAACCAATTTGGGACATAAACTGTCTTATTTCTTTTCTTCACTTCCTGATCAAAATCCACCTGCCCAAGATCGATGACTTTGCTAGCTTTCAACACATCATAAAGTGCCACATTTTCCTCAGTGTCTCGAGTTAGAACATGCCTTCTGTCATTGAGAACGTGACAGTGTCGTACCGCTGCACCTCCAATTATTTTCTGGGTAGGCTCTGAATTATAAGGTCCTATACTTCTAAGTCCAGATACAGTTCCGGTTGTATCCTCGCAATAGTCTCCGCATTGCCAGTCTTTTTGGTTAATTGCCTGAGTAGAAAAAACGTGTCCCAACGTTATGTATCTCTTGTATTTAAAGCACCTATAATACTTGGCTTCTTACCCAGTTGTTTATAGTCGACTCGCTAGTGGCTACCCATAAACTATTCTGATCTGGAGTCATAGCCATTTTGAGGATCGGAGCTTTCTCCTCACAGATGACTGTGCATCTTTCAGGTGCCCTCAACTCTGTCATTATTACCTTTCTATCTCTACCCCCAGATATTACGTGGCTGAAAGTATCTGTCGCCTAAAACGATATAAATTGGAGTGTTTGTATGAACAATAGGATAGATCAGGAATAAGCAAAGACACCGATTGTGGCTTAAGAACAAAATTAATACCAGCAATGCCCAAACGCCTTCTGTATGAACTCTGAACGTTTGTATGCACCACTGTTGGCCAAGGGACCACAATTTTATAGTACCATCTGAGCTAGCAGAAAGACACTGCGTCCCATCTCTGTTTAAAACCAGAGCTTTGATATTATCTGCGTGACCTCTGAGCTTCATGAGCTTTGCACAAGACCGTGGATCCCAGACACGAAGAACTTTTTCAGTGCTTCCACTGACTATGACAGTCCCGGGTGGATTCATCGCTAAACTATAAATGGAGTCTTTGTTTCCCGTCAAGGATGAAGCTAGAATCAAAAAGATGGATCATGTCAGAACAGCAGAGTTTTGATTTCTGGGTTACAATCCTGAAACGAATTACCGATACTCACTGGTCACTGTGTTGTTACTGGCAGTCAAAGCCGTCAATGTATTGACATCCCACAAAAATATTGCTCTGTCTAACCCGGCGCTAGCCACTTGTTCTCTGTCCTTTGCATATGCTAGGGCTTTAACATAGTCCTTATGCGTGCGCAGAGTGGACATGCAGAAGCCTTTGTGAGCATTCCACACTTTAACTGTTGTGTCAGAGCTAGCCGATATCACTGGAAAAGAACGTGAAGGATGTACAAAAGATGACAGAGTGTTGAAGGGATTCTGCCTACTCACAATTTTTACCACCGCAACATGAAACAATATCATTGACCCAGTCTGTGTGATGTTCCATTGATTGTATATAAGGTTCTTTAATATTTTTGCAGTTCCATATGCGTATTATGCTGTCTCTTCCAGCGGAGTACAATCTATGCGAAACTGGATCATATTGCAGCGAATTTACTCCTGCTCTGTGCTTACGCTCTACTTCATCTCTGATCACCATTGATACCTGGTTAATTACAGAAAACGAATAAAAATGGTTTATCAATAAATAGGATGGGCAGAATTGATTAGTTCAGGTTTCAAATAGACACTGTCCTGATAGAACTAGGAGTTGGCACTAAAGAAATGAATGAGACATGTAATCGGAGGGACATATCACACCCTAAAAAATTGAAGGCCAGTTAAAACTCACCTGTACTTTTTTGCGGGCACTTTGGCCACCTGTCTTGTGGGTTGCCATTATTGAAGGTTTTTCCAAAAATACGGTGACATCAAGAGCTTAAAAAAGGTTTGGTTCCCAAGCTGAAAAATATCCAGATCCGCAACCAAGATTTTGTACGTACATGGATTTTTTACTCTTTTGAAGCTGTAATTATCGAAATATCCCGATGAACCAAACTGGAAGACCGTGCCGTTTCGTATCGCGGTATATCTCTCAAAAAAACGACAATAAACCCCTTTCGAGCAAAGTATCGTTGACTGAAGATTATAGGGTATACCGGGAGGGAGCATGATCACCGAAAACCGGGCCGACAAAGAAAGAAATAGTAAGGTGATAGATTTTCTCTTTCTATGTCAGGGGCGTAGCAGGATGGTCCCGGAGTCCATGTTAAAATTGTAAATAGAAATACTTGAGCTACATGAATGTCCGAAGCATTATAGAAGCGCATATCCTTCCTGCAAAGCTGTTTCCGTAGCATGTCCGAAATTATGGATCTAGCTCTGTCAGAAGAAACTGCATATGTTTGGAATGCTGAAGGTTTGTTTGATGCGCAAAATCGATCACCGATAACAATGTTCATCTGACCTAACCCATTCGAAACTCACCTTTTTTGATCTGTGTTTAATTGTATGGAATATAGATTGGCTGAAATTGAGAAGAGATTATAGAATCTACGGTGTCTTAATAGGATGTCTTCCAAGGCTCCCACGGCAAGAAGTTTTTCTTGGATTACCTTTATTATTACTTGCAGAAGAAACAACTCTTCTTATAGAAAAAAACATTGTGCGTCTTAAAAGCCATGCATCAATGTATAAAAAGCCGGACGATTTGATGAGAAAAGTTTTTCAAGAATACAAAGAAAAATTATTTATTGAACAAGAAATTTGTTTGAGAGAGCAAAGGAAAAAGCAGGTATAAATATCTAGTTGAATCATTCTTTATATAGTGTAAAAAATTATAGCTCTTGGTTGTTTCAGATTATTTCAATGATGGATAAAATAATCGAGGGGAAAAAAAGAAAAATTCTTGGCATTGGTACCAGCAAAAAAAAGATACGGAGTCAAAAAATAGATGGACCGACTCAGACTGCAATGAATATAATAAACATCGATCGAGATACACTTCTACAACAAGAAATGGCCAAGCTACCAAAGCTCGAAAAAAGTGATGCTCTAATCCAGACTCATACTTGTAAGTATTGCCCTGGCTACTAGTCTCTTTGAAATAAAATTTTGTAACGTAGTCGTTCTTCTGCCAATAGCTTACCCCTGGCTTGGTGATATGGAAGATAGAACTTCTGCTTGGAAGTATCCTTCAACTCCTAATGAAGTTATAAGATATAAGGTCTACAAAGATCTTTGGGAGCATGGATTTCATGTTACTAGTGGGGAAAAGTTTGGTGGAGATTTCCTTGTTTATCCAGGTAAAAGTAACAAACCAAAAAGTTCTGAAATCAGATGGTAATTTGATTACGCTTTTTTTTATCATCAATTTCCATCCTCTACCAGGCGATCCGATGATGTACCACTCTCAATTCATAGTGTCATGCATAGACAGACAAGAAATGATACCTACTCTCGAATTGATCGCTCACTCCCGTGTTGGCTGCAATGTCCGCAAGACTCAAGTCTACGCAACCCTTGCTGAAAAGAGTCAAGACGTCAAGTACCAGTCTTTCCAGTGGACAGATTCATATGCGCTCTGAAACCAACAAATTCACACATATTGTGAAAATGTGTTTCAAATAAAAGGAAAATCAGTATTTTATTCATGTAAATTTCACTGCTTAATTTTTAATAAACAGTCTTTATAAACAAATGAAATGTGAGAAATTCAACCTAATGTAGAAGTTTCATGGAAATAAGCTATCAGGTTATGTTCGTATTCAGGCAATCACGTTCTCGAATCGAACTTGCTGCAATCACCTATTAGAATATATCAGTTCCTATCCCAAGGCAGGCCTATCCTATCCAGCTACTCATTACCTCGGCAAAAACCACGCCTAATCCCGTCAATGTGCCAATTGTAGATTTGTGATTTTCGTAAGGTATTCATTACTCGCCGGTTAACAGATTGTGCACAGATTTTGGGCAAAAATATTTTTCACGAAGTACAGTTTAATGAAATTCTACACACCATACTTCCGGCGAGTTTCTGTGCAAATATCTACTAGCCTTCAGAAAGGATTATATTCGTAAGTTCGCATCATAGATATTCACATGGTATTCATATTAATTTTTTAAATGACAGTTTGGCTCGTATAGTCTTTCCATGCCGCGGCATACAACTCGAAGGATATCGAATACCAAGAAAATGAGTGTCTTCACGCAGAATTTGAACCCCATAACAGGCACCACTTGCTGGGAAGAAAAAGATCCTGATTACGATTATCACCAAGAAGTTGCAAGATCGGCATTTGCCGATATGTTACACGATCATGAAAGGGTTGGAACCATTTTTAACCAACTACATGACTACTTAATTCACCTACAAACACTATCTCTTATTCATCCATAACTTTCGTTATTCTTTGGACACAGAATGAAAAATATTTGGTTGCTCTGAAAGCGGCAATAGAGAAAAAACACTCTTTGGGACAGAAGGCTCATGTGTTGGATATCGGGACTGGTACAGGGCTACTTTCAATGATGGCTGCAAAGTGTGGGGCTGACACAATCACTGCATGTGAAGTAAATAAGATTTACTTATCTGTAAGGTTCTTAGCCTTTTGTAATTAAGTTTTCAGTTTGATGAGGCAGGTATTATTTTCAGGCATTTAGACCAATGGCGAATTGCGCGGTAAAAATTATAGAAGGAAATGGATACGCTGAGAAGATAAAACTGATTTTCAAACGATCTACCGATATTACTGTTGGACAAGATGGAGACATGCAACAACGTGCCAATATTTTGGTCACAGAGGTTTTTGACACAGAATTGATTGGAGAAGGAGCATTATCAACTTTCCAGCACGCTCACAAAGTTTTGTTGGATGTAGGCATATGTACAAAAGGATTCATATTTCTCTCATTTTGAGAGGCAGAATAACGAAATCACCTTGTAGGGTTCTTACGTTTACAAGCATGTTATATTTCTTGCAGAAAAACAGTATAGTTATTCCACATAGTGGCATAGTGTGGGCTCAAGTTATTGAAAGTTCAACAGTACGTGGCTGGAACAGAATAGACCCAATCCGTAATTCCAAAAGGAATAATATTCTCGTGGATACTCCAATTTCTGCAAAAATGTGTAGTGGGGTTGCAACAGTCCATGACTTACAACTCAGCCAATTACCAATAGACTCGTTCAGGCGATTGACTGAACCTCAAGAGGTCTGCAGGTAAAAAAATTTCAAAGGTCTATCATTTGCATGTTTTTATAGTTCTTCATCTGCAGATTCGATTGGTCGGGAAAATCACCTTTGAAGCTCACAGAAACCTTCAGTCACCAAATCAGGCCAATTGCCACAGGCACCGCCCATGCAATATTTATGTGGTGGGATTTGAATATGGATACAGACGGGCAGGTAAAATTTAACGAGTAATTCAAGGAATAAGCAACATGAGATACGTACCGTATTTTTTTAATTTTTTATGGTGTAGGTAGTTTTAAGCTGCGCACCTGTCTGGGAGCATCCGGACGTAAAATTAGAAGCTGAAAAAGGCAGAAGTGTGACTGAATTGAAAGAGAAGATTCCGTGGAGAGATCACTGGATGCAGGCAGTTTATTATCTCTCTCCGGAAATCCCAATTTCAACTGAAGAAGATGTTACCTTGGTTACTTCTCATGATGAATACTCATTCGCGTATCACCTGGATTATTCACAATCAAAGTTCGAAACAATATTCCATGGAGTTTAATACTACCTTTTATTTCTCATGTGTTCGCTTTGATAATTACGTCTATCTATGTTCAGGGTAGACAATTCAAATTACCAGAGGCCAATCTGCGACTGTTTCCTCCATTTGGCTTACTCCAGAACACGGATAGGGCAGCTCAACGACAGCAGTCGTAACGCAAAGTACATACAAGTGTTGGAAAGAAAAATTACGCCTGAATCGATCTGCTTATGTCTATCTGATGGCTGTTTGCTAGGGTTGGCTGCTGCTAAACTTGGAGCAAAGAAGGTAGAAAAAGTCTAACTTACCTGCTAATTAGCCATCATCATTGTCGTGACTCTATTTTCATTTTTGTCAGGTCATAATTTATGAGAGCAATAGTTTATCGCGCAGAGCAATGGAAACGTACGTAACGGCAAATAATCTCTCTGAAACGGTGCAAATTATCACATCAAAGAGTGAGCTACCCCCCGGAAACGAGGTAAACCTGATTTTTGGAGAGCCCAACTTCGTGACTTCAATTGTTCCATGGGACAACATATACTTTTGGCATTTGAGTTCAAAGTACCCAGAAAATATTGCTAGGATACCAACCTCGGTTACTATCAAAGCTATAGCCGTTGAATTTAAGGACTTATACAAGATCCGAGCGCCTCTGGGGATTTGCGAAGGATTCGACATGGCTATATTCGACAAGCTAGTTCAGGTTTGTTTGAAATACAAAGATTATTCGGCGGTTAGACTCTGGATTATAGTTTATAAGCTATTATTTAGTCCTGGATATTTCATATGCATATATTTAGAGTTCAAGTGACATAAGTGATAATCCCATCGAAGCACATCCCCTCTGGGAATACCCGGCACGAGCTCTCAGCGCTTCATTCACAATCACACAGTTTGACTTTGCAAAAGACATAAATCAACAATGTGGGATCAAGCTTTCGAACATTGTTCCCATATTGATGTGAGTAGAAAATTCAGTGTCCAAATTTTTTTACAATATTATACGTACGTAAGCTATTGAATAAATCTGTTCTGTTTTATAAATGGCAATTTAGGCAAGGCCACTGCAACGGCATTGCATTATGGGTTGACTGGATTCTCGATTCTACGACGGAAGTGACGACGGGTCCCATACACGACACAAATCCGGGTTCTGATATATCCTGGGACCCGTATACACGGCAAGGTGTATACCTTCCACGTAAAACGTATCCTGTAACGACGAATAACTCTCTTGTATGGTCCATGAATTTCTCTCCACTTAGTGGGGACGTGGAATTTGGATTTGAAATCGTATAATTTTTTGAAGTGATGCAAAGGCCATGACTTAGCCTTTTTTATCTGAATTTTCTATTTTAATTCATTTATTGACATGGAAATCTAGCGCATTGATTCAGAAATCACCTTGAATAACAGAGAGTTTAATATCCTTCTTTCGTAATAATCCACCAATTATAATTTTTTTAGATTTTCCATTGAAAATCAAAACCTAGCTAATCTTCAGGCAGAACACGAAGTTGTTTAGCTAGCCTTTTTCCAATCAACTTGGGATATGTATGTTGCTTTATTCTCCACTCTTTACTTTGATGTGTCACGGCACCATTCTGAAGTTGAAATCTGCAATGACGACAAATGGTATATATATATCTGATACTGTCATTTTAAAATAAATCGACAAGCAAAATACGGTTTCTTTTAATGAAAATATATGGGATTCACACCTGCATAGATAATGAAGTGGACCCAATAATTCATTCCTTATTTGTGAGTTTCCTTCCAAAATAGATAGTGCTAAGGCACCAGTTTCCAAAGTAGATAAACACCCTTCTGTTGGCTGTGTTCGTATTACATATTCACTGATTGGTAATCCAACCAGTTTACAAGATCGTACAGAGTGTAAGATAGGACTGTTGTGATACATTGCCTGGGGGATGGAAGTATTGCTACTTTTCTTTCTTCATAGCTCTAGTAAGAATAGTTTATCATTGATCACAATGTTAAATAAAACAGAATTGCATTACCTTAGCTTGTGGCCATGTGCCATCAAGTATAACTAGGTTGTAAGGTTTTTGTCCATTGAGTCCAACAGGATCAAGCGCATTGAGAGTCGTTGAAGCAATTGTTGGGTAAAGCATAACGGTATTGGTGTCAGCCAAGATATCAGATAACCCCTCATGTTTCAAAAGTGGAAATTTCTTCCCCCTGAATTATTTGTCAAGTTTGTTAGTTAAGCTTACTATAGGTATATCGAAAATGAAAAATTATTAACCTGAAGGTTAGGCATTTCCCTACTTCCAGTCCAAAAGTCAACATAGGTGCAGTCCTCAGACATCGTTTCACCTCCGCAGGATGTTGCAGTATGATTAGTCTAGAGGCTGGAGATAAACGAGTCTTTGGCAACCCGGGACACCAACAAACTGGAACTGGTCTCCTATGTGCAGTAAGGCAAGGGATGTGTCTGCTTTTATTCTTAAGCTCTATTAGACTATGTAAAACTATACATATATCTCACGGCTTTGCAATACGTTATTGCAGCCCTGTATACGTACTAATGCATACCTGCATTGTGTACATTTATCACGCATTGTCGGTGGATCTGCATCAATGCTGGCGAGCTCTTCCCACACTGTCTCTGGACTTGACATTTTTACCAGTCCCCCTGGAGTCGGTCGAAATACTATTTAAATTGTTATTAAATGTACTAAAAATTCGAATTATACCATCAAGCTGAATTTATACATACTGACGCGAGATTAGCACAAACAAGCTCCTATCTACCCGTCCTTAATGTGTGCCATGACAGTAGGTTTTTATTGGTTTTTATGTAAATTTTAGGCAGCGCCACATAACATAACACTCGTCGCGATTGTTCCTAGGAGGTTATAGACGCCGGTAATTTCGGTTATTCATACAATTCAGGATATCAGTGTGATGCGTACGTAACCGTATACATTTTGATGATGCATACGTGTAAGACTTCATGCTCGAAAGTGTAAGATGACGGCGCTTGCTTTATTGCACAGAAAAGTAAGCGGTAAGTAACAATCAAAACTGATCAAAACCAACTCAGGAAAGTTGCAGCACATCTGTGAAAGTTCCGTAGTATTGTTAGTTCCGTTTGCCTCTATCCACATGCCACAGACCTCTACCATCTATTCTATTTCTGAGCAGAATTGTCGATCGAAAATCAGAGGAAATATATCGTTTAATTCTGTGTACGTCAAAAAAGCGAGAGGTGCTACAGTGCTACTGACAATTCTCAACAATGTATCAGAATTGGTGGCAGAATAAATATTGGTGAGAGGACGTTTGACAAACAGTTTTTCAGATGTGTAAGATCTTTCTAGGTACTCAACAACTTTTCCAAACAGCGACGTTGTTTGCAAAGCAATCCTATATTCTTTCACGAAATGAGTCACGCTTTGTACCAAAGCGAGTACTCGTGTTGTCTAAAGTATCTCGATACTACTATGAGAAACTATGGGGGCCTGACTTGAATGAATCTCAGCTTAGGAGAAGACTGATGGATAGAGGATCTGACTACGATGCATTGCTTGCCAGCCATCAGAATGACAAAGAGAAAGAGTTGGCTACAACCAACATTTTGAAGGACTTAAATATAGAATACAAAGTAATGAATAGGTGAGTACCACCAGTGAAGTCACATTTTTCAAACTTTATTGTCAAGTTTGTTTAAAAGGTCAGTTAATAATCTTTGTAGGTTATCAGTAGACCATAACGCATTTAATTGGGCAGATCTAATTCTACCTATTGGTGGTGATGGAACATTTTTATTTTCTGCAAATTTAATCTTTGATAACAAGAAGCCGATAATAGGGATAAACTCCGATCCCTTGTCATCTGAAGGGTACCTGATGCTCCCTGAAAAATATACCAAAGATATACGTTTGATATTCGAGCTGATGAAAGCTGGAGAATATAAATTTCTGATGCGAAGTAGAATTAGGACTACCCTGAAGGGTGTGGGAATTTGGGAGCCACCCTTTCACATGCATCAAAAGTGGAGAGTTACCGGCAAAGAAAGATCTCAGGTCAAACATGCCGATGAGAGCATAGCAGTAGAGAACAAGAAGATTCTCAGGTATTTTGCAGAAAAAATATGCGGCTAAATATGTAGAGTTAAACACTAATTGTAACAAATTATTTTCACATCCTCACCAGATCTTTCATAATTATGAGAAATTTTGAATGTTAGGTTCAATGTGGACGACACATACAAAGACCACTCAGAGAATGTCCAACCTAATGAGAGACGACTTCCCTGGCTAGCTTTGAACGAAGTGAGTTCTAAAACATTATTCGATATAATGTAGTCTCAATATAATGCTCGTGCTCTGCTTAGGTGTTCATAGGGGAAGCTCTGTCAGCCAGGACGAGTGCCTTAGATATAAGATTAGGGAATGCAAATTTATCTTTTAAAGTGAAAAGCTGTGGGTTGTGCGCAAGTACTGGAACTGGATCAACTTCCTGGCACAGAGCAATCAACAGTCTCAGTCCGCAGACTGTTGATAACATCTTTAGGGTAGGGGGTATCAAGCTTGATTCCAGCATCAATGCCACTGATATATCTTCCAGATACAACGGCCAACTGCAATTTCCTGCAGGTCAGTCAATTCAGAGATATCAAAATTAAGGAATTTGATCCATAGGGAAGATTACAGTAAAACTAATTTATGTTGACCTTTTAGAAGACTGCAGAATAGCCTACACGATCCGAGATATGATTGTAGGGAGAACATTGCCATCGCCCAAAGGCATTCAACCACGTGGCTTTTGTCAGAAGCTCATAATTCGCTCACATTGCTTTGATGCAGGTCTGGTCCTCGATGGTGGCATTGCGGTCCCTTTCAACGATGGAACAGTCGCAGTATTGGAAATTCATCCAGAAGATTCTCTTCGAACAATAATACTCCCAGAATGAACGATTCCAAAATTAATAGTAACAGTCCGAACAACTCTTGAACCCTACAAAATTTGTCGGAGATATTGTTAAAACAAAAGTTGCTATAATCTGTGCATTAATACTATCCATATGAATTATTTAAACAAATGTGACCCTTGTTTGTTTCTAACACTTCATATCTTACGTCCTATCCATAATATAGAAATGAGATCAATTGCATATGTATCTTTTTCTTTGTCTTGATTCATCTTTAACAAAAATAATCCACAACTGATGAATGGAAAATAGAAACTCATATTTACATTATGATTGAATCATTCGAGATTTGCTTATAACAAGAATGAACGACTCTTAATCTTCGAAATTATTTATCTGGAAATGTATATCGTAGACATTGTCATTAATTACAACAAATGAGACTAGGAAAAAAATAGTTTTATGGATCAGTTCAAAGACCATGTTCATCAGAATTGGTGATCTTTCATCCCAAGTAACATACGTAGGTATCAGTCTATGCTGCATTATGTCCATGTGCATTCTTTTTTTATTTCTTATTATTCTTTACTTACAATTATAAGAAGCAGCCCTCTATGGCTAGTACATTTATCGCGCTGTAATTTTTGAAAGACATTTGTGAGACACCGGGAGTGAAGATTTGGTATCTCATTGCCTTTACGGAAGTATACTATGGTATGAGTTCGTCCTTCAGCACATTTGAATAACACACAGCGGTTCAAGAGAGCTGCAAACTCATTCTGGCGTACTTTTACACATAAATCCATCAACATCAAGATCGGTTCAGTTCGGTCTTTACTTTGCTATTAATTAACCCTCTGGGGTCCTATGTCGAATGTGGCCATACATTAAATTGTATCCCAGTAGGTCAGATGTCAAGCGTTACAACAAATTCATGCTAACTTTAATACTCTGGTGAAGTTTTACGTTTATCATAATTTAATGCATACAGCAACTTCTTCATCTTATGTAACTTGGAGTAAATAATTCTGGGATGAACGTTCAAAAATAATACTTTTATAAAAAGATACAAGCTGATGAGACAGAATAATTCACACTTATCTTTTAAGAAAGTGAAAGAATCCCTTGCTCTTTTCAGGCGGAGGTGCCATCAACATCGGTACTTGGTTTTTATGCGTGATGTGAATCTGGAAACAAAGGATGCAAAAAATGCGAGAAATTAAAAAAAAAAAGGAACAAAGTCCAAAATACTTGATGTATGGATATTTTCTAATAAATCGCTCACCGTGCATGGTCCCTGCATCCATGGCTCGCCGTCAATTTGCATAGGAAATCGTCTGGTCGTTTTTATCTTAACATTACTACACTGGGCCAGTCTTCTTCCTGATGCTCTGAGACCGGTCTTAACTTGACCCATGTGCAAGCAATTTTCTAAACCTATTACTTCTATGAGATTATCTCCTATATCTGCAACAATCAGTCCGGTCAGTCTGGTCAGGCTGGAATTTGGTTATAATTCTTGACAGTGATGAGTCAATCACCAGGAGCAATTCAAGAAGTATAACCCCTTTTAATTCAATTCAATTGCCTCCCTGCCGCATTTATTTGGATATCTAGATATTATTAGAACGACAGTTTTCCGAAGTAATTGAAGGGTGTGGCAGCTGTTCGCAATTAAGGTACTCATAATATGAAATGCTCTCAATTACAGTCCTTCATACTCAGTCAGCTAGACGAGCTGTTAGCATTGTGAGTAGCTCTAAAAATTTGCAGCCATCTGGGCCCGGATTGGCATGAAACTCTTCAACCTTCGTTAGTTATGCCATGTGCTTTCGAAAATTGAAATAGATGGATGTCCGATAATTTACCTTGAATAGCGGCGTTCAAATCTACGGAATGGAAACTACTAGTGCTCAGTTCTTTATCTGGACGTTTCCGACGCTTCCCAAGGTGATGTCGCCCGTGGTTCTCACCCCATAAATTCGAACCCCCATGAGTGAAGGGGATATTCAATAGAGCTATGCCTTGGAGCGGCGGCCCATGAGCTATATCTAAAGGAATGTCATCACACTAGAGAAACGAAAAAAAATCTGTTACCATTACTTTGGAATAAAAGCGAATTGCAGCAAATAAAAAATTATATCATATCTCCCGTACTATTATTTCCAAATATTCGTGGAGATTTTTACAGCTGGCAGCAAATTGCTCACTGGTTGCATACTCGAAATACCAAAGCTTATTCTTCATCCTGCTGTTAAATTTTTCTGGATTCTTCTCCCTTTCCAAATGAAACTTTACGCAAATTGCGGCGTCAACACCCACCGAAAAGTAGTTGTTTATTATGTTATACGGTATGCTTTCCTGATTAGGTTTTTTCTCTTCATCCTGATCTTTCATTTCGATTTGCCATCGATCCATCATTACTGGCATCGCCTTTTCTATTCTCTAGGGGAAAAAAGAGAGAACAACGATTGTAGCTTTCTGCTCATATTTCTTTTACATGGAATACACGTAATATATTTTTACCTTAAGAACCTTGTAAATTGCCTCCCCCTCATATCCACCACCCCAACGGAGACATCTTGCCAGGTCATTACCTGTTCCCAACGGAATAACGCCGACAGCAGGTTGTTGTTGAAATTGAACACGATCTGAAGCAACGTAAAACGAATAAAAAAAAATTGAACGAACTTTTCACCTTCACCAGCTCACCCATTGTTTCCAAGATCCATCCAACGGTGCCATCTCCCCCACAACAAATGACTCTGAATTTTTCAACATCTTTGAACATTTGAAGCCCTTGCATAGGACCCCCGGTTGCCAAGTTGTGAACTTGTCTAGGATTCAGGATGTACTGAAATTTTCTGAGCATTTTTTCACCCTGTCTGCCACCAGATTTTGGGTTTATAAAAACTAGCAGTGGAGTTACTCCGACCGGCAGAGTAATTTGAAAGGATATGGCTGGCTGCTGATGGGATTCTCCTCTGTATACGGAGGAGTTCTAGAATAGTGATCGAATGATAAAACTAGGTTTGTTGGTTCAGGATCAATGTAGAGAATAGGTAAAACATACAGAAGCGGCAGATGCACCGTCCTGTCCATGTCTGCTGTCTCTTTTGCTGTCTCTAGAGAGCGACCTTTGTCTGTCGATAACGACGGGGCAAATAGCAGTGGGTGGTAATATGTGGGCCGCGTGTTCTCCAAGAGTGCATTCAGCCTTGACTTGAAAGACGCATTTGTTGTGAAGCTGAAAATTAATACAACTACAGTGAAGATTGCTCAAGTGCTAATTTCATTCGAGGAAAGAGTATAGCAAATTGATATTTACAGTGACTTGGCACCATCGACAATGGAGTCCGGTGATTCCATTGTAACTTTTTATCGTTTTCCTGCATTTCGAACACTTTCCATGGCAGTTACCTTCCACCCAATGGTGAGCCATCGTTTGAGATGTTTTTTTACTCTTTACATAAGTTGCTATGCAAGAAGCAGGCGCTCTTTGAACGCACCTCTCATGTACGGTATATTTACAAACTGAAAGATTAATTATATTTCACCAAGTGAACTACTGGCAATATGTACGTACTTGTGAGCCATACTTACAGACACAGGACAATCCCTTTTTACCCAAACCAACGAGCATGTTGAGACACAGATTACAATAGGCTGGTTTACTGAAATGTTTCAATTTCCAGAGATGATTCCCATCCTCTTTAACATGCGAGTCAAGCCCCAAAAGGACAAGGAGTGGAATCGTTGTAAGACCTCCACGTTTCCATTCATCCAAAGATACAGTCCCATCGGAGTCATAGTCGATCTCTATCATCATATCTTGAAGAATCTGATATTTTTCATATTTAGAGTTTAGCTAGCTATTTTGCTATCCACTGTATACTTATGAAAATACTTGCCGGCTTCAGTTCAGTGACATCCCAGCCAAGATATTCCGCAACATTCATCATCTGGTTGACTATGCAATCTATTTCCTATTCAGAAGAATTGTTTGCGTTTTTTACAAAATTAACCCAAGACCAATAATCTAGCTTTCTAAAAAATTCTGACTCACGTTTCGGTCAAGAACTCCATTCCCGTCAGTGTCGTACAGCCGGAACATAACTAAAACAAGGTTTTCAAACTACTCAAATGATTTCGTCACACCAAGTGTTAGAATATCATAAACTAACGCTGTTGTTTTTGATTTTTTTGTTGTTATTCATGTTACTTTTAGGTGAGATACACCCTTATGATTTATCATTGCCTTGCACAACAGCGAGAAAGTGAACAAATAATATCATATGCACAGGATAAAGTATGTGTTTTTCTCACATTCGAGTTTATCTTCGGGTCGGCCAGCTTCTAGCAGAGAAAGATAGCAAATGATATCTTTCAAGCTTACTTTCACGGAGTATACATCTATCATGCTCTGTTTTCTGGCCAGATGCCGCATTTCTGAAAAACGATACAACATTATTGTATTATATCTTCAACTTCAAGTACAAGTAAAATGATAGAATGGTTCAACTGTTATACATAATGGTATATCTGCAGGGACTAGAGCTTCTAGTCATCAAACCTGGCGTTATGGAGATTCAACGATATTTGCACATTAGTTAGCTCACCTTCTAATCTGCCATTGCCGATGAAGAGAGAGTTGTTAGATTTTCGAGACGAATTTCGGGACATTTGACTGTGGCTTGGGCTGCTGTCTGTACTTTTTTTTTCCAATACATCGTGACAACTGTAGGATGTATGCGTCACGGTCAGCATAGGATGGACACTACCTGTGTACACGCGTGTGATTAAAACTCACGTGTGAAGAAATGAATAAATGATGATATGAAATATAAAAATACCAGCGTGATTTCTTTCAATTTCAATTATATAAATGTTTGGTTCGTCCACCTGTTCGAGCTCTCGCGGAAGTTTCGCTGTCGCTCCTGTGGTGTCCAAACGCTTGAAGTTTTTCTGTGAGGCCATGAATTTTTTCGACCAAAGACGATCCACCGCTATGACTCTCGGCTGTTCCACCGCTGCTCGTTATACCTGTGCTGTTTACATTGCTGTTCGACGTCGTATGCGAAGTTATGACAGCGCACGCAGTTGTGGATGATAATACCGCCATCTCCTGCAGCGATGAAGTTAAAGGGAGAGTGAACAAAATGATGTAGGTTTTATCAACCTAATTTAGAGCCCAACTCTACCTTGAGTGCTTTGCTGTCCGCGGCGTTGGGTACTTTTTTGACAAAAGACAGAAAAAGATGTCTGGCCAGTTCATCCGGAGCACCGACTTGAAGATAAGTGTCAAGAAATCTGCGGAATCCCTCGTAATCGATGTCCTGTGCAGCAATGAGAAAATGGTAAAGGATGGACAGAGGCAGATTACAAAATTCGTACAACCTTATAAAACTGCTCACCCCGTCCGGATGATATTTCTGCACTCCTCCCGGTGTAGTTGCACCACCGCAAAACGTGTCAAGTACATCTTGAAGTTTTTTCGGAGAGTCTGAGAACAACAGTGTTGGGTTTACCGGTAATACTTGAATTTTATTGTTAGCAAAAATTTCGTCTCCAATCACCCAACTAGTAACAAGTTTTTCACTCACAAGCCGCCAGATCTTGGAGCTGCTGAAACTCTGCTGGTGAAAGCTTATCCCATTGAAGAGTCATTCTCGGATCGATTCACTTGGGTCCGATCGGCAATATCTATGAAAGATGAAATTAATGCGACAGTGTGCAGCTGTAGTTGTAGGTATGATTAAATTCGTACCAACCCGTCGCACTAACATATTGTATTGACTGGAAAAATTATCCCGATTTTCTAATAAGTTCAACGGAAGAAGATCACCGACCACTTTGATTTGATAATTCTAGCCGGAGGCGCTCCGATATCAGGATAATATTCAAGGCTGTAACGTAATACCGCAATCCTACCGAATCTTAACATAATTGGATACAGGATACGTAATTCCCGTGAGGGTGCTATTTACTATCCATGCGATAAAAGAAATTCGTGCAGTAACAGGGTGTATTCGCGTGACCAATATTTTCATAACGTTGCTCTTGCTACGTAACACGAGCAACGACCGGCATTCGCACGAAACGGCTAATCCAATTCATTTCCAGGAGCGTATTTCTGCCACCCACCACATACATGTATGTATAGTTACTGTAGATATATCAAATGCGGATTAATTAAGTAATTACAAGTTTTTACCAGGTATAAAGTTCAACCAAGCTTTCAAAAATTCGGCATCGTTCCATCATCTTTGGGTTACGAAATAACCATATGATTACTAACAATAAGTGTAAGCCAAATTGGTCGTTAAATTGTTTTCACAATCAGAAAACGATATTTGCAGGTAGAGAATTTCATCGTGTTAGTTTTCGTGATAATTACAGTGAGGTATGCGAGATAAGGACGACACACAACACCTACCATATACATACGTATACATATATTTTATATACGATATGCCTTACCTATAACTACAAAACTCCTTGTTTTTCTTCTTTTTGGACAGTAAGCGATTGCTACTCTTCCATAGAAACCATCATATCTCTCGACTGAGGCTTCGCTTACGATGGGCTTTCTTCGACTGAACACTTGCGTACAATATACTGTGAACCACGTTTTTACAAGACTTGGGCTTCATTCTACACACCTTTGTTCTCGTTATAACAATCACACCTTCAGTGTCCACTTGCAGTCACAGTTGCCGTTGCAGTTGTAGTTAATCGTTGGGAATGTTATAATGTACATACACGATGATGATTAAATCTTCTACACCAAGTTCTCTTCCAGGTAGAGTGGACGTTACCGCACCGATTTGTCGCAGACGACGAATACCAAAGGGCCGCTTCGCTCCTCGACCTGCTGCATTGGGTAAATTTGAAAAATGATTCATGAATTACAGGTATGTACCTTGTTACGTATATACTAATTATTAACTTGATGATAATTGTAGGAAGGACATACGATATCGTGAAACGTTTCAAGGCGTGTTTACACCTAGGTATAAGTGTCACGAGCAATAAACGGCAGTAAGATTCGGTGAGATGTGACACGTCTTTACGATCATTGATCCCATAGGAATAAATAGGTGTAATATCACGTCGTGTACGTTATACACTGACGTACCTTCTTTACGATTTCACACAGCGGCAATTCAACGATCCAACGATCGCCGATAATTCACTGCACGTGCTAATTTTACTACATCTGCATAACCGTCATCTATCATTTGCTTGATAAATACCTGTATGTATATGTACACTTGTATAGGTAAAGACCCTATAGACGGGGTTGTCACGCCCCGTTAATTGTAAGATTGGGATGCCCTACGAGAATATATATGTATATCTATGATTTTATGGACAAAGTGATTATGGACATTGTACGCGTATAATGCCGGGGCATTTTAAAAAATGAAAGGGCATTATGATAATAACTAATCAATCACTTGGTCCATAACATATGAATCTTTCATTTCACCGGGCTGGTCGGAGAAGTTGATCGTATTATTTGGTTGCAGGTTCGTTGAAGATTTTGTTCTTCAAATAAAATGTATAATTTAGGGATTTCTACGTATGCAAATATCATTAAATAGAAGAACCGTTGTTCTCACCAATTCGCACCGCTGTTCATACCCCAAGAGACTACATCCCCTACGATCGTATTGCTATCCTCCAACGTTCTCGATGACGACATTATTCGGTTCGGATATACCGGTATGCTCGTTCTAAATGAACCGTGGATAAGATTTGAAATGGACGAGATTCACTTATATGATACGTATGCCACGATCATGGATGAAAATCAATAATAAGGTTTAACTTATTCCCATCGTACTCGGGTTGTATTTACCATATTAGCCAATCTTTCCTCTCTTCTCGCGCACTCATGTTCATCCGATGGAGCTACATGTTAGATACTTGACGTTCCCTGCTGTTCTATACTTAGAAGCGAGATAAAATGAAATTTAATTACCAAATGATACGAAATATTTTCCCATTTAGAGCAGCTATAGTGCATTTAGGGCCGGTATCAACCGTAGCAATCCCGATATCGATGAACGAACCAGCGATTCCACCGAGCTCCGAGCAGCACCGAGTTCCCACGCAGTAGGGAAACGACTGACAGTTGACACGATTGGGATAGACGATAGAGATACCGCCTTGGACGTCCATGAATTCAAGAAACAACAATCCACGTGGTGCCACCTACCTATTTGTTGGAAAAACTGATAGTTATTGTTAAGTGGTAGTTGGTTACCATTAGCTGATCTCTTGATACCAATCTTCAAACAACGTTTCGACACCTACCTAAGGGAGTTACCAAAGGAGTTAATCGCACGATGCTCGGCGTGAATAAAACTTGGGTAAAAGTTCATGAGTCCCATGAATTCGTTGATATTACTTGCAGGATTACATCGTTCGTGCAGGCAGAGATGAATGGGCCAACATATATTGCCCTGATTTCTTTTCCAGCTATTCATTATGAAATTACATAATGAATAGCTGGACATGGTGACATAAAAGAAATTAAAAAAAAATATTTCAGCAATAATTATCATATAACTATAACTCTTGTTTTCTCTTGAGGAAATAATTATTTATACATAGTTGAAAAGATTATCGCAGCCCTATTTATATTCAGAGTCTGAACACTCCTATTATATTTGCCTGCAAGTCGGAATGAACAATAATTTGCTTTGTACGTACGTACATAGCTATTAGGCATACATACCATATGGATGTATATTCATGTTCACCATAAAGGTGGCTGCATGAAAATATATAAAAAAGAACCACACACTGTTTTCCTTAATCATGCATTATTTTGTATGTTACTTTATAAAAGTGAATTGATTATGCTTTTCTCATATATCAAACATAAACGGGTGTATACCGATTCACATAAAGGATCCATGTGTTTTAATATAAAAATAGTAAAGATGCACCGCCGGACCTGACAATGCTCTGGTTTACATAATGCGAAAAAAAACGCATTGTTCAGAGCTAAGTTCGATTCAAAGCTTTTATGAAAAACAAGAATAATACTAGATTAAAATGATTAAAAGTGGAAATATTTTAGCCTTAAGTACTATGCAGCTAAATGATTTGTTCGTCAATTGGTCTACATTTCATTAAAATGCTTTACAGTTACCAGTTTTTTGAGCCTTTAGATAAGTAATTAAATCGCACGGGAGATATTTCTTTTATTTTTGGAAGGCACAGGCTGAGTAGTTAACTACATTGAATGTAGTCGCACTTGATCCTTGAGTAAGATAAAGTCCAACACCCTCTCCCATTGACTATACTACAGTTATGGCACACTTGTTTCAGATATTACCGGTAGGTATTTACAAAACTGGTTTCACGAAACAGTACTAATAACTCCAACGGAAAAAAGCTTTGGTTTGATTTTCATCTGCAGCTCAAATTATTTGTAGTCTCTATGGAAAAATCAAATATCATTGCCAAATACAAAAAGTCAATAATTGACTCTGTATTCAGGAAGAGCACGCCAGATGAAATACTCAAGTATGCAACCTGAATTGAGATAAATTTTAATCTATGTAGCGAATGGTCTCAAGTTTAACGTCACTTTAAAGCAACGGTTATCATTCCTTCATCCGATGCACGTGGTTGCGCAAGTGTTTCATAAAATCGACGAGTGCATTCGAAAGAGAGGAGTCAATTAGTCGCGTGGGTAACCAACCTTTCAAGTTTGTGTTCAGGAGCCATGTAAGTCGGCACCGTTGATTTTCCTCTCCTTCTATAGGCTCCATCATCAGACAGCCAACGCCATTCTCGCCCCTGTGTGGATTAAATGTGAATTCATTGGTTCATGAAGATATGAAATCAGTTTTTGATTAATCAATACTATGTTAAATACTACCTTACCGTACAAAATTCTTGCGAGGTGGAATATCTGCGAACGGTATAGAAATGCAGGCACTAATGAGGCTGGAATTTCGTTCATTGCAACACCTTAACATAATAAAATCTCTTGCACCTACAATACCTCCACCGGCAGGTACTGTGGCCTGATATACGATATCGATTCCATCATCTATCGCCTATTTAACAGAGGATGAAAATAATAAATTTATATTATATAATCACCAAGTTTTCTATGTGATGAATGTTGTGTAGACATATCCATAACAAACCAACCAATATTTTTCTGGATTCTGCCAGCTGTTTGTTCCATTTAATAGACTGTTCAATATTTTGGAACAATTCATCAAGTAGCTCTTGGGCAGATAGATTGATTATCCCCTAAAATCCGAGAATTCACTTTGTTTTAAAACGATCAACCTATAGGGATTTTGCTGTTATGAAAGCAAATCACCAATGATCACCTATTATCTCTTATTTGGTACACTGAAGAAATAAGTGTTGACTTACGGTGATTTTCATTATTTTTCCATCAGGCTTAGGAAGATGCATTGAAGATACCGTGTCGCCGTTATCAGTCTCTAGTTCAAAAGTCCAGTTGGGACTATCGATGAGTTCCCAAGCACGATTCAGAGTCGTTGATGCAATCGCTTGGTACTCTTCAACCTTGGGTACGATAAAAAAAGCGGTAAGAAACATGAGGACTCTCTCTAAAGTTAATGAATATTTTCAAATTCAGCATTTACTGTATGGTCGTCAAATAATGAAAATCTATGCCCCTAAAAACTAATTTGGACGGTATGAACAACTACACCGTCACAGCTGGCTATGAATCGATATTTCTAGCCTTTGCATCTGATGATTTGTGTAATTTGATCAAAATAAAATAATTCGAGTTCAGTTCAACCAAGTTTAAAACTATTAGAGTTTTTTTTCTCACGCTTTTCGATACTCAATACTGACTAAAATATTCCAGATAGTTCGGCAGAGCTAAAAATATTCGACTATTCTATTTGTTTTTGAAGTGTCTTTTCATTATTAATATTAGTTCTTTTATTATGGATGTACAAACCGGAATCCAAGCTGCTTATCTTCAAGTTCTACTGACCTTCTGAGATGAGAGTTTTGGTAAAATAGGTACAATCAGATTTGCAGATGATCTAACTCCTCCGGACCCATTATGATACCATTCGTTCTCTTCGGTATCTGAGTGCTCAGGGGACTCCATTGGAGAATAAAAGTTAGCCACACTTTCCGTATAGTGGGAACGCGGGCCAGCAAGGAATTGCTGTAAGAGTGGTGCTCTCTCCGATTCGGCAGTACCTAATTCCACCATAATGATTTTTGTAAGTCTCAGTAAGCATTCCAATGATTTCATCCTGAACCAAAAGTTTGTATTCATGTTCGTTTCTACCTATGAGCCAATCTCGTGCCTGCATTTCTTGTGGGATTACCCGGAAATCGAAAAACCAGGCTTCACTCCATGCCAGTACAAATGATGAAAGAATCAGAAGAACCTCAAAGACAGGCTGGACACTACTTGGCCACTGAAATAACGCATTACAAGCATTGTTTTATTCAGTGCATAACTGCAATATTAATTAAGAAAAGGCCCATCATTAAAGTGATACTTACATCAAACAAGAAGACTTTGGCAATGAGGAAGGCACAAGTTGCTGCGGTAGACAACTGAAAACAAATTACTAAAGTATAACGAAATGTTAAAAAGAAGATCTCCAAACTTTACTGTTGTGATACATTTCATCACTTACAGCTATGATTATCCAATGGTTTATGTACAGTAGTGCATAGAATAGTAGCAAGACTGTAAATCTGCAGACCGCAGCCATCTAGAAAAAATACATGATCACCAGTATTTATACATGCTCAGCTTATACGTAATTGACTAGAAAGTTAATTGATTAATGCTCAGACCACATACCACAATATCAAAAAGTGAAGTTTTTATATTATAGTGAACAACTTGTTTCACAAATGCAGTTTCCACATTATCTCCAGCCAACTATAATAAGCAGAAAAATTGTTTAGCACAGACTGGAAGATAGGTCTGAACCATTGTAACTCACCATTATGCAAATTAGCCACATGAGGCAGGTGAACAGGAGGTCAAATGTAATGAACAAGCAGAAGAACCTTCGAACATTAGACATTCTGCCTTGATGTCTGGCACCAGCTATTAGATCTTCACTCAGCACAATATCAGAGATTCGGTTTATGCTATGCTGAGTGAAAGAACTTCTCTGGGACTGAAGCGATCTGGTTAGCAGTGCCTCAGCAGTTGCTCTTATTCGTCTTTCATCCTCATTTATATTTTCATTCCGTCCATCAGGATCCATCGATAGTTGTGACGTGCTCACCCCAAGGGGTGACTGAAAACGGCCTCAAATAAAATCCGTGCTTATTTCTTCAGGATTATCAGTGGTTGATGAAGAATGAAGATCTAACCTCAAATCAATCTCATTGATCAAAATTGGCTTATGGTTGATAGTCCCATAAATTGAAATTGAACGAAAAGCGCTCCGCATTGCTCACCTTATCTGATTAAAAACAGATGAGAACGTCGGCTGTGTGAGTCGGCTGGTCTCCAAGGTAGGGCAGAAGAGTGAATAACCTTTGACCTAAGGCTTTGTTACACGGAAAGATGAAAAAAATGACCGTTTGCTTCTTTCTGTTGCTGAGAAGTTGGGCTTCTTTTATATCCTTCCATCAGACTAGTTTTCCACTCGTCAACGACAGAGGTACAGAACTAAACATTAACATTTCCTACAACTTCTGTCAAAGGAGATAAGAATGAAACAGAAACAAGACGCCATATTTCACTTGACGTGTATCTTTTGTTTTGGTCGGATCAGCTGATTCTTTGACGTTCGACCGTGATCGCCATTCACTTCACAGCTGGGAAAGTGTCACCCTTTGGAACGTAAATACCACGTCGAAAGTTAGACTGCATCAACATGAAATTCCAAGTTCCAGTCGAATATCCTAAGTATACATGCAAGGAGTTGTAGGGAGGTTCATGCAAGGAGTTGTAGGGAGGTTCATAGAGAGGGTAGGATCATAGATATAGGTATTGAACACCTATGGTAGGATGCAATGCACTCGGTACAGAGTTTAATTTGATACACAAATAATTATAAAGTATTTTTATTATCAATTTCAATTTGCCAGATAATTGATCGATGAAATATGATAGTGATACTTAAAATTTTAATAGTGAATAAAATTTGCCTATGACCCTATTCTATGGTCTTTGAGCATATGTATAGTACTATTCTTCATAGCTGGAGTCATTATCTTTTTGATGCTTCTGTACATACGTATGTATTTTATAGCCAAACCAATGATACGTTGTTGGTAAGATCTTACAGCCTTTACTGTTGAACTTTGCTTATTTTTCAATAGGTATAATATGCTACAGATGTTCACACATGAGATGGCTAGTGCACCACAACTGTGAAAGATGTCGAGTTTTCTACATATTTTGTCATGAGAGTCTAGTAGGCCAATGAATGCTATAATTGATGCAACTGAATTAATGAAGCACGAGATTCTGAACTGAAGTTTAAAAATAGCAGAATCTTACAGTATTAATTCACATTGTCTCTCACTTATAACGTTGCCAAAATCCTTGTGAATCCGACACAAGCAGCCATTATGGTTTGTCCAATACCCCACAACATGGCGTATAATGGCAGCATCTGATAGCTCGACGCACGATAAACGAATGCAACTGCAGCTGAACTCAGAATTCCAGATGTTAGTGGTAGGAGCACACCCATTATTATTATCAAGATCGGAAAAAACCTGGATAATATAACACGAGTATATTCAGAGCATGGTGAGATATCGATTATAGGTATGATATAATGATAGATGTAGTTATTACTGACTTCCCATATTTGTGTTTACGAAGAGTGGCAAAGCAAATAGCTGCCGCGATTGTGTGGACAAAAATTGATGAAAATAACGCCCAGAGAAATATCTGGTACCACATCTCTGTAATCAGAGTAGACACTCATAGGCTGGAACAGATATATAAAAAGCAATGTCACGTACCAACAAACGTGGTGAGTGGGTTATAAAAGGCATTGCCTTGATGGAACACCGCACCAGCCGATAATTCATCATACATTGTCAATGTGGAACAGTAGTGAAAGAGCACTTCAATGCAAGCTTGGTATTGGTAGAAAGGTAGTCAAACTCCATCCAGAGCAAGTGTCAACATAATGTAGGAACATTGACCAACATCCTTGGCTGAAAAAATGCAATTTAATCAAATCCTGGACTTGTCATTTGTTTTCAATGTTCTAACTTATTTGTATTTCGCACCATACGATCACCGATAAGTCGCGTGCCACCCATGTATGGTCGTCACTTGGAATCAAGGAGGTAACTTGGAATGATATCAATCTGTCAGAAACCTAATTTCATCCTTTGGTGTGAAGAGAGCATGGACCAATGCGTCTGCGCTGTGGGGATCACTTGGTGCCCAGTGGTGCCGCTTGGTGTCGCTTGGCCCTCTGTATACCCAGCTGTATATCCCTTCATCACCCATTATTACACTAATAAACATACATACATTCTAGCGCCTAACCCTAATCAATGATTTGAGCAGATTTGATGCCGACATGCTGACACGATAATCGGCTGGAAATCAAAATTTGACAGAATTCAAGATGCAAAGGGAGGAGAAGCAGTTGGACACCGCTCTGGAGGCAATTATCCTTCGTGTGAGCGACTTAAAATCTGCCATAGCAGCAATGATATACAAACTTGAACACGAATATGAAACCCTCAACTGGCCAAATTTTCTTGACAACTTCGCTCTGATTTCGGGACACGTAAGTAGTTGCTTGATCGCATGAAACAAATTTGCTATCACTTTATTCTGGTTAAGCTAAAAACTCTTGGTTCTCAGTTAACTAGCCTCTCCAAAATCCTTGGGCATGACAAGGCTCCGAACATGCGTAATCTGACAATTCTGCCGTTGCTTCTCAGTCCTGAGAAAGACGAGGACTTACTTAGAACAACCGAAGGTAGAATATCAACATTTGCGCACGACCTTGTACCAGACTATCTCCGTACCAAACCAGAGCCATTAGCTGAGCAAAAGATGATGACACTTGAAGTCAAAGCTTCCAATCTCACCTATGATGCCTCTCAGGTAAATCGATTCTATTTCTAGCTGTATCAAGCCTCTCAACTCTCTCTATAGTACCTCTGCATTCAGGGTGCTTATGGTTGACTGTAAATTAGAGTTATGTTGCAAATTAAGAACTTTTGACTCTTCTATGTTAGGTCAGCCCTTGGTAGTTGATAGTTACATTAGCACGATTTTGTTAACGAATTAGATTAAACGTCAAACGACAGAAGTCATTTTAATTTGTCTGTTAATATGCAAACTAAACGCCAAATAGGACTCCAATGTAAGATTCTATAATGACTATGATTAAATCAGTGGCCTTGTTGATCTAATGGACAATATCGGCTTTCAGAAACAAGTCGCTCAGTACAACAAAGTGGTCAGTCATGTTTGGGACATTGCGAACAAGGCAAGGGAGGAATGGGAAGGTGAAGCTGGAGCCCGGGCTGCGCAAGTCCAGACTAGTAGCTCGGCAGACACTCACACACTGGTCGCTGCTGTAGGCATGGGAAAGAGTCTTAAGGTCCAGAAAAAATCTGATTCAAGTTGCCTTTAATCTTTTCAATGCTGCAAATATGTAATTGTTCACTGTTTCAGTCCGATGCTGGACAAATGGTGCAGGCGGGAGTAAGTCCCGGACCCCAAGGAATAATGGTTGGTAGATCGGGTAACCAATCGCAGACTGCGGGTCAAGGATCGATGGGAAATACACAATGTAAGCCCAATCTTACAATCACTACCACTTTTTTGTTGATTGAACATTGGCCGACTATTCAGAGAAGCTAGTTATATTGCATCAGCATTACTCGCGCATGCTGCACTTTATTATGTTGTTACTTCGGCTTCATTATTGTCGAGTTATTGCCGATTTTTCGCTTCTTTGAAGTGTAAAATTTGAGATATTCTGAGTGACTTCAGTCATAGCTTAATTCAGTCGATGGATTCGTGTTTCTGAGATCAATTGAATATGAATACGTCAAAATGCAACAAAAAAAAATGTATCATTTCCTCGATTATGGCGTTGAAAAGCAACGATTTTTTTACTTACTATTTTGACGTATTCTTATGTATCACGAGCTGAGGAATCTGAATCTGCTAATGGAATTGATCTATCTATCGAAACGATCGATTCATTGCCAATTTTTCACCCTGGAATGCGAAAAGATTGAGATATCTCTGAGATTACAACTGCAAATGCGAATTTTGGGTCAACACCTCTTTTTTAGTTTATGTTCTCAAGTTGTAAAAAATTAAAATAATTTCAGTGGGTCAGATGGGAAAAGCACCGAGTGCAATCAAGACCAATATCAAAGCGGCTTCACAGATTCATCCATATGGAAGATAAAATATTGCTGTACTGGAACCAAAAGAGCTTTTTTCCAAGCTCGCAAGTTCCAATGTCCCCTATGATGGAAATGATGGCTCATCGGAAGCTCTGGAGTACCTTTGTCGAGTGGTGTGCTGTTGAAACCAAGAATACATTGCGTGATGGAATATGTTCTACTCAGAGCTCTTACATCTATACATGAACCTGAGACTTAATCTAGGTGCTATTCAGAATAATTTTTTTTATATTCATTCCAGTTAGTTTTATTCATTTTTTCTTCGGCAGTCTGTGTTACACAAGTTTCAGCCACCCTGAATATTACAAATTTCTCTACAATGCCATAGATATTATTATCACCTGATATTCCAACGGAAAAAGTGTAATTCAATAATTATTAATCGTCAGCAGGAATGTAGTCGAAGTACATATCAAAGAAGGATGTAATGTCGATAACAGTGTATCGAGATACGTGAATTATACCTTCATTCAATAGTTAGATCGTGCAAAAAACTATAATTAAATTAATTTATCTTAAAATTTTACATCGGTATGCGTTAATTATCAACTCATCTTATCCCTATGTGCAGACCTCGACACAATCGATACATCCGTATCGATACTCCGTGAAATGATGTGTGGAAGACTTAAATCAAACCAACGATACACTGTATATTATCAATGAGTAGATGTTTCAGGTGCCTCCGTGAATGATTTCAGCATCCGATTGTGATTTAAAATGATTAACTGCTAATGCCATGGTAAAATTGTCAAGGGTTATACTTGTCCCGTTGGTGTAAAGAAATTTGGCAAAGTGTACGATAACTACCTACTTAGGTATGTATTTAGGACAGAGCTACCTGGGAGCTATTTACAGAATTGATTTTTCGCCTCTGAACACCATGTCAAATTTCACATCATATAACACAAGTTAAGAAGAAATTGATTGTAATTTTATAGCAGGCACCCGTGTAAAAATTCTACTCAAATACGGTTCAAACATTCAATCAACGACAAATTTACGGGAGAGCTGGGTTATTGAGTTACATTGCAATTTACGAGCACGATTTAAAAAAAGAAACGAAACAATTTAAAACAACAAATACTAACGAAATTGTAGTCTTTGTTGCGGTCAGTATTCAGATCCATAGCCTAGCTAGATGGATATTCGGTAATCTCAATTTTTTAGTAGCTATAGAATCTAGTCGGCCTTGCGAGGCTTCCGCTTGCGAACATTCGGGCTGTTAGATGTGCTTTTTTTATCGTCGTCTTGTTGCTCTTCTTGACCATCAGATCCACTGGCATCTTCGTCTACCAAATCATCTTTGACGTTTTTCACCAACTCTTCGTCTCCTGGAGATTTTTCTTGCATGAATCCACCAGATCCATCTTTTTGCTTTTTCTTGTCCGAGAAGGATATTGGCTTGGGGGGATAGATCAAGTCAATGAGACAGACGATCAACTGAGAAGTAAAATTATTCGTTAGCCCGATCGAGCTTCTATGACAACCGCTAGAACCTTTAGATTAGATTGCACTTACGAGTCCTAAAACTGCACCCAGGATAATAGTGGCTATTGAAAAAATCAGATAACTTCCCCAGGTTGGCAAGCCGTAGTCCTCCATTAGTTTATTGTGCATTCCCTTAAAAAAAAATCAAGATAAATATGAGAATTCTATGAGCGACAAAGTTGTGCACCTAATGTTATTTTATACCCACCCTGAGTATTTGCGAGAGTTTGAAAAAATAGCTGATCACAGACATTTGCATCGAGTTAGGACTCTTCCAGCTGGAAATTGGCTCAAGCTGTGCCCATTTTTTATCCATAACAAACGCAACGAGAGATTCCTTGTCTCGAGGACTTTTATACTGCCGGAATATGCCATCCTTTGCACTAAAAGTCAATTAGAAAAATCAGATGATTGGTTACAGATAGTATGAAACGACCATTTATGAACTATGACTCACTGGTATATCGTGGGCAGGGCAGTGACCATGAATCTTCCGCTTAGTCCTGGGGAGTTGGTCACGTCAACTTTGCCCACTGAGATTCCCAGATGGCCTTGTCGAAGTGCAAAGCTCTCCCAAACCGGCTCCAATGCTTTGCAAGCTGGACACCAAGGTGCATAGCTATGACCAAATGAAATGATATCAGTCTTAGAACACAATTAATAGCTTGCTTGCGCAGCAAATGTCATGTAATCGATTATCCTACAAAGGCAGTTCTTCCAAATACCTATTACAACTCGGTACAGAAGTCTCGATATTTTTAAATTGTATCAAGAGAGAAGATTAAATCTCAGCGCCAACTACTATTTGGAACACCAAGTGTAAAGGCTTTCGCCAACCTAAGCCAATGATAAGCTGTAATGTACAAGGATTTACAGATATTCTAGGAGGTGATTTCTAGGAATCATGTCAAAATGGTTCAAATGCTATCCGCGTGTCAGCGATTATAGGTTATACTAAAAACGAACATGTTCTTGGGGATCTTTTCGGGGAAAAATTGGGTTGCAGCATTTCTAAAAGTAGGTAACGACTGGCTGGCTATACGCTAAATGGTTTTTCGACACGCCATCATAAATGCCGATTTATCGTGTATATGGGTGGTGCAGGGTAAACGAATAAACCTCATGGTTAAATTTTCTCGCGCACTCACAATTCTACCATCCATTCTCCGACCAAAATCTGATCCCAATTGTCCTCGCTAAGCGACACCGAGCCATCCTTAACACTGCTTACACACCGGCTTGACAATAACACGGCAAATATAGAAAAACAGAGAAAATTCCGCGGGACGATCATTTTTCCCTTGCTGGGCTCTGACTCAGCAGCGTATACATACATACATACCTATGTATGTACACATATGCTCTGACCGTGGCCAAAGAGGATGGGGTAGAGTGGAAGGTAGAGTAGAAGGTCGAAGGTCTCATAAGGCGGCAATCTATTTTTTCGTTCGTAATGGCTGTACGTTGATTTTGAGCTTCATTGTCTTTATTTCATCAAAGCATTGATCAAAGCTACAAAAATATATGGGGACATCCAAAATTACAAATTTCAAACTTCATTTCAACCTTCAAGTCGAAAAAAACTTATGCCATTAGAATTTTTGCGATTTGACGAGCACAGTGACAAATATTTTTTTTATAGTTTGAGCAGGCGTATCCTTAGATCTTAGAAATCAAAATACATTAAAACACCAGGCATAAAACCAATTGTAAGTCTATTTTCAAGCTTGAAATCGAATAGAAATGAAGGCTACGGTCCGAGAATTTTTGTCATTTTGCGAGCACAATCACAAATTTTTTTCCAATGGTATCCGCGACCATATTCTTATACATCTTTGAGTCCTAGAACGGAAATCCGTTGATAAAATTAAGCTATCGCTAAAAGCTTTGGTAATCTATCGTCGACAACTTTCTCAAATCGTAGGATCCGCGTTGCTCTCTCTTGTTGCATAGCCAAATTGCTGAGACTCTCTTTCCTGCAACTGGAATGAGGAAACAACAAATTTATGATACTTCTACTTTTCAGCCAACGTGTGAAGGCCAAAAATCAAACACCATGCTCTCTCGTATCATATAAGAATCCTGAAAATAGCGTACAAATCAGCTCAGTATCCTCCGATTTTAGGTCTGACTGGGTCTGTGTATAACGAACTTTATCAGACTTTATGATCTGTTCATAGGTTCTTGTGTTTGTTGTCTATGTACACCTTGATTCTAGGGCCCGTTTAACCCTAGAGAGATGGATGTTTGCGGATCAAATTTTCAAGTTGCAGAAGAGGCAGCAAGGTTTTTCCATAAGAAATTCCTCAAACGCCCTTGCGACAGTGATCTCCTCCTTTGAGTTGGTCCACAAACGTCCGATTGGTGGACCCCTGTGTTAAGGTGCCAAAGCAAAAATAAATGAGATGATCCAGCGGATATTTTTTATGGAAAAGATGCTGTTATTTTCAATCAACGAATTACCTCACTCTCATTTTGCTCCATCGCCTTTGAGTGAACGATAGGCATAGCTACTTGCTATAGCGGAATTGTTACTTGGCCACCCTCCTACTTTTTGTTGGGCACCTACCACCATCCCTTGTAGATTCCCTTTTGGAGGAGATTATGTGGTTCCTCAAAGCTCTGTTGTTGTAAACTAGTAAAACAACACAACACATAACTATGTCATCTTGGTTACAGGAAGACGTCGACGGTGGAAATATCCCACAATGTATGGGATTTCGTAAATACCTAGCTGTGGGGGGATGCTTACTGTCTACTGTCTAGGGCGCCGACGTAGTTCTATAAATAGCATCGGGACGCTCGGTGTCGATTGTGGTACCCAATAGAACCAAAGACCCGCTAAATCCACAGGCTAAATCGTCGCGGCGAAATTAGAGCTCGTCGTAGACACCGCGATTATATCCGGTGGGTCCAAATACTTTCTATAAAATACACATAAAAATTGGTCAATCCGAGGGGACAAGGATCAGAAATAGTGTCGGAAGAGTGAATATCTTTTAATAAATGCCGTGCTTTCTCTCACTTTCCAATGTGGTGGTGTTGGTCTACAACCACATCGTTCGTAGGGGTGACATACTATATCGGCTGCAGTACTAACGATCAGTGGCCTATTAAAACATATAAAATATTTATTACCTTCATCCAGGTATAATGTACAGGTAAGAATAACAAAGTAGCGGTTTGTAAATATTTGTGGATATTTGTTTGAATTAAAAAATTGCTATACAAATGTGAGATGGCTGGAATTCGCAGATATTCCGATGGACCTGAACGTCAATACTCTGCGAAGAGTAGTTCCTTGAAACTGTAATTACGGAAGAGACGATAAAACGAGCGACGACCAGCCTTGAATTTATCCGAAATTTACCTAAAGCTCGGCTTATCGACGCTAAATAAAAAAGGTGAGCTTTCGATTTGCCACCACTGGTTTTTGCCGGTAAAATAAACACCTCCTACCCGGGTGTAAATGATACCACATGCTGCTTCTGCAATTGGTTCATTTTATAATATGAATATGGGCGATTAGAGAAAAGGACTCCCAAATTCCGGTACGTGAAAGGACACACGCTTCTAATTATAGCATTTCATGAAATACAAGAATAGAATTTCACATTAAAACATTCAGACCTTTTTGCCAGCTGAACTTTCTTGCCTTAACGTGCATGCGCACATGGTGTATTTATACTATGGGATATTGTTTTTTTAGCTAAATTTTCGTCTACCCATCTTATGAAACGCACAAGTAAAGCAATCGAATTCCTTATTGACATTACTTATATGAAGAAACATATTTAGTAACTTTTCAATTTTAACTCGCTGTTATAGTTTACTAGATAATCAATGAAGTTAACTTTGATCTACACGTTTGATACACTAGTCGTATATTAAGTATCACAGTTGATGAGCCATTTAAGTGCATGAATTATTGATCATTGTTACAGTCGAGCTAGCTCATTGCTCCAGTTGCTTGTCAATTAGTCAAACTATCTCGCATCAATACCTGATGAATAACTGAAGGTATTTTGGAATTTAGGATCACTATTTCTCTGGCTAAAACTGTTGGGCATTTAGCCAAAAGTAAACTCTTCCTCTTTCTCTAATCTTGTTTCTGACTCATGTTCCCAATCTCTTGGGTTTTGCTGTGAACATTGTACAAGTTATGAGACTGCATCTACGTTAGCTTCGTATCTGTGCAAAGCATTGAGCAACTACACCATGTGAAAAATTAATGAACATAGAATCTGATATGTGATAACTTATAGTCTAATTACTTTGTTTAATTTTTCATTACATAGAAATTGACATCATGGCATTGGTGATGCTTCCCTGTGATTTGCCTTGGTGGCCTTCAGTCGTGAAACAACTGGACCAAGCAGCGGCTGCAACAAACTCTCAGCAACTTTTAGAAGCAATGTATCGGTTACACGATATGTGCAAGTACGTTATTGCACTGAGAGTAACCCATTACTGTATGGGTGAAGAAATTCTGCTGTGTTAATGTTTTCTGTATCTCCTGTTGTCTAATTAAAATTAGCTCATAGTTGACGGTAATTTGTAAAACATTTGGTTGATGATCTCTCAATGGATAAATGTTTCATATGGCAACGTCTTACACTCTTCTATTTTCTGATAGATTATTAGAAGCAAAGTAGTTTCCTGGTGATAAGTCTGCTGCTGAAGTTGGAAAGCCGGATAAATATTATACAAATTTTTTTTGGTACATCACCGTAAGAATAATACCTGCATGGCTCAAAAAGAAATAATAAATATATGAATTTCCAAATATTATATAATCTTTGGGGAACTTCAATGCCAATAGTGTTGCCAAAACGATAAGGGTTGCTTGTAGGAAAGACCACTCACTGACAAAGTCTGCCTTTTAGAATGAATGATGAAAATAATGAGCACGAAGAGACCTCAATTTTGAATTGATAATTATCATGAGACAGGCATCGATTTTTACAGCATAAGTCTCGACCCAGAGGAAGATGTTCAGGACCCAAACTTATTTGCCGAATTGGCAAGGTTCTTGGACGAAGACTTCACTTCAGGGGAAAGGGAACAATTCTTCACAAAAACAATTCCAAAGGTAGTACAACATGCCAAGTCTCTCAAATCTACAAAACCTCCGGAAGGACTTCATTTTAGCCTGCAGCAACAAAGTATGTCTGAGAATTAATTATGTGCCGGATTGGAAAAATTCGAAAAATTGTTTACAATAGTCATCGATTTCAACAATTCTTCTTTTAGCCGATAGTGCAGAGTACAGCTACAACTTTGTTTCATCCCTGATAGCAAATGCATTTTTTTCAACATATCCCAAAAGAACGAGAAAAACTCATCCTACGCTGCAAGATTTCAACTTCACTAATTTCTTCAAATATCTTCACATGTAAGTTTCAAAGCCAGTGGATTGTTCAGTTGATAATAGATGGTAATCTCTGCTTGATCGAACAGGAATAGTCAGAAGGCAAAATTGAGAAGCATATTTGCCTACTTTAATTTCTTGAGCGAGGACACGTCATTGGATGGACAATTAATAATTTCCAGACAGGTTCGTGATATGAGTAGCTTCGGCACATTAGAATTGATGCGTTATCATACAAATTATAGTGCATAATACGGTTAACAGTAATGAAGCACAAGTTTACTTTCACAAAATGCTGTAATTAAGTTGAGAAGGTCATAAAATCCAATTTAGTTTTGGAACAAAAAAATCGAATGATCACCAATGAAATATATTATCTATGTGACGCACGTTTCACGGCGATTCTCCTCAGGTGATGTCGTCAAAACAGTGGTTGACAATAGAAGATTGGCTCGAGAGTAGCATCCCTCTTTGTCCTCTCACTATTCGCCATGAAGGAAGGGTGGAAAGGGCTGAAGCTCACTTACTGCATGTATGCTTCACTAGTTCAAGGCTAGGTGGTGGAGTATTGAGCAGCGAAATTACACAAGAAAGCATCCAAGTAAGCAAGCATTTTCTATTGTTTACACGAACACTGAAGTTGAATCCAAATGGAGAAAACTTGCAAAGCAAAAAACTATTCCACTGTTCAGATGGCAACGCATCCTGAGCTGTTGGCTGCATTACTCTCTGTTGAAGCATTAGAAGACAATGAGGTCTTGATCATAGAAGGTGCCAGAAATATTTCCAGGATAATTGATCCAAAACATAGATCTACTTTTGAAAGTATACCAAAACCAAAAACAGTGAGTAGTAATGGTGATTCTTTTTTACGTTCACCCTTCTTTGTAGTATCCCGGGATCATTAAAGCCTGCTTTGAATGTTTTCGATCAGGTAACAATATGCTGTATGGATGCCGAAGACTATTCTACGCTGCCCCTTGCACAATATGAGGAAGACAATGTGCTGCGAGAAATGAACAAATCGTTGTTGGGATTCAGGCAAAGGCATGTCCCTATCAGCCCAACGAATCCTGTCAAATTGGAGCCAGATCCAGGTGCTCGGCGGTTGTCACCGATTGGAGAAAGTTTCAGTAGCACCCCGCCAGAGGCCGAGGAAAAGTCAATCGCAACAATTAATTATAACATTAAAGGTGATTCACGAGTAATCATTCTGTAAATAGTATACCTATAAATAGATTAGGGTATCATCTAAATTTGTGTTGTGCAGCATCGACAAAAGAGATAAACGGTTCCGACGGTGTGGAAATGAGAACAAAACCAAATGGTAAATCAGTCGAATCGCTAAGTCCAGCAAAAACTACAGGCTGTTCCAATAAAAGAGGCCGATTCATAGTTCTTGGCTCAAGTGGAGAAGTTTTGCCTGTTACCAGAAAGTCCTTAGGGCAGGTGTCTGTCTACAGCAGTTGCAATAGCCAAAGCACTGACAGCTTCCATAGCGCGAAAGAATCTGTCGACGAGGATCAAGGTTTGCATTGGAATTTTTTTTTTGTTGAGATCTTACTATCTCACGCATTTTATCGAATCAATTTTCCTGCCCAAAAGAAGATGAAGAGCAAAAGCTCACTAGGCTTTATAGCGCACAGTTAGATTCGTTCGAACGACGAGGGACTTTTGCTCAGAGACTGAAGGATGCTTTGAGGCGAGAAAGTACAGCAACCGGAACAACGTCTTCAATTTCTTCTGCAGGCAGCAGTTATGCGGTTGGAATAAGCGTGACCGGAAGTCATGTCGGTGATCCAGATATTAAGTATGAACATTAAACAGGTGTTATGTTCGCAAACTGTCTGTAACAGTTTAATCCAACTGAAGCACCTCACTGCTCGATTGTACAGAGTGAGGAGAGGGGGATCCAGAGGATTTGTTTTAAGAGATGATACGGTGGATGAAGAATTTCTAAAGGAATCGTTGGAAGCTGAGCAAAAGTGGCTTGGAAGATTCAAGCAAAGTCAACATCCGATGCTGCAAAGACGCGATACCAACGCGAGCAGCAAGTACAGTTTTAGTACGGAATACAGCTCAGGTACTAGACTCTTTAATATGCAACTATTAGTGATACTTTTTTCCTTCATGCTTAGCGACTGACCACGATGTGATTATTCCATCAGAATTTTCTTCAGAACTTGAAGAAGTCTACGAGCAATTATCTAAGTGGCTGGAGGATCCTATAGTTGCTGACGAAAGCCGTGAATTAGATGCAAGAGATAGAGCTGTGGTAAGATTTGCTGGTTCGCTTTTAAAGAGAGCGTTGAGCGAGTCGTTTGCAGGCGTTCCTGTCCAAGAGGGAGAACCTCAAGCTTTAATTGGCACCGAGGAGGTTCAAGAACGTCATAAGCTGGCATTAGCAGTCAGAAGCCTGAGCTTAGAGCTTGCGCGGCACAAGCATAAAAGACAGCATTCGGTAAGTTCATGGTTTTATTGGCGAGGCTGTATATTATCGCTTTCGATGGAACAAAATTATCATGTATAAACTAAAAATACAGGTGTTGGTTGAAATTATTTATAATTGAGAGCGTATGGCTTGGGATTGATTCGCAAAACTTTACACTGCCTCGACAGAGTGTGCGGTTTGCTTTGAGAAGTATAGAATCAGAGACAGATTGTTTACCGAGTTACAAAATTGTCTCGACCATTTAATAGATGGAACGATAGGGAGAATTGGTAAAAATAATATGATTTCAGCCAATCATTCGTAATCGTTGTAAATGTTACTAACATTCTCAACGATAATGTGTCGCAAAAAGGTACGAGTTATTTTTCCAGAGTTAAAAATCTGCAGGTTCCCGAAGGTGAGTACAAGAATTATGAAGATGCTCTGAG
This sequence comes from Athalia rosae, assembly GCF_917208135.1. Classification (NCBI taxonomy): domain Eukaryota; kingdom Metazoa; phylum Arthropoda; class Insecta; order Hymenoptera; family Athaliidae; genus Athalia; species Athalia rosae. The sequence continues at coordinate 15,229,792 of NC_064032.1, read as the reverse complement.
TGAAGATCCTGCTGTAGCCAGAGATGTTAAATCGACACAACGCAGAAATCTCTGGGTCATTTCTTTCACGTCTGAAGTGAGACAGACTCTGACCGATGACGTGGCTACGATTTCGCTGCCGCAAGGTTTACCGTTGACCGATACAGAAACAATAACAACAATAACACAGGATAACAAGTGGTCAAAAAGTTTTGCTGAACTTCTACCCCACAATTTTCCAAGAGTTGCGATTGCAAAGGAAGATAAGAGGATGCTGCACTGGAGCGAATTAGCGACATCAATAGCCGATGTATGAAGTAGTGATTATTGCGCGATGATCCAACGAATTGAATTGCAATTTATGCTAGAATAGAAATTTTGCAATCATCATTAACGGTAGTAGTGGTACAATTGGAATATTTTTTAAGTCAATTTTGACACCGAGTGTCGGGAAACTGTAAGAAATGCTATTATAGCATAAATTTCTTTCACATTGACTAATCGATGTGTGGGGTTACACTTGTCTATGTAGTTTACACTGTATCATTAACAGATCAATTTACTGCTTAACAAGAAAGGTTTAATTAATGTAGGAATAATTTACGTTTCTATGTTAATTTGAAAAGGCCACGATGACTAATTTATCTGTCTCTTATTCTATCTCATCTGATTTCTGTGTTTTGCCAAACGTTTCTTAACATTAGTAACTAATAAGCTATGTTATATTTTCATATTAATAATGTTTACGATAATATTCGCAGCCTAGTATACAGAACTGGGGAGATCTATGACTTCTATAGACTAATGCAAACACCATTAGAGGTTGTAACTCGGTAGTAGTGGGTGCATTAAATTCTATCCCTGTATGCATTGGCCTTTTTCCTCAACACCTACATTTTTAAGATGATAATAATCATCTTCGATTTCACATTAAAGGTCTCTCAAGAAAGCAGCCCTCAGGCCGGTGGCTTATTGCCAGTAGTAACTGGGAACTGGGGTTGCGGTTCACGACTGAAAGGCGATCATCAACTAAAACTAGCGATACAGTGGCTGGCAGCTTCTCTCGCTGGTGTGCCCAGACTGATTTACTACACATCTGGCCATCCCAGTCTGTCCAAGGTGGAATTATTTCCGCATGTAGCATTTACCGTCACTGTGAGGGCTAAGAGCAATATCAGAAGTGTTTTATTCTTTTTTCAGCTCGATACGGTGAGCAGGGTATTGGTGGACAGGCATTGGACAGTCGGAGATTTGGCGACAGCAGTGATGCGGTTTGCAGTTAAAACCATTGAAGAGAGAATCGAGGGAAGAAACAGTCTTTTCGAAGAATTAATTGGAATGGATAAGCCTAGTCCTTAGCCCAACACTATGCTGGCCCTTCTGGTTAACATCCTAGCAACTATGATTGAGGACAGTTTGAAAATTCAATGAATTTCCGGTACGATATCAACAGATAACTGTAATGAAGATTAGAGTTGAATTGAAACTAAGAATGAAAAGAGGAAAAAAATAGAACAAAATGATCGTATAAAGCTTCAACTAGCTTGGCTACAGGCAGTGACTTTCAACTTCATGATCACTGAATTAGTTCTAGACGCTATCTAAAATGAATAATTACTTTTTTCTTTTATTCGTTTTTTTCTCATAAATGATCATTTGCAATGAAGTTCATCCAGTACCGAGGTACGCTGAATACTCAAGCCGTTTCAAGTATTGATGTCAGTTTTATGAAATCGGACATCGGACAACACGTCACATCATACGCTACGAGCCCAAGTCAGATTGAGATAGAAGCTCGTAATCATCATCGTCAACGAAACCGCTGTGGGCTCGAGTCTGTATACGAGATTATCTTGTATTTCGGAACAAAGTTTGTCAGTGAACAATAAACCAAGTTGGAAGTTGCGGTAATGACATCTTGTGAGTCCACAGTATGCAATAATTAAAGAGTCATAACATAGATATACCAAGTACTATACATATATTTTGTACAGTAATATTTACAATAAATGAATGCGTGAATAGAAAGGAGATGTATGAAAATAAGAAAGTGATCAGATACTTTGGTAGAAACTTTTAATTGCGGAAGTTTTAGAGTTACATTTAGTAAATCTTTCAAACAAAACTAACAAATCGATACCCATATTTATATCAAGTGTTTACAAAGTCTACCTTTGGAGATTAGAATAAAAAATAATAAAACTAAATTGAATTGACGGAAAAATACAGATATCGGTCGAGTTCATGAAACTAAATAAGTATTGGATGATATCCTGATGATTGAACTAACGTCTTCCATTTTAATATTCGGATGCATGTAAATGCAATTGTCAACAAAATGAATTGCCAGCTGCTTTCTAAAATCGCGAAGCAAAGTCATTTGAAAATGTTGACAAAAAGTAAATAAAAAAAAAACTAAAAACTAAACATTACTAACCACGATATCAATAAAAATGTAACATACCATTAAATGAATACCTCCTGCTGGCATTAGCAATGAATTTATATTGCATTTGAGTTGGTGATTAAATCTGATCAATGTTTATAGTTCACCAAAAAAAATTCAGTACGTGATGGAAGTACTTTGGGATTATTATTCGCGTTTGACATATCCAATTTATTTAAATATTTATACTATTATTCTTTCAAAAAATAATAATCAAAATTGATATCGGAATCGAATATTGTAATTATTTTTCCATGAATTAAACCTGGAGTAATTACTGGGCGTAAGATGTGTGATATATTTTCTCAAAGTAAACACTTGCTTATACAAATTGGAATCAAGGGTTATATCATATTGTAATCTCTTTACCAAGAATTGATTGCAGATATCGAAAGACGGTCTGACGCAGTCTTAGTGACAGAAGTATTGCAACGAGGGGCAGATGAGTACTAGAAAACTATTGAGGTAAAAACAATGTTATTTATTTATCAAAAGAAGAGGCTCCTCATGCGACGACCCATTCCTTGTCTATCGTACAAAATGTTGAATTTATTCACAAATTGGTTAATATCGTTGCAGCCTTTTGTTATTATCCCAAGGTACGTCACTAGGCTAAAGTCGTTGCATTGCTAGAATGAATAATCGGATCAATTAGCCTTACATACTTCGATCGAAAAAAATCCGGGGTAACGATACCATATTTTTTGTGCGTCAACTTTAAGCAACCGTCTATTTCATACTTAGCTAGCGACTGTATTATGTGTTGACTGAGCGCCGACGATAACATCGTGCTAGTAAGTTAATGTCGACGCTAAGTCAAGTGCAAAGACAGCCGCTAGTTGAATCAGAGACTAACGAATATACAAGATGACACGTTAGTTGAAAGTCAACTTTGGCTGCAAGTTATGCCAAAAAATCCAGAATCGGTCCCCAGACCCAGTGCAAAGACATACTGTAGAAAAAATTCAAATGTGACTTACGTTATAAAAGTCAGCCCTGAACTTGGAACTGTTTAGAACAGGCAACCGATGACTTAGTGAACAAGCTGCCCTCAAAACCTCATGATTTCCTTCAAGTTCTCCACTTTGCACAGCCTCCACATATTTGAGGACGAGTTTAACTCTGGAATTCAACATCTTTATAGCACTGTGCTGTGCTGTTAGATGTTCTGCCACTAGAAAAAAACACAAGGATCTTTTTTGAATTACTTGTTCTACCGTTTTATTCGATGCTTTGATTGAGTTTGCCATTATAACTCACCTAGCGAGCTTTCCGCTTGATCGTTTGTACACATTCTAGCGACGTGGTCAACGCCGATTCTCTCAGCCTCTTCAGTTGCAAGTGTATAAGTCAATGGAACAAATAACATAGTAGCTTCTCCAGCGACCAGGTCGATTACAGACTCGTACATTGAAACGGATAATTGCTGCAGCAAAGCCAATTATTTGATGAAATGATGGTTAGTGTTGACAAGTAGCAAAGAAATTTATAGAGGTCAAGACTAAGGTTATTTCCGACAATGCATGAACTTAATTTCATCTATGACTCACATCGGAATGTTTGCATCTTGGATCTAGCTTTAGCATAACAGGACACTCATTGATCTCGCACAATTGCTTGTGGACTCTAATATCCCTGTCAGTTGGGGTATCTCCTGTTGTGTACCATCCGAGAAAATCCATCTCACTAAACACTTGCTTAAATTGTTCTTCCTTAGTATTGTAGTAATCTCTATCTATAATCACTTCATCACCTATGGAGGTGAATAACAACTCAAAAGAGTTCATTATCTCGATGTTACGTCCCTTTTGTTTGCCGATTAGTGCTCCGTATACTGCAACAAGTAAAAAGCATGTCAATAATCATGATTCACAATTACACTGTATCTTAGACTGAAGCATGTGACAAGTTATAATATTATATTTTCACCCAATTGATCAGATCCTTCTTGCGCCCGAAGCCTGGTCCAGTGTTCACTGACGTTCATGATGACGAGTGGATGCAAACTTATTGAGACAGATCCTATGGTACCGGATGAGGCCATAACACTCTTAGGATTGCCGGCTATCGGAGTTGTATCCATTGCACTCGTGGCAACGCCTTCGTCAACTTCCATCTCATTAGCTGTTTGTCCACTCATCTCGTCCTAATTGTATGCTGACAAAAACTTGAAAATCCGATCACCTGTGCACTGTGACGTTGACTGAGGATTTGTATCTTCAGTCAACAACGATGATTCAAAATCAAAGATCCCCACCTCACGGACGAGTTTCTTCCTTGGCCAAGGTCATATGATTTGTTTCGAATCTTGAATGATATCACAGTATATAAGGAGCAGAACTTCTACTCTTTACAACGCCTCAATTGTGGTGATGGTGATTGATGGTGACATTGGGATGGTGATGCTTTGTGCTGCTTGGGGTGGAATTTCTTTCAACTATGTAAAAGGTTTCTTGCTCTTTATTGGTTCAGCCAAACCCACGGCTGAGTAGAATGAGTGCTGATAGGGTATGAACCATAGGGTGAAACAACCGTCATCGATGGTTATTCCATAGCAATTTAAAGCTGTGATTCAAAGTTATGTGGTGATAGTATTTGGTTACGGTGCCCTCATCCCTGAATTCAAATCGCTAGTCGCCATTCACAGAAAATTTTTGCAACAAGAAGGTTTAATAGACTGTTGCTGGTATTCCATTAATAACGCAGTCAAAATTGTGCTGGTACTGCTAAAATTGTTCGACACGCAATACCCGTTGGGCAGCCGATAAACGACTCACCAATCACCGTAAGTAGTCACTTATTATTACGATACTTCAAGAGCCAAATTTCCAGGTTAGTTACCGACAAAATATCAACGGAAAAGGCGTTTTCACTCCAAGTTTATACCTCATTCATTACCATACACGAGAAAATCAACACGTACGGTGTTGATCTATTCAAACTAATTCTTCAGTCAGACAAGAATTTGGTACAAAATCAATTTCACCAGATCGTAAGAAGAATCCAAGGTTTCCAACTGTAGTCGCCGTTCCAGGTGTGTCAATTTGGAGCGATTTCACATCTACCGAAAAATTTGAAATCCGATACATTTAAAAATGAATAAGATCGCACTTATTGCACAGTACACTCAGATTTTGAAAGAATTTCCTGGGAGTATGAAATTATGCTTTGCTTATGGGTCAGGTGTAATGAAACAGAAGGTTGGCGATCTCTCTAAAAACATGTTGGATCTTGTGTTTGTTGTGGGTAATCCTGGTCAGTGGCACAAAGAAAATATTGAGCGTAATCCTGGCCATTATGCTTGGATGATGCAAAAGCTGGGTCACAAAGCCGTGGCACATGTTCAAGAAAGATGGGATGCAAAGATTTATTACAATACTTTGGTGAAGACTAAAGAAGGCAGGCTCATCAAGTATGGAGTGATTTCTGAGGTATCTTTGATTGAAGATCTCTTAGATTGGAATGTTCTTTACTTAGCTGGCAGATTACACAAGCCTGTCCAGGTTTTGGTAAAACCTCTGGAAGAATCTGCCTTGCGACGAGCACTCCTACAAAATTTACACTCCGCCGTACACGCTGCACTTATTATGCTGCCTGAGCATTTTTCGGAGGCAGATTTTTACCGGGCAATTGCCAGTCTCTCTTATAATGGGGATTTTAGAATGATATTTGGTGAGGACAAGAATAAAGTGAACAACATCGTGATTCCTCAGCTGCAAAGATTTAGATCTTTGTACGGACCTGTTCTGAAGCACTTTGATAGATATATTGAGATACCAAAAGCCGACGAAGCTGCAGTCATGTGTCATCAAGACACTAGCCCTTTTGCAAGAATTCACCATCTTAATCACTTGCCACGAATGCCGCGAGTGAAACTTGTTCGATCTTGGTCTCAGGGGCCAAGATCTAGAGATACCGAAGACTGTCTACGTGCTATTGCTCACGATCCAGAATGCAGTGAAATTCTAGAGCAATGCCTCAAAGATATTGTCTGGAGATCCAGTGTCTCCCAGAGTTTGAAAGGAATCATTACGGTGGGAATAGCTAAGTCAATTAAATACAGTGGAGCTAAAATAACTAAGATGATGCAAAGTCAGAAGCAGGATGTGATTGTATTGCCAGAATCCAGAAATCATACATCCAAAACTAAGGCTACTGCTGAAGCACTTTTTCAGAAGGCGGTTGAAACTCAAGATGGAAAAAATACATCTAAATGAATACAATACAATCACTTCTTGCTGAGTTATTGTTATTTCGATTTTACCTTATAGTATAATGCGATATCCTCTGTACTGACAAATAAATTATTGAAAGCTTGTATATCGACAAGCAATTAATAATTCGATATTTAATGCAGTCATTCCTAATTCTTTGACAACTAGCACCTTGCCCCTGAATATTTTCATGCTGCCATCTATAATATTAAAGGAAATTCATTTTGTTTTGACATTGAATACATTGTTACATGTTTTCAAAATGAATTTATGCATTTCAGAATAAACTTGGAATATGACGACCATTGATTCAGACTCAGAAAGTCAAGATAGCGACGATGGACGTCGTTTTCGATTTGAAACTACTCGCAAAGATGCTACATTAAGACTGCAGAGTCAGAACAAAAAAAAAACATCGCCGTCTTCTAAGCATTCAAACTACAGATCAAGGTCTACAAACAGCGATAACCACAACAGACGAGGTCATAAAGCAACAAAACAGGTTCGAGACCGATGGAAAGGTTCCAAAGAAGGAGACACCAGGGATAAACATGTTGAAAAAGATAATAGAAATACGAAGGACACAGCTAAGGGCATTATTGTTAAAGATATGATAGAAATCATTGAAAACAAAACTCTAACAGAGAACGACAAACGTACCCCAGAATCTATTAGTTTGGATCATCGAAACAGCAAAGATCCTACCAGGAAATCTCTAAACAGTAAGGACCACAAGACCTGCAAGGGTTCTGGAGCTAGAGAATTAAAAAGCTCAAGTACACGAACTTCGAAAGATACTAAAATACGGGAAGTGAAAGATCTCCGGGAAGCCAAGAACTCAAGGGAGTCTATAAATAGAGAGAGCCGTGACCGTGATAGGGGTGCAAAACGATCCCGTGATAGAAGTCATAGTGGACTATCGGTAGCGAGATATGGACACAGATCACGTGAGAAATATAGGAGTCGTGAAAGATCGGATATCCAAGAAAGAGTGAAATCATTGGACACCGAGAAGTTGAATGATGATAGAAACAAAATCGTTACGCAAAAACAAAGTGACGGAAGACGAGCTGATAAAAACATGATCAAACGGGATGATAGATCACCAAGTAAGATTCTGGACCAGATTGGTAGCGACAGCGAACCAGATTTAGGTGCACTTGATCCTGATAATGGACCAGTCATGTCTCTTGATGCAATTGAGGACTGTAAAGAATTGAACTTGTCAGATTTCGACATAATCTCAGACACAGAAGGAAGTTTGTCGGATTTACCAGAATCAGAATTGTCACATAAAGGACCGTTTGTCAAGGGAGAGATTGTAACGCCACACTATCATGGACCGAGAGTAAGGAAACGAGTATCGCGGCGGCAGTATGAACGTTTGCTGAAGTCGCAGGCAGCGTATAATAAACGCGGCTTGGAGGATTTATGCAAGGTAAATCCGAGGAACAACGATGATGCCGCAACGCTAGCTCGAAGTAATAACCCTACTGCCATTTCAGATTTCTTATTAGGTCCTGAGGCATCTGTGTCCGCAATAGGAGAACGCCGCGGAAGCCATATAATTGAAGAGGAAATCTGCAGTAACTATGCGGATCTAGAATCAGATGCATCTGGTTGTAGCAAAAATGCAACCAAATCAAAAGAACGCGATGCTCAGGAATCAAATAAATTCAACCACTTATCAATAGATAAGTTAAGCTTAGCTAATTTGAATGAAATGGAACAACAGGGGCTGCATGAAAGCATTTCAAAAAACGAAAATGAACGTGATCTTAATAAAAGTGAAGAGGCTCTAAAGGGGAAAATGTATGGGCCTACTTTGCCTCCGAAATATCGTATGAATCATGTCTTTGCTGAAGAAGCTGGGGCTAGAGAAATTGTACTTTCTCCGAAAACGAAGCGTAACCATTCTTTCGATGAAACCTCTCCGACTTTAATGAAAAAAGCGATGTCAGCAAAATCTGAAAGAAACGTTTACGAATCAAGTGTCAGTGTCGTCGGCCCTAGTTTACCCCCGAGTATGGGCCGCAAGTTAGAATTGCTGGAATTGGAATCGGACAAGCCTCTCAGGGCTTGTGGTCCTTGTCTCCTTCCAAGCTCTGCGAACATGTTAAATCAAGAAAAAATAATTGATACCGAACAAGAATCTGTTAAGACGATTGGACCAAAATTACCACCTCACCTACAACAACTAGATATCACTGTTGTGACTGCAAAAGTGCAAGATTCAATCTCACCCAAAAATTCCATAATGTCGTCCGAAGAATCTATGTTTGGTCCAACACTGCCACCAAGTCTGATGGCAAAGCTGAGGGATGACGATGTGAAAAAACTTGATGCAGATTCAGATGATGATGTGATTGGACCTATCCCAGCCAATTATTCGGCTGCAATGGATGATTATTTTCAACAGCAGCTTGAAGAGCGTGCAAAACGAATGAAAAATAAACTCGATGCTGAGGTGAGTAGCTCTTTCTGATATTTATAAAATAATGATGCTAAGATAATTTTGTTCAATTACTAGTTTCAAAAATGATAGCATTCTTTGTAAGTATCTTTTCTAAGAACCGTCGTGCGTCATGTTACAGAATTCTGTCGTCGATAAGAGAGAAGAGTGGATGCTGGAACTGCCTTCAATCCAGGCTCCGAATCTCGGCCTAGCTAAAAGACAGTTCAGGAACAGAGCGGGCCCGGATATGTCTGACCGATCAAGCTGGACGGACAATCCTGCAGATAAAACCAGAAAAAGAGAGGAAGAGGTAAACAAACATTTGAAAAGAAAAATGAAATTGAAATGTATATAGGTATTCATATTTGTCGTGATTTGAGTTCACTTAACACTGTAGTAATTGTTAGTTCATCAGTTATCAGGAAAGACAAAAGTGGCGGATCTAGCAACGGAATCAGAAAAGTTGGCGATCAGTCAACGGGATAAGGCAATGGAAAAGATGGTAAAAAAACATACATCTAAAAAACGGAACGAGTCACTTCTAGAAATCCACAAAAAGAAAATCAACAAGAAAAAAAAGGTTGGCAAACAACGGGAATTGTTGAAAGATACAGGAAACAACGTTATTAATAATCGTCAATTTCCTTTCTTTTTTTCTGTTATAGAAGGAGGCAAGGGAAGCCAATGAGGCGACTAAACCAGCGCGGAGACCTTTTGATCGAGATGTAGATCTGCAGGTGAATCGCTTTGACGAAGCTCAGAAAAAATCAATTTTGAAAAAAGCACAACTGCTCAATGACCGCTTTTCTCGAGGAGAAAGTAAATATTTATAACATTTGATCAAAATTTGCATCATTAGAGTACAGCTGTACTTGATTATTCTATGTGTGCAAACGAGCTGTGAGTGCATGGCTTGAAAAACTACTGTACCGTCGATTGCATTGAATTTCATTCAAATTTTTATATTAATAAAATAATACATCTATAACTGACTCGAACAACTCGATTGCATCGTCATATCTGTGCGGGAGAGTATTATTTAAGAGTAATCAATAGTTCGAAAGTTGTTCAAAGTGATCTACTGAACTAAAATTACCGTTAGTAGGTATGTGAGGAATATTCAATCATTGTGACGTACGAATTGCGATCCTTTTAAAACAGAATGACGATGTTTTTATTCATTACGATTTTCATTGATACAGCCCTGCGCTAAAGCGTGCGTTACACCTTGTGGGTGTATCGTCATCATCATCGTCATCACCATAATTATTATTATTAATTCCGTTCTGCAAATAAAAACGGTTTTCCGTAAACATGTCAATAATCACCAATCGATGTATGAAAATGTTTACAATGATTGCATCAATTTGAAATGAGATGACTTATGAATGTAAATGCACTTACAATAAAAAACAAAATATTTTTACGCCTTCCTAATCTTGTATTTTGTCCGTCTTAAATTCGTGATATACGCATGTAATTCACAGATGCTGGAATCGCTTGAATTTTTTTTTTTATTCAATATCAACTAATCCCGTATCTAACTGATCTAATATTTGCCCTTCAGAAACTGATACACGACACTAAAGTCCTGCTTTCCAAATCCGTGCCCCATCGTAGCTCGGTAAATCTGATGAGCAAGGGATCCCAAGGGGATCGAAGCTTCCGTCCGGGTTGCAGCTGACTGGGCAAGGCCTAGATCTTTCGTCATCAGTGCTGTTCCGAATCCTCCCTGAAAAAGGAGATGAATTTAGATTTGCTGTACCGAGTATTGACGTTTATTCGCTGAACTCCTATCGGATTCATAAATTTACATTTGTTGGTCACAGTTATTGTCATATCATTTGATGCTTTGGCAATTTCACCTTGTACTCATTACTGCTGGGAACATTTTCAACGACCCCGGGAACCGGATTATACAATTCGGAAGACCAGCATTTACCGGAGCTTGAATTTATCACCGAAGCTAATACCTTCGGCTCCAGTCCAAGCCTGAAACGGTTTTAGGAATTAATAGGATTTGTGGGTGAACAAATCTATCGTGTTTACCTCTCTCCAAGATTGAAAGCCTCCGCTGTCCCGATCATCGATATCGCTAAGAGCATATTGTTGCAGAGTTTCGTTGCCTGACCGGTACCAATGTTACCGCAATGGATCACCCTGGATCCTAATGCTGTAAGAACCTGCTTTGCATCTTCGAAATCAGATTTCGAACCTCCCACCATGAAGGTCAGGGTTCCCGCACTCGCTGCGTTGACACCTTTGTAAAAAAGATCGGGTGGACTGTCTCAAAAATCATGTAACGGTACTGAAAATGACCTTTCATTTATCCCTAATTACCCCCAGATACCGGAGCATCTACGAATCGCACTCCTGATCTCTTAGCCCTAATTCCAACTTCTTCAGAGATGGCTGGATCGACTGTACTGCTGTCCACTAGCAGTGCGTTATTTCGAACCGAACTGCAAGTAAATTCGCTGGATAATCGATCCCTCGTTGGGATAAATATAATTTATAAATAAATCAAGAGCTCAATATACTTCAAAATGCCATTCTCTCCCGTGTAACACTCTAGAACGTGCTGATTTGAGGGAAGCATTGAAATCACCATGTCCGCATCTTCGGACGCCTCAGCAGCGTTGCTTGCACCGTTCGCTCCAGCTTCTACCAAGCTGGAAACAGCCGCCGCGTTAACGTCGAAGGCCGTCAACTTATATCCCTGTATGAGAAGCAAGGAAAATTCATTGTAAAATTACAGCAAAAGTAACTCAATATCTATAACACAACACGTGCGGCACCGGTTACCTTTTTTACGAGATTTCTCGCCATGTGGCCACCCATATTACCCAATCCGATGAAGGCGATTCGAGAAAATGCCCGTCTCCCTTCAAGAAAAATTCTGATAACATTGACGATTATGGTAATAATACGCACGATTCGTACACAGATAAGCAGATATTGTATTCACCATTGCGACTGGGGACGAACAATCGTCTGATCATCGACACAACCGTCATTACGTCGTTTTTTCAAATTTTATTCAGCTATGAGAGCCGGTTATACTTATACCAGAGAATATACCTAAATGTACACTCGTCGTAATCCAGACCAAGTCGGCATACGATTGACTCGATATTCAAATTACCTATCCGCTTACGTTGACTCGGAATACGCCAAGTAATGGTAAAGTATCACAATGTCACCGGTTACCTATAATTTTTGTCAGCACAGTTTAGGATAATTGTAATTATTAATTGTTCACAATAGCTCGTGAAGCAGTTGGATTTACTTCTAGGGTTCAACAGAAAATATACTGAAGCGGAATTGATACAGCACACCGCATGTTGAAATATTGAAACGAGAGATATCTTTCTTTGATGTCATTGGGTAGTCGCGGTATTTGTCGGTTTTATGATAATGGCTCGCACAGTCGTATGTGAATTCTTCTGAAACATCAAATATTGCGTATCCATATTATGTATTATGTCAACGATAAGGCTGAACACATTACGCAATACTCTGGATCGTTGTAAAATCAAAAAACGAAAATGTTCCAATAGAAGACAACGGTGTTGCGTAATTCGTATTGTATAAGTATAAGGTACTATTACCGTAACACGATGAATTTCTTTCTCTTCACTCGCATTTTAATTTCATTTCAGCCTTATTATTTTATGTACGCAGAGTCATGTGTCGTGTGCCTTATCCTGAGTTATCCACCTGTAGTTGTCGGGTAACCTTTGCCGAAAGTCGTTAATGAATAATGAGATGAACTCAGAATGTGGGTCAAAGAATTTTTCAACATCTACACGTCATGTTATTTATTTTTCTCTGTGTATTATCGTTATCGCACTTTAAAACAGCCAAATTAGGCACCCTATGATATCTATGAATCTACGTGTAGTATATCTAATAACCGGTAACGTCGCATCGCCTTTATTTTCATAAATTCTACGGGATCGTTAATGGAATTTAAAATGTTGAATTATCGATGAACTATATAAATATGCATTTTGAATATATCGTACCCAATAATTGACTCATCAAAAGGGGTAGGTATTCTTATAACATTTCATTCGCCACGATGATCGATGGCAAACTAAAGATAATATCAACGAATATTTATATCATGTGAAATATTTGCGCGTCATTAACTCCAACATCGTCTCTGTCCTGTAATTGCGAATACAACTGATAAAACAGTTTCATTATGTTTCATTATCGATGTAGCAACCCTTCAAAGACGGCTGGCATTGGTGAACAGTCGCGGTTTCGGACATACCCCGTGTACGCGATTCACCTATGGCTATCCAAACTTTATTCGAACGTCATTTAAAATACGATGCCCTTGTTACTTGACGTGTAATATAAATAAACGTTAACGATGACTAATCTCACGTTTATCGCAGGCGCGAGGGTAACGATATTACAAGGGAGTCTAAATACTATCTACGTCGCTTCAGTTCGATCTCACAATTAGCTTTGCCCAGTTGTTCCTCGATAACTTTCCCATAGCTTCGCCGAACCTTTGGCACACCTCGAGTTTATTTGTAAACACAAGATGCAGCTGCCCATCAAGAATCTCTTTATTTACCTAAATTTCTTTGGAATCGCATTCGCAGTCGAAATCAATGCCGGCCATCCACTGGTCAACGATAAGCTTACGTTATGGATATCGGAGAAAGATTATTCAACGATGCTAAAGGTTTCGTTTCCGTTTTCAAGATGTTGCAACGTATTCGTAAACGGTGAGTCAATCGCATGAATATTTTCACTTTGCACCTATAAAACTGCATAAATACCTATGTATATTTCGCTGCACCGTAGGCACTACCATTGAGGTGGAACAATCGTTTGAATATTTTGTCAAATTGTATCCGTACGATTATATGGTGATGACAAGATCGTACGACTGCCAAGGCTACTTGCTGATCGCATCCGAGGAAGGAAGGCTACTATGGGCTTTGAATAGGTGAACGATGATGTATATTAATTAATCAACGTTGGTGCAAACCTGTATATTTTTAGAGTACCATCGACGATTTCAACGACCGAATTGCTGATAATATTCGATGGTGACTTGTCGCAAGATTCGAAATTATTCAACGGTTCCTTGTACAGAAATTCCAATGCAAATTTAGTCTCGACCTCCGGGTTCTGGAGTCTCTCGGAAAACTTTTTGGAGCCCCGAAAATTTGAACGGGTAGCCAGGTGAGACTCTTTATCAGCCTTTAATCTCGAAAACGGTGTTCTTTGGCGACAAAAATTAACACATCGATGAATTATCATTCAAATGATCTCAGCTACGAAGAACTACGCTACAAAAATGGACTGGCAGATTTCAAGGGCAGGGTACTCCAAGCCGCAGCATTTTACAACCCTCCCATGTGTTTCCTGAACAAAACCATAAACAAAACCGTCGACGGGGTCGAAGCTCAAGTTTTTTTGGCTAATCACGGTGAGATTCAAAGAGTTCATCACCATATCAGATGATATTGGTAATCGATAACTTAACTGAAAAGAATTAGCCTTCGCATAACTTCTTGACGGGTATGCCGATAGTATAATATCCAATTCGAACGAGTATACAATGCGATTCCACCTTGAGTGCGATGGTTGCTTCTGAGGCGTAAGACTTCGTACAAAAAAAAGTGATAAAACTCCCTGAACGAGTCGTGACGGAGGTTCATCGATTGATCGCGAATAGATAACAGCCGTAACGCGCTCAGAATGTAGCCAGCAAGCATTTAAACGATCAGTGAAAATTTGTGGAATAGAAACGAACGAGCCTGGTAAAAATATGTGTATGAAAATATGAAAGCCACAGTACGAAACTAGTTTTATACGACGATAAAATAAAAAGTAGGACGGGTAAGCCACCCCCGAGATGCGACGGAAACCTAACAGTTTTCATTTTTTGCCGAATTTTTTGCAGAACTTGGCAGAGACGGCATCGAGTTACAAATATTTATGCTGATTGCAGAGAGATTGAATTTTTCCTGGTCCTTCAGGAAACCTTCCGGGGGGTTCAGGTAATGGTAGTCGATAATTTTTATTGCACCCACGTACGATGCAAAACAAAGAGAGATGAAAGTGAAAAATTTCAGATACGGTCGTCACGTGAACGGGACCTGGCAGGGTGGTATGATCGGCCAGCTCGTGAGTAAAGAGGTGATACAAACAGGTTTGATAAGGCCACCGTTCTAATTTCGCTAGACACGTTCGCTTATTATTCAATCTCCTATCATCCCTACAGATCGACATTGCCTTGAGCGGCATTTGGTTGAAAGAGGACCATAACATATTCGCGAATTTATCAGCTCCATGGGGTCAGTTACAGATAAGATTCCTGGTCCCGCGTCCCAGACCTTACACAAGTTTTTGGGCTTTGACGCGACCATTCACGCCTACGGTCTGGTGTTGTTTGCTTCTTATTCTGGTGCTTGAAACTTGCTACATGACGTTCAGAGCGAGACTGAAACTTACGGAGAACACAAAGCGTGAGCCTAAACCGAATCCAACGATCTCGTACAAGCTCGATTCTCAGCTCAGTTTTCAATGAACACGTGTTTAAGGTTTTCGACGATTCTCGCACACCTGCATAGAGATGACAGGTCGAATAATCGGAATTTGGGTACCAAGGAAAATTACCGGTGCTAAAGTTCCGCTACAATTTTGGCATGCCGCCGGAGTTGTCATAGTCACCGCCTATTCTAGTAGTCTAGCCGCAAGATTGGCCGGAGCAGAATACGAGGATAGGTGAACGAATATGCGGATACTAGATACTAGATGCATGAATACAAGTATCCGCGATAACGATGGGTAACAACGAGGGTGTGGTTGAATAAAGGCAATTCTTTATCGCTATAGGATCGACTCTGTACAGCAATTCGTAGAGGCCGATTTAACGTGGGGCAGACAAGGACCGGAACCAATTTTCAGCGACTATTTCGACTTGGGCGTAAGGACGAAAATATCATATTTCTGTTCTCCGATATTATTCATTTATTATCCAATTCCTCGAATCGAGTTTTTGCATCGCACAGGATAAATACCAAGCAATGTTACCGCGTAGGTATGAACACGAAAACGACTCGTTAGACAGGCACAGGAAAATTGTCAACGGAAATTATGCGATAATAGGCCGAGTCGTTGGCGGCGTATTTTTTCCCGAGGACGACGTCGATAGCGTCGACTTGCGTGTTAGTAAAGTGAAACCGTTTTATACTCCTAAAAATTGTCATATCTCGCACGGCGATTGATTATTTATTAACTTGCAGAATTATAGAGTAATGGGTGACACGGTTAGCGCTTATTATTCCTCGTTTGCCATGCAACCGTGGCTGTTGGAACAAATTAACAAGGCGAGTATAGAAAAATCAGCGATCTGCCCGTCTGCGGCTATCGAGTCAATCGGTTTTTTTTTCATAAGCATTTCACGCTACATTTATCGCAGATGGTGCTTTGGTGCAGCGAATCCGGCTTCACGTCCTTTCATCTGCAAGATGTTGTCAGACGGCGCACAGGATCTAGTTTAAGAGAAGTTTTGGAAGAACATGATAAGAGCGATGAAACCGCAAGAGTTTTAGCTTTGACGCCCCTCGCTTCCGGGTTCGCTATGCTAACCGTTGGATTGATCGTCGCATCGTTAGTATTCTGCTTCGAAATTCAATCGGCCGCCAAGTGCCAGAGGCGGCAAAATTTGAGAAAAACCGGGAGAATTCAAGTCCGCGGACGAATATCTCGAGACGCCTGGCAAAAGAAATTGAAGTTTCAAAGTGAAAGTAGCAGGTGAACGATCGGTATGAAATTTTACGGAGATTCGCAGTCAATTGTACTTGGGAGGGGAAATTTTTTTTCGAAAAGTGCACTGTTGATACCTTGAGCTATTTCGCAAAATAAACAATAAAAACCGGTGCCTTGAGATTTCACTCAACCAATTATCGCGCCTGCGGAGATTAGATAGCGTAATGAAAATTCTCCACCGCATCTAGCGACAAAAGGATATTCTGCGGTTCGAAGACGAGAGCGATGTGGACAGATCGCAGCAGAGACGTCGAGAGAGGATCTGGTGGAGAGTCATTAGCGGAGGAGCAGCCTCAACGTTGAAACACGCGAGTTAAGTCGCTCATCTCGTTGATCCCGAAATTGAACGTTATTGTGTCAGTTATCAGTTATCAGTTGGGGTAGGATCTCTCGACGCACGGAGAAGCAGCTCCTGGCATACCCGGTGAACATTATTTTCAACTATGTTAAAAATAACGCGTCGTTGTACGCCCGATAGTGCTATTGATATAATAAATCCTAACGTGAATTGCTATTTGGTGAGATCGCCATCACTATCACCATCACCAGCAACGTAACATCAGTCGTATACGTATATTCTTCCTCGTATTGCATGACTAGTTGGTGTAAAAATTATTCAAATCGATTGATTTTCAGTCAGTCAATTGTCTCATTGAATTTCATATTCATCATTAGTCTAATGTGATCCTAAATCCTGCCGAGTCATTCGACTGTACATATCATACAGCGATCCACTTTTGTATTTGACCTTAAAGCTATTACCTTGGACAATAATATTTGGTACGAAATTCTGGTCGGTGATGTGGGCGAATAACGACTACTGTAACATTCTCAAAGGCATCTGCAGCTGTGCAAACATTTTCAACGACGAGTTTATTATATCCAGCAAAACCTGACCGATTAGATTGAACATTGTCAAGATCATCATTTAATACGATGATGATGATACATTTTTTCAGGTAATCAACGATCCTCTGACAATTACATAGGATAAAAAATTAACTGACAACATGACCAGGGATATACCACACATTGACGACTGTGAGTGCAATTTGCTTTACGTACGATAATGGTATTATACGAACAAGTGGCGATTAAGGACCGTAGTCTCAATAGTCGAATTACGAACAACGATGAGTCAGTCGATCCAGCGTAGAGATTAGTAAATTTATTAACGATCGAATAAATCACGCGATCCCACGCCTCAGGAAAAACTATAAATATTCAAAAAGAAAAAAAACCGCAACTTTGGCATAATATATTTACAATTCAGATGAGGTCGAGACGAATCTGTGATATTATCATAGATATATTACGGGTATAGCTTCGATATGAGACATAATACTGTACTATGCTGTGTCTGTATTTATTTTCATGTGATTTCGTGTTTCAGTGCAACCCTTGACGGTAGACGAACATTTTAAAATTTTATTATCCTCCGGCGAGGAGCTTATTGACGAAAAAAGTACCGGGGATTTGACAATCTCGGATTTACCCGAGTGGTTTGACGAAGAACTTTACCGAGCGTGAGTTTTTCTCATCATCCCGACGAACGTTTTTTTTTTAAATCTGATATTACCGATTGTAATCCGGTGCAATTACAGAGGGCAACAATACTATTGTTCCAACGTTCTCGGAGTGAGCGTAGCGTCTCTTTCCGGACTTGTATCAGTTCTAGCGATACCTTCGATTCTTGAAGTCAGTGATAAAAAATAATTTTCTAGTAGAAACAATCGTAATTTTTGCCTCTACAGCGTGAATATCCGTCCCTTGATTTTTATTGTTCATCAGGTTCTCGTGCAAACGAAGCAAAGCGGCACCCCATGCACAGCTTTCAAACGCTACCTAGAAACCATTTTCCATACTCGCGTCTGGTACAAGGCCGATTTCAAAGACAAGGATTCCGAGTGAGTTTTATCGAATTGTTTATTTTTTTGTCCGTTCAAAGGTCATGACTTGACCGCTTGATCGTTTCTACAGTTGGTGGAAGTCGCTTAATACGGTACGATGGAAGCATAGCGCAGCGAGTCAACGATCTAAGAAAGCAGGCTGCGGAGGAATCACCCACAGGGATATGGCGTTTACTCAATACGGTTTTATAGGATCTATTTTGATCATACCGGAAACTCTAGGTCTCACGAATACCCATAGAGATCGCGATGGGATTAATCACGTGTGGAGAGTCCTTGGTCATATGTTAGGAATTTCGGACAGGTAATTATAACGACTGGCGCACGTTTAACTCAACAGATATGGAAAGCCTTCGATGGACTAAACCTGTCCGGTTCATCGATTTCGCATAAAACACAATATATCTATGATCGAACAATTTTTTTTAGATTAAATATTTGCCGTAAAACCGAGGCGGAAACTACAGAACTTTGTAAGAGATTGCAGATCGAAGTATTCGGCAAATACATGCGGGAGCAGTCGTCGCAATTTTTAAAAATGACGGAAGCTTTACTGGATGGAATGTGGAGCATTGATGTGGCTATAGATAAAGATGCCTTTCTTGCATTCACCTACAACTTGAACGACGTGCCATGTAAACATTTGGTTTTTCTTCGTTTCTGAAATTACGCAGTTAGCGTCAGAAGTAGAATATTATTTACCTTGTTTTATCTTTCTACAGATCAGAAGCCCCTAGGTCTCTATAGTTTGTTGAACCTCAAGTATCGAGAAGCAGCCCTTTGGCTATGTGGTAATTATCGATTTCCAACAGGTCATAGCTAAAATAGCTTCAATATTGGGAAGCATCTGAACGTCTTGTTTTCAGGCGCCCCGTACATCGGTCCGATCGTTCGAGGATATTTTAATTACTTATTGGACTTGAATTACTGGATATTAAGAAGGTGGCCTGTACTGGCATGGTTGACTTTCGGCAAACAAGAATCACGGATTAATCTATACCCGAAATATGAATAACGGCCGTGTGAAAAAGTGACACACTTTCGACCGCATCCTTAATTTTTATCATTTGATATTTTACCCACCTAACAATGAAATTTTACGAACGCTTCTGGCGGGATTAGAAATAACATATTCTTGATCAAATAATTGTCATGACAACGGCTGCGATTATACTTTGAAAGCATTTTTAGACGGATTAAAGCTGCACTTTTCACAATATTATAGCAACACGACGACTTTTTTGTGCCCACCTGAGAGCTGATCCTTTGTATTTAAAACCAAAAAGAAAAAAAGAAACTGGTGTTTCAGTTCCCAAAGACCTTAAAATAAAAAATAGTGTCAATAATTGTCGATCATGATGCAAGTATATATTTATTCTTTTATAATATATTAATATTATCCTTTTTTTTTTTTTCTCGTACGATACTGAAATCTCTGGGGAGAGCCGATGGAATAAATTCTCAATTTTTACGTAGTTCAATTCCAGGGCAAATGGAAACAACGAGAAATCGATTTCCGAATTCTCGGTTATAGTAGGTATGCAGGCTTCACTTAGATATTTCTGGATTTTTAAGCGCTCTGCGGAGAATTTTTCCCGAAGCGTTCTTTGGTATGCTATCGACGAAGCTCACGCCTCCTAAGTAACAGATGAAGAAAAAACATTAAAATCGGTGAATCCAAAACCTCGAATAATAAAGGTCGAATAACGATAACGAACACCGAATAGGTATACCGTCCGATTGCTTACCCCTCAGTTCTTTGTACTCCGCTACTTTTCCCTTAACAAATTCTTGGACCTCTTTTTCTTTCAGAGTTCTATCTTTCTTGAGCGTTACAAACGCTTTTGGTACCTCTCCGGATCTGGGATCCGGAATACCGATCACAGCAGCTTCTTCGATATCAGGATGCGTTCTGAGCAAAGCTTCCAATTCGGCAGGTGGTACCTGATCGTGGATACGACGGTCAAAATCATGTCGGAGATTGATAGCGATGTGAGGATTAAAATTTTCCACAAAAATATTTCGATTATCCGCCTCACCTGGAAACCTTTCACTTTGATAAGCTCTTTTAGCCTGTCCATTATATGAAAGTCTAAGTCGTCGTCCAAGTAAGCCAGGTCACCAGTTTTCAGCCACCCTCCAGGGGCGATCGTTCGCTCGGTGGCTTCTTCGTTTTTGTGGTAGCCCTTCATCACGTGGCATCCCCGTACCCAAAGTTCCCCCGTTCTTCCCGGTATCCAAATATCCTCATTCGTCTCAGGATCCACGAGTCTGGCCTCGCTGTCGGAAATCGGAACCCCTATACCGGCATAATTATTCTCCTTTGGTGCCTTGATAAACGTTACGGGCGAACACTCCGTCAATCCATATCCTATAAAAATGCAGGATGCATGTCACATACAGGTACATACAATGATCAGGACTACCGTCCATTACTACATACGTCAATTGAATGGGATCGTCAATTTTATTCGCTATTCTAGTTAGGTCTAGTTCTAGTCTAGGTATACCCTGGAAAAACTTGAGCTTGGTATCATCGATTTGAAATCTCTCGTAAAATCTCAAAATGTCCGTTTTGGCAACAGGAGCTGCCCCGCACGTTAAGACCCGAACCGCTTCCAGATGTTTTTTATTTACGTTCGGAGAAGAAGTCAGAAAGAGAATTAGTGGCGGTACGAGGAATAAGCAGGTAGCCTGTGCAAAATTTAAAAAAACGATTGAATGAAAGTGTAAAATCAACAGAGCAATAAGTGGATATGGATAACGAAGGGAGCTGTTGATGTGAGATTATTCAAAATTCACAGTCCGCACCTTGTTTTGTGCAATTACATCGATGAAGCCCTGCGGTGTGAATTTTGGCAGCGTGACGATCTGCATCCCCATTCTGAGGTCGGGTAACATTATCGCGTTCATCCCGTAGATGTGAAAGAAGGGCAAAACGGCGGGCACGATTTCTTGATGCGTTTCTGTGAGTAAAAATTAATTCGTATCGTAGCAGAACAACCGATAAGAAGAGGCGAAATAGAAATAATTCAATTCTCAGCTCGTGAGGACGAGCGGTCTCGACATCGAGCTCCGTCGCAGAGTTTCGTTTACCCGTCGTTTCCTGCCAGGCATCTCCGGACGTGCTGATATTTTGTTGTATCATGTTATTGATCAGGTTTCTGTGGGTCAACATTACGCCCTTCGCAAGTCCTGTTGTGCCACTGGAGTAGGGCAAAACAGCCACGTCGTCGGGAGTCCAAGGTTTCGAGGGAACAGCGGGTAAAGTTTTCCCTCTATCAATGAGATCCTGCGGTTGTCAAAGTGCTAATTAAACATCAACTGATGTCGAAATTCCAATTTAACAACGTTGTCAAAATTTCAAGCAGCCATCGAACGCGGCGACGGTACAGACCGCACAATTTCCAGTTTACAAATAAATCGGAGCAACGCGAGAGCCTTCGCGTTGTCGAGATTCGATCTCACCTTGAAAGGTATGGAACCCGGTGGAATGGATCGGGTACCGTCGTCGATCACGATCAGTGGAAATTTGTCGGGCATGGAACTCTTTGCCGCCCGAAGGACCGTGTATCCTAGTTCGGCGGTCGTGATCACCGCCTTAGCTTCCGAATTAGCGAGCTGCTTGCCTATTTCGTCTGAAAATGAAAGATCGGTTTCGAACGTTAAACTTTGGAATTTTTTTGCAACCCTACCAGGCTTTTCGCTTCGTGAGAAAATAAATTACCAACTGTGTATAATGGATTCACGGTTGTGGCTATCAGCCCGGCTTCCGATGTACCGAGAAAAGCGATCGCAGTTTCGGGAACATTTGGTAACACCAGGGCTACGACGTCGCCGTTTTTTAATCCGATGTTCAGCAAGCTTCTCGCTACCCAGTTAGACGCGTCTCTTGCCTCTCTGTATTTGTAAGCCCTTCCCGTTATTCCGCATTTCTGAATAAAAAGATAAAGTCAACGATATCCGAGCGAATCTGGATGGGCGATTGTATTTTTTATCTCGCGATACCCCGATAAGCTCTCACGTTGACCTTTCGCTCATTATAAGCACAGTCACTCTCGTACGTTACTAGGTGTAATAGGTGCACCTACGTTAAACTCGTACGGAGTTTGGAGTTTGAACCTTGGACTCTCGAGCATTTGTAAACATCGCAATCTACGCAAGCCGATAAAATATTGAAAAACAGCTAACGAAGCCGCAATTTTTTTTTCGGCTATCGACTAGCCGCTACAGAAGAATGATCGCCGGTTTATTTACTCCCTCTCCCCTCCTCGTAATTCGACCCATACGCGTTTATTACCGCTAATAGATAAATTTAATAAAATACCAATGACCGCGAAAGAGAACTTATTTTATTGTCAGATAACTGTGCTCGATTGATCTGCGATTTTCCTCGCTAAACTCGCGTTATCGCTACACTTTCCAAGGGTCTCGGCGGTGTTTGATCGGTGGCGTCAAATCACACGTACGTACATACATATTAGCGTAGGTCAATTAATTTGAACATCAATACGACGAATATCGTTCGTATATCAACCGGTGCAGATACGCTACGAAAAAAGCATAGACTGCGCTCGATTAATCGACAATCGACTTACCAGAGCAATTTTCTCCGACCACTTTCCTGCGTTTTCCCAAACGTATTCGTGGAGCGGCATTGTCGGATATACACCCTTAGGGAATGGTGATTTGAAAATTTTCTCACCGTTCGTCCCATCTTCGATTTTATTGGCGGTCGACGCGCGTCTAACCGAGGACAACAGGCGATCCCGCGGTACGCCTTGATTTTCAAATACGTGCAAAATTCGCCGTGTACCATGTCTGAAGGTGGACATACTTTTTTTCATTCCGATGCCAATGCTCTTACCGATGATACGCGCACAGTCGTGCCTGGAATGGATGAAAGAAAAAATAGGAGATAAATTATTTAATATTTTCGACGAGAGTAATCGATGCCTGGGGCCATGCGGGGCTGGTCGGGTCGCATGCGTGCAGCTAATTACAGAGTCTGGTTGAAGAAAAATCGGGGAATTTCATTTTCGGTATGCCCGATAATGCGTCTTTTACCTTGCATACCTCGTATACCTTCGCGCGACGGTACGTATAACGTAGGTACGCACATCCCCACGACGACGTTACGACGCTATTCGGCCGCTAATCGTTATTCCCAAAGATACGAACCGCCTGGATAAGCCCGTCGTATTTCGACACTTTACCGGGCGCGGGATTTCACGGTTTTTATCCGGTTCCGGAATAAAAAATCACCCGCGATACGCACCTCGTGACAACGGCGCAAAGGTGGATATCGCATGAATGACCCCACCGGGGTACATACCTGTACCTGTTCTATCGTTACGCTAATTTCACAAGTTGGATTATAACGAGACGGCAAATGAGTCACCGTATATTCGTTTACGTAACCGACGATCTATTCGCGCTACACACGAGGTTCAAAGGCGCATGTCGCTCGGTCGCGACAACATTCCCACTTCGAAAGTGTCTCTACGTACTTACATAATACGTATTACAATCTCTCCGTCGACGGTATCACTATATATATACAATATACAACGACAATCCTCCGGAATTCAAATAATATTCCTCCCGCTGTAACGTCGATTGCTAAATTCAATTTCATCGGGGCCGCGCGTCACCGCGACGAAATGGGAATCGCGTATCTCGTAGAATTTTATCCAGCGCTAAGCGGCGAGATTTTTCCGCAATGTAGTTTTTTATCAAATAAATATTTCGACTATACTGTGTGAACCGCGAAACCGTTGCTGGACTTACGAAGATCGTGTCCGTTGGCGATCCACGCGTTCCCCCAACTCGTTCGCGCTTTCAACTCGCACTGGCGATGAGATATTCCCAGACGAATCGCTCGACTTCCATCGTACGTGTACGTTCATACGTACATACGTCCTACGGATATCAAACTCCCCCACTCGTTTACTCGATACCGACGTCTACGATGATCAACCATCTGCTCAATGCTTTTCGTTGTCCCTACGCACCGAATGAAGTCGCGAAAAATGATAGAAGACTCGGAAACGCTCGGTGGAAAATACTCCCATGCGATAATAATTGATAAGAAGGGAGAATAAAATAAAAAACAACATCCATTCGTCGTACACGGTTCGACACATAGTATTCGTCGTTGCCTCGTCATCGTCGCCGTTCGCGTTATCTACCACCAGAGTCTCGTATACTTGTAGCGGGTTCAACGATCCAATTTCTGCGTCTTTATTTGCCAACGATTCACCTATGCCCGACGCATACCCTCGTTAGCGGACGCATCTTTTATTTTACATCCACTCGTTCCTCGTCGCCTTCAGGAATGCGTCGAGGAGAAAGTCGTTTTTCCAAATAACGATACCCCGGCTGGAGCTCCTACCGTATAGCGTACGTCTGGTTCGGTACGAGTCGCTGTACAGTCAGCCACCAATTATGACCATACGCCTCAATCCGATTTCTCGGACGACGAATATCGCACATACCGTACCTGATCGTATCAATTATAACGTGTTCAATTTTTTGTATGAATTTTGCCAAACGCTCGTCCGAAAATGATTGGAATTTTATTATTACACAGTTCCAGAACAAGCCTGCTGATCGTCCTCGTGCGAATATTGTTGTGACGGTTCTTCGTTGTTATTGCGGGATGGACGTGAACGAGTCAATCGACGGTTAATCGGTAAACCGCATCTCGACGTAATTATTCATGGTTTTCGGTGGACCGGAATGGGCAGAAATTCACCGTCATCGTTGTCCTCGTCGACGCGCAGCGCGACAACGAACGCGTAGTCATTGACTGGGGACAAATCGTCGAAAGTGTGTAAGACTTGGTCGGTATTTTGCGTTAAGATTGCCAGACATACTCGAAGCCGGGAATCTTCGGACAAAAAACAAACCGCATCGTTACCGTTGATCGCGGGATTTGGATCCTGATAGATATCGTCGTTGAACCAAGGATCGTCGAGTAGCGTGTCTTGCAGATTTTTATAGCCCGATCGCTCTGCAGGGGGAGAAAGATGAACCGTCGACTTTGTGTCGGGGGCCTGAAAATCGTCGTTCACGCGTCGGTGGATTCCGGGCCTGGCTCGACGCTGGTCTGACAAAATGATAAATTTCATCAAAGTTCGTATCGAAAGATCGTACACTCGTGAGGAACAGAAAAATCTCGTTGAATTCGTACCGTTGGGATCGATATTACGCCGAAAATTCGCAGCGAACGGAGGGGCGGGAGTAGTGTGGTGGCCGGAACGTCCGATCTGATATCCGTAAACATCGTGAACTGAAATAACAGGTTTTATCGAAAGTCGTCGGTTGAAGAAAAGGAAAAATATACCGACCTCTCGGACTCTCCGTTGGAACAACACTCGCCAATTTCTCTTCACCGAACATACCGGGACGTAGTCCGTCGAATGCCCCTGTAAAAATAAAATTGGAAACTCGTCGAGGTGTCTTCGTGGATCTACTTGCTTTTTTTTTTTTTTCTCATTTACTTTGACGACCGTGACGAGCGGCGGCTACCGAGGGCGTCGAGGGTCGAAGGAGGCCCGACGACGACAGTAAAATTGTCACCAAAGCCAGTCTCAATCCGCTCCCGGCGAATAATCCTTGGCCAGTATTAACTGAATCGTAACCGGCTACAGTCTCCGACTTCGAGAGCAAACGACGAAGCATTTTCCACCGTGTAAAACTACCGAGTAACGTCGAAACGTTATATATGTAAAATATGGTGGACGTTTGTTTTTTTGTCCTCGACGACGATAAGGCCGGAGTGTTACAGTCGAAACGATAACATCACGCTTCAATAGTTGGTATCGATTAACGTTTTAATTGTGTTATCGTTGTTCGCAAATTAGATATTTGCTCTTTGCGGCGAATGTCGGTACGAAGAATGGGTCGTTGGACCGAACGCCGTATAAAATGGCTGCGTGGGTGCATATAGGTAATAACTAACAGCTATGACGATGTGAGGGTGTATCGAAGAGGCGTCGTTTCGTTCAATGCATCTAATTCACCGTAATTTAATACAATCGTCGAACAATCAATCGTTTGTCAATCGGTAATATATCACGCAACGTCAAGGGCCGCCGATTTTCTTCACCTTCCTGCGACGATTTTCGTTTTTCCTTTGACGCGTACCTTGGGGAACCGCGCTACCGGGATTCGCGGGATCTTCGGGATCGTCGGCGTTATGTCCGGGAACGACGTTGTTTATTAAATGAGAAATCCAGGACGTCACGCCGTCGAGGGGTGGTTTATCGGTGTCGGTAACGCTGCCGCGAACTTGTTGAAATTCCGACGTACCGCCTCTACCTCGCCGCCTCTGTCGTTGCATAGCACTCTCGTACAGTTTCCAGGTTTCGTAATCGTTCGGCGAGGAATTCGGAAGACCTGGAGCGACCGTTTGCGGGTACAGGGTGAGATATGGAAGCCAAACGGTAGGCCAGTTGGGGGTAGATTGAGGCGACGACGCCGGCGTGTCGACTTGCTGTTGCTGCAATTGATATTGGATCGCCTCCAGCTGCAACCCTGCGGAAAACGAGGGGGGGTAACGGAAACGGTTGGATAAAAATGCAAATTGCGAGATCGTCGCATTTCGCGAATTTTTACAATATTTACGACACGGTGAGCTCACCTTGCTCGGTCAATTTGTCCAGTATCCGGTCGACCTGCATCGATATATTCACCTCCGTTTCGTAAATAGTCTGACTCAGAACGTGCTTCTTCGGGGTTCGATCCTTTTGCGGTTTTTGCGTCGCCGAATCTACGCTATCCCTCAGAGTTTCGACCGAATAATCATCACGGTCTGCCGGCGAATTCCAACGAGCCGGGGCATAAATAGAAGCTGAAAGAAACGCCAGTTATAGAATAACGAACTACTGGAATAAAGGAGATTCGCCCCGATATCGTTATCATACCGTCATTGTGGTAATCTCCCACCGCTGCGAAGTTACGAATGCCGGTCGCGAAAAAGCAAATCAACACCGCGGAGTGAAACAGGGTCGTCCGACGAGCCATCGTCATCGGCGTCGATTATGCGACAGACCCCTTTTGGCAATAAGCTGCCGACTCCGTTCCTTGATGAATTTATAATTCGGTGTAACGTAACAATGTTCGGTGGAGAGGGTCGGCAAGTAAATTGAAATTGGGTGAAAAATATAGATTCGAAAAATTGCTACGATTGATTGATGGGAAATGTTAATTACGAACTCGTCGAATACTCGGACTCGCGGGGGCGTACCGTACGTCGCGTTTATGAGCAATTTATTTTCTGTCGGCCGTTGCGAATTATTATTGACGTTCGACTTGGCAAATATTGCGAGTGTGAAATTCGAAATTCAAGGATAAATTTAGATTATACTGTAATTAAATACCGTGAAACTGTGCGATTTCAAGCGTGCAACGCGCGCTACGAGCAACAGAGGTCGAGCTTCGAATATCGATTGCCAATTTTTCATTCGACGACAATTATGGCTATTTTTTTCTTCGGCTCGCTATCGAATTCAATTCCTATCAATTCCTCCTCACCCCCTTACTCCGCCCCCTCCGTCCCTCCGAACATCGTCAACTTTTCTCCGATTTAAAAGGCGCTTCGTAATAATCGCCACGTTCGAATCACTGGAACACGAACGGCGCCAAAATGAACTTTTCATTTGAACATTTGTCGGACGTTGTCAAAATTTCACCCAATAAATTTACTAGGACCTGCCCTTGCTCGCCTGCACCTGTACGGCCGTCGATGTCTCTACTGTATTGCCTCGCAAAGCTATCGGCTAAATCGTCCAGGTTTATTCGATCGTCTCGTGCGGAGTGAGATTCGCATAATTGTTGCGGCAATGCGATCGTGAGATATATTTCTAGGTACGCTTGCGCAAATTGTTTTCGGTTTTTGGAATACGGAGTATTGTCCTCGGCGCCGCTGCAGTGGAATATACGTATGTATTGATCCGTGCGAACCTCGAGAGACTCGACGCTGCTCAAACGAAGACATGCCTTCCTTGTGGTGTGATACAAACGGATCCGTCGAGTGAAATTCGTTTCTTCATCATTTTGATTTTCCCTACGGGGAAATAGACGAGTAACGTTGATATAGACGCGTTGCAACGACAGACACCTGCAATTATATCATTCGACGTGTAATTTCGGTGAACCGTCACGTTGTGACACACACATGTAACGATGTGTCGCCACTCAGAATCAGAAATGTTGGTGCGAATCTAACGTATTTACATACCCTCGTAATCTGAAAATCTCTCGTGCATCGAAACGTGATTATTTTTCAACCGTTCGCAATTATCGCGATTACCGGAAATTCGTTGATGACGATACCTGTTTATTGCACGGCAGAGACACGGACGAGTATCGGTCGCAATCCGATTCGTTTCATTTTTCTAGCTTTCGCGTTCTGCGGTTTTGAAAATTTCCTTCAATATCGCAGAACACAACAGACGAGATTCCCCCATTTCTATGGATTATAAAATGCGAAGCCTCTCATTTTCGTTAATAACATTTTATGCAGCTTATCGTTAGCTGCACGCGGCGTGCTAAATGAATTAGTGTAAAGAATTCGCTGTAGAAATTCTAAGGGCAAAGGGATCCTCGGTCGAAGCACGTTTTATCCTATCCAATTAAAGCTTCTGGGGGCTGTTTGTTTGTTTATTTGTAAGTTTGCCGTTGCGAGTAGCAGTCGCGTAATACATCCGATCGTTAACCAAGAGTATAAATATTGGGGGATGTCTCGCGATTGTGATTAAAAAATGACTTTGACTTTGTATTTGTTTGTTTTTTTTTTTTTCAAGCATCGAGTGCAGGTGAGGATTGAATCGAGTATTCAGTTTTTCGACGATTCGAGTGCTGTGATTGCCAGCGAAAACTCGATGGGCCTAAAATAAAACGTCGAAATAACGCGACGATTCAAATGGACGCTGTAGAATTTGAAAAATATACAACCGAAACCCCCGTCGAATGACAAGTGACGAGATCACTCGGTGTGAACAGAATGGCGTTCGATTCTATAATCGCAGGTGAGTTCTTTGACCGCGTCTATGATACCTATAGGGGGAAAAAAAAATTGTTCCAAACTACCTACCGTTTGATTTTTGTTTTTTTATTTTTATTTTTATTTTTTTTTATTTTTAATTTTGGTTCGGTTTCCTTTTGGTTTTTTTTTTTTCCAGCTGCAATTTTACTAGCTACCGTCCACCTCAGTTCCGCGGAATGTCAGAGTAAGTACTTACGGTCGCAAATAACCGAAGCTCATTGGAAATTGGGTGTACAATTGTTATCCGTGAAAATTAACAGACGGCATCAGTCCCAAGGAGATTGATATCCATGCTCCTTCCTATATCGTCAGCCAGCGTCAGAAAAATTAATTACATATGAATGTGACGCGAGCTCTCCGGTGCTCCTGTGAATGTGAAAATTCCGAAGATCATCGTGTACTTTTGAGGATAGTTTTGCAAATTGTTCAACTCAATTTCTGCACTCGCGTTACGTGCGACCGTTTAGAAACTATTAACATTAATTTACATGGTGTACGATAACTACTGATATCAAACCGACGTTAACAGCAAGGTCGGTCTACTGCTACGAATGCGATTCATGGACGGATCTGAGGTGTAAAGATCCTTTCAATTACACAGCGTTGCCCCGCGATCAACCACCTCTCATGACCTGCAACGGATGCTGCGTCAAGATGGTCCGCAATGCAAAGTCACGTGAGCACAGCAGTAGAACTCATCCGCATGAAAATTGAACAAAGATTCACTCAATTCCGCCGATAATCCATGCCATCCGTGTACGCCATCGATCACCCTCGATTATACTTGCATTTCTTCCTCAGATTCTTCAACTCTTAGCAGACCTAATTATCCAACACTTTGTACATCTCGTATTTGTGTATCGGAATATGAAAAACGTCCGCTTCGAGAGGGTGCCTCAGCACTTGGCTTTTGTACAAAATTTATAGCTGCACTCGTTTATTTCGTACACCCTCTCAACGACGCGTTTCATATTCATCAATTCTCGAGTGTTTCTAAATTATTTGTTTTATCGTTTTCAGCTTACGAAAATGTGCGAAGAACTTGTACGTCGCAACTGCAGATAAACTTGTTTATGGTGGACCACGTGTGCATGATGGAAAGTACCGGCACTGGTCACATGTGCTTCTGTGAGGAGGATATGTGCAATCGGGTTGGAATGTCTTCCCTACCATCCCCATTCCTCCATATCAGCCTCGTACTACCCCTTGTTACTACCTCCATCCTTCGAGGTCAAGGCTTGCTTGGTAGGTCGCTGTGATGATTATCGTCGATGAGTTATTAACCATCGCCATCGCCCGTGCTCATTTATCATCGGTCATTGCATTCATTTAGTCGACTCTTCCTCGAAACTCGTAGCCCTGCAGTGGAAAATAGAATTCAACGTAACACCTAATAAAGAGGGCTTGCTTGAAGAGGAAACGGTCCTCTAGATATGTAGAATCGAACATAGAATAGAAATAGGATCGAAAAAGTTTGAGATTTGAATAAAAATTGAACGTGTCGATCGATCCTGCCTAAGACTCGATCGGAGTCTCTTTTTTTTCGTGAATGTTTTCCAAATTTTCTTCGATCGATTGGAAAATCATTATTCTTCGATTTTTTCATTTTGTCAATTTCTCAAGTCATCTTCGTTTTTTTTGGTCTTTCATTTTTTTGTGGAATTGCATGTCATCGACCGGAGATTCAATGATTTCCAAAGAGCGACAGTTTCGAGGAATGGAGGGAATCATAACGGGATGATAATATACATACCTATCCATACGAGTTATACCTATATACATAATATGATGATACCTACGTATACTTAAAGTTATACATATTTTTCAAATCAGAGTCTGCAAAATTAATAGCGCTGTTCGTTGATACTCCTATTGTCAGACTAACGTTATTACATGTTAATATCATAATCCTCGATTGATATTCGGCAGAAAAGCAGAAGAAAAAAATAAGTCAGAAGTATAACGATCTCGGTAGTCGCCAGCTCAACATTCGACATATCAATTATCGATGTGTTTTTTTGATACGTTTTGCTCGTGTTGAAATATTTATAAAGAACAATACCGTATCGTCACGTCGATTATAATAGTACGCCACCCATAAAGTTATCGTGTTATCGACGTTGTCGCGCTATTATCTTCCATTCGAGGTTGAATTCAGATCGAGGGATAAGATCGTCCAATTTACCGCGGATAATCAAAAGATGGAAATCGATTGCAAAACTTACACCTACACGTCAAACGAACCGATATGCCATATTTATCTATCATAGAATGTGTACTCCGCATCGGTCTAATTGTAAGCAAGTTCTTATATTTACACACCTTCACCTATTCCTATAGGCTTTATTGAAACGATAGAAGCACGGATTTTTTTCGGGGAAACGAGATGAAAGAATAAATTAAAACAGAAAGAATGAGAAAAATTCCCGATAGCGCATGCAGCAGCACTGATAATTACTTTACGTATGTACGGTATATTCGATTAATCGGTTACGTACCTAATCCTACACCAATATTAACTACACGTTGTCATCACTGAAATTTGGGCAATCATTGATACCGTAGTCGAAGCTTGTAGCACCGACGCTTCTGAATCCATGAATCGGCGACTTGCTTGAGAAAAATTTTAACGAAAGAGAAGAGATATTATTGAAAGTTCTCGTCACCTGTCAGTAATCAAACGAACGAATTAATTTTCTCAGACAAGTAGTAAGAACATCCAACTAATTCCCACCCTCAAAAAAAGGATCGAGTAAGCACTACGTGGGCCTTCAGATTATAAATTGTCTTTGATGGATGATCAGAGT
Source organism: Athalia rosae (assembly GCF_917208135.1). Classification (NCBI taxonomy): domain Eukaryota; kingdom Metazoa; phylum Arthropoda; class Insecta; order Hymenoptera; family Athaliidae; genus Athalia; species Athalia rosae. The sequence continues at coordinate 15,197,122 of NC_064032.1, read as the reverse complement.
AAATATAAGAGAGCGACAACACTATATTGTTAGACAGAGTCTAAAAATGACCGTATAAACTGAACGCCCATTTCCTCACAGAAAGGCTTGAATATACCAATCGAGCCTTTTGCCAAATTGATTTCGCAACTTGAAGCAAAGAAGGAATGAAAAGTTGAGCGAGGTTTTTATGGCAAGCCATGCAGCTCGTGTCGTGTCATTTGTTCATTATAGCACGCGCGACTGCGAGGTCGTACAATAATTAATGATATTCGTTGTTATTGTAATTAATATCACTATTGTTGTTATTATTATGTTATTATCAGTATTATTATCATCATCATCATCATTATCATTGCATATGCCTGGACGAATATCTAAATCGATGCATCGCACTATAAACGGTCCCAAGAGTTCTTCAGACTGTCCTGCATTAAGGACTCGTGTGATAAATATAATTATTAACCGTTCAGATGGATGTGGGTACACACATTCATATGGAGAAGACATATCATCGATGTTTCAATTTGAGTATCACAATTACGTTGTATGACGAGATAATTGAGGGGGCTGGCGCGAAAAAAGAATCGATGCATTTTTCAACGTCATTTGGAAGTAGCGTTTCTCTGAAAAACCGCGCGTTCTCTGTCTCCGAAAAACAAACTTTTAGCAATATCATGAATTTTATCACTCTAATAAAAGTAAATGAAAAAATAACTCCTGCCCCGCTCCCATTGGGAACGACTATTTTATATGGTTGTGTTAGAACTGGCCTCGCAGTCGAATAACAGCCACTTTTAGTTAATGTACTTATACTCAACATGCGAAAACCCGAGCGAATTGAATCGTCGGTAGTGATTACATTATTGTATCACAGTAGTGATTATTGTATTATTGCTCTCGTTGTTTCATTTTCTATGCATTATAGCGTATGAATATCCACTGTTTTTCATCCATAAATTGTCATGAAAATTACACGTGTATGCCTGTACAAGTACAATTACTGAATTATGTACGTAAAATTTCATCTTCGATTCTAGATGTGTCATTACAAATGCCGTGCGTGTTTTGCCCTCATGATAATTCTGACCACTTGAAAAATAAGTTGTCTTTCTGAGGCATTGAAAGAAATATTTTTAGTAAGAAGAAAAAAATACGAAACTTTTGAAAACTGTTCTCATCTCATAAAGATTGACAGACACATGTAATCATGATCTCCGACGTACGTCCCCGAGTGAATATTGAAAAAAATTCGGTCTCTACTGGGATATCAAGCCGCTGAGTTATATGCAGCCTTATTGTTATTGTATAATTTTTATTGATGTCAACTCGATTGTAAACGACAACGGTTGAATGAGAGGATTACGTACATTGCCGAAAATTACCATTTTCAATTTTTCGTGAATATTATATTTGAATGTACTAATTATTCTTCCGTTGCGTTTGATGCTGACAACGTAAACGAATTGATCGAATCATCGTTGAATATTTCCTTGCACTTTTAGGTATACCTCTACTTGAAGCTATTGCCTGCGTATGTGGGAAAATTAGCTCAAAATGTGTAAATAAAATAAATTGTTATTACGAGATGATTGAAGAATTCCCATTCGGAATATAAGCGTTGACTGAGTATTTGTAATCTCCGGTCAACGGTATAAGTTCAATATATTTATGGCATAAGTATGCCACGTACGATACGTTGGCGCATGAGGATAAGAAATCTTTTACTAATTGCGCTAATGCAAAATCGCGTTTTTTCCTTGTAAAAAATTTAAAAAAAATATATGCTAATAAGATAGACATAGTACCTATATCGAAGGTTGAATAAATTAATTGTCCCATCCTTCTACAGAGAATTCCATTACGTCAAATATGCAGGGGATGAAAAAAATAAGAATAATGTGTAACTGTAAGCATAGATATATTGCTGTAAGTATATTAATGATAATTCGAAATTTCCGATTCATTCCTTTTCTTGAGAAAAACATCGGATAATATAGTGCAGTACGTGCGTGATTTTATGAACCAACCATCATTACAAGATTTTTCCTAATCTTTTTCCGATTTTTTAACTAATTTTTGAATTAGCGCATCTTTCCAAGGCCCTGAAGGCTTCTTATGATATGCAAACAAAGGTACACCATACCAGATTTATTCCCAATTTGTTTTTAATTTTTTCTGATTTTTTAAATTATTTTCGATTTGTGCCGCCCCTGGGTGGGTAGTGGGCCCCTGAAATTCTTGATAGGGCCCTATTTTTAGGCCGCGCCCCTGAAGGGTCTCGTGACCATACAGCTAGCGTCATGTGAAGGAATTTTCGCAAACTAAAACTCAGGCAGTTCACATTGACTCGATCATTACTCACTTACCCCAAATTTACCCTATCTTATCGTTGACGATCTTACTATGTCTGTTTCTACACCATTTCTCATTCAATTATAGGATATAGGCTTACAGTTTTCTCTAGGTACTATTTGCTCCAAGATTTCTTCCCATTTTGCCTGTCAAACGACACTATTCATTGATATTATTAGATTGATGCACGAATCGAGTTTGTTATCTTCAAAACTGGGTATTTAATTTTTCGGGGCGTTTACATTTATTTTTTGATGAGGCTATACATTCTGTATCAAGGAAAGTTATCCTGTAAGGAGAGTAAGCAAGGAAAGAAATATCAATTTATTTACGCTGTTGATGCGCTTAGCTCAATAAATATTTCGAGTAGATTTTTTTTTTCTATAGAAGCTGTGCAGGTAGTCGAGAGATCTATTACTGTCTGAGATTGTGGGTGGAAAATAACATTAAAAGTTCTCCTCGCAATTCCTGTCTTTCGTTTCCTTAAAAATGTTGAACTTGTTTATCAAATCTTCGATGGATATCTCTCCGTGGACTTTGTTGTCTCTCGTTCTGACATTTGCCGTACCAGCACTGCGCTCCTTCTCTCCAACCACTGGGAAAAGATGTAATCGATCAGGATTTATATTCAAGATTCATCCTCACAGCGTAAAAATTTTCTCAATCAACGCTCACCGAGAATAAAATTAAACTGATCCAGTTGAGCGTTACGGATTTTCTTGTTCATCATATTACCAGCGTCAACATCCACTTCCACCATGAACCCAGCCTCCCACAGTTGCTGCTTCACTTTAAATGCATAATCATCGAATTGTTGACTCACTGGAATTACCATCACCTGGCGAGGTGACAACCAGAATGGCCATTTGCCTGCATAGGATTCAGTTAAAATTGCTATCATACGTTCTACAGAACCCAGTATTGCTCTATGAATTATGACAGGTCGCGTCTTCTCTCCTGATTCACTGTAAATAATAAAAAAGAAAAAAAAACCATCCAGCATTAAAGTATTCTGCAGTGGATTGAACAGGAATTAAAAAAAAATCGTTTCAGGGGTATTCTAAAACTCACTTGATATAGGATAAATTGAAACGAATGGGGAGTTGGAAATCGAGCTGGATAGTTGCGCATTGATGAGATCGCTTGAGCGCATCCATGATAGTAATATCGATTTTAGGACCGTAGAAGGCTCCGTCTTCTGGGTTGATTCTCCAGGGTTGTCCAAAGGCATCGAGGCTGTCGGCAAGTGCCTTTTCTGCCTGATCCCAGACAGCGAGCTCTCCCATGTATTTCTCAGGTCTGGTAGACAAGCACAAATTGAAAGTAAACCCGAATACTCCGTAAACATGTTTCAGGAAGTCTAGAGCCCCTGAGACTTCAGCCCCGATCTGCTGAATGGTGCAAAATACATGAGCATCATCCTGCTGGAATCTCCTCACCCTGATAAGTCCAGTGAGGGCACCCGATAGCTCATTACGATGTAGAACACCAAAATCGGCCATCCTAAGGGGCAGCTCTCTCCAGGGTCTCGGTCGTGTGTCAAAGATCATGCAGTGTCCGGGACAATTCATTGGTTTCAGCGCGTAAACCTCCTTCTCAACATCGAAAGAGAACATGTTTTCTGCATAGTGGGCCCAGTGACCCGATGTCTGCCACAGTTTGACGTTGTAAATATTAGGAGTTACTACCTCCTGGAAACCACGTTTCCTATACTCGGAGCGAATGAACTCTATAAGGGTATTGTATATGTGTGCTCCACGAGGCTGAAAGAAGCAGGAGCCAGGCGATAGCTCGTGGAAGAAAAAAAGCTCTTGCTCCCTACCAAGCTTTCTGTGATCCCTTTTGGCAGCTTCTTCTTGGAACTTTTCCCACTCTTTCAACTGTTTACTATCCGGGAAGCTAATCCCATAAATTCTCTGGAGAGTTTCGGCCTGTGAATTTCCTTCCCAATAGGTTGACGAGTTCTTGGTGACTTTCATTGCCTTGATTTTTCCAGTATGCTTTACATGCGGTCCTCTGCAGAGATCTATCAGGGAACCACAGCGATAAACCGTGGTAGTTGGCGTTTTCACCTTCTCATTGAGTATGCGAACTTTGAATTCATTGTACTTGAACATCTCGAGTAAATCTTCCTTGCGCATTTCTAATCTTTCGAATTTCTGCTTCTCTTTCACTATGCCCTTCACCTGTTTTTATCATTAGCATTGTAATTCTTTATTATCTATTTTTTTCTACTTTCTTGTTTCGCTATTATTTTGAACATTTTTCTACTCACCAAGCTTTCCAGGTGAGGAAAATCTTGATTTGAAATCCCTTTGTCTCCGAGGTACATGTCGTAATAAAATCCGCTTTCTATCGGAGGCCCGTAACACAGACATCCGGAATAGACACGCTCCATAGCCTCACCTAGAACATGAGCGGAGGAATGCCAAAAGACTGTTTGTCCCTCAGGATCGTCAAACTTGAGCAGCTGGAGTTTGCAGTCTCCTTCCAAGGGTCGATCGAGGTCCCAGAGGTTACCGTTGACTTTAGCAATTACCGTGTTGTCCGCCAACCCGGAACTTATCCCCTTAGCTACTTCATAAGGAGTAGTGCGCCAAGCTTGCGCGTCAATTGCTTTCCCATCGGGTAGTGTGACCTGGATGTTGAAGGGTGTCTTTGCTGCTATTTCTGCGTCATACTCAGCCTTGAGTTTGTCGAATAAGACTTGACGTTCCTGAAGAAAATTTGCTCAAGTATCGACTGTTTCTCTTAGGTGAAAAAAGAAACGTCCAAACTTTTTACCTGGATATAAGACGGCCAGGGCTTTGCCTCCGAAACAGCGAATGCCTCTTGTGGAGCTTTTTTGTTCTTAACAGACGTCATTTTTGTCTAAAAGATAAATTTTGGTCTAAGACTTGTGCACAGGATAGGGGGAACATAAAGGTTATATCAGCCTATCGATTTTCCAGCATTTTAAAAATTGTGACGATATGATCCTTGGTCATTACGTTAGATTATCCGCAGAAGAGAGAAATTTTTGTATCAATACAGTTATTTTGCATGAACGAGGTAAATAATCATCTATCGTAACCAACCCTGGCATATGTCCGGACGTAACCGTGAAACGGCACAAGTCTCTGACCACGTGAAGCTATGCCGACGATCATGTTTAAATTAACAATACGATTATGTGTAGTTAATTTAAGTGTTATAACTTGCGTGATCGTGCCTTTTTGTCATTCAAATCGACGTCTTGCAACCCTGATGCCACGCTGTCGCCCATCTTGCCGCAGTTCGAACTTGTCCGTTTGAGGTGCGATTTTATGCTGAGACTTGACGCACATTTTTAGCGTCAAATGTAGTCACCTGGTATTATTATGACGGAAGCGCCATCGAGATTAATTGCAGCGCTAGATTTATCTCGGTAGTAATATCGTTGTTAGTTAATGACATTTCAATATTGAAATTTGAAGAAAGAAGTTATGTACATGCAGAGATATTGAATTCGAGGAGAAAGTAGTATGGAAGGAATTTATTGCCTAAGCATGATGGGTTTCATTACATGCGCTCTGCAAGGAGAAGATAAATGAATAAATTACACATTCTGACCGAAAATGACATTGACTATTATTTATTTCCAATGAAACTCAACTTTTGGAGGTTGCGACGCTAGACTTCGACGCTATGATTATTCTCAATAAGAGATTAAAAATAGATTCTTTGAATTTACCCTGATCTGAGGGGTTACCAGCCAATGTCAATTGCGAGTAGAGCCACACACGTCAAGGTGAACGAAAAAGACCATCGAAGTGCCAACAGATACAAGCCAGCTTCATCATCCCAAATACGTTCCCGTATTTCTCCTAATTATTTTCCATAATTTGCGATTTATTTCCAATATTTGATTAAATTATTCAATTGGACGCCATCTTCCCCGCCGAAGAAGTGACAACTAGCGCCGAGAAGTCTAACACCGGCTCGCGGAACTCGCGTGAACTAAAATTCCAAGTTTCTTGCCCCTTGACTCGACGAGACCCGCTTTACAGCGATGTAGGTTCGTGTAATGCGGGTGCATCTATCATCAGGCGCTTTGAACGCCCGACCGCATATAATGCGAAAGGGCATTTCGCTAAGCGCCTTGAGGAACTAGGAAAGATGCGGTGATTGAATAGTGAATGAGACAATAGGAAAGATGAGAAAAACGATGTGGGAAAAATCTAAAAATACACTTGAGGTAGTGTCACTCCACCAACATATGAGATTCCGATGTGTGCAGTTACTTAATTTGACAATTAGCGAAGGTTAGATTTTTCAGAATTGAGCATGCCGTGCGCTTTATTTATATGAACGACGCTGAGGTTAAGCCACTGACAGTGTCTAAATGGTGCTTATTTATTCCATTTTTATTTGTTTTGGCAGTGAATATCATCATTTCGGAGTACGAGAATCGAAGTGCATCCTCAAGAGCAGAGGGGCTGTACTGACAGCTAGAAAATTGGATTCGATCTAGAGAAGTGCCTTATCATACTTGGTTGTTTATTGTAATGAATACTGGAAGAGTTGATCACTGCTATTCGTTACATTCTTTCAGGTTTAACTGTATTTGTCCCAGGGGACAATGCAAAGCCGGAACAACAAAGTCCTTGCAATATGTGTCAGATGTTATTATGACATCTCTATGTACCTTGGGGGACAGTCAGTGCAGATGTTTCGCCAGGCAAGGTCTAGCTGCCCAACCCAAGCATGTTGTTGCCCTGCTTTTGGAAACGACACAGAGAGTTTGAGAAAAAGAAATCATACTTCCTAGTACATGCATCATTTCAAGAACTGCAGTCATTCCACAACCCATGAAAGCCCTATTTTTGAACCCCACTTAAAGTTCGAGATATGCCATAGGTTGTGAATAATATTGGAAATATTTCTTTTCTTCCTGAGGATATGAAATGCAAATCAGCTGGAGACTCGGGATCCTATACAAGAAGAATTATAACTACAGGACCCGAAATGCGTGCATCAACTTTCGTAGATCTCATAACAGCTCAGTGCCTATCAAGCATACTATTATGCCAGTCAACGCATTTCAAATTATTTTCAAATTTTCGATCGATTCATAGGCGATAACTCGATCAATTTCATAGATGGAATTATTTTGCTTGCAGATTCGGATTCCTGAGATCAAAATACGTGAGGATAGCGTAAGGCACCCTTCAAAAAAAATCTGTGCTTTCATCTCAGATTTTGAGAAAATTCCAAGGCTATAGGCTTGCTGTTTTTTTCGGCAAAAACGTGGAGTATCCCCCAGAATAATTCCAGGACGCTTTTCCTACGTAAAATTGCGTGATGAACACAACGCCGTCATTTGAATTGAGCTGGCATTGAATCCCAACGAGATATCCTCAATTTTTCACTTTTTCAATCGATTAATTGGCGATAACTCGATCAATTTCATAGATGGAATTATTTTGCTTGCAGATTCGGATTCCTGAGATCAAAATACACAAGGATAGCGTGAGGAGCCCTCCAGAAAAAAATCTGTGCTTTCATCTCAGATTTTGAGAAAATTCCAAGGCTATAGGCTTACTGTTTTTTTCGACAAAAACGTGGAGTATCCCCCAGAATAATTCCAGGACGCTTTTCCTACGTAAAATTGCGTAATGAACACAACGCCGTCGTTTGAATTGAGCTGGCATGGAATCCCAACGAGATATCCTCAATTTTTCACTTTTTCAATCGATTAATTGGCGATAACTCGATCAATTTCATAGATGGAATTATTTTGCTTGCAGATTCGGATTCCTGAGATCAAAATACACAAGGATAGCGTGAGGAGCCCTCCAGAAAAAAATCTGTGCTTTCATCTCAGATTTTGAGAAAATTCCAAGGCTATAGGCTTACTGTTTTTTTCGACAAAAACGTGGAGTATCCCCCAGAATAATTCCAGGACGCTTTTCCTACGTAAAATTGCGTGATGAACACAACGCCGTCGTTTGAATTGAGCTGGCATGGAATCCCAACGAGATATCCTCAATTTTTCACTTTTTCAATCGATTAATTGGCGATAACTCGATCAATTTTATAGATGGAATTATTTTGCTTGCAGATTCGGATTCCTGAGATCAAAATACACAAGGATAGCGTGAGGCACCCTTCAAAAAAAAATCTGTGCTTTCATCTCAGATTTTGAGAAAATTCCAAAGCTATAGGCTCGCTGTTTTTTTCGACAAAAACGTGGAGTATCCCCCAGAATGATTCCAGGACGCTTTTCCTACGTGAAATTGCGTGATGAACACAACGCCGTCGTTTGAATTGAGCTGGCATGGAATCCCAACGAGATATCCTCAATTTTTCACTTTTTCAATCGATTAATTGGCGATAACTCGATCAATTTCATAGATGGAATTATTCTGCTTGCAGATTCGGATTCCAGAGATCGAATTACGTGCAACCAGCGTGATAAAGCCTTTAGGAAAAATCCGTTGTGAGAGAACATGCGTTATTCTATTCAATAAATTCATGTAATATTTCCAATAACGTGTTAGAATTCATTTTCAATCCTCACTCAAAAGCCCCCGCAAATCGACAGTTTATTAATTAGTTATTATTTATCCGTGTTATTGAATTAACACAAAATGTGGCGAAAATTAATATTTATAAAGGTTTAACCGCTCGTGAAAAGAAAACGAATTCGCAACTAATACCAAAGTGACAGTTTAATATACGTTTGGGTGTGCGAATAACCTCTGCCGTATTCGTCTCAACGGTGAATACATCAGTAAAGAAATGTTTTATTTATCAATTTACTGGATTTATACAATATTTAATGATAAACCATGGTGTAATTTCATATTTCCTTAAATTCTGTGCAGAGAGTCTCGCAATAAAGTCGTAAGAAGTCTTGGTCGTGAGGTTCGACGCGGGGCAAAATCGTAGATATGGCTGATTTTCGAGTCGCCGGGGCGAAAATTGGACGTCGAAAAATGAATTTTGGTATTAGGAGAATATGATGAGCAAGGAGCCAGGGAATCAGGAGACTATACGCAAACGTTAGTAACTCGTCGAAAAAAAAAAAAAAGACGGGCGAAGCGTCCCATTGGTTGCTCGGCGCCATCATGCTTTTTGGCGCCTGGAACCAATAGGAAGCCGCGAAAAAGCTCGGAGCAAACTCGTCTCCTATTTCGACGAGTTACTAACGTTTGCGCATCATCCCCCAATTTCAAAATGGACCCCGCCGCCGGATTGAACATGAATCAAATTGGCAGAGCAGATGTTAATTTAAACGGGTTAATTAATAGTATATTCGGACGAATAAAGATTTTTTATACAGCAGTGCATTGAGTGAGTCTTGCGAAATTGTTCAGCATATGAATTAATAATTGATTTGTTTTCAGGAATAGTTTGAAAATCAACGGTATGGCACTGCGAGTATATCACGTTATTTTGCGAATGCTCAACCTATACTCTAACGATTGTATGACAGCTCCCAGGCGATTGCACCAGATGAGATTCCTATGCGTGCTGACACTCAATTATACAATTAGTAAAGGTATGATCTTCTAACATCCAGCATGTGGTGTGCTTCATTTGTATAAACGACATTGAGGTTGAGTCGGTGACAGTTTCTGCATAGTGCTTATTTAGTTCATTTTTACTTGTTTCGGCAGTGAATACTACTGGAAGTAAATGTCACCATTTCGGAGTAAAAGAATCAAAGTGCTACCTCAAGAGCAGAGGGGCTAGACTGACAGCTAGAACATTGGATTCAATCTAGAGAAAAGTCTTATCATACTTGGTTGGTTTTGAAATGAATACCGGAAGAGATGATCACTGCTATTCGTTTCATTCTTCCAGGTCGAACTGTATTTTTCCCAGAGGAGAATGAAAAGCTGAAACGACGGAGTCCTTGCGGTATACGTCAGATGTTATTATTACACCCCTGTGTACCTTGGCAAAAAGTCAGTGCCAGTGTGTCGCTGGGCAAGGTACAGCTGCCCACCGCAAGCATGTTGTTGCTCTGCTTTTGGAAACGACACAGAGAGTTTGAGGAAGAGGAGATACATGTATCATTTCAAGAACCGCAGTCATTCCACAACCCATGGTAGCCCTATTTTTAAACCCCTCTTGAAGTTCGAGATATGCCATTGGTTAGAAATAATATTGGAAATATTTCTTTTCTTCCTGAGGTTATGGAATGCAAATCAGTTGGAAAAACTTGGAGGCCTATACAAGAAGAATTATAACCACGGGATCCAAAATGCGTGCATCAACTTGCATAGATCTTATAACTTTCAAGCATACTATTATGTCGGTCAACGCATTTCAAATTATTTTCAAATTTTCGATCAAATAATTAGCAATAACTCGATCAATTTCATAGATGAAATTATTCTGCTTGCAGATTCGGATTCCTGAGATCAAAATACATCAGAATAGCATGAGGAGCCCTTCGAAAAAAATCGGAATCTTCATCTCAGATATTGAGAAAATCCCAAGGCTGTAGGCTTACTGTTTTTTTCGGCAAAGAAGTGAAAGATTGCCCAGAATAATTCCAGGACGCTTTTTTCACATCAAAGAGGGTATCGAACACGAACCCGTCAATCAAATGGAGCCAGCATTGAATCCCATTGAGATATTCTTGATTTTTCACTTTTTCAATCGATTAATTGGCGATAACTCGATCAATTTCATAGATGGAATTATTTTGCTTGCAGATTCGGATTCCTGAGATCAAAATATATGAGGATAGCGTAAGGCACCCTTCAAAAAAAAATCTGTGCTTTCATCTCAGATTTTGAGAAAATTTCAAGGCTATAGGCTTACTGTTTTTTTCGACAAAAACGTGGAGTATCCCCCAGAATGATTCCAGGACGCTTTTCCTACGTAAAATTGCGTGATGAACAAAACGCCGTCGTTTGAATTGAGCTGGCAATGAATCCCAACAAGATATCCTCAATTTTTCACTGTTTCAATCGATTAATTGGCGATAACTCGATCAATTTCATAGATGGAATTATTTTGCTTGCAGATTCGGATTCCTGAGACCAAAATACATGAGCATAGCATGAGGAGCCCTCAAAAAAAAAATCTGTGCTCTCATCTCAGATTTTGAGAAAATTCCAAAGCTATAGGCTCACTGTTTTTTTCGACAAAAACGTGGAGTATCCCCCAGAATGATTCCAGGACGCTTTTCCTACGTGAAATTGCGTGATGAACACAACGCCGTCGTTTGAATTGAGCTGGCATTGAATCCCAACAAGATATCCTCAATTTTTCACTTTTTCAATCGATTAATTGGCGATAACTCGATCAATTTTATAGATGGAATTATTTTGCTTGCAGATTCGGATTCCTGAGACCAAAATACATAAGGATAGCATGAGGAGCCCTCAAAAAAAAAATCTGTGCTCTCATCTCAGATTTTGAGAAAATTCCAAGGCTATAGGCTTACTTTTTTTTTCGACAAAAACGTGGAGTATCCCCCAGAATGATTCCAGGACGCTTTTCCTACGTAAAATTGCGTGATGAACACAACGCCGTCGTTTGAATTGAGCTGGCATTGAATCCCAACAAGATATCCTCAATTTTTCACTTTTTCAATCGATTAATTGGCGATAACTCGATCAATTTCATAGATGGAATTATTTTGCTTGCAGATTCGGATTCCTGAGACCAAAATACATAAGGATAGCATGAGGAGCCCTCAAAAAAAAAATCTGTGCTCTCATCTCAGATTTTGAGAAAATTCCAAAGCTATAGGCTCACTGTTTTTTTCGACAAAAACGTGGAGTATCCCGCAGAATGATTCCAGGACGCTTTTCCTACGTGAAATTGCGTGATGAACACAACGCCGTCGTTTGAATTGAGCTGGTATTGAATCCCAACAAGATATCCTCAATTTTTCACTTTTTCAATCGATTAATTGGCGATAACTCGATCAATTTTATAGATGGAATTATTTTGCTTGCAGATTCGGATTCCTGAGACCAAAATACATAAGGATAGCATGAGGAGCCCTCAAAAAAAAAATCTGTGCTTTCATCTCAGATTTTGAGAAAATTCCAAGGCTATAGGCTTACTGTTTTTTTCGACAAAAACGTGGAGTATCCCCCAGAATGATTCCAGGACGCTTTTTCTACGTTAAATTGCGTGATGAACACAACGCCGTCGTTTGAATTGAGCTGGCATTGAATCCCAACAAGATATCCTCAATTTTTCACTTTTTCAATCGATTAATTGGCGATAACTCGATCAATTTTATAGATGGAATTATTTTGCTTGCAGATTCGGATCCCTGAGACCAAAATACATGAGGATAGCATGAGGAGCCCTCAAAAAAAAAATCTGTGCTCTCATCTCAGATTTTGAGAAAATTCCAAGGCTATAGGCTTACTGTTTTTTTCGACAAAAACGTGGAGTATCCCCCAGAATGATTCCAGGACGCTTTTCCTACTTAAAATTGCGTGATGAACACAACGCCGTCGTTTGAATTGAGCTGGCATTGAATCCCAACGAGATATCCTCAATTTTTCACTTTTTCAATCGATTAATTGACGATAACTCGATCAATTTCATAGATGGAATTATTTTGCTTGCAGATTCGGATTCCTGAGATCAAAATACATGAGGATACCTTGAGGCACCCTTCAAAAAAAAATCTGTGCTTTCATCTCAGATTTTGAGAAAATTCCAAGGCTATAGGCTCGCTGTTTTTTTTGACAAAAACGTGGAGTATCCCCCAGAATGATTCCAGGACGCTTTTCCTACGTGAAATTGCGTGATGAACACAACGCCGTCGTTTGAATTGAGCTGGCATTGAATCCCAACGAGATATCCTCAATTTTTCACTTTTTCAATCGATTAATTGGCGATAACTCGATCAATTTTATAGATGGAATTATTTTGCTTGCAGATTCGGATTCCTGAGACCAAAATACATAAGGATAGCATGAGGAGCCCTCAAAAAAAAAATCTGTGCTCTCATCTCAGATTTTGAGAAAATTCCAAGGCTATAGGCTTACTTTTTTTTTCGACAAAAACGTGGAGTATCCCCCAGAATGATTCCAGGACGCTTTTCCTACGTAAAATTGCGTGATGAACACAACGCCGTCGTTTGAATTGAGCTGGCATTGAATCCTAACCAGATATCCTCAATTTTTCACTTTTTCAATCGATTAATTGGCGATAACTCGATCAATTTAATAGATGGAATTATTCTGCTTGCAGATTCGAATTCCAGAGATCGAATTACGTGCAACTTGCGTGATGAAGCCTTCAGAAAATATTCGTTGTGCATTATTCTATTCAATAAATTCTTGTAATATTTCCAATAACGTGTTAGAATTCATTTTCAATCCTCACCCAAAAGCCCCCTCAAATCGACAGTTTATTATTTAGTTATCATCCATACGTTTCACCTAATCAACACAAAATGCAGCGCAAATAATATTGATAAAGGTACAACTGCTCGTGAAAAGAAAACAAATTCGCAACTAATACCAAAGTGACAGTTTAATATACGTTTGGGTGTGCAAATAACCTCTGCCGTATTCGTCTCAACGGTGAATACATCAGTAAAGAAATGTTTTATTTATCAATTTACTGGATTTATACAATATTTAATGATAAACCATGGTGTAATTTCATATTTCCTTAAATTCTGTGCAGAGAGTCTCGCAATAAAGTCGTAAGAAGTCTTGGTCGTGAGGTTCGACGCGGGGCAAAATCGTAGATATGGCTGATTTTCGAGTCGCCGGGGCGAAAATTGGACGTCGAAAAATGAATTTTGGTATCAGGAGAATATGATGAGCAAGGAGCCAGGGAATCAGGAGACTATACGCAAACGTTAGTAACTCGTCGAAATAGCAGACGAGTTTAAGCTCCGAGTTTTTTCACGGCTTCCTATTGGTTCCTAGCCAAAAAGCATGATGGCGCCGGGCAACCAATAGGAAGCCGCGAAAAAACTCTGAGCTTAAAGTCGTCTGCTATTTCGACGAGTTACTAACGTTTGCGTATAGTCTCCTGATTCCCTGGCTCCTCGCTCATCATATTCTCCTGATACCAAAATTCATTTTTCGACGTCCAATTTTCGCCCCGGCGACTCGAAAATCAGCCATATCTACGATTTTGCCCCGCGTCGAACCTCACGACCAAGACTTCTTACGACTTTATTGCGAGACTCTCTGCACAGAATTTAAGGAAATATGAAATTACACCATGGTTTATCATTAAATATTGTATAAATCCAGTAAATTGATAAATAAAACATTTCTTTACTGATGTATTCACCGTTGAGACGAATACGGCAGAGGTTATTCGCACACCCAAACGTATATTAAACTGTCACTTTGGTATTAGTTGCGAATTCGTTTTCTTTTCACGAGCGGTTGTACCTTTATAAATATTAATTCTCGCCACATTTTGTGTTAATTCAATAACACGGATAAATAATAACTAATTAATAAACTGTCGATTTGCGGGGGCTTTTGAGTGAGGATTGAAAATGAATTCTAACACGTTATTGGAAATATTACAAGAATTTATTGAATAGAATAACGCATGTTCTCTCACAACGGATTTTTCCTAAAGGCTTTATCACGCTGGTTGCACGTAATTCGATCTCCGGAATCCGAATCTGCAAGCAGAATAATTCCATCTATGAAATTGATCGAGTTATCGCCAATTAATCGATTGAAAAAGTGAAAAATTGAGGATATCTCGTTGGGATTCGATGCCAGCTCAATTCCAACGACGGCGTTGTGTTCATCACGCAATTTTACGTAGGAAAAGCGTCCTGGAATCATTCTGGGGGATTCTCCACGTTTTTGTCGAAAAAAACCGTAAGCCTATAGCCTTGGAATTTTCTCAAAATCTGAGATGAAAGCACAGATTTTTTTTTGAAGGGTGCCTCACGCTATCCTCATGTATTTTAATCTCAGAAATCCGAATCTGCAAGCAGAATAATTCCATCTATGAAATTGATCGAGTTATCGCCAATTAATCGATTGAAAAAGTGAAAAATTGAGGATATCTCGTTGGGATTCAATGCCAGCTCAATTCAAACGACGGCGTTGTGTTCATCACGCAATTTCACGTAGGAAAAGCGTCCTGGAATCATTCTGGGGGATACTCCACGTTTTTGTCAAAAAAAACAGCGAGCCTATAGCTTTGGAATTTTCTCAAAATCTGAGATGAAAGCACAGATTTTTTTTTGAAGGGTGCCTCACGCTAGCCTTGTGTATTTTGATCTCAGGAATCCGAATCTGCAAGCAAAATAATTCCATCTATGAAATTGATCGAGTTATCGCCAATTAATCGATTAAAAAAGTGAAAAATTGAGGATATCTCGTTGGGATTCAATGCCAGCTCAATTCAAACGACGGCGTTGTGCTCATCACGCAGTTTCACGTAGGAAAAGCGTCCTGGAATTATTCTGGGGGATACTCCACGTTTTTACCGAAAAAAACAGTAAGCCTATAGCCTTGGAATTTTCTCAAAATCTGAGACGAAAGCACAGATTTTTTTTTGAAGGGTGCCTTACGCTATCCTCATGTATTTTGATCTCAGGAATCCGAATCTGCAAGCAAAATAATTCCATCTATGAAATTGATCGAGTTATCGCCAATTAATCGATTAAAAAAGTGAAAAATTGAGGATATCTCGTTGGGATTCAATGCCAGCTCAATTCAAACGACGGCGTTGTGTTCATCACGCAATTTAACGTAGAAAAAGCGTCCTGGAATCATTCTGGGGGATACTCCACGATTTTGTCGAAAAAAACAGTAAGCCTATAGCCTTGGAATTTTCTCAAAATCTGAGATGAAAGCACAGATTTTTTTTTGAAGGGTGCCTCACGGTATCCTCATGTATTTTGATCTCAGGAATCCGAATCTGCAAGCAAAATAATTCCATCTATGAAATTGATCGAGTTATCGCCAATTAATCGATTGAAAAAGTGAAAAATTGAGGATATCTCGTTGGGATTCCATGCCAGCTCAATTCAAACGACGGCGTTGTGTTCATCACGCAATTTTAAGTAGGAGAAGCGTCCTGGAATCATTCTGGGGGATACTCCACGTTTTTGTCGAAAAAAACAGTA
This sequence comes from Athalia rosae, assembly GCF_917208135.1. Classification (NCBI taxonomy): domain Eukaryota; kingdom Metazoa; phylum Arthropoda; class Insecta; order Hymenoptera; family Athaliidae; genus Athalia; species Athalia rosae. The sequence continues at coordinate 15,180,714 of NC_064032.1, read as the reverse complement.
AGCCTATAGCCTTGGAATTTTCTCAAAATCTGAGATGAGAGCACAGATTTTTTTTTTGAGGGCTCCTCATGCTATCCTTATGTATTTTGGTCTCAGGAATCCGAATCTGCAAGCAAAATAATTCCATCTATAAAATTGATCGAGTTATCGCCAATTAATCGATTGAAAAAGTGAAAAATTGAGGATATTTTGTTGGGATTCAATGCCAGCTCAATTCAAACGACGGCGTTGTGTTCATCACGCAATTTTAAGTAGGAAAAGCGTCCTGGAATCATTCTGGGGGATACTCCACGTTTTTGTCGAAAAAAACAGTAAGCCTATAGCCTTGGAATTTTCTCAAAATCTGAGATGAGAGCACAGATTTTTTTTTTGAGGGCTCCTCATGCTATCCTTATGTATTTTGGTCTCAGGAATCCGAATCTGCAAGCAAAATAATTCCATCTATAAAATTGATCGAGTTATCGCCAATTAATCGATTGAAAAAGTGAAAAATTGAGGATATCTTGTTGGGATTCAATGCCAGCTCAATTCAAACGACGGCGTTGTGTTCATCACGCAATTTCACGTAGGAAAAGCGTCCTGGAATCATTCTGGGGGATACTCCACGTTTTTGTCGAAAAAAACAGTGAGCCTATAGCTTTGGAATTTTCTCAAAATCTGAGATGAGAGCACAGATTTTTTTTTTGAGGGCTCCTCATGCTATCCTCATGTATTTTGGTCTCAGGAATCCGAATCTGCAAGCAAAATAATTCCATCTATGAAATTGATCGAGTTATCGCCAATTAATCGATTAAAAAAGTGAAAAATTGAGGATATCTCGTTGGGATTCAATGCCAACTCAATTCAAACGACGGCGTTGTGCTCATCACGCAGTTTCACGTAGGAAAAGCGTCCTGGAATTATTCTGGGGGATACTCCACGTTTTTACCGAAAAAAACAGTAAGCCTATAGCCTTGGAATTTTCTCAAAATCTGAGACGAAAGCACAGATTTTTTTTTGAAGGGTGCCTTACGCTATCCTCATGTATTTTGATCTCAGGAATCCGAATCTGCAAGCAAAATAATTCCATCTATGAAATTGATCGAGTTATCGCCAATTAATCGATTAAAAAAGTGAAAAATTGAGGATATCTCGTTGGGATTCAATGCCAGCTCAATTCAAACGACGGCGTTGTGTTCATCACGCAATTTAACGTACAAAAAGCGTCCTGGAATCATTCTGGGGGATACTCCACGATTTTGTCGAAAAAAACAGTAAGCCTATAGCCTTGGAATTTTCTCAAAATCTGAGATGAAAGCACAGATTTTTTTTTGAAGGGTGCCTCACGGTATCCTCATGTATTTTGATCTCAGGAATCCGAATCTGCAAGCAAAATAATTCCATCTATGAAATTGATCGAGTTATCGCCAATTAATCGATTGAAAAAGTGAAAAATTGAGGATATCTCGTTGGGATTCCATGCCAGCTCAATTCAAACGACGGCGTTGTGTTCATCACGCAATTTCACGTAGGAGAAGCGTCCTGGAATCATTCTGGGGGATACTCCACGTTTTTGTCGAAAAAAACAGTAAGCCTATAGCCTTGGAATTTTCTCAAAATCTGAGATGAGAGCACAGATTTTTTTTTTGAGGGCTCCTCATGCTATCCTTATGTATTTTGGTCTCAGGAATCCGAATCTGCAAGCAAAATAATTCCATCTATAAAATTGATCGAGTTATCGCCAATTAATCGATTGAAAAAGTGAAAAATTGAGGATATTTTGTTGGGATTCAATGCCAGCTCAATTCAAACGACGGCGTTGTGTTCATCACGCAATTTTAAGTAGGAAAAGCGTCCTGGAATCATTCTGGGGGATACTCCACGTTTTTGTCGAAAAAAACAGTAAGCCTATAGCCTTGGAATTTTCTCAAAATCTGAGATGAGAGCACAGATTTTTTTTTTGAGGGCTCCTCATGCTATCCTTATGTATTTTGGTCTCAGGAATCCGAATCTGCAAGCAAAATAATTCCATCTATAAAATTGATCGAGTTATCGCCAATTAATCGATTGAAAAAGTGAAAAATTGAGGATATCTTGTTGGGATTCAATGCCAGCTCAATTCAAACGACGGCGTTGTGTTCATCACGCAATTTCACGTAGGAAAAGCGTCCTGGAATCATTCTGGGGGATACTCCACGTTTTTGTCGAAAAAAACAGTGAGCCTATAGCTTTGGAATTTTCTCAAAATCTGAGATGAGAGCACAGATTTTTTTTTTGAGGGCTCCTCATGCTATCCTCATGTATTTTGGTCTCAGGAATCCGAATCTGCAAGCAAAATAATTCCATCTATGAAATTGATCGAGTTATCGCCAATTAATCGATTAAAAAAGTGAAAAATTGAGGATATCTCGTTGGGATTCAATGCCAACTCAATTCAAACGACGGCGTTGTGCTCATCACGCAGTTTCACGTAGGAAAAGCGTCCTGGAATTATTCTGGGGGATACTCCACGTTTTTACCGAAAAAAACAGTAAGCCTATAGCCTTGGAATTTTCTCAAAATCTGAGACGAAAGCACAGATTTTTTTTTGAAGGGTGCCTTACGCTATCCTCATGTATTTTGATCTCAGGAATCCGAATCTGCAAGCAAAATAATTCCATCTATGAAATTGATCGAGTTATCGCCAATTAATCGATTAAAAAAGTGAAAAATTGAGGATATCTCGTTGGGATTCAATGCCAGCTCAATTCAAACGACGGCGTTGTGTTCATCACGCAATTTAACGTACAAAAAGCGTCCTGGAATCATTCTGGGGGATACTCCACGATTTTGTCGAAAAAAACAGTAAGCCTATAGCCTTGGAATTTTCTCAAAATCTGAGATGAAAGCACAGATTTTTTTTTGAAGGGTGCCTCACGGTATCCTCATGTATTTTGATCTCAGGAATCCGAATCTGCAAGCAAAATAATTCCATCTATGAAATTGATCGAGTTATCGCCAATTAATCGATTGAAAAAGTGAAAAATTGAGGATATCTTGTTGGGATTCAATGCCAGCTCAATTCAAACGACGGCGTTGTGTTCATCACGCAATTTCACGTAGGAAAAGCGTCCTGGAATCATTCTGGGGGATACTCCACGTTTTTGTCGAAAAAAACAGTGAGCCTATAGCCTTGAAATTTTCTCAAAATCTGAGATGAGAGCACAGATTTTTTTTTTGAGGGCTCCTCATGCTATCCTCATGTATTTTGGTCTCAGGAATCCGAATCTGCAAGCAAAATAATTCCATCTATGAAATTGATCGAGTTATCGCCAATTAATCGATTGAAACAGTGAAAAATTGAGGATATCTTGTTGGGATTCATTGCCAGCTCAATTTAAACGACGGCGTTGTGTTCATCACGCAATTTTACGTAGGAAAAGCGTCCTGGAATCATTCTGGGGGATACTCCACGTTTTTGTCGAAAAAAACAGTAAGCCTATAGCCTTGAAATTTTCTCAAAATCTGAGATGAAAGCACAGATTTTTTTTTGAAGGGTGCCTTACGCTATCCTCATATATTTTGATCTCAGGAATCCGAATCTGCAAGCAAAATAATTCCATCTATGAAATTGATCGAGTTATCGCCAATTAATCGATTGAAAAAGTGAAAAATCAAGAATATCTCAATGGGATTCAATGCTGGCTCCATTTGATTGACGGGTTCGTGTTCGATACCCTCTTTGATGTGAAAAAAGCGTCCTGGAATTATTCTGGGCAATCTTTCACTTCTTTGCCGAAAAAAACAGTAAGCCTACAGCCTTGGGATTTTCTCAATATCTGAGATGAAGATTCCGATTTTTTTCGAAGGGCTCCTCATGCTATTCTGATGTATTTTGATCTCAGGAATCCGAATCTGCAAGCAGAATAATTTCATCTATGAAATTGATCGAGTTATTGCTAATTATTTGATCGAAAATTTGAAAATAATTTGAAATGCGTTGACCGACATAATAGTATGCTTGAAAGTTATAAGATCTATGCAAGTTGATGCACGCATTTTGGATCCCGTGGTTATAATTCTTCTTGTATAGGCCTCCAAGTTTTTCCAACTGATTTGCATTCCATAACCTCAGGAAGAAAAGAAATATTTCCAATATTATTTCTAACCAATGGCATATCTCGAACTTCAAGAGGGGTTTAAAAATAGGGCTACCATGGGTTGTGGAATGACTGCGGTTCTTGAAATGATACATGTATCTCCTCTTCCTCAAACTCTCTGTGTCGTTTCCAAAAGCAGAGCAACAACATGCTTGCGGTGGGCAGCTGTACCTTGCCCAGCGACACACTGGCACTGACTTTTTGCCAAGGTACACAGGGGTGTAATAATAACATCTGACGTATACCGCAAGGACTCCGTCGTTTCAGCTTTTCATTCTCCTCTGGGAAAAATACAGTTCGACCTGGAAGAATGAAACGAATAGCAGTGATCATCTCTTCCGGTATTCATTTCAAAACCAACCAAGTATGATAAGACTTTTCTCTAGATTGAATCCAATGTTCTAGCTGTCAGTCTAGCCCCTCTGCTCTTGAGGTAGCACTTTGATTCTTTTACTCCGAAATGGTGACATTTACTTCCAGTAGTATTCACTGCCGAAACAAGTAAAAATGAACTAAATAAGCACTATGCAGAAACTGTCACCGACTCAACCTCAATGTCGTTTATACAAATGAAGCACACCGCATGCTGGATGTTAGAAGATCATACCTTTACTAATTGTATAATTGAGTGTCAGCACGCATAGGAATCTCATCTGGTGCAATCGCCTGGGAGCTGTCATACAATCGTTAGAGTATAGGTTGAGCATTCGCAAAATAACGTGATATACTCGCAGTGCCATACCGTTGATTTTCAAACTATTCCTGAAAACAAATCAATTATTAATTCATATGCTGAACAATTTCGCAAGACTCACTCAATGCACTGCTGTATAAAAAATCTTTATTCGTCCGAATATACTATTAATTAACCCGTTTAAATTAACATCTGCTCTGCCAATTTGATTCATGTTCAATCCGGCGGCGGGGTCCATTTTGAAATTGGGGGATGATGCGCAAACGTTAGTAACTCGTCGAAATAGGAGACGAGTTTGCTCCGAGCTTTTTCGCGGCTTCCTATTGGTTCCAGGCGCCAAAAAGCATGATGGCGCCGAGCAACCAATGGGACGCTTCGCCCGTCTTTTTTTTTTTTTTCGACGAGTTACTAACGTTTGCGTATAGTCTCCTGATTCCCTGGCTCCTTGCTCATCATATTCTCCTGATACCAAAATTCATTTTTCGACGTCCAATTTTCGCCCCGGCGACTCGAAAATCAGCCATATCTACGATTTTGCCCCGCGTCGAACCTCACGACCAAGACTTCTTACGACTTTATTGCGAGACTCTCTGCACAGAATTTAAGGAAATATGAAATTACACCATGGTTTATCATTAAATATTGTATAAATCCAGTAAATTGATGAATAAAACATTTCTTTACTGATGTATTCACCGTTGAGACGAATACGGCAGAGGTTATTCGCACACCCAAACGTATATTAAACTGTCACTTTGGTATTAATTGCGAATTTGTTTTCTTTTCACGAGCAGTTGTACCTTTATCAATATTATTTGCGCTGCATTTTGTGTTGATTAAGTGAAACGTATGGATGATAACTAAATAATAAACTGTCGATTTGAGGGGGCTTTTGGGTGAGGATTGAAAATGAATTCTAACACGTTATTGGAAATATTACAAGAATTTATTGAATAGAATAATGCACAACGAATATTTTCTGAAGGCTTCATCACGCAAGTTGCACGTAATTCGATCTCTGGAATCCGAATCTGCAAGCAGAATAATTCCATCTATGAAATTGATCGAGTTATCGCCAATTAATCGATTGAAAAAGTGAAAAATTGAGGATATCTCGTTGGGATTCAATGCCAGCTTAATTCAAACGACGGCGTTGTGTTCATCACGCAATTTTACGTAGGAAAAGCGTCCTGGAATTATTCTGGGGAATACTCCACGTTTTTACCAAAAAAAACAGTAAGCCTATAGCCTTGGAATTTTCTCAAAATCTGAGATGAAAGCACAGATTTTTTTCTGGAGGGCTCCTCACGCTATCCTTGTGTATTTTGATCTCAGGAATCCGAATCTGCAAGCAAAATAATTCCATCTATGAAATTGATCGAGTTATCGCCAATTAATCGATTGAAAAAGTGAAAAATTGAGGATATCTCGTTGGGATTCAATGCCAGCTCAATTCAAACGACGGCGTTGTGTTCATCACGCAATTTTACGTAGGAAAAGCGTCCTGGAATTATCCTGGGGGATACTCCACGTTTTTGCCGAAAAAAACAGCAAGCCTATAGCCTTGGAATTTTCTCAAAATCTGAGATGAAAGCACAGATTTTTTTTGAAGGGTGCCTCACGCTATCCTCACGTATTTTGATCTCAGGAATCTGAATCTGCAAGCAAAATAATTCCATCTATGAAATTGATCGAGTTATCGCCTATGAATCGATCGAAAATTTGAAAATAATTTGAAATGCGTCGACTGGCATAATAGTATGCTTGATAGGCACTGAGCTGTTATGAGATCTACGAAAGTTGATGCACGCATTTCGGATCCTGTAGTTATAATTCTTCTTGTATAGGATCCCGAGTCTCCAGCTGATTTGCATTTCATATCCTCAGGAAGAAAAGAAATATTTCCAATATTATTCACAACCAATGGCATATCTCGAACTTTAAGTGGGGTTCAAAAATAGGGCTTCCATGGGTTGTGGAATGACTGCAGTTCTTGAAATGATGCATGTACTAGGAAGTATGATTTCTTTTCCTCAAACTCTCTGTGTCGTTTCCAAAAGCAGGGCAACAACATGCTTGGGTTGGGCAGCTAGACCTTGCCTGGCGAAACATCTGCACTGACTGTCCCCCAAGGTACATAGAGATGTCATAATAACATCTGACACATATTACAAGGACTTTGTTGTTCCGGCTTCGCATTGTCCCCTGGGACAAATACAGTTCAACCTGGAAGAATGTAACGAATAGCAGTGATCAACTCTTCCAGTATTCATTACAATAAACAACCAAGTATGATAAGGCTCTTCTCTAGATCGAATCCAATTTTCTAGCTGTCAGTACAGCCCCTCTGCTCTTGAGGATGCACTTCGATTCTCGTACTCCGAAATGATGATATTCACTGCCAAAACAAATAAAAATGGAATAAATAAGCACCATTTAGACACTGTCACTGGCTCAACCTCAGCGTCGTTCATATAAATAAAGCGCACGGCATGCTCAATTCTGAAAAATCTAACCTTCGCTAATTGTCAAATTAAGTAACTGCACACATCGGAATCTCATATGTTGGTGGAGTGACACTACCTCAAGTGTATTTTTAGATTTTTCCCACATCGTTTTTCTCATCTTTCCGATTGTCTCATTCACTATTCAATCACCGCATCTTTCCTAGTTCCTCAAGGCGCTTAGCGAAATGCCCTTTCGCATTATATGCGGTCGGGCGTTCAAAGCGCCTGATGATAGATGCACCCGCATTACACGAACCTACATCGCTGTAAAGCGGGTCTCGTCGAGTCAAGGGGCAAGAAACTTGGAATTTTAGTTCACGCGAGTTCCGCGAGCCGGTGTTAGACCTCCCGGCGCTAGTTGTCACTTTTTCGGCGTGCAAGATGGCGTCCAATTGAATAATTATTTAAAAAATCGAAAATGAATCGGGAAAAATGGGATACAGTCAGGTGTAGGTGTATAAATAGTGTGTAGGTTTATTGCATGACGTCGACATCATTACTGTTTCGGTAAAAAGCTTCCCAAAAAGCTTTTCGTTTTTTGAATCCGGGAGAGACACCCGTAGCCGTTTTTGATCGTTTTAAAGGGTCATCCTACCGTCAATGGGACGATTTGAAAAAGTTGGTTGCCCCGTCGATGGATCATTTTTTCAGAGAAAATTCTTCATTCGCGAGATAATCAAGGTGACACAAGATATATTTCTTTCAAACTGTTCCCTGGCATCGTCATTATATACATTATACATAATATTCACGAATGATATCTCTATTGGCGTACATGGGAAACTATTGGAGTAAATTTTTAACATAATTTGATTGACATTGAAATTCCAAACTTCTTCACCTCGGGCTCGATGAATTGTATAAGTACAAAAAAAGAAACAGGTCGGTGGCGGCGATTTGACCTCGAACTCCTGACGTTACCATTTTAACGGTAAGAGATACAGATTACTTTGAACTGTCACCTTATACTATCAAAGGCTATTTTTTCTTACGTTGAGAATTTTCTTTCAAAGTTTTACCATCTCCTACCTCTGATATTCAAATTCCACTCATCTGGGGCCCTGCATAAAGTATGGCGGTTGAGCGATGGACGGTGCTGCAGTAACGTAAGGATAGAACGAATGTCCAGTTGGTATACCCTGAGGTTGGTGATGGTGATGATGATGATGATGATGATGACGATCTGAAATATCTCCGTGGAGGAGAGCGTACCCTTCGATGGGTGGTGGGTAATGGTGATTGTGGGCGCAGGCGTAGGTAGGTGTATTTTTAACGGTGTTCAAATGCTCGTGAGAACTTGAATTTGAATTACTATACTTGGATAATTCGTTGTAATTTTTCGTTAGATTCGAATAAGATTCGATGTACTTTTGACCGACGTCTTCCTCGTTGTCGTCATCGTCCTCCTGATCGTCGTGCCTGTTGAATTTGGCAACGTCAACGAAGGACGACGACTTATTTGAGAATTCAAATTTCTGATGATGTTCTGACGGACTGTCGTACAAGGAACCGATTTTATGGTGCAATTCCACACCGACCGCGACTGCGGGCTGAGGATATTTAACCGACATCGCAGACCCGTGCGGTAAAATAGAATCACCGTAAATTCCCTGATGATGAGATTCGCCGACGCAGTAAGTCGTTCCAGCAGTCTCGCTGTAATTCTTATCCGTCTCGTGGTAAAGGAGACGGCCGTATCCCCGGTCTCCCGATGACGGGCCTGCCGACGATTCGTAACCAGAAGATGAAGTAGCCGACGTTGATATTCGGTGAGTCACTACCATGTTCGACTGGTTATGATCCTCAGGTTTCGGCCGACGACGTCTGGGCTGATACTAAATTTTTACACAGAAACAATAACCTAATGATTTAATTCTTTTTCTCTCGATCCGCAATTTTAATTACCTTGTAATGGGGATGCTGTTTTTTATGGGCATTTCGAAGTCTCTCAGCTTCTTCTATGAACGGTTGTTTTTCGGCATCGCTCAGGATTCTGAAAATATATATATGTATAACCGTAGATAATAAATTCGTTGATCGACGCGCATAATTTTTTCTGATAAAATTTCAACGTTTCAACGTATGCGTAATTTTCCCGATTAATGTGCTCTGGAATAACAGCTCATCGTATATTCCGCAGATTAATATACTCTATTGTAAATTAGCTCACCGCCATAATTTTCCTAGCGTTTTAGAGAGCTCTGCGTTATGCAGCTGTGGATACTGATCGGCCAATCTTCTTCTAGCAGCTTGTGCCCATACCATAAAGGCGTTCATAGGTCGTTTGACGTGCGCACTTCGACGACCACCAGCCCTAGACGTAACCGGCAAGAGTGTCCAATCGTAACCTGGTGGTAACGATAAATAATTAATTAAAAAAAAAATGAAGACTCGACCAAATAAATAATATTAACAAGCCGGTCATATGGAATAACTATTTATTCTATATGGTTTACAGATGTTATAACGCAGTAATTGAGACGACAAAGTCGTGGCAGCATATCGGAAACCCCGGAGCAGTTTCACATATCATCGGTCCCCGTATACATAGATCTGTGCATCGCATGTGTAGAGGAAAAATGACTTCAAAGTGGTTTCTAACAGTTCGCCCCTAATTGCTCGCGTTTGGTGAACCATTAGGGAGCGATTCTCGCCCAAGTGTACACACATTTTTTTGTACCTTTTTTTTATTTCTTCTTTGCGCCCGGCAGAAGAAGACCGTTTCGAACTTCTACATATAATACCGTATACACGCCACCCCATGGATTCGAGGAGCGTGCCACGGTAGCTAATTACCACTGGGTCACGGATCGTCGAGGCGGCATTCTCTGTCGGTTTTCTTTCATCGGAGGAGGTCCTTTTGCCGAACACGGGGGTTAAAACTATAACCATACGTGTAAATTTTAAAGAAGGATTGCCGAAAAATGTCTAAATTTAACTTGGTATTATTTCGACGATGTATACATATGATTCGCATAGTTTCGATACGCGTGTTTCACGCAGTATATAGCTTTGACACTGTATATACCGCACACATTTTTTTAACGATCATAATTCAGTTTGAAAAAAATTTATCGATTAAACTACGGTATTACGCAGAATCGTTTTATACAATTGAAAGATAAAGCGCCGCGCACGTCTACCTGTAGATATAGTACATGGTATTATATCATACATGTATACGAAAAATATACGTGATTCGAGAAAGCGTTTGGCGTCCATAAATCGGCAGTTTACGAGATGTCTGGCTAACAGCGGAGCCTCTGTTTCCTGATGTAACTTTAAATATTTAGCCAAGGAGCGATAAAAAGAACCAAATCCGTTCTCAAACTGTATTCAAACCGTCTCGAAAGCTATCGAAATAGACAGTGTCCCAATTAACGTGCACGAATCGGTATATTGTAACGCAGCTACATAACTATCGCATAAGCACGCATCACGCGCGCTCCATCAGCTTTTATCATATAGAAATATGAGAAAAAAAAAAATAGAGGAAAAAATAATTAGAAAATTTCCCTCCGAAACTTTGCGCAAACTATATCATCGAAAATATCAAGTTAATTCTTATACCGAAATAAGGACGATGATCAATAATAATATGTATCGATAATTATTAATGTTAATTTAATATTGCAGGTGTCCTGTGCCGCGGCGGATGATATTTTGGAATTTTGTGTACACGCAAAAGTGGTAGAACTTTTGTGTAGGGGTTGGGAGACCCTATAACACGTATATGAGAGAACGTTGAAATCATGTGTCAGATTTAAATCTGTCCGCGCATAATTAGCGCCACGGGTCCCGCGGTCTCGGTCTGTTCGCAGCACCTGCCCAGAAAATCTTCATCAAGAGTTCTGTTTCCCGAACGGTACCAACTATATAAACGTCCTCAAACGAAGTATGTACAAGTCATGTATGTATATATATACACACATGGAGATGTATATATGTAGACTCCCATGTAATGCGAACGGCAACCATTTTTTATTTTTTACATGTAGTAGTAATGTAACTACTTTCTGCAAAAGCTCAACTTTAGCAGCAGCGTTCGCGCGGGTTTAAATCTGCGAAAATGAAGAGGAAACTTGAACGCGAGGGGACAAAGAGAGGAAAGAGGAAGGAAAGAACCCAGAAGAGCAATGGCTGGCGTCGTCCGTAAACCCTGCCTTTCAACGCCAATTAAAATGCCACTGCTAAACGACGCGCGTTGAAGATGCGCGGGTCTTATGATATTATAGGTATACTATAGCCAACTAACTATACCTATATGTACAACTTTTGCTGCAGAGATTCTCGTCATCCAACATTTACATACGCCTATATATATATATTTATATATTTTCATACGTACACGTTTTTTAATTCAAACTGCACCTATCTCTCAATTTTATGTACATATATACATCTCTATATGTCATCTTATCAGTCATATTAGGTATACATACATATATGTTTGGACGTTCACATAGGTATATCAAACGTATGTACATAAAGTATATCCTGTACCTACACAGGGTATGCAATTTTGATTGTATAGGCGCAGCTGCGACTCTCGTATATAGGTATATAATACACGTACATATGTATGTACGTGTATAAATATATGAATATGATGTACATCGTATGTACTTATATTTGAGGTTCACATATCAGGATTACACGCTGTATACGATTTAAATTTGACTGGGACTGACTGACTGCTGGGATGACGAAAGGGCGAAACCGAGTCCCTTTTTCACGGACATAAGTTATAATAATTAATTGAGTGCAGAGTTGATTTATAAATGTACATATACACCGAAGGACGTATTTATGTATATGTATAATTACAACCGCAATATATACCTTGTAGTAATTTTCCAACCGCGTCGTCCAGATTAGAATTTTTTTCGCGATTCGTCGTTGATTCCGAAGATTCCGCACTCGATGTTTGATTCCCCTCCATTTAATAATTTTTTTCGGGCTTGCAGATTTCGTTAATGATTATGTGCAGCTAATAAAGCTCCACCCTCCATCGGTTCATTGATGAATAATTATGATATTGTTTATATTGTTGTCAATTATTACAAATAATTTATACTAATCGTTCGTTTGACTTCTCTTCGTCTCGAATTATTCGATATCAAAATTTATATATAAATGTGTCATTAATCAATGTTGCAAAATATATCGGTGCATCTGCATAAGGCACGCGCGCACTTTACATATTTACATATACCAATATTATACAATAATAATGTATACTATACAAGGAGCCCCTACAGCGATGGTATGTGAATCGAAAATTAAAAAATCTGGATACCAATATATCGTCGATATTAATACCACATGTATAGGTACTCTCGTGATTAATTAATCAATTAATTGATAATAAATTATAAATATAATAAATAATATAGAATTATCGTAGCGTTCGGATGGTTCAATATGGCCGATAAATCATCAATGAATTGTCGTGTGAATAATTCACGCGTATTCATTAAGTCTGCATGCATCAGAATTATCACGCGACCATCATCATGATATACGATCAATGTCAATTATAATTGTCTCTATGTTTAATTATACGTGTGCATATGGCTCGTTTGTACAAATGACATTTGTTTCTCATTATATTCATTTGAAAGAAGAATCAAACCATCGAATAAGAAAATAAATAAATAAGCTCTGTCAGGTATTCAGTTGTACGAATTATAATTATTTTATTCTTTCAGGTGAATGTGATTAACGCGGGGATAATTAAAACAACTACGACGAAGGGGTCGTCATCGCGCACTGAGAGACACTGTCCGCACTACTAGATGGAAGATGAGAGATCGCGTGGAGGCGGTCGAGCTGTACCCCAAGAAACGACTTTGGACCACCTCTCTACTCCCGAGCCAAACTCAAACTCGAACTCAAACTCCTGTGACTAAAACCAGCGCGGAAGGGGCGAGAGGAGTAGAATGATCTTGGCATGCTTGTACGGCACATACAATGCACGTATAATTGGCGTTAACAAAATCCTCCCGCGATACAACGATCACGCCGACGTTTGATCTGCGAGAAAAATTATAAATCGTGCGATTACGTACGCGATGTATGCGAAAACACCTGCGCGAAATCTCGGCGCAGCCCCATCGAAATCTGCTGTCGACAGGTAAATGTTATAATTGTAATAATGCTAAATATCCTCGTTCAATTCTCTAGTACAAGTTCAATCGTTATTCTGCAACGTCTGATTGGTATATCGTTATCACCGACCATGCGAACAATGGAAGGAATAGAAGGAGAAAAAAAAAATTTCAAACATTCGGTGAACGTCTCTAATTTTCGACAATATCCGGTGTAATTTTTTTTCTAGCTCAAATTTGTCGATTTTCTTCTTCTTTTTTAATCTCGAGGAGTGATGCGAACGAATTTACTTTTAGCCGCTGCTCGTCGGACAATAATATTGACTTAATGGCGTCGTAGTGCTGCAGTTGCTGCTGCGACTGCATTGCATACGCTTGTATCGATGATATAAGCTATGGAGGCCAGATCGGTTGAGTATATGCAATGAAGAATTTTACCAACGTGTACCTCGCTATCGCTCTCTATAGATTTTCATCTTCTTCCACACCCGATAAAATCCTAAACAAATCACTGATCTCGACTACTCTGCAATGCTGCAGCTGCAGTCAGCACGTGGCGTCCGTATGACGAGATTCGGGTGATTCGCATGCGTTGAAATCCAACGAAGAAACGAATCCCATTCTGAAATATAAATACATACCTATATGTGAATAATTTACCCCGGTATATACATACTATTTTTTTTTTTTTTAACAGGTGGGCCATGTTGAGATATATACCTCTATGTACCGTAGGTGTGCAAATATTGTCGCAAAACTAACGGATGTTAGAGAAAAATCAGCACACCTGTTCACCTGAATCACCACCCCTCGCCGCTTCGCTGCAGGTGATATACATGATCTATACTGCAAGTTGAAAGATTTCACGGAATGTCGCAACGTCTTATAAATTCTGGGTATGATAACAATTTTTATTTCATTTCGTTTTCTCGATAAAATATTCAAGACGTCGATCGCGTTGCATTATCAAATAATAGAACCTGATTTTCGAGAGTTCGCTGCTGCTGCTGCTCTATGAAAATTCGATTTGGGCTCGTGTATGCGAAATTTGGAAAATTCGAGTACATTTACTGTTAATACCAAGTGCAAATGCATGCACCTACGTGGTATAATTTCGTGTATACCTATAGGACCTAGCTAGCGGTTCGGGTCGGACATAATCGCCTAGAAATGATCGTCTAATGTGATCGCGATGTGTAATTGTGGGTGTACTACTCCGAATGTAAACATATAGATATTACATATGTACTCGTATACATACATATACGCATATACATTGTGTTAAAGATTGTACAAGTGATCGGGACCGCGCGCGGTACTTGAAAGAACGTTTGGTTCTCAACGGGGATCGTGCTGCGGCGGCGGCGTTGGAAACGAGGGATACCGACACATGTTGTCCCCCGGGAGGTGGACCCCACGACCAGGACCCCCAAGAGGGTATACAACAGTACCAACGAGAATTCCGCACCGTCACATAATCATTCGATGGACCAGAGACGTAACCACCGGTGGATCGTCGACTCGAACCCGATGCGGACGAAAGATCGTGGAAATCGATCGCGCAATTTTATACTGCACGACACGAAATTCCTGGGTACCTCTCGACGACCGGTTCGAAATCGGGTGTTGCGCAGATTTTTTATCCCCCCGAATCGTGAAATCGAGGTACAAATTCAATGTGATCGATAATTACGAGATAGAGAAAAATCGTATAGAAAGATTTGCGACGGAATGAGATTTAATTGAAGATCGTTATACACCGGGATCATTGGATGGATAATAATTACTCTTTATTATTTTAGATCCGACGATCGATCCTACGACGATGGAACTATCGGATATTTACCTTTGGGAACGCGTGCCGTACGGTGTTTGAATTTTACCGATCATCATCCCCGGCGGTGCCGCAGGATCATCAAGGAGGAATTACAAACTTTCTTATGACTTTTAGAGATCCGGGCTGCAATATCCCGGAGGTCTCGAGCTCGAACCATTACGAATTATATAATTCGGCCGGCGATTTAAATCACAGCCAAAATAATTATAGGTACACGTTTTCAAATAATTACTATAGCTTCTAGACGAATCTTTGATTAATATTTCTATATCTACGATTTGAAGTCAATGCGTATGGATCGGTCTCGTTTCTGCACAGCTGATCGGAAACGCTATAGGGTTCTACATACCCTTTGCGACCCTCGGTTGCAATCAGAATATAAGACTGTGCAGATATTAGAACATTTATATACAATAATTCTCTCCAAAGTTGTATGTGCGACTAAAGTGTAACATACAGTACCTATATTATGTGTACATGAAATGTACAGAGGTAGAGCTCAGGGAGGGCAGGGGGCGGGAGGGGGTAAGGGTGGGAGAATATTTTTTGGTGGGGGAAAATAAGGAAGCTACGTAAAATCGTGCAGCTATGAGATTGAAAGGCGTTCGTAGTAGGAGGAGCCAGGAATAACCCGATTGGACTCTGACTAAAGAGGATAATATGGTAACCATGGTAACCCTCTTACTTCTCGGAGCCGCTGCTGCGCGGATCCCGAGAGATGGTTCGCGACAAAATATGAATCGTGTAAATGATATATCTACACGCGTGTATGAAAATATATCCCCACGTATACGTGGGGATATATGTAGGCCCGGAGAGGGGAATACCGGGCGAGAGCAAAGGGAAGGGGTAGGGGGATGAAAACGAACACGCGCGTGATGTCAGGAAGCAACAAGTGTCCATGTGTGTACGTATATTACATATCGCGTGATACGTGCGTCTAGAATATATGCTTATACGCAGAGGAGGTTTAGGAGGTTTGGAAGCGTGGAGAGTGAGAGAGAATAAGACTGACTTTGTAGACTCCGCCTCCACCTCCGCATGGCCTCGTGGTAACGAAGTCGCCCTGGGGCGACGGATAAAACCACCACTGACTGCACTTGAGTTCGGAACGTTTCACACGATCCACACTTAACAAATTTTCTTAAGCCTAAAGAATTAAAAACCGACGGTGTCAATTTGTATGAATAATACCGCAGTGTAATTTTTACAAGAGTTCGAATTTTGAAGAATTATCAACTTGATAAAATAGATTAATTAAATAATTTCAACAAACAATTTTAAATCGAAAATGATTTTAAATATTGTATCATGGCGGTAACAAATCCATTTTATTTATATACTTTTTGAGTGATTTTTCTTTTAATTGAATTGCATTGGATAAAAAAAAAAACATATTCTGATTATTCGATTATGGCTGCAGGGAGTTATATAAATGCGGAAATCGTGTGATCATGATTGTCTAAAAAAGTTTCAGTAATTTTATACACGTAATTATGTTCAATACGGGATAAGAAATAATTAAAATATTTCTATAAACAAAAAATTGATCGCAACACAATCTATAAAAGTGTACAGGGGAAGTCTTAATAATTTCTGTGTGAATTCGAAGAAAATGAACTTGAATTAAAAGAGAAAAGAACGAGACGTCAACTACGGAGATATTGAACACGATTGAAATATGAACGTTACAATGGGTGACCAATCTTCCGGATCGTCGCAAAATCTGTCGGGAATAATAATCCAGGATATATCAAATGCATCGTCTGGAGGCGCGGCGTCAAAGACAAATAACAATAACTGCAGCAACGTATCAAAGAAGATAATAGCCGTTAATAACGCAGCTGCAATCTGCAGCGGCAACGATAAAAATATCATAAAATACGAGGAATGCATAAACGATGAAAATAACGTGGACGAAAGTTTTAATAAAAATAATCGTACAGTCTCAATGAATAGCAAAAATATTATCTCATGCAGTACCTCCGATAAAGATCTTCGCAATTTGAGTGTCAGTGGGTGCGGCGATTCTACCGCTGCGGCAGCCAATTCAATTGCTGATATCAGCAGCGGCGGTAGCAGCGTAAATCCTAAAAACAACAACAACAACAACAACAATAAAACTACCAACAACAACAACAACAATAATAATAGTAAAAATAAAAATAAAAATAAAAACCTCGCAAATGCTTCAACAGCAGCGGTTAATAATATTTCTCCCGGTGCCGGCGTTAACGGTGGTGAAGGAATCAGCGCTGCCGTTGCAAAAGTCCTTAAAGGATACGATTGGACATTGGTACCTGTGGCCACGAAGTAAGCTTTTGATAAAAATATATAACGCGTTAATTAATATATAATAACGCATCCAATACTATTAGATATTATACCGTAATGTATAATTCATGAATCAAGACGTGCCATATTTTTGCGTGCGCATTCTCCCCGCAAGACGTTTCGTTGCACATGCGTTTATAATAAATACATATATTTATAGGTTTAACGATATACACCTATATCTATCGCTTTGAAAATATCTATCAAGTTCGTACTACGGGTCATTATAATGTCCGTCAACCCTATCGCGCGTTATGCTATCGCGTATCATATGTGTATATAGTGCAGCTTAGTATATATATATAATATTTAACATATATACACAGCTAGCGCAGGGTCAGTAACGCGGTATTATGATATTTATAATATTTATAATATAATATTGTATATGTAATTAGTGCAGGGGCGCTTACTTACGTAGACACGTATATATAATATATAAATATCTATGTATATTTATATAGGTATATATGTGTATATTATGAGTTTATCGCAACGTCTAGTGTCACTGAACTACTCGCGGGATAAAGAATCGATCATCGCATCGCATCAAAACGCAAGTCTCACGACGACGACGACGACGACGATGATGATGATGAGGATGACGATTATGGGAACTTATACGGTATGAAATTAGCAACATATTATACATTAGTATGTATAATGTGTTCGTATATAGTAAAAAATACCGCACTATTAGCACCCCTTTATGTACATAAAGATGCAGTGAAGCGAAACACCATATAAGCGTCGCGCGAATACATACGTACAAGTATATATATTTATATGGCTAAGAAGTTGAAAATATTCTTAGGGAAAATTCAACACTTATTATACCGCTAACTCAATTATGACGTTCTTGTTTCCACAGCCTGGGAAATACTCGAACTTGCATCTGCATCTGCGGCGGTAGCAAGTATCAGCTTTATTATCCATGATATTTCGCACCGATGCAAATCACGAGACGATTACGATAAATAATCTGAGCTATAAATTATTCCCATGGATTCCAAAGCGAGCAAAAAAATCCTCGCAAAACTAAACGCGGTTGTCATTGTCATTAGTTATATCGCGATATACATCTATAGCTCTGATTAATTTGAACAATTAGAAATAATAATTACGCTGTAGTATATATATACCCATATCTATTGAGTAATATGATTAATCAAACGTCGCCATGTTATGTACACGTAATACATAATATAAATAATATAATATACCACGTAGAGTGTAATAAGGTGATCTGGTATTCGTATAATTGCTCTCTCGTTAATGTACGGTATAAAAATTCTCTACTATAAGCCCTCGTGCATAGCGAGCTCGAATATAACGTCTACCTACTTTATAGCGTTGGTATAATACGTCGTCACCGTCGGGATCACTTTCGGAGTAGCTTTAAAAAGCGCCTGTTGCTGAAGCTGCTGCTGCTGCTGGTGGTGCTGCTGCTGCCGCCGTTGCTCCTCACGCAGACGTCCCGGCCGACGAAAACACTTTTATAACGACGTTTTTATAAACATATTTTCAAGCTCCGACGTCGAAACTCCCCTTAAGTCACGCTCGTTGCGATACGGCAGAACCGCTCGCGCGCGATCCCTGAAAAAAAAATATAAAAGCTCAAAATATATGCGTATAAATTGAATTTTTTTATTAATATTTATACACTCGCTATTATACTATGATTGTTGTTATATACATCAAACGCAAATGGGGTATATATAAAGGTACCCATAAATTCCCGTATATTGTACAGGTAAAAACAATTTTCCATCCGTAATTATCCGGTATATTTGTCAAAATTCTTTCGGAATAAAATAACGCATTTGTGTATGCGTGTGCGCGTATGTATACAAATGTGCATAGGTGGAGCGTGGGGTCGGTTTATCTCGAGTTGGAGCCCGAGGGGGTTATCAAGGGCCGTGTACAGGGTACAATGTTTATTCCTACTGATATAAGTTGATGGGGGCGATAGGCTTGTTAAGGTTTTTATTCCCATGAAACCTATGGGAATTTTTACTTCCCCGGAGTCGTGAATTTCTACGTACACTATACCGCTGCATACCCATACGTATACATTTTAATAGTCCCACGAATACGATGTGTAAATACATACACATAGGATTTCGAAAGGTTCGCGCTCTCGCGGTCGTATCATATATTGTAATAAATACGTCGTACCTAAAAGGTACGTATTGTACGTAAGAAATACATTCGTATGTGCGACATATCGTTCGGCGAGTTTATGCAGAGTTGTGTAAGAAATGAGAAAAATTTTGGATGTTTAAAAAAGAAAGTTTTTTGCGAACAATATCGTCGGATAAATTTCCGAAGGGCCGCGACGTTGTCGTTGGGTTTTTTTGTCTTCCACAGTTTTTGTTTAATTTAAAAAAATTTGTCATAGTTTTTTTTTTTTCTGTTCACCAACGCGTTCTTCGCGTACGTTCGGCCCTGTTAGAGTCACCGTGTTAATTTCCCTCGACTCTTAAGGTTTACATACTAGTTTAACACCAAGCTCGTTTCAAAGAGACCGCAACTATATACACAGAATATAGTATACATATAGGTATATACATCCACAGTTGAGGGTAAATACGTATCAGCTTATGAGGAAAATGAGATGCTTTTTCGAAAATAAATGACACAAAATATAACGCGAATCGCGATGTATGAAAGCATGAGAAAAATTAATATGTACACGATCGTCGATCGTAGGGTACATTCATCTTAATTTCTATGCTATATGAAAAGCTACGTATACACAATATACCCAAGGAATTTGAATACACGTGTACGTATACGTGTGTATGATTCGATGATTCGTTAGATTTTTAAAAGTCACAACGATCGTGACATGAGAATAAAATTTTTATTACATTATACTTTTGATCGAGTCATCTTAAATTCTGCTTTTATATATATGTATATATATATATATATATATATATTTTAACTGGAAGGGCTGTGATCGTTGTCAGTATCGTAAGAACGTTAAGGGATATATAACGTCCGCGGGATCAAGCGCACTCGAAACTTGTTATTTTAGGCTCTTCCATAACTATAATAATCCAAGACGTAGATCCATCTGTGTAAAAACCAAGAAAAAAAAAGGAGGGAAAAAAATCGAAAAAAGAAAAAAATTAAATTGAAGAGAATATTTAAACCGCACGTATATATTATATTATCATCTTCAGAATGCGTAAGAACGTTTGTAATAATATTATACTTAATATATGAATGTCTTCGTTGGATATTAGAAATCAATTAATAACGATGACGACTTTATTTTTGCGTAAAGTGGCGATGAAAAATTATTACCTGTATATTTGCTTCCAGGGGTTCGGGTGACAAGAGAGCGGCACACGTAAAAAGACCCATGAACGCTTTTATGGTTTGGGCACAAGCAGCCAGAAGGAGATTGGCCGATCAGTATCCACAATTGCATAATGCGGAGCTTTCAAAAACGCTTGGAAAATTGTGGCGGTGAGTAAAATCCAAATAAATTTCCATGGGGTTCGATGAGTGCGAATGTAGTCAGGGACGTTGTCCATTTATACGGATTTTCACTAGAATTCTATCGGATGCCGACGGCGATGACATTCCCTTTGACCTTTAGATGCTCCCATAGTGATTTCACGTTTCAATTCGACGCTGCGGAGAAGTGATACAAAGAGAAAAACAACAAACTCTGAAACAAAAATAGTCAATTATATTTATATTCGACAATTTGGTTCGTATGCGGAGCACGTTGATCCAGCTTATAAATAAACTGAAAAATTTTCTTACCTGCAGACTTATAAAGCGAACTATGGAAATACATATGTATTGAATACACGTGTACATGCTATAGCCATGTAGAATATATAGGTATGTAATCCACGTTCACGCATCGCTTCTAAAAAGTAATTATTTAGCACCTCTCGAAGTGGCCCAAACCCTGTTAGCATCCGATCTCAAACATGAAAGTTATCTTAGAGTCGGATATGCAGGATAGGAATATGGTCGGCGCCTGCGGGGTGTTTTCAAAATTTTCATCAATATCTATAAATCAAAAAAATACCCATGAAAGTAAAAAAAAATTACCATATACGAATACGTGTGTGTAAGAAAATGAATGAATAAATTAAAAAAAAAGACTGAATCTCAGGTGAAAATCGGTGTAATATAGGTATAAAAGACGCACAAGATACAAACGATATAATATTTGGGTACGTAATACATGGGTAATCGAACAATACCCCATAGTCATCCTGTGTAATTATCAATAATATACCTATATATACACAGATATAAGTACAGCTATATATTATACCTGATGGTTTAACGAGTCGAACAAATGTTTTATCCCAATAAGTAATTCGATACGATTGTTATTATGTAGCTAGCTTATGTCCATCGTACCTAATAAGTCGAGATGAATTTTATAACTGTACTACAAAAAGATGTAACAAATTTATCTGAAGGATTTTGAATTGCAACGTTTAATGTGATCAAATACACATTTGTACCCGTATGTATAGTATATACATATCTGACACGTGCCTATGGAATATATAGATATTTATGTATACCCAAGCATTTGATTATACCTATATACATTAGACGGAGGTATAAAAACGACGCATTATGTAAATGCGATTGACCTGAAAATTCACGTTTGAGTAATATCGTCCTCAAATATTACAGTCGATATTTCGAAGCGTGATAAATAAATCCTTCGGTATAAACGACAAAGAGAATATATCCCGTGTAACTACGCGCGAACCAACAATATCTGTGTAACTTAAAGACGTACGTATCGTATGTGCTTTTTATGTACATAACACATACGTGTACACCGATTTCCCAGGTGCGGGTATAAAGATCGTTCTGCGCGGCACGTTTTTTTTTTCAACCACCCCACAATATTTCTATATTTATCTAGCCATTCTTTTTTTCTATATACGTGTGTATATAAGTGTAATACATATGAATGAATTCTTGTACATAAAATACAATATTTGTCCTTCGAGATATCGAGGGGTAGCTACGCACAGCAGCAACGGAGTTATAAAAGTGTAATCAAAATGTGAGTTTGTATCCGCGTATACCTATAGGTGTTGCAGGTAAAATGTACATACATTGAGTTGATACATATGTACATACGTAGGTACATGAAATGTACATAAGTCGACGAGATCACACGGCAGCTGCCACCAAGGATTCCTGTACAGTGCGCGTACTTTTCTTTCCCTATCTTTTTTGTCTTCTTTTGGATTTGTATTTTCACCCAAGTTTATTATGGAGGAAATCCGGCCGGTGTGACGTTTACTATATTTGATTTCGAGCGAGCTCGAGGCTGCATCTACCGTTTGCAGGGATAAAAGTTCATCAGCTGTACATGCAGTTGAGTCGAATTGATATGATATATACAACTAATTTGGAACTCGACGCAATTAAAACTGTATACAATTAGTAATTTTAGAGATACAATTTTAGTACCTAAGTGTGACTACGTAATCGAAATACGATGGACATAATTTAGGGTCTCTTGTACAGACCAGATCGCATATAGTTTGACCCTGCATCGGCTGGTCGATCGTCGTCTCCTTCGCATCTGGCATCGTCAGAATTATACTTGAGATATATCCTGATATATGATCGTGACCCCCCACTTCCATATTACCACTCGCGCCTACGAGGGAATAGAGAGAAAAATAAAAACAAATCAAAAAAAAAAAAAAAAGGAAAAGAAAAAGAAAAAGAAAAAATAAGAGGAAGTAAAACTGAAATGGATAATATTATATACAGTAGAAATATAACTCGAGACAAAGTCCATTGACCAGATGGAGAGAATTTTAAGAGTGAGCAGACATTATAGTATATGTATATCGTGCATTGCGTAGGTACATACGTATCGAATAGCAGTGTGTACCTATATGTGGAAATCAGTCGAATGCGCTTATAAAGAAATTAATATACAAAAAATTAATCAACATTGCAATCCGTAAATAAATGTATACGACGTACGACACAAAAATTCCGAATTCCGTTATGCTTTCATGTACATAATTTCTAAGATAATAATAATAATGAAAAAACTTATCGGAGTGAAAAAAAATTTTTACGAGCAAGTTATAGGAACCCTTGAAAAAAATTACGAGCATACCGCGCGTGCATTATATACATATGCGAGGATATATGGGTGTTTTATAAAATTTATTTATTATTATTATTGTTAACTTACGTTAACTGAACTCTCGGTATATCGGTATTGGTGGTGGCATTGGTGGTGGTGGCTCAAGATTCAAAAGAACACTAACCAGACCCACGACGTGACTGCGACGTTCGTCATTAACACGAGCTAGTTTCGGTCCCTTCAAGTCTCCCTTGAAGAGGAAGAAAAAATAAGAAAGAACATTCGGTTGAAAATGATTCATGACAGAAGTTGATTTAGGAGTTCCTTACAACTGCTAACTATTTTTCTATATATACGGATATGACTTTTCAAAATGATTTCGTGCTTACATATTCCATTTTATTTATTCATTCATTTTTCTTTTTGTTTCCTTGTGCAGATTATTATCGGAATCGGACAAAAAACCATTCGTCGAGGAAGCCGAGAGACTCAGAGTTATACACAAACGTGAACATCCGGATTACAAATATCAACCGCGTAGAAGAAAACAGAATGGAAATGGTATCAGAGAAAATTCGCCATCTAGAAGCCAGAGCAACGTTACCTTCAGCGTATCCAGATCGTCGTTTAAACAAGAAGAAAGCAGCAGTCCAGCTTCTGGTAATATCAGAGGACACGTTCAAGGCGTTCCTCCGGGAATTCAAGGACCAACGTCGCCGCAAAGCACCAAAAGTTCTTCACCTCCAACGACACCGCGTCACGGTCTCTCACCTCTGACACCGCCGACTACCCCCAGGGATCAACAACATTACGCGATCAATATGCAGGTTCGATTAAAAATGGAATTTTAACATAACATTATGTCGATTGAATCTGTTGAAAATCAACGGATCAATTAATCAACTGTTCGTCAATGTTCACGACACAGGGTGTAGGGAATACTCAGCAACACAACAACGGAGGTGTCGGGGGTGCAGGTAATTGTGCTTCGTTGCCCTCGCTTTATCACCATCAAGAATTGGTGACGTCCTCGACATCGACAACGTGTCTGGAGTCGCACCATCGTCATCATCACAACAGCCAAGGCCAACTACACCATCAATTGCATCATCATCATCATCATCATCATCACAACAACGGCAACAATAACGGAAACCACGAAAATCGTGGAGAAAATCAAGAAAATCATCACGACCTGCGGTACATCGAAGTGGGAGAGTGCTTGTCGGTGGACGATGGGCACATAACAACCCTCGGTAACTGTTTGGGTGGGGTCGTTGGATTGAACTTACCTCTTTCGCTCAACGAATGTGAAGTCGAGAGCAGCGAACTCGACCAATATCTTCCGGCACCACCGCATCATTACAATCCCACGATTGTTCCACCGCCATGTTCCCTCTCTTCGCAGTGGTTGACGAACAGGTGAATCTGCGGATGTTAATTTGCCAGTTGATCATTCGTTCGTTGATTAATCTTATTTATTTTTTATCGTCGAATCACAGGTACGAATTGATCGAAGGAGCCGAGGATCACAATGAGAATAACGAAGATGAAGATGAAGAAGACGAGGATGAAAGTGACATTGTTGACATCGATGTTAACGGTGAAAACATCGTTGGCTCCGGTGTGAGTTCCAGAAAACGTCATTGTCCGGGTCACCGTACCGAAATTCCGTCGTCATGGAACGATAACAATCGACCGCACGAAATGGTTTGTTATCACGAGCTCCAACCTCCGTTGCAGTCTTCTTTATCTTCTTCCTCCTCTTCTTCTTCTCTGCAATCTCTGCCACCTCTGAATTACATAGCTTTGAATCACGGTCAGGTTATTCACCATCATCACCATCACAATAATGTTAATCCGCTAAACAACTCCGGTGAAAATCATGTGAGAATAACATCTACAACACCACCCACAACTGCAACTACTTCAACAACTACTAGAACAAATAATCATCCTTTAATAAATATTCAATCGACTAATAATTCTTACAACGGTCAGTACATCCAGCATCGTTTGTTACATCCCTCTAATCCTTCGGGCATCGAAGAATCCTGGAACAATTATTATTTGTAGTGCATAACATAGAATACACATATATTCAATATAAGTATACCTATAATCATCAAAATCGATCTGCCGCAAAGAAAGAAAGACCGGAGAAAGAAGAAAAAATTATTTTCGTATCATGGTATCATTCAACATTTTTATCTTACTATTATTAGTATCACGATAAAAATTCACGCGATCTACGCACCAATTTTTCTTGTATAAATAATACACGTATAGCTGCACGCAAAGTATGATACCAATAATAATAATAATGAAGATTTTTTTTTCTACTCTCATGTATTATACATATCTACGATAATATTCCATGACATCATTCCATGACAGCCGTATACACATAACATTATATACACATAACAGTGTACATAATATATACGGATATATGCTATTTGATCCATTCCAAAGGCAAATTCAAATACATGACGTATAATTTTTGAAAATCATTGAAAAAAAAATGATAGAAAGAAAAGAATAATTAATCAATGAGACGAAAGAAATCTATCGAACTGCAATCGGTAGAAAACGATACAAAATATAAGTACATATGAAACGATCGTAATAACAATAACAATAATGAACGATGATAAGTAAATGCTAATTAATGATAGCCATACACATATATTTCACAACGTGTATAGTATGAAATTAGGTATTATGACCATTAATTTCTTTTCTTCCCCTATATGAAATATGTGTAATAATCATGTGTAAAACCAATATTAATATAACGCGCTATAAAAGTTGTTGGTTATCGCGTGTTAATTGTTATTGTTATTATGTTATCGTTTATTTTGACATTTTATTTTATTATTGTTGGATTATTATTATTATTTTTTCAATTATTATAGCGAGAGAACGAGAGATAGTAAAGCATATATTTATTGAATTTTTATTATTGCCGCACAATATTATAACGCGAGTTATCTAACGAGTATATGGAGAAAGAAGAAGATGAAGAAGAAATAAAAGAAAAATGAAAAGAAAATGAAGAGAAAAGAGGAAGAGCAAGAAAAAGACACATATTACCGTACACGCACATTCAAGAGTATACATATAAGTAAAGAAAAATTAAGATATATGATTCCACAATCCACATATACCTACCTAATTATTTACACACGTATTCTCCACGTAATTATATTGGTTTTTTGTTTTCACCTGAAGAATATGAAAAAACACGTACAATTAGCAGAGTTTGAATGACGAACAGGATTTCTAAGCATCTAGTTAATCGTGTATTTTGGAATTAACGATATATTTGTAAGATTAATAATAATAATAATAATAATAATAATGATAGTAATAATAGCAATGATAAAAGTTATTATTATTGTTGGACAGCACCAAGGATTAGGAGATACGATAGATATAATTATGCTTATACACACATTTATGAAAAAGACGAATTAATGATAATAATTTTTTGTACATTGATTATGTTATTATTATGATGATAATCATCATTATTATATATGAATATATGTATATATATTCACGAAGAAGAAAAAAAAAACCAAGAATTAAACGAAGAATTTTCTCTTGAGAGAAAGAAAAGAATTATATCACGTGCTTTACAATTGATTTACAACCTAAATCCACTAAACCGCATTTATGTTAGATACAGGACATTTTCCTACCATAATTGGACCCCAAGAACACGATTCCGTCGACTAAATTGAGCTGCGAATTTTTCCCATCGAGATATGTCAATTTTTCTACTCCAAAAAGTGAAAAATTGGCGATAACTTGGTCAATTTTATAGATAAACCAGTTTAACTTGTGAATTTGGATTCCTGCAGATATCCAAACACATGGGAATATTGTATAAGACTCGATAAGAAAAAATTGTCGAATTTTGGCCCAAATTTTGAGCAGGATGATAGTGATAATCGTGGTGAAATACAATAAACTGAATGAATAACAAACAAAAATGCTGATAGAGGTACGTATAGAAGTATATCATACTATAAAACTTTTATATAAATTTACTCGTGACGACGTAATCAAATAGTGCTATCATTTATTACGTATGTAAATAGGTATGTACCGTGAAATAGGTACGTGGGAACTGATTGTGAGGTTGGATGAAAGATTACACGTATAAGAAATCTGATACGCAGCGGCAAATTGTAATGCGATTTTGAACATTATTTTTCAATCTCGACCGTTAATAAACTTTGAAAAACATTGGTACTTCTTTCAATAAAAATTAGAGATAAAGAAGCAACCGTCGTTATTCACCCGGTACATTATGCATGTAAAATTTGCCAGCAATATAATAATGACATACATTTTTACATGCGGTATACACGGACGCGTGTTTCCTGGGGCGTGTCATATTTTTGACCCCGAGATAAAAATTTATTCCGCCGATGCTTGCACGCTTCAATATATATGGTAGAAAATCCGGCATCATCTGTAATATATGATCATGACGCGGTCCAGATTTGATCGATGTTCGTTATGGATTGCTCGATATTAAATTAAAAAAAAGAGCGTATCTACTTACGGGTATAATATACAAAGAAACGATTTCATTGATATTCCCTGAAGTGAATATTATATGTACATATATACATGTGAATATCTTTTTTCAGACTACGCCGCATATATAAAATGTACAATTTCTCGGGATCCACGAAACAATAATCATTTTCCTTAATTTCACGGTACATATAATGAGATCCATTCAGAATTATTTATTTTATCGCTATTCGGACACATCTATGCACGTACATATTTCTATATGAAGTTGGTTAGTCTTTTCTCTCGTCTTGATTTTTTTTTTTTTTCGTTTTTATCATCGTTAAAATATTCAATGTTTTTACTTTTTTATTTTATTAGTTATTTTTTCCCCCGATTTCCATTTAATATAATAATCAACGGACATTAGGAATTCGTGTATATAATCATCTTATCGTATATAAAAGAAGCCGCCACATATGCCATATTATTTATTTATTTTTTTTTTCTTTCTAAACATATCTCAAACGTAATGAATACAATCTTAACAATTTCACGTACGATTTGTCGTCGTAGAAAAATGAAAAAAATAATAATTTATACACTTGCGGTACATGGGATCATGACGCGCGATATGAATTCATACATGTGCGGATAAATATTTCATTTTAAAGCGTGGAAAAAAAAAAAAAAAATACTTTACGTTATTGAATTGATTAATAACGAAGAAAAGTCTGATACAATATTCTAACTCTCGAGTTTACGAGCATCGAAGCGACTTTGCTCGAAGAACGTCGAGTGATGGTTTTGTAGCGAGAAGAGTTATAGTTTCGTTGCAGATCATACGATGACGAAAAGAATAAAAATAAGAAGAAGAAGAAGTAGAAGAAGAAGGTCCGAGTGGTTAATTTGTTCCAAGCTGTTGCTGAAGTTGAGACTTTAAAAAAGTTTAGAGAAAATGATCATCGCTCGCGATAGTCTGACTGACACCAACGGACATAAACCACCATTGGTAACGTAAGTAAGTACAAATAAAGTACAAAACTAGAGGAGGAAACGGAGATCGGTTCCCGGAAAGATTTTTGTTGTTTTAGTTTAAAGTTCCATTAGAGCTCCAGCGTTGCCGTTGGACATATGTATATACGCATATATGTATACGTTAACATTGCACAGAGGTCAACTATTAGGGTCACCACCTCGACCCGATATAATATAATAGATATCGAAATCTAAAATTCAACTTCGTGAGATTATATCAGCCTCTTCCCCCGAAAAAAAAAGAGAAATTAAACAAAAAGAAACCAATCACAATTCGGCGAAACGATAAGAAACGTCAGGATAAAGATGATAAGCACGCATCACGAGAGAAAATTCTATCTGATAATTTTAGAAAAATTATTTAGAAAAATATTAAATTCATATTTTGCGAAGAAATTTTGAAAAATTGAGTTCCGGCCGTAAAGAAAAAAAAAGGGGGCGAAACTGGGAAGAAGGGGGAGAAAATATATTTCTCCGCGTTTAGTGTAAGGAGATCTGAAGATCGTAGCGGATGTTCGTACCATTGCGCATTTATATACCGCCCTGTTTAAATTGCACGCTCCGCATTGCCCCGTGAATATTTGCAGATCAACGTCGTTTCTTTCCCCATGCGATGATAATTCGACTCCTCCTTCGTTCTGCATAAGCGTACGCTGCACTTACGAGTGGGGGGGGGGGGGGGGGGGGGGAACCCGTAACACCCCCGTATAAATGGCTTTTATTATCACTGCGAAGTGATCTTAAATTCTCAACGGTCTGAACGTAATATAATATTTTACGCGTGTACGTGTATGTAAGCGTACGTATATCGCAATAAACTGCACGTCTAAGAAAACTACGCGGCTGACCGCCACGTGTGGTACAGTTTGAATCCCGCGAGATCTTGCAGTCGATACAGAAATGGCGGAATTTAAACGAAAACTCTCTTCGTTATATACGTATACGTTATGTTACCAAGATTTAATTGACTATATCATGGATTTCTTCCCCCTTTTTTTCCATTTTTCCCAAACATTAAAAACTAATTTCTCTCGGTCCATCGTCTGCATCGCGTCGGTACGTGCACAATGCACGTGATGAAACTCAAGAGCGTTCTTTTTTCCGACCGTAATTAAAAGTAGAAGTTGGGAGAAAAAAATTTAAGTATATTACGTACGCGGTCGTCTATTATACGCGTACATGTCCAGCTAGTTTATGTTACACCTGCAGTGCCTAGTTTGCTTTAAGATTTACGATTATCGTAGTGCAGTATTTTTAAGGGAAAAAAGGGGGTGAAAAAATGAAAAAAAAAAAAAAAAATTTCAAAACTTCCAAACACGAGACTTTTACGCTTGTCGCCATATCCGTGTAGTCTAAACTCTAGCTCAAAATTCTCCGTCGTGTAGGGTGGTAATAAAAGTAAAAATTGTTTTACAAACCGTACGCGCACTCCGATATGCATATATATATATATATATATAATTAGTTCGTATACGTATAGGTGTATACGGTTTCGAAAAGTATTATTTTAGTGTAACTGTACACGGCGAAGTCCTTCATAATTTTATCGTTTCACGAGTGAGGAAGAAAAATCTAAATAAAAGAGCCCGAAAGAGTAGTGGGAGAATTTTTCGACGGGTCGGTTGTACCGCAGTTTTGCCTCTTTTCAAACTGTAATACAGGCAATTGCTTATTCAAAGAAATTAATAACAATTAGTAAACGATTGAATAAAATTCACGAAATAATAGATTATCATCATTGAATAGATTCGTCGTCTCACCTCATTCGCCCTATTTTATTTTCCGTCCCTTTTTTCTCACTTTTTTTTTACCTATAAATATAGCCGGCCGTTTACGAACGTCAAAATTCTCTCTCTATATGGTTCTCGTACCATAACGATAAGTTCAGACGCAATATAAATAAATGCGAGACTCGATATATGCGCAGAGAAATCTCTACCGACGTATTATATGTACTATATATATTTTCTGTATATATTTCTACGGTAATCCGATACCCATGTACACGGTGTATCGTATATTATAGGCGAACAATTTTTAATTTTTGGCATTTCTCGAGTCTTTGGAAAAAAAAATGTCTTCCTCGAAAAAAATAAAAAAATTATTCAAATAAAATCAACAATATTTTTCTCCTCTTCCTCCAAGTTTTTCTTCCGACTATGAGGATGATGGTGATTACAATGATAACGATTTGGGACTTACAAGAGACGTCAAACGGCGCATCGTATACACCCATACGTATACATACGTCAAGTGGAGGATCGGATAGGTTTGACGTAAAAATTAAAGTTGGTCGCAGGCGTACGGACGCGGCGTCGGCTGAACCGGACAATTTAAAAGAGTATAGAATTTCCCGGCTGCGTTATTTCAATCCTGACACTCTTCGGGATTTTCTTGCTCCCGCGGGTTCGTTTGACACGGGATAGCCGATAATAACACACTTCTCCGAGCGTGGTGAGCTCGATGTGCGTATATAGTCCGGGTGAAAAAAAGAAGACATCTTCCAGCTATAATATGCTACAGGATCAACGAATAAAAATTCATAGACTCTGTAATAATAAATCGAAAAAAGGAATCGCCATTCGATAAATAATAAAAAAATAAAAAAAAAACATAAAATAAGGGTATGAAAAACATGTGCATTGATTTTGCCGATGCAGCTTATAGGTATGCACGTTCGATACATGGGTATACGTATACCTACTGAGAGTGCTCTCCCTCTCGAGCTACACTTGATCCGAGAAAGTATAGGATTTTTTGTAAATTTTTATAAATGTTTTTTCTTCATTTTTTTCTTATGCCCGAGCCCGATCTCCGACGTCGACTCCGTGTGCATGCCGACGTACACCCCGCCGCATATCCTCTGTAAGCTGTTGGTTATAGTTGCGTCTGATAAAATCTCGCCGGTTCGCCCTTTGATAAATCGCTAACGGAAATTAATACAAAAACTTACCCATGGTGCAAGACTCACATAAATACGCGTATGCACGTATAACGACGAACCTTTCCTCTTCGCTCTAAATGTTCCACGAGCTTAATTGGCGCGTTTATATACGACGACTGTACGACGATGATGGGCAGAGCGAAAATGAAGAAAGAACGAATATATATATATATATATCTATCTTATTCTCCTCTTTCGTGATTTTTCACAAAGTGAAAGATATATAATATACCGTAAATATATATATAGTTGAGTTGGAACAAAATCAGCTTTCACAATGATCTCAGAATCAAATCCATCTGTCAAATCATTGTGAAAACCAGTTTCGTCTGAATAATTCTTCTTAGCGTATAACGTCCGAATCCGCAGCTATACGTAGAGAGATTCCCACGTCTGTATTCGGCGCCGAAACTTTAAGGTTTCGTCGTAAACTGAAATCAAACATCTTCGCATGTTTCCGATTAGATATAAATCGATATATGCAGTAGGTGTACGTGTATATACGTGTGTTGAATAATTTTCTAGACAGATGAGAAATATGTTGCACGTCGACAATTTATGGCATACATGTATCGATGTATCATCGTGAATACACACGAGCCGGTACATCTGTGAAAAAAATTCATATAGGGATCGACCGCACGTACGACGAGATATATGCAGTATTGATACGGCCCCGTGACTTACGTGACCCCGTTAAGATTTGCTGGAGTTTTATGTTACACTTATTACACATATTGAAAGGTATAATGGCGTATTACTGCCGCGGAGATAGGGAATCGGAATATATATATCTCGTTTCCTCTATATGTATGTGAATATGGAACAGATGGGACGAAAAAAATTGATGGGTAAAAGGGATGGATAAATCATGTCTGTAAAATGACGAATTAATCAATCAACTCATATTTCCAATTCTTCACCAACGAAATCTTGTTCAAATTCTTCCTTCTTCTTACTTTTTCAAAATATTAAAATTACAGCAATTAATTGAACGAATATTCGCATAATTCGGTGAATAAATATCAGAAACGTAATCTTTTTCCGTACAAAATTAAATATGAAAAATTGATGAACTAATTTTATTTTATAAAAAAAAAATTTCCATCATTCGGTTACCGACATTACTCTAATTATTGATTTGAATAAAAGTTAATAACCGACACGCCCCCTGTCGTACCGAGACGCGAGTAATGCAGTTTTCATTTACCATACGTGAACAATTTGTTTGTTATCAACACAGAGTCGATAATGTTCAACTTTACCGACGCACCGCAACTCGTTGCAACGACGGATAACATTTATTTTATTATAAACAAATGGAAAAGAGGGTGACCGTGTTACCGACGTCGGTACACATGACGCACACACACACACACACACACACAAATACATAGGTGTGCAACAGCTAATGAACATATTACGAAAAAATTTTAAACACATAATCGCGGTGTGTGGTAACCAAATGAACGATATAATATCTATATTAATACGATTATCATCGTCATTATTATTATTATCGTTAAATACGCACACTGAATTATAAAATGTACGTACACCAGCTTTTTCTGTACTACACACAGTGGAAAAAATGCCTCTACATTGCTTCTCTGCTGGTGCACACAACTATTGCCGATGACACGGGGACTCGGAAACCATTATTTGATATAGAGACAAACCGAGGTCAGCTTGTTGAGCGCTATTTGTACGCGTGACAGAGTTCTCTCCATGGAATTTCATTTGTATATTATATATATATAGACGGATAAATATATATATATATATATACATATATATTCATGAATCACGCGATGTTCGTACGCGGATTTACAGAATAAAAAAAATGAACCATCTCTGTATTTCTATTAAATATCATTAAACGACTGAAATATTATTGATATCAGTTTTGAGTAACTTTCGTCGCTGGTTATTCTATTCCTCCAGTTTCTCGTCGTTTTGTAATCTCAATAATTTTTTCATATATTTTCATTTCGTTTTCCTCCATCTTGACACACGTCGTATACATATGAGCGAGAACATCGCGGTGCAAATACAGCTGCGAAATCATATGATTAGAGGTATATTGTATACGCTATAAATGTAGACTCATATATTGCTACGTGTAGACGCAAGTATAACGCGTAAACGTACGTGTACAATGTATAATTATACGACTATATTTAGTATGCGTAAAATTTCAGTAAAAAATGTTACAACCATTGCGTAACTGTACATGTGTAGTACGTATATAGGTGCAGTACGTATATATATATATGGTTATAATGTTGAGGGTTACACCGTATCCTATATCTGTTTATCGCACGGTTCTAAATAGAGTTAAACGCCTCGGCAAACTACGCCTACGCAACTGTAACGTGCGTTGGACAGACACAGATGTAGATTTTTGGGTGTTCTATCGAAAATTTCGACTTTTTTTTCCTTCGTTCCGTCGTCAGTAAATGGAAGACATTTTTCTCGTGCCATTTACACACGTGTTGTGTCAATTATTTCATATACATAACCGGATACTGCACATTTTATGAACATATATAGGACAGCGGAAACCGGAAGTCGAATGAAACGCGTCTATAGGTCACGTAACACGTCCATTCGTGAACGCGACACAACGACGTTTCATGTATTTGTCGCGATGTGAAAATTTGCAAAAAATTGAAGGGTAAAGTTGGGGAAAGAGGGCGGGGAAATTTCAGTTTCCATCGGTGGAATTCACGCTACGATGTACTCGTGACAATTCGTCTGCAATGAAGAGATGTAAGTTCGGTTTTATAAACAAAAGGTCAGTGACCTCTTCGACGACGACGACGATGGACGCGATCCCTGATGAATGCCCATTAATTTGATTTATATACGTAAAACATAATATGTAATTATAAACTTGTCATCTTCGTCGTCGGTTGGACTGTGAAAATATGATAAAAATAAAAGACGAGATAAATGAATAAAGAAAATGTCTACGATATTTTTCCCCGTTCTCTTATACATACGTTGACGTCGGAGAGCCATGCGTCATCCCCCTATTATTAGTACGTTCTAATTGTTTTAATTAAGAGTAGCACACGCACGCGCACACACCACCGGAATAAATTTTGTTAGTCTAATAATAGAAAGCGTCGTACATACGTATACAATAAACACATACACAAGGACATATATCTGATCGAGAAATAGACGGAATCCGTGTAATGCAGTTGCATAGATTCATCACGAGTTTC
This sequence comes from Athalia rosae, assembly GCF_917208135.1. Taxonomy (NCBI): domain Eukaryota; kingdom Metazoa; phylum Arthropoda; class Insecta; order Hymenoptera; family Athaliidae; genus Athalia; species Athalia rosae. The sequence continues at coordinate 15,145,251 of NC_064032.1, read as the reverse complement.
TCTCTGTGTGTACGAAGTTAAAATTTGAAAATAAAAAAGAGAGAGTGGAAGAAAATCGATCGATCACTTCATCCGTATTGTACATCCTGTACACGAATGAAAATGTGATACCAATGTACACGAAGGATAGGTATATACATAAGGTGATACATACGCATGTAGGTACGTACGCGTTATAAGGAGAAGGTGGTGGTCGGCTGTTCTCAAAGGAGCCATTGCATTCCTTTCCCACTGGCACTTGCGGACAGCAAAAGCAAAAGCAGAGAGGAGAGGAGTATTCGGAACCAGCCGGGGCCCCTGCATCGCACACCTTATCATCTCCCTTCCTTAAAATTGACACTGAAAAAGCACAAAAAAAAAACGAACAAATAAGTAAGTAATCGATTATACGTGGGTACCTGTATCGGTCGCTCACGGTATATCAATATATAATTATCACAGGTAGGAGCAAAAAATAAATCATGTTTTTAATTGGGTTTAATATGCTTTTCTTACGTATTTTGACCTCAGGAATCCGAATCTGGAAGAAAAATTGATCTATCTCTAAAATTCACCGAGTTATCGCCAATTTTCACCTTTTTGGGATCAAAAATAAAAAATTTATTTTATGGTCTATTTTAATGTAATTTGAGCTCAGGAATACGAATCCGGAAGAAAAATTAATCTATCTTAAAAAATGACCGAGTTATCCCCATTTTTTCGCATTTTTTGGCATAAAAATGGAGATAACTCGAAGGGAAAAAATCGTAGCTCAATTTGGACAACGGATTCGTGTTCCTGAGGTCAAAATACGTAAGAAAAGTGCCATACGATCAATTTTAAAAAATAAAAATTTTTTGCCAAAATTTGAAAAAATCCAAAGGGGTACACCTTGAAAAAATCTCAAATTTTGACCAAAAATTTTTATTTTTTAAAATTGATCGTATGGCACTTTTCTTATGTATTTTGACCCCAGGAACACGAATCCGTTGTCCAAATTGAGCTACGATTTTTTCCCTTCGAGATATCCTCAAATTTATACCAAAAAATGCGATAATTCGGCGATAATTCGGTCATTTTTGAAGATGGATCATTTTTTCTTCCAGATTCGGATTTCTAAGCTCGAATTACATTAAGATAGACTATAAAATAAATTTTTTATTTTTGACCCCAAAAAGCTGAAAATTGGCGATAACTCGGTCAATTTTAGAGATAGGTCAATTTTTCTTTCAGATTCGGATTCCTGAGGTCGAAATACGTTAGAAAAGTGTCATTTGATCAATTTTTAAAAATAAAAAATTTTGGTCAAAAATTGAAAAAATCCAAAGGGGTAACCCTTGGAAAATTTTCAATTTTTGGGGAAAAATCAACATTTTTTCGAGGATTTTCCATGCTATTCTTTCGTATTTGGGCTCAGGAATCCAAATCTCAAAGCCAAAATCATCTACTCATGCAATCGATCGAGTAATCATCAATTATTCGCTGTTGGAAGCAGAAAAATTAAGACATATCGATTGGTTTTAGTCGTAGGCCTACTTTGATGCGTCGCAATTCATGCATGGGTCGTAATATTCGAATTTCTCAATTCACCAGCAAACCCGAGCTTAGCTGGAGTCAGGTAGCCACGGTTGTGGGGGTTTGTTGTGGGGCGTAACCTCTGCGCTCAGCCCTGAAGGTGACGTCTCACAACAAAGCGCTACGCTGCTGGCTACGCTGACTCCAGCAAAGCTCGGGTTTGCTGGCGAATTGAGAAATTCGAATATTACGACCCATCGTGTCTTAATTTTTCTGCTCCCAACAGCGAAAATTCTTTTGCTGGAAGTACCCCACTTGATTAATGATTTATTCAAAAAACGAGTGAGCTACCTCAAAATATCAAGTAAAAAATTCTTTCCACATTTGAAAAATTTTTTTTATAAGGTACAAATTCCGCCCCTACGCTAAGAGAATAAAAAAAAAATAATTTTTCAACCCACCCTAGTGTACATGTGTACGTGGAGTTTTATTGCGCGAATGGGAAGAGGGGCCCGCGTCTGGAATGCGAAGGCGCTCGCGGCCCTGCCATGGGAGACGGACCGTGCAGAAATAATCCCCTCCCCAGCCTCTTCTCGGTCTTCTTTCCATCCCCCACCTCATCCCACCCCCACCCGTACCAAATACCCCCACGCGCGATTTCAATAGGGGTGAAAATAAAAATTATTACGAAGGAAAAATCAACGCACGATTACACCGCGTATAGCAATCAGGTTATCGCGTATCGAACGCGCGTTCGCATTGATTAAAAATGGATGGAATTTCGAAGGCGTTGGCGAGCAATTTTTAACAGAGCTATGACAAACTCCAACTTTCGCGAGCGTGATGTTTTCTTTTACTTATTCGCAGACATTTTAGCTCCGGGGAGCAACGAAATTCAAAAATGACCCGAACAAGGACCACCCCGGTACGTGGACGTACGTGTATTATTATTCTTCACTGAACGATTACTTCCGGCGAAGCAACGGCCGGTATCATGCTCCAAATTAAGCTACTTCCGGTTTGCATGTATAGATAAACATATATTATAACCACACGTACGTACGTGTACTTGTATACGTACGTATACGTTACATGCATAAAATAAGACTCACCGAGAAAATGATAAAAAATTATTCGCGAAATTGGGAGAGAGAGAGAGAGAGAGAGAGAAAAAAATATTCCAAACTCGTAACAAATCGCGAATTTTCAATCGCATCATTCGATACGGATATGTATAAAAGAAGGAAGACCGATACAATTGATCGTTGATAATTTTTTCTTGTTTCGCCCTCCGCTCTCTTTCCTCGATTTTTTTCTCCTTCTTCTCGTTACGGATTTTAGGGATTTTTTGAATAAGGGTATAACACGAGTAAAAAGAAATAGGGGGAATAAAATATAGCGAGTAAAGAGCATGCGACGTTACGGCATAAAACCGAGGTGGTTGGTCGGTTTGTTCGTACATACGTTGTATACGGTCGTATACAGAGCCTGCAGCGTGGGACCAGAGGAACTCAAAAAGTCGCACGCCACGTAGAGCCTCTTGCTCGTTGCAGTGGCTCTCAAATCCCTAAGTTCAAGGTTTTCGCATTACGAATAAATCCAGCCCAACCTGATCCCTGCGTACGTTCGTCGCGAGGGAATTCCCTGCCTCGTATGCGAGCATACCTTGTACCGCACCTACGACCCAACAAAATCTCCGAACTGCACGCGGAATCCGATCGAGATTCCGATATTTTCCAAGATCTTTCCGCGGTGGATCAATTTTTTTCCTCGGATCTTAATCAACCCCTTTCACGTTGGAAACGTCAATGTTGAAATGGGGCAGTTCGGGTCATGGTTTGAACTGGAAGGTATGCGGCTGCAACGCGAGGACACACATAAATACCTGCGCGTTATACGCGTGCAGCGTATACAGGGTATACGGCGGATAGATATAGGCCGACGGGTGTCGTGACATAATCGTCGTCCAGCCCGTCGTCTGAAGAAAGGTGCTATTTCGAGTCTCGGGCATCGACCCGTACAGACGACCACCAGACAACGCGGAAGGGGGAAAACTAGTGCAGAAATTTAAAGCTCATTTGACGCAATTATCGAGAATTCGAATCAAACGTCAACTCCAACAGCTGAATACATTGATAAAATCATCTAAAATCATTATTTGATCCCTCTGTCCGTGTAACGGAATCAAAAGTAGTATTTAAAATTAAATGAATTAAACAAGAAAATATCCAAGTTTGAATTTCTTAGACAAAAATTTTCCAAAAATTTAAAACTTACATATTCGTGCGTGTATGCAAGAGCGCAACTCTTCACGGTGCAGTATAGGCGGTTCATGCGTCGAGGGAGAAGAGAGGGAGAAGAAGAAGAAGAAGAAGAAGAAAAAAAAAACCACAGATTTGTAGGAGAAGGAAGAGGAGCAGGAGAGGGATGTCCATTCAGGTTGGACATAGCGTATGGGTTGCGGGAGGGTCGCAACGATCCGACGAACGAACGAACGAACGAACGGACGTTGTGTACGCGCGACTCATTCATCGCGACTACTCCGTGTGAATGGGGAGGGAGAAAGGATAGGAGAAAAGTAGGGATGGAAAAAAGAGAAAGATAGAAAATTGGGGAGGGAGGGAGGGAGGGAGGGAGAGAGACAGAAGGAAGATAAAACGTGATCAAAGGACGAGAGGAACTCCAACTTTAATTTCAACAATAACACGCGCTGTACGCGATCGAATCGACTTGGATTTGAACTGAAAAAAAAAAAAAACTCGACGAGATAAACCACGAGTCGCACAGGAAAAGAAAGAGAAAATTTTTTCGACAAAAGTTCTTTCTCGTCCGCGATTTCTGTACGTACTGCACGTACGCCGCAGAGGTTACTATCTCATATAGTTGAGAACCTTTGTGTATCGGGACGACGCGGTGGAATCACCTTAAGAATAAATACATAGAAATACATATATATTCGTACATACATATGTACAAATATACCAAAAGTTCTCACGCTGTTACTTTACGATACGCTTTTCAGATGCCTTGTGGACCCTTTTACACTCATACATACATACATATATATATATATATACGTAATATACGGTAATTTTGGCGTATATGATAGAGAGAGAGAAAAAAAAAGGTATTAAAAAATGTCAAAAAAATTATCAAGTTGCCGTATCACAGGTACGAAGAAGAACAAACCGATCGACGGACGGAGAGACGGAGGGACCGGAGGGGTGAGCAAGCAAACTTCACGGCTAGATATCCGAAGTGAGCTACGGAGCTGGGCTGTATGTATAGCTATAGATAAATAGATAGCCAGCTAGACCAGCTATAGGTATAGAGAACGAGCCAGACACCAGAGGAGAGGTTGAACGAACCCACGTGCCAGCCAAACCTCGCTAATAATTTTCTAAAGCAACGCCCTCGCTTCGAGCGAGCGAACGACGACGACGACGACGACGACGACGACGACGACTGTAACGTCGACGACATCAACATCGACGTTATACAACCGCGACAGAGAAACAGAGAAACAGAAACACAGGCAACGGGGAGACGCTATCGGACACGTCATATAATGTCACGCGTACGCACGTACACGTATGTACATCGTCGCAACGATAATAAAGACGTGAAAAACGGAATACACACGTGATACGAGAAAAAAAGTATAATATTATACGTAAAATTATTCGTATGTAACGTAGAAACGTGTATATTTATATACCATTAGATATCACATTATATATATATACACGTAAGTATATATATATATATACACATATAGTAACGACGTCGAGCGATCGCGAACATTTAATTTACAAATGAAGAATCGCGGGCTATGGAGATGAAGGCTGATTGTCGGCTGTGTATCGCCACCTCGTCATATACACGTGCACGCGGTACCACACACACACATGCGTACGAGTAAATAAAATTATACGCACATTTAAATACATATCGTCGCCGCTTCGTTCCATCATATATAACTAACAAACCGAGCAGCAGCAGCAGCCAACTACCGACCAACCACCATTCGTGAGTCCTGCCGTCTATCTCTACGGAGAATTCGTATTTCGTACCCTCCTCCTTCGAATGTACGTACGTACGTACCTCCGTTTACATACGAGTCTGCAACGTGCACGTATACGAGAATATAGGTGTACTCTCTGGTATATAAGCGAGCACGTGTCGTACGTTACAACATACGACGTACGACGACGACGACTACGAAGACGGTAATGAAGAACTGTATACACTGTACGCGCGAACGTAAATGTGTAGACAAATTACGTAAACATATAAATATTTTTTTAAATACCCGTCTAGGTGTGAGTGTGCGTACCTGTATGCGTATCTCTGCGTGTGTATATACGGATACAGAGGAGACATGCGTGTACATACGTATCTTCGGAGGCAGCAGCAGCAGCAGCAGCAGCAGCAGCACCGGGAGCACATACTACCGTTTCGTTTCTCTCCTCTTTCCGTTTCTGTTTCTCCCGTTTCTGCTGCCGGTGCTCGTGTTGGCTGACTATGGACGCGAGGCGAGTACGAGGCGGCAAAAAAATTACGTCATCGGGCCGAGAAACCGCTGACCGCATTCCTCGGTAATTGTTTTGCATTAAGCTGCGGGAAAATATAGCTGTTATATACAGCGAGCTATATACATACTTGGATCATATATACATATGTATATACAAGGGTGTGTGTGTGTGTCGTGTGTGTGTACATAGGATGCGCGTAGGAAGAAAATTATATCCTCATTTATGTACATATTTATTGAACACATACCAAAGTTACTCCAAACTGCGACCTTTAATTAGACACATTTTTGATTTCCTGATTTTTAGACAATTTTCTTTCTTTATTTCTTACCGTATTCGTGACCGCTAGTGTACATCGATATTTAATATCAAAAAAAAAAAAAATAAGAAAAAAAAAAACCACAGACAAACCGATTTTATTAATCGAATCAATCGCAATAATTAACACGTGTATCGTTCTAGAAATCCTCTTCATGTTATAAACTTTTTCAGATCCATAGAAAAAAAAAAACAACTTTTAAATGGTCCGCGTACCCCGGGGCGAGAGGCTGCGAAGGAAAAAAGAGAAAGAGAAAAAAAATTATACTCGGAACAGGCATGCGATCTGATACGTGTGAGAGAGAGAGAGGAAGAGAGAGAAGGTATGAAAAAAAAAAAAGTATGATCAGGAAGGGCGAACAATTAGGATGTCAATTATGTGTATAATAATCCACCTATGTTATAATATTGTTATAGAAAGTTCGTCGAAATTAATATCTGCTGCGCATTTATATATATAGAGATGCTATATATATACCTAAGTATGATATACACACGCACACATACACATACACACACATACGTATGTACAAATGTATACGATACACCGATAAATTTTGTTGACACGCGCGCACTACATATACTCGATTCTCTCTCCACCAATTTTATCTGCACCACGATTCTTTTCCTATTTTTTTTGTGTTTTTTTTTTCATTTTTATATACGTACATAATATTAAAACAAACACATATAATATCTATGTTACACCTATGTACGTACAAGGCGTAAATATATGTGAATACCGCACGCGCATTTTTGTAATGGTATATTATATCGTTGATTGATCATGTACAAATATCTAAATTCACGCATGTGTAAGGTTCATGTACCTTGATTGAATTTCAATATTACCAATAACCTACAGGTATATGCCTATGTACTACTGTGAGTGCCAAGAAAAGTTCACACGAGAGATCAGAACGCGACATTAAACGCGAACCGACTGAAACTTGCGCACACTGTGCGAGTTTCAAAGTTGAAAGAAGTACCAGTGTGTTGGATTGCCCGAGGGTCTCCCCCCCCAACCCCGTCAAACATACCGAAAGTCCTCATGGAAGGGGAAGGAGGGATGAGGAGACACGCGATCAAATGGGATATTATGATAGAAATCCTAGAAACTTGCGCGGATAACGGAGAAGAAAATTTCACATCCTCTCCTCCCCTCCCCCTCCCCCTCCCCCTCCCTCCTCTCCCCGCCCATATCAATATTTTATGTGCGCAGAAAATTCGCGATAGTAGTAATAGTAGTAGTAGTAGTAGTAGTAGTAATAGTAATAGTAGTCTAGCAATGTATATATATATACATGACGGTAATACAGAGTGCGGAACAGAAAAGGAAGAGATCAAAATTGGACTCCAGTCCCTCAATTTAATTGATTGTGATCCAATTTCCTCGCCGCAGCGAATTTGAAATAAAAATTTAATTAATTAAAACAATTCTCCATAGACATTTTGATAGATAACAATGATAATAATCGCAACCGCGTATCTCGTACACCAATATGGAATAGTAGCTTCAAGAGTTGCGTAGAGAAGCGCGTTTCTATACATATAAATGTCATACACACGTATTGTACATAAAAATATATGTATTACACGTTGTATGTATACATACATGTGACTGTGTTTATACATATGGTATACAGGTATATATCTATGCAGAGACGCGACGCTCTCTCGCGGCCCCTAGACCAATTGTGTAAAGCTGTAACAAAATGGCCGCGAATCCGCGAAATTCGCGAACACATTCAAAGGCTAGGGAAAAATATTTATAAAAATGATTCGCATTTTCTGAAACCGAATTTTCGGTAACTACGATTAATCAACAGGTGCGATTGTATGGGCGCTATTCGATCACGTAGTGATTTGATTTCGGATATCAATAATAACAATGATAATTAATCAAGCATCGACACAAAGTATAATTAATTCGTACAGTCGCTAACGTAATTTCATTCAATTGATCACTTATAGAGATTTTCGATAAACGATACACCGTGATGTGAGAAATTCAATGCAGAATGTTCTTTTTTTTACCATTTCTATTATCTGTATACATCGTCGTATAATCTGGAATCACGGATGATTATATATAGACCTATATGGATTTGATAATAAAAGCGATCCTTGTTCATACTTCATGTCCTTCGCCGTACGCACAACGAAGCGATTGGCCGATAGTAGTTCTGCGTAAATATATACACGATAAAATCCACTAGACATCGTATGTCTGCATAATATATAAAAAGGTGCGATTCATGGGGTGGTATGCGAGCTTATATACAATTGCCGGGGAGATCGCGCGTGCCGTTTATATAGTTATGTACACGTATTTACATATGTACGTATCCTATTTAATGCTGGCTTTTGCCTTTGCTTCTGCTTCTGCTATGCTGCAGGCACCGATAGAAACTCTCAAAATATCGCAGACGAATAAAATGGTCGCCCCGACGCCGCCGCCGACGCATGGAAATAGAAAATGGAAATGTATTTAGAAATAGAGTCGGGGTCCGCCGGTAGCCCGAGCTATGCCCTAGAATCTTATAAAACTGAAAATGTGATTCGGGGACGTTTCTGTATAGCATGCGAAATGAAATATTCAAATACGCATAACGTGTAACGTGTACATCCAAACAATGAAAATCAACGGACCGAAAGGGTTCCCGATTTTTCCGGACGTTGTACAGAAAATCTCCGTGTTTCGGATATCCTGCAACGCGAGGGAAAAATAGGAAATCTGCGGGTGCAACCGGAAGTAAATCGGTACCACTGCAAAGGTCATTCGATAATCGACAGAGGTCACTACTTTTGACACCCACGTGGTTTCGATTCAAACTCATCGTCCTTGGATTAAAAATTAAAAATTCTATTTTGGAACTTTCCGATACGCGTGTATCATCTCAATATACATATCCTACGTGTATATTCATTCATAAAATTTATCGCTGCATGAGACGTATTAGGTGTTTCGAATAATTATTTTCGTACTTTAAATACGTTTAATAAACCATATACTTTTTTTTTCTTTTGCATCGAGAAAATAAAATTAACTATAAGCAAACACAATTTCACGTATGCAGTTGAACATACGTTACGGGACTCTGGTGTCTGCGAGGACATAATTATATCCCGTAAAACGTGGTATACTCTGCATAATATATGACGATTATTAATACTTTCAAAAAGATAACGTCGATCAAATTGAAAAAATAATACAAAAAAAACCACCAAGAACACCCGTTATAAGTCAAAAACCGCCCGCAGCATACTTAGGAATCTATGTAGGTGGCACCCACGTGCTTTGAACGTATGTACGTACAACGAATGGAATTAAAAATGGCGTTAAATTGACTAAACTATGAGAATTTTAACGAGCTGATACGAAATATATTTAATAATCAAAATATGATGCTTCAAAATATTAATGTCGCTGTGAAATTCTAACGATATTATAATCATTATCATTGTTTTTATCGTTATTTCTTACCAGACGAATAACGCTACAAGTAATTAGATTAATAAAAAAAAACTAATAATAAATAAATAAGTGATATGAATAATTGTCCTAGAAAAATGTTAATTCCAAGGTTATGTAATGGTAGATTATACGGTTTATTCTACACTTACTCATCATCAGCTAACACACAATGAGATGAACAACGCCCTCGTTAATAAAGATGAAGAAGATTTCATTAGCACAGGTAGATCCTAATAAGAACACCCCACAATATTTTTAACACTTGAAATTCAGAGCGAAAGTATAATCTGAACAATTAGTACCCCAGAGTGATTAGAACAGATGCACAGTTGAATTCACCAACACTAGATTAATAGAAGAATAAGGAAAGAGAGAGAAATGCGCGTCTATAAAACGAAGTTGGCTTTAAATAGTAATAATCGGAATTCGCGTATATCGTAAAAAGGCGCCGCGCGGCACCAGCGGACACGAAGGCGGAATGATGATGACGACTACCGGCGTATGAAATAGAAGACCAACCTAACCTTTTATAAAATCAACCAGGGGCGCACCCCGCCGCGGAACTTTTCTTCTCTTTTTCCGAAGGTATGACCCTATTGGGTTATGTCCCCGTCGCCGCGGAACTTCACGATGTTTTTAACCGACACCCGCAGACCACCAGCAACGTCGAAGGACGACGAGCGACTGTAGAGAAGCAGGAATCCGAAGCGTACAGAACCCATTGGACGCTACTCCCCCCCACTACCGGCGCGCCGCCAAACCCCCTCTCAGCGTCTCCTTGAACTTTTCTTTCGAAATTGTTCGTCAAATTATCGGAAAATGATTTTCTTTTTTCAATCGCAGATAGCGTAGGGAGTAAATTTAACAACAAAGGGTTAACATTGCTCGTATACCTTTGCAACATGTATGTATTTACAATTGATGTACGCAAATATTCGATGTCTATCTATTAAATTACATGAAAAATATTCTATGTATTTACACGTCAGTTAAAAAGAATTGTTATATGTTTAAAATATATATGTATATATATACCTATAATTGTTTTTTTTTTTCTAATTTTGTATAAAAACGAGTTTGTACACATACATATAGTAGTTGTATATTCATCATATAAAAGATACCAACCCATCCGAGGTAGGAAAAAAATTCAAATGAATTGGAACTTGGAAAATTGAATATATTAGACAGAGGTAATATTTTTTGAGGATAGTTTCCGGTGGGAAGGTATCGGTTTACGATATACCTATATCAAATTGCGAGTGTCCGCGAGCGGTGGCATACCTATGCGTACGATCCTGGGTGCGTCTCTGAGAATCTGTATACTACTTATGTATCATTTTATATACGTGTAAATATATGTACACGGCTAGATTGAATGGAATGGAAAGTTCGAATGACGCGTAACCGATTCGTCATGTTATAATTATCAATATAAAAATTGGATAAAACCAAGATCTGAGTTTTATCCATTTTAGTACGAGGCGATCCCCCTTATATGCATAGGACCGTTCGTACTTCCGTACTTGGTTACTTCCGTAGTTCTATTACCCAAGGCCAACATCAAGTGCCATCATAACCAGGAAGCCAACAACTGCACCCCAGCTGGCCACCTTTCCGTTCCCACTGTACAGAGAAAAATAAGTAGGTTCACAAATAGGTATAATACATATACATGACGCGCATATACTTGGATACACGTCTATGAAAGAAGTATAGACACGTGGATAATAGGTAACGGGAAAGAACGTGAATTTTAACTGTTGTTATAACCCTTGTCTGTTTTTTTTTTCTCTTCTTTTCCAGTTTCATAGCGAGGATTTAGAAGAGAACTATCAACTTCCCGAGGGAGCACTCGGCAAGGAGGGAATACGTATTTTGGATTTAACAATTCCTGGGGACTGGGACGCGTGCAGAACGGTTACACTACGCAGATGAAATACAAAGATGCCAATTATAATGACAATGGCAACGCGCAGGGCCTGGGAACAAAAATTCGCCAAGCCATATATAACTCGACCAAAGGGATCTCTGATCATTCTTTCTCAACTCGTACCGGTCCTACGCTGCACATCTATATTCAAATGCATGTGTACGCAGTCTACTCGAACTGAGTGAGTTTTTATATCCCATTACGCGTAGTAATATAATCGTGGTTCCGCTATCTTTCAAAATCCTTTTGGTTTTAGAATTTGTACAGTTTCTTTCGGTCCACACCATTTAATCACATAACGACCTGTCTAGGTGTGATAAACTCACCTTGAATGAGCTTCGGGAATTATGTCGTCAACTACAACGTAAATCATTGCGCCAGCAGCAAAAGATAGGGCGTAGGGTAAAGCCGGTGCGACTAAACCTACACTAGCCGCACCCAAAACCCCAGCAATTGGTTCAACCATACCAGAAAGTTGTCCGTACCAAAAACTCTTGAACGTACTAAAGCCAGCAGCTTGAAGAGGTAACGAGACCGCTAGACCCTCGGGAAAATTTTGTATCCCGATTCCGATAGCTAGATTTCTGAAAAAAAGAAAATTATTACTTTTTTTTTTTTTTCTTTCCCAATTTGCCGGGTTAAATCGTCAAAGACGCAACGCCAACGTACCACTCAAGTTCTTGAGCTTGGTACCAGGGCTTTATACATATATACTTATATACCATATATATATGTACACGAATAGAGATATGCAACAGGTGAACGAACGAAGTAACGTGCCTTGTGTGCGTTCAGGCCTAACGCCACGACGACGCATTCCTACCGCGACCTCGGAACGCTTCCGAACGCCACTGAACCCCGACGGGGGACGAGCACCTTTCCATTATAATACTCATCGGTCCATAAACTAGGTTCAAAGAATTTTTTGAAATTTATACGTAAAAATAAATGAGTAGCCTATTCGCTCTCCCTCGCAGGTCATTATTATATCCGCAGAATCCTTTAGCTGTGTGTAATATTCTTTGCCTGCTGCGATTTTCGCGTCTCTGGTTGATAATAAAATCCGGTATATAAGTACAGTCTGATGATTGAACCGGAATTCTTTGAGGATTTCAGCTGAAATTTGACCATAGGTAATTGGCAGTGTGTACAGGTTGTGAGATACGTGAAATTGTTGTATACGTACAGGTAATATTTTGGATGAGGGTGATATTGAAATGAAAGGAAATGAAAGGTACGAAGAGAAGGGAATGGATTGGATTGGAATGGAAAGACTCCGGGTGTCCGCGTATTCCTCCTCTCGGTCCGTGATGTCCGTACCTGCGTGCCCGGTGCGGGCATCGGGAGTGTAGAAGGAATGCGGCACGGGCGAATCGCGGCCGGTCGACTCGGCCGACTCGGCACCAAGTTCCCATGCATTCCAGAGCCCCACCATGCCGCGCCGACCTCCCTCGCCGACTATTGCTGCCGCTGCTCCAGGCGCAGCGACGACGGACCCTCCTGGACTCTTTGATATCGCGCCTCGTGACCGCGGTTTCTACCTTATATACCTTTATGTACGTTAGACCGGTTCAAGAAAATGCCCATTTGTTGCTCTTTGAGGATTCGGTATACTTTGTTGGACTACGCAAGAGAATGGCTCTAGTTGGACACGAACGAAATTTTTCATCTTTGTCGACCCGGTAGCGATGTCTGATATCGTGCGATGACTCTGGTCCGAGATTGCGAATTATTTGAATGAAAACAGTAAAACCACATCCACCGTACGTACGGATACAGGGATGGAAAGAGAAGGGGCTAGATAAACCCGATGCTCCAGAGATTGCAGGATCCCTTGCTCCCTCAACTGGATACAGTGTAAGCGCCAGGAGGCAATCGCTGCAGGGGTCAGCAGCCGGCCTTGCTAATACCGGGGGACGGAATGGATCCTACGAGGGGCGATGTCCCTTCTTGGAGACTTGACACCCCGCTTCTTCCAGTTCTTTGAAAATCCCATCACTCCGTTTAATTCCTATAGTAATAGTTACAGGCGCTGGAGGAATCAAGAAAATGCAGATTCGTCACTCGCAACTATACGGTATCCTCAAGGTATAACGGAGACATGCTCCGCACACCGCATTCCAGAGATTCTTCCCCCTGCCCCCCCCCCCCCCCCCCCATCTAGCTATTCCTCGAACGCTGTATCTCCTGTTAAATATTATGAAGACCTGATGCCCTCGGGTGCAAATATCATTCTTTGATTCTGAAATTTAGTATCATATCTACATTAGGAATTTAAATTTACAAAGCTACATCATGTATAATACATTTAACTACTCAAGTAATTACCTGCGATTGCCTAATTAACTTGGAAACTTGTTTTGGTAACATTTGTTCGAATTCCCACGATGTTTGAAGCCATCGCTTTTCGCTGTCTGGTACGGAGCAGCGCATTTCTAATTTCTTTCATTTATTGCTCGTCGCATAACAACGCTATAGTTTGATCTCTGGGGTAATTTTTTCTGTTATAATTCCCATCACCGAACCAACCATTATACTTATCTAAGGCGAAAATGCTAAATCCGCTGCTTGCAAAGCTCGTTGGAAATCATTGCTATCGTTGAAATGATCGAGGAAACATGTGGAACGGTAATAAGAGTTGGGGCCCCCGGGGAAGCGGCGGAGCAATCGCATTGCACTTTGTCAATGGGGGAACGACCGCGACGATTCATAACGTGTTTATGAATGACTGGGCACGCATACTATGCTTACTATGAACTACGTAGCTGAGCCTGTTCGACCGACCGTTCGCCCATTCGCCACGTGACGCACCGCTACTGCGCAATGCAGGGCGAGGCAAAGTCTAGAGTTTTGTATGCACACGTGTGTAAGAGTTAAAAGAATATGCACACGAGTACGAAATGATAGGGCAGCAATGCCGCGTCAAATGTAGAAAACATCTATGCGGAAATCATGGATAAAAATCTTATCCGTAAAAAGGGTGGTGTTGAATGTTTTTTTTATCCTCATATTTTATCTAACAGGTAATAATCAGTTTTCACGAGAGCACCTCATGATATTTCACTGTAGCTAGGCTTATAAAGTGTCCAACTACAGCACGACTCGAGATATGGGTATTAAGTACTTATATTTCAATAAAGTATACCTATCCGTACGTGCAAATCTATCATCACATCGGTGATTAAATTCTAGTTTGCGATGCATAACAGAAAAACTTACCCTGAATGAAAACTAAATATTTAAAAAATTCTCACCTAGCATTCTCAAAAGTCGCCGAGGCACTGCTCCCTATGGCTCCAAAACCCACACCAACTGCCAAACCCTCGGGAATGTTGTGAACCTGAAAAAAAAATGGATTAATTTTTCAAATCAATGGATTTGCTGCCATAGGCATAGGCAATTATCAACCGTATTTCAACCCCACAAGTCTCACCAGCACAACTCAATGAAACTTATAAACTAACTTAATACCAGGTATCATAGGTATCAGGAAATTAGACTTGACAAAAGTCCACTATTGTTGTACTGGGAATCATACCGTTACTGCTACAATGAGTAACAGTATTCTTCTCCACTGTTCGTTCTTGGCTTCGATATTTGGTACCCCATAGACAGTCTCGATATCCTCAGTTTCAGGGACACGCTGCATTGTACCACCCGTCTGTCTTCTTCTTGTGCTCTGTTCATAGAACCCTGCAAACAAGGTGAACTCTTTAGAGCAGTAAATTGAGACTAGCGACAGCCTCGGTCCACCTACAAGTTTAAAATTACTCCAAGCCGGTTGAATTGTTCATTTTGTTCCATGAAAAACACATACTTTGAGACAACCTCCTAATTTGATCTTTGCCAATTCAGATTGATTGCGCTGTTTAAAGTAAAAGTAAAAGGAAAATTATCTACCGTCGATGGTAGTCGACTCCTCATCAGAGTACACTCTTCCACCACTAACACTAACTTCACTACCACTAAAACGTTCGTCAATATCCTGGTCGCTTTTTAGCTTGGCAAGGATTTTTCGTCTTTGTTTCGTACCGACTGACTGCATTGCTAGAACCACAGTGGGGGACTGAATGCCTAGAGAAGATATGAAAGCATCTGTGCCGTAGACAAACGCAGCACCGATGAGGAAGCCTAGTCCAACCGGTGCAAATGCATACTCTCCTTCTTGGCCATAAAATTTACTTTCCACTGCCATCTCAATAGCTGGTGCCAATAAGGACCAGTAGCTGGCCGCTATCATGACTCCGGCAGCAAAACCAAGGCTGGCATCTAATAATTTTCTCTGCAAATCAAATAAATGTGTTGTGATTGATTAGTGAAGTAATAAAAAAATTGCTATAGAATAATAAATACACTTCAAAATGAGTCCTTTCTGTTTGCGGCAACTATAAATATCAAGGTCCAAGACAGTCTGAATCTGATCAATTATTGTGAAATTTATGACTCACCGCATATGCAGATGAGGTATAATGGAGTGGCAATTTATATTACTTTTCTCATCTTAGATCGAGCATGGATAAAGAATGCTGGGCAAACAGGACCGAAGGACGGTAAGGAAGAAACAGGCACTTACTTGTTTTCCACGTATGACGACAACTAGAGCAGCGCCTGCAGCAGTCAAGCCCCAGGTAAACAAGGTACCCAGAAGTGCTTGTACGACAGATCCGTAACCCTTGAGCATTTTTATATGTTGTGTGAAATCCAATTGTTGTCTCCCTGACACCGTAATGTGTTTTGGAATGTTCAGATTGCTAGTGTTCTAAGTAAGACAGTGTTGTGGGCCCTGGCCCTGGGACTTAACTCTTTGCGACCGCGTGGCTCAACAGTGCTTTGCCGCTGTGCGAATAAATCAAGCAATAGGCACTGGAATTCGCGGGAAAGGTGCGGTACAGGTTACCAAATTCATTTCGTTCCCCCGCTATTCCCCCTAGAGAAGACGAGGTTATCTCGCCGACGTCGTCGTCGTTGTCGTTATCTTCGTGGATTTGCCAGCAGCGAGCTGGTGCTCTTCCGATACCTCCCTACCGCGTTGGTCCGCCTCTTGGGAAATACCTACATCGGTAGCGTTCAAAATTAAACTTCGGATTAATCGCATCACTTTATCGTTCCCTCGCAACACTCCGCTCGTAAATATATCGAGTAGTTGAGTCAGAAATTTATGAACAACACGCAATTTGCACTGTCAAGCGCACCGCCACGGTCGTTATCCAAGGTCTTCTCCAGATCATCGCACGTCAAAAACATGTAACCGGCACTGCTGCAGCTCACAACTATTACCAACGAGAAGTCAGCGTTTGTCCCACTGATTTTGTCCTTTGCTCTGATTATGAGCTAATCGTACTTCAAAGTTCAAGGGGTGATTGGTGATAAAATCCACCCACTCTATCCCGTCTCTCACTGTCATAACTAGCGCCACTCCTCGGGGGCAATCAGCTCACCCGGCTCACCCCTATGTGTACGTTACCAACGAATAGCGATACCTGTGCTGTGGCGCTATCTTTTGGAGTTGTAGAACCGAAATTGACTGTTCTCCAACGGTAGACGACGACGAACGGTGACGACGAATCGTCATATCGAAGAGGCCAGCCAGGACGGGGCACGGGGTACAAGCAGGGGACTGTGGAAGTGTGGAACACGACTCGACACAACCTGAACAGTACCTACGACATACGTCAAACATGGCCGAAGCCGCCGTAGACGGGGCTCCAATGCCTCGATTTTTTTGTCACAGATGCAGCGTTGAAATTCAGCACCTCCTACCTGTAAGTAAATTCGTGTTACTGTAAAAAAAAGCTTCAGGTCGACCGAGTTCTAGTTGCGCAACACCCGCTCTCAATCAGTTCATTCCTCGAGACGATGTCACCTCGAATTCCCCCTCATCCCGTGCCTTGCCCTCTACATATATACCTGCTTAGATTATGCATACGCATGTGTACGAACCTATGCCCGTCATGTCATTTTACAAGGCGAAACATTATGGCCTGAGGGAACTCCATTTATTGAGCTGAATGTCGGTCGGAAATTGATTGCTAGATATTTCCAGTCTCCTATGTATCACGGAAATTGAATAGCATCGCATTATAATAGCAATTACAACTATAACGATGATGGCAATAGTACTAATTTAAATCATTTTCAAAACTAATGCAGGATTATATTTGTCCACACTGCTCGACTGGATTCATTGAAGAGGTAGATGCCAGAGGCAATGACGGCGGCACTGACATGGATATTAGCAGCGAAGAGCTGAGCGACGCAGAGGGTGATGCTTCCGATTATGGTGTGAGTTTTCATTGGACAGGAGATTCATACGTGTTCAATGTACAGTTGTGAATATGTAGCCTTTCTAATCCATGGCTTATGTAAAAACATATTTCTTGCTTTAGTTCCAACGTTCTAATAGAGATGAGCTGCGTGAACTCTTTTTTGAGCTCTCAGAAGCTAGCGGTGCAATGGCCAGTGGTATGGCTGCACCACCAGGAGTTGTCGGTGGCTCCAATAGCGGAAGGAGTGGAACTCAAGGAGGTGAACGACACGCCCTAGGAAATGATCCGCGTAATCCTGGAAGGTAAGACAAACGTTATTTCTCTCGAATAACCTGTCACCCTTTGTAAAACTGCAACATGTAAATAATTCCATTCAATTTCTACAGGGGTGGCCTAAGGCAAGTTATGGGACTACCTATTGATCATCTGATACAAGATTTCATATTTAACTTGTCTGGATGGGGTGTGCCAGTAGGTCAAGGACAAACTCCTGTGTATGTATTACAGGTCAAGCCTCTAACCTCAGACAGAGTAAACCAATATTGAGTATTTTCCTTTCACTTGCAGACTTTTCTTGGGCAATCCTGGAGATTATGTTTGGGGCCGAGATGGATTGGATGCAATAGTTACACAATTATTGAATCAAATGGAAGGTACAGGACCACCTCCATTACCTCGTGAACAAATAGATCAGATACCTAGTACTACAGTCACCCAAGAACAAGTAGATGTGAAGCTCCAGTGCTCGGTCTGCTGGGAAGACTTTAGACTAGCTGAACCCGTGAGGCAGTTACCCTGTCAACACTTTTACCACGCTCCCTGCATTGTACCCTGGCTGGAACTGGTCAGTAATATAATAGTCGTACATCAACACGTTTTTTACAGAGTATTTTCTTATCTTAATATCCCTTCGATTTCAGCATGGCACGTGCCCGATTTGCAGACAAAGTTTGGGCGACCAAAATTCGGTAGAAGCTAATCAAGACACAGTTGCTCCAAATCTAGCTGCTTTTTTCAGGTATGTTATAACAACCTATTCGCAGTATGCCCAATATTTCAATGTTAAATGGCAGTTTTTGATACAACCCATCCTAACGTGCATTCCTTACACGACGGATTTATAACATGTTTCAGGGCAGTCAATGAATCGAGTAATAGTAGAACTTCCTCTACCTAGTCCACGTCAGCTGGGAGCAGTGCCACCGGTGATTACAACTAACAAAATTCGAATCAAGTATCCATGATTGCTGTGTCGCCGCCCCTGACCTGCTACAACTCCTTCTCCCACTGTGTGCCATTCATGTAAAAACTATGACACCAATAGCTCAATCTTTCATCCAGGCCCTATTCCTTGATGGCATCATTTTTTCCTCTCAGAGACTTTTCAAGGTAAACTGACGAAATTTGATATCCTTTGACTTATCGTTGAAATTACTTTTCAATAGACTGCTTGGCACTGATAAATTTTGACTTCGCCCCGTCCCATCTTAATTGATTTATCGTCGTCTCGTCGTCAATTTGGGGGATTATTCATCTGCTTGTCAGATCTACCGTTTGAAACTAATTCCATGCCTGGTGTCAGTCATGCAAGTTCACAAAAAATAATAATAATATTAATAATAATAAATGGGGCATCACCCCAATACCCCAAGTCATTGTATTTTATTTAATTGCATCATTCAGTTTGGTTTGCTCACTATCAAAATTCTGTAATAGGGTTGTCAGGGTGCTGTTATACTTTCTGTTGGAGCAAATATTTTGATCAGATCAATCAGAAAATCCATCGGTGGACGAACCAGAGGGCGCGTATTCGATTCAATTCCTATCATAACTGTACTTTGCTAAGAATAATTCTGTAAATCAAATTTAATTATCATACATACGCATTGAGACGTATGGGAGACTTCAATTACTTGTAATTGATGGAACAAGGAAATGAAGAGGATGACGTACGCTCAGCCTGAATAAGTCTCAATATATTATCTCTATAGATTATTAGAAGAAATTAATAAATCACCGATTAGCGATGTGATAGAACTTTTGGAAAGCAGACCATCCAATCATTTAATTTCGGATGTGATCTTTGAAGTATGTCAGATAGGAAAATATAATTAAAGATAATTGTTGACTATAGAATTACTGATTTTTATTTTATTTCTACGGCTTAATGCCAAAAAGATTTCGAATTGAAGAAGTGTAATAAATTTTGTCACCTAGCTTTAGACCTCATCTCTATATCATACATAACACGTGCACTACATTGAAAGTAATCTGATATTATGAGGAAGAACGTAGAAAATACCCAGCCCGCTTCACACATTATGCAACGTGATTTCCTGTACAATGGAGCTGCTTTTCAATTTTTAAAGCTCACAAGTATCAAAGCCAACAGATAAAAGTGAAATATATTTATTTCGGAAAATACAGAGAATGCGCTAGCGTAATTTATTGCCTATCTAATCACTCAAATTGAAACTAAAAAAACCAACGAAGGCCAATAGAGGCACTTCAATGAATCATTTCGATCAAAACTTTTTGGCACTGTGTAAAATTATGAGTAATTGTAAGATATAACGAATAATATTTTATAGATGTTACGAGTACGTACGAAATATCCCACGATTACCATATGTTACTCTTCGACAGAGGGTTCCGTGCCAAAATAACGATCTCCAAAATTTCCAATTCCTGGTAGTACGTAGAACTTTTCATTAATTTCAGGATCTAAGGCAGATGTTACTATTTTGACCTGGGGGAAGGCATAAGCGATAGAGTGAACACCAGATTCTGCCATGAGAAGCGAAACCAATAAAATATTGTCCTCTGCAACGTCATGGTCCAGCAAAACTCTGATTGCCATCATTGCTGCTGCTCCAGTGGCAACTGTTGCGTCCATCAATATAACTTTATAATCCTTTATATCCTTTGGAAGCCTCAAATAGTACAGCTGGAATCAGTAAGTACGAGATTAATTATATTATCTTCATGTTGCCGATATCTACGTCAGAATGAAACAAAAAATAGGAAAGAAGTCACCTCTGGCTCGCCAGTTTGCAAATTCGTTTGAATGAGGATTTTTCCTATTCGTATATCTTTACACACGTCGCACACAGCCTGCTCCATAGTCTCTCCTGCTCTAAGTATTGATACACCACAAATTTTGTCGGTTGCTCCTCGTTTTCCTTGATACAACACACCTTGAGGTGTTTCAACTGTGATCTCCTACGGCAAAAACATTCAAACATCGGTATCCATCCAAAATTATGCATTAATTGTGAACACTTGCGAGAAACATTAGGTTACCTTAAACGGCAGCAGCGACAGGGCATATTCAATGACTAGTCGTATGAGACGTTTTGAATAAAAAATAAATTCATCCCTGAACGTAGACTTGTTGCGAATAAATGTGTGTAGACCCTTTATTTGTGGTGTATCTGGCAACAAATATAACGACGTTGGCAAAGGTTGGCCGATGTACGAATGAGCTAATTTTTCACGTAACTTGAATCCCCTCTGGAACATGTGCCAATTAAATTTTTCTTATTACCGTCGTCACTTTTAGTTTTATTATCATTATTACCATAGTTGTCATCATTTTTATCGTGGACCGCATCTCACCAATTGCAATTGGGTGTGTACATGTTGTACTATCAGCTCGATTGCCACTTCATTATCACCTCCCCGTGGCACGATAATGTCTGCATGGACCATACTTGGGGCAATGTAGTAATAGAAGGAAGGTTTGACCATTGTGCAGTATTGTTTTAAGACTCCTTCCAGATCTCTGCCTCTTTGCGATATATCTCTTCTCAGCCTCCGTGCAAGTCTAACATCTGCATCCGTTTCAACGAACACCTTCATATCGCACATCTTGAACCAAAAATGACGAGAGAATTTCTTCAGTTTATTTGATACCATTGGTAAAGAAATTCTTTGGTTATTTGCCATACCTTTAACACGTCTGAATTGTAGAAGGTGAGTATTCCCTCAAATATTATTACATTTGCACCGTACATAGTTTTCTTTAAGTAAAAAAGTTATACATATATACCAATATAATTTAAAAATTGAGGAATTCAGTGGCACAAACTGTTACTTCGCGCTATAACTCACAGTTCGATTTTCGCGGCTATGCGTGACAAAGTTGTAGATTGGTACTTCCACCTTTCTTCCTTCTTTGAGACGCTGCAGCGTTGCTGCAAGTAGCTCAAAATCGAACGCATCTGGATGATCAAAATTGTATTCATTTTGGGCCGCCATTGCATGCTGCTTTTCATTAAGAACCTAGAGTGAAAAAAAACTTCAGAAATCAGTACAATTCAAGCTCTGTGATCTTGAAATAGTAACATTGCAGGTAGTGTCGGTGGATGAGACAGAGAAAACGATTCACCTTGTAAAAGGAATCCATGCTCAAAAGAGTCACCCAGGGAACATCAAGTGATTCTATTATTTTTGCCGCCACCGTAGTTTTCCCAGAAGCACTGCCCCCACATATTCCTATAATTTTACCAACTTTATAATATGCATTCATTTTCAGATAGAAAAATCCAAGCGCTGAGAAAAAAAATTGTCACAGCGGACTTGTTGGGATCTACTTGGAACTTGCAGTAAAATTACATGCAACATGGTGTGTTTTTAAACACATGTAGGTATGTATATCAACCTATAACAAATGGTTCGACTTGCTGGCCAGCAGAATTGTACCATGGAGGTCTCCCGGCAGTGTATATGGTCCTTGTTTTGCTCCGTAAAATAGATTCAGCTGATGTCTTTTTACTGGATTGAGTCATGCTTGTAGTACGCTGTCTCCGAGATCTAGGTGACTTCTGAGAACCTGAGGAACCAATAATGATCTAATAAGATTATCCCACAAAATCGAGAAACGTCCTACCTGTGGAAGGAGGCCTGGGAGATTGAGGTGTCGGAGTACCGTTGGATCTCTGATACCGGTCAACATCCTCTGCTGATTCCTCAGCTAAAAAGACCTCCCGATCTTCGAGACACTGCTCCGTTTCATCGCTAAGAAAAACATATGCAACAGAACATAATCATTTCATCGGATCGTTTTCCAAGGTAAGATACATGACCCTCGAAGCAAAAATTTTAGAGATTTCATTACGAGTATTCAGATTTTCAGTGGTATTTTTAGCCTTACAAGGAGACAGAAACAGCTGTGGACATGAATGGTTGAAACGGTATTATTTCATATGGTGATTGTTGCGTCGTAAAAATGGGCATATTTAACCTTCAAGCACGTCCGGATTGAAGATGGGAATGATTAGCTCAATTTTTTCACCTAATATCCCAAACCTGTTCCGAACAACCTGTGTAATTTGAATAAATCGATTAGTTCGATTGATTGTAAAAAATTTACCTATCTGAGCTGGCCGAACTCGGAGGGTCAAATTGCTGTATTTTCGCAGCCATCGCAAGGTTAACAGACTTGCGCTTAATACGGTCAGATCACAGCAAGGTCAGTATAGGTTTCGTTGAGAAATATAATGGCCCAACGACAGTTAAGTGAGAAGGCAAAGAAAAAAAATTCAAAAGGAACGTGGTAAAACCACTGGCAAAAGATTAAAGGGTGACCATCTGACAGCTCATGCGCAAATATTGATTCTGTCGCGCAGATAGGCATGACCAGAATTAGCGTCTTGCTATGGACGTGTTAATGGCAGCTGATAAGTCTGTGTTACTTTTTCGATTACATAAATGATACTTGATTGTGTTTCATCGTGCTTCGTATCCAATTGCTACTTAGTTCGAATAACAGTCAACTGAAATGAATTATTGCATCCACCAGACGCCCAAACAAGCGCGAAGACAGATCACAACCGATGCGTAACGTTTCATCACTTTGATCAGGACGAAAATTATTTCTGAAAACGTGACAGGTGTGCGCTGAGATAAAAATAATCCGATGACCTAATCACGCAAATTATCGGCGACAAAGCCGTGGATCTGCTCACTACTCCCCACTTCCCCATTGCGGTTCTACAATTTCAAACATATGACTCGTCAACTTAATTGCTGTAAATATTAAATTAAACTTCATTCCTCCTCTTTCCACAACCTGAGACGCGTTTCGAGGCTGCTCCTCTCTATATCTAGGTAATAACTTTTCAATTTCTGAGACGGTGAATACTAAATTTATACATTCGTCATCGGTAACGAACTTACTTTTAGCTTTTACATTTTTTTAATATAATCACTGTCTTGTGTAATCGAATTTCGAAATCTGTGTGATGAATGATGTTATAAAAACAAATTAAATCTATGGAATAAAAAAATGGCAGGTGCAAGCAAAGAAGAAAACACAGTGGCCCAAATGAACTCCGAAGGAAGTGGAAACATTGTGGGCTTAATCATATCGTTTGTAAAAAAGTTTGCCACCGTTGGTATAGTATGGGGATGTGGGTACATGAACTGGAGCATCGCATGGTTCATAGGACCAGTAGTTTTGGCTGTACTTCGAAAAGAATGGAAAAAGGAAAGCGATCAGCGGCGGTTGACTGCACAAGCTGCAGTTCTTGCAGGAGAACAACACATGATTATCAATCGAATGTCAGAGCTTCCATCTTGGGTGTATTTTCCTGACTATGACCGTGCCGAATGGCTCAACAAGGTAAAAATGAGATCAGTTCTTCTCAAAGTAATTGGTGTTCACCTCTGTGAAAAAAACCAAATTATTGAATTCAAAACCATGAATAACTTTGATTGTCTTTTACTCACTCTTGATTTTTTAATAATTTTCATTCTTCCAGATATTATACAAGCTTTGGCCGAGCATGAATGCGTTTGTGAAGCAAATCTGCAAACAAGATATCGAGCCAGCAATCTCAGCTCGATTATCAGACTACAAACTGAATGGATTCTCATTTGATAGATTGGTTCTTGGACGTATTGTAAGCAAAAAAATATTATTACCATTGAATTTATAAAAAAAAATTCGTTATCTCTGTTTATCTGATTTCTGAGAAAAGAAACCGACATTGAAGTTGCAAGAACAGGATATACTTCCCCAAGTTTCCCAAACCTATCAAGTTACTGTAATTGACTCATTTAGCACACATTTGCGTAATAACAGACCGGAATGTCAGAAGTTTTGAGTCAGCTAAACTAGCTCTGAAAAGTTATTCAATAAAAATACCCACTTATTTTTCAAGTTTTTTCATGGAATCCAGAGTTTTGATTCATAATTTATAGATAATATGTAGATTTATCTGATATGCAATCATCCTAGAACTTCCAAATTCCAAATTACAATTTGTAAGGTCTTCTTGTGTTGCAGCCTCCACGAATTGGTGGGGTCAAAGTTTATGATAAAAATACCGACAGAAATGAAATCATCCTGGATGCAGAGATACTGTGAGTTATCGAGCAGTAATTAGCTTCATATACTTAAGTTATTCTTACTGCTCTGGATGAGTAATTCAAGCAAGTACCACTAATAATAGATCATACAATTTTTACTGCTTCAGATATGCTGGAGATTGTGATATCTCATTCTTTTGTAAGAACATCAAAGGGGGCATCAAAGATTTTCAGGTAATAACTACAAGCCATAGAGAGAAGAAAAAAACTCTGAAAAGCAGTTTGTAGATTTTATGTTCAATTTTATAGATCCGTGGGATGGTACGTGTGGTAATGAAACCTTTGTTGTCGATCATGCCACTTGTTGGTGGACTTCAAATCTTCTTCCTCAACATGCCCTCAGTTGATTTCAATCTAGTTGGTGCAGCTGATCTTCTAGATATGCCTGGTTTAAGGTGCGTGAATTAAAAAAAAAAGGAATATGGTTGATATCGTTATTCACTATACGGCCATAAGCAAGTTTGATATTTTTTTTTCTACAGTGAAATCTTGAGAAAAGCCATAATTGAACAAATCGGTGCCATTATGGTACTGCCAAACAAGCTACCGATAGCATTGAGTCCAGAGGTACCTCCCGAGTTACTCAAAACTCCTGAACCAGAGGTAAGTTATGTTATTGTTATTTAGCAAAATATTTTGAATTCATAATTCACTGAATCTCTTCAAAAAAATATTTTTGTGTTTAGGGTGTGCTACGTATCCATGTGATTGAAGCAAAGCATCTGATGAAAAAAGACTTCTCAATGCTGGGTAAAGGAAAGTCAGATCCATACGCCATAATTAACGTTGGATGCCAGGAATTCCGAACTAAAACAATTGACAATACTGTAAATCCTAAATGGGATTTTTGGTGCGAGGTATGTTGCAAAAATTTTCATTACAAGTTAGACACATTTTTATGTAGAATTTACAGCATGTGCTTTCTTAAAGACTGGATTTACCGTCAATGACTAGGATTTGGTAAAAAAGTGATTCCAAAATTATCCCTCAAATAATTCTCACATTAAATATTGAACAAAAATTCCACCTGCAGATTGCGCTATACAAACTCGATATGCTTTTAACCCAAACGATAATTCTTATTCGGTGAATTATTTGTCCTTGATTCATAAATTTTATGATAGTTCATTTTCATTAGGAATCTCATCTTTTTTCAATTTGTTGAAAATACTTATGGTGGTTCGATCAATTCAATAGTACGGTTTTTGATATGGGGCCATTTTCCAAGTGTCACAAGAATTCTTTTAAAAATTAGATGTGCTGTACGTTGATATCTATCACTTATCAAGTAGAGTGTGATTAATCGGGATGTCCATAAAAGGTGGTAATAAATGTGTCATTGTTTTCTATCATTGGTAGAGTGCCGTTCACGATTATTAAATTTTTTCTGGTACTATGATTCGATTATATATTTAGAATATATTCACTATAGCATAGCAGAGAATTGACAATACTTTTTTTTGTTAATCACTTTTACTTACCTTCTCGAAATGCTGCCTCAATGAATAACTGAAGAAATTTATTTATTACATCTCATCCCTATGGACTCTGAATGTAAACCACATAGCAAACAAATTCTGGATCCTATTTTATCAACGATATGCATCTCGTTTTTGATGAACCAAATATCTCTATGGCTGAAATGTCGATCAACCATTGTTATATTCAGTAAGAGGTAGCATTCCGATGAACATCTCATTATCTTCCTGTATAAAATAGTACACGTATAGTACCGTGACCTTGGTATGTATGTGTGGTGCGTGACATATTGTATGGCATTAGTGCGCAGTGGCGTCGGCCATAGCTCAGCAGCTGACCGTGCTCGTCTGGGACCAGGATGAACCAAAGGATGACGAGAGTCTGGGCAGGTGAGATATTGCGATGCCTGAAATTTCAAAACTTCTCCGATCAACTGCCTTTCTACAAATTCTATATACAAAAGCAGAAGATTTTTCATGTGGTAAAACGAATAAGTATATTTATAAGGAAAGGGAGTTGATCAGATGTAGAGAAAATATATATTACTTTGGAACCTCCTCATTTCAAAAGGTGCACCATTATTAATCATCAATAATTTTATTTCTGATTTGCATTTAAATTCCTTTGAAGTAATATCTGTACATACTACATTTACTCATTGTCAGTTCCATAGAGAACATGCAAGTCATTCAATGAAACAAGTAAACTGCATTAATTCTCACATGCATGGCAGTGTATGTAATAATGGGGCTCTCTGGAGGAAAAAATCGTAGTGTGTTCATCTTTGGCGGTAATATATTTTATGTTTTGTTTGCGCGTATGCGTTGGTGTAGATTGTTGTTGTTAATACTGTTACACTGTCCCACCTTCCCCAGCTTCTAATTCTGTTTATCTTTGTCATGCTACTCATTGTAACTGTACACTAGTATTTCCTATAGGTCGTGAACTTGTTACGCAATTTTATGTATGTGTAAAGTATTTTCAAAATTTAGTGCTGTCGATATCCTAGGATTGTCACACATGCACATGTACATTGGTTGTGTGCGAACTAGAAAAATTCATTAGGCTGTCCCATATATGGTAAATAGTAACTGTACATTCTCTATTTCCCACAAATTTATCATTTTAGAGCATGACATTCGATCTTCAACAACACTTCATAGGCCCCTATGGTTATTAATTGTCTGCCAACTTCTGCGTTGTAAGTTAGCATTGGTGTTTTGTACCAATTTATACATTTGTCATTCTGGACAGAAGAGGTCATTGTTTTGGACGAGACCCATTTTATATTTAGTTCAGCAATCTATTTTTTTTTTTTTTTTTTCGAGAATTTCATCTGATAGTGGGAGGTTGAAGTTCCTCCTAACTCGTGTCCTCTTTAGAGTCAGATGCAACTCAACATGACAAATAATGAATGCTGTATCTACCAGCATATTTTAAGTAAAATCTCTATTGATCTTACATCGTGGCATTGGCACGCAGGCTGTAGCCAGTTCCTGCAATACACAAGTGTTAACTACAACTGTCTGGGATTGGGATCCAGGATTTCCTGGTGTCCGAAATGACGACTTTCTTGGAAGGTAGTAAAGAAATATGCTTCGAACGGCTTGCTCATTGTGTCTGAAGTATTAACGTGTGGCTGCTTTTATATTTCATGTTATTATATAATAATAATTCAACTTATCCTTTATCATCCCAATCACTTGCTTAATTTAGAATTATTTTTCTCAATAGCTAAGCTGCAACATTTGTGATTCCACTTTTATATTTTATCGATCACCAAATTAAATGCCAAATCACTAAAATAACTCACAAAAAAATGTGAGATAGCTGAATTTCTTTCCTCATTTTTGCCTGTGATTCCATATCTCTATATTATCAGTAAACAATGTGCAGTTGAAACAATAATCTTATCTTTTTTTCTCTTCTTTTAATTTTTCTCATTCATACCACTAATCTCTGATTATATTATGCTTATTTTGGGTGGTAATAATCAGCAGAATAATTCCGAGTAATACTCCCTGTGATGGTTGATTATTTTCAGTCTTTGGATTTATACCTTAATCTATAATTACCTGCAACAAGTTTACACGCTGTTAGTAGACAATAACTAAAATAGCTATTGTGTGGCAGTTTGTAGAGGATAAGGATGCGGGACGAAGCAACAAGGTGTTTGTCCGCCTCTACGACAAAGACAACACCGGTCACGACGATCCTCTGGGAAGGTAGCAAAATCTAGACTCCTAAAGCAACCAAGTGAACACATCATCCACATTGTCCACTATACCGAATGCAATGTCCACGTAAAGATGTAGAATTTTTCCACCAGTAGTAGATGATGCATTATGGAGGATAGTGGCTGGATGGAAATTGATTATCCTAAGGGCAAAAAAAAGAAATGAATTGCTAAAAATTGAAGAAAAAAAAGCAAGACGGATGCATCATGATATAGTCTTCGTTTGATTTTTGAACTCATGTAACTAATTGTACGCTCATGCAAATCAAAAGTTGCAGAATATGGCTAACCATCCGACATTAGCAGGCTAACGAATGTTAACACTTCTATAACAAATACAATAATTGTATGTATGTATAGACCTGTGCATGTATATTTGCAGTTCTTACTGCCTGCATTTTCTTCTGTTCTAATGAGGATAACACAGAATGTTGCAGCACAGAGTATTATATAGATCTATTTGTTTCTCTAAAAGGCTTCATGTAGCATCTATCACATGGCATCCTCACAGCTTTTATATGATAGTAACATTCACACTCTTCACGATATGTGCACTGTATGAGGTTCAGCTTTATATTATAGGTATACACATGTAAAAGTAAATACATACTTGAATATATGTATAACTATGTACATGTGTATATGAATATAATAATTGCTTGCGCATTTATGAAATCTACACCATTGTCATTATGAATTTCATGTTCCACATAATAGGGCTACTATCGAAGTCATCCGGGTTCAGAAGAAAGGAACTTTGGACATTGTGAGTCTGAGTATTATTTGAATAAAGTAATCTTGCAAATTGCTAAGTTGCATTCTCATCAGGTCTTCTAAAGAAATTTCCATTAACCACTGTCATAATACTTCCACAGTGGATCACCTTGGAGTTTGCTAAGCATGGTATGGTTCATCTTCGACTCACATGGTTGACGCTCTCTAAAAATCTTGTAGACCTTCCAGCTGTGAGTAGATATAATGGATAGCGATGAATCCAGTTAAAAAACTGATGATGAAAAACTGTTCTACTATTTCTAATTTCATAATATTCAATTAATTTTATTTCACAGGCCCTGGCAGAAACGCAACAACTACGAGTTACCTCAATGAGCACAGCGTTGCTTATTCTCTATGTTGATTCAGCTAAGAATTTACCGGTAACACAAAGTTTCGAATCTTCATTACTCCGTAACAATAGATGAATAGTTCAACGTTGTAGATTCCATATTCGTTTGTAGTGTGTTAAAGGTACCAAACAGCCCGATGTCTACCTTGAGGCATTGGTTGGAAATCGTACGGAAAGAACTGCAACAATTATGCGGGCATGTGATCCCATATGGGAACAAGGCTTTACTCTCCTTGTTGCAAATCCAGAAACAGATACACTGCACCTAAGGGTAATGTTCCATTTCATGTTTCCCATATTAATATTTATACTATTATCAATATCGAATGCATCACAGATCAATGTTGAGTCCGTTGATTGTTTAGATCGTTGATGAAAAGACAGGAACAACTGTCGGCGTACTAAGCTATCCATTAACATCGTTAATGGAAAAAGAAAATCTAGAAGTATCTCGTCAACCATTTAATCTGAAACAGGCCCAAGCTGACAGCAAAATCATCCTCTCAATGACACTCAGGGTGAGGAATCGACTATATTTTTTAGCAACCTGTTTTCAAGAGCTGCACTAGCAATGATGAATAATTGCGAATTTTCTCAAACATAGATTTTGAAATACGAGGCTCCTGAGCGCACTTTGGATGATGATGATGAAGAACAGGATTTGACTACTTTGAACAGACAACTTGAACGTGAAGAATCTAATATAAGTATCAGCCCATCCAGCAGTAGTAAGTTTTATTTTATTACGCATATTTCTTTTTTTCTTCCTTATGTTACTATCGTTTTTTTATACCAGACAAGACGACTTCAAATCTCTACAGAGCAATAGTCATTTTATTTTTTTTTTCTGCAGTTTCAGCCAGTCCACTAAAAAAACAGCTATCTAAAGATTCTGTCACCAGTAGTGCCATATCCACAGCTAGCTTTAATCCAAGCCAAAGTCTTGAAGAGGAGACAACATTGATTCAAGAACCCGCAGCAGTTTCAATTGACTCTATACCAGTATTAGCAAACCCAAATTTAATTCATAGGAATCTCAGTGTAACTTCTTCAGCTGGAGAATCCGGATTAGGCAGAATTCAGCTGACCTTGCGACACAGCGTGGCTAGACAGAAGCTCGTAGTTGTCGTACACAAAATCGCGTGAGTATTTGAAAAACCTATTTGGCTTACCATACCACCATCTGAGTGTTATGCACAAAGAAAACTTTAAAGATGTATGTGACTTTTTTTTGATACAGTAATCTACCGCTGCCTCACAACGATCCAAACAGCATACCAGATCCCTATGTCAAGCTCTATCTTTTGCCGGATCGCCACAAGGAATCTAAGCGCAAAACTGCTGTCATGAAGGACAACTGTAGTCCGGTCTACGATGAGCAATTTGAATATCTCATCTCTCAGGGTGACATTAATTCCAAGAAATTGGAAGTCTCTGTGTGTACTCAAAAAGGATGGCTCTCTACTGGTGGAAATGTAATTGGGCAGGTCTATCTGACTCTAGGTGATCTCGATCTCACCCAACCAATTACTGGCTGGTTCGATTTACTTCCTGTGAATCAGAATTGAGAAATGAGGAGGAATATAACACAGTGTTGATAGCTCATTTTCAGAGAAAACAAATTTTTTGTTAAAAGAGTAAAAAGATAAGTTATTTTTTTTATTCAATGGTTCAGAATAGAAAGTCCATACCAAAGGCTACATTCGAAAGCGTATTTGCTTACTATTGCGAACAAATATTTATAGCTATTTATTTAAACGTTTAAGGGGTCATATACACTTCAAAATGTGAAATTCACGGAAAAAATACAAAGGTGCTATATTGTTCAGTGTTCTGTGGTATTATTAGGTATAAAACTCAATAAAATTTGGTAGTGTATAAGAACCCCTGAAGATTTTTCTACAAGGTTTTGAAATCGCCGATAACACTGTATTATCAAAGTATATTTCTGATAAATGAGCCTACGTTATAATTCCCCAAGCTGTTACCATGTCACGAACTTGATATTTTTCCAATGAGAAATTATACTCAGACAATTTGATTGCATTTATAACTTTTCAACTCTGACAGCCGATTTCATGACCATTGATACTGAGCATGTTGACAACAAGCAAACATCTCTATTCGATAAATTAAATCAAAAGTACAATTACTACTATGAATTTGTCCAAGTTTGACTACACTGAATTAATTGAACAAAACTATTGATTAACTAATTCTATTTCAAGTTATTGATGAAGATAGTGCTGGCCTCACTACAAATCTATATCTATATACTGTGTTATACATTTTCAAATAACATATGATATATTTACGCTATTAACAAAGTAAAGTTAATATATTTCTGGCATTTTTTGTTCAAGAATAACATTAGGATTATATTTTCACCTTTGCTATACATTTTTTTGTTTACACTTTTAATGTTACAATATATTGTTGGTAATAGACAAATAAGATAATCAGTATTCAAATTTTCCTGTAAAAAAGTCCTATTTCGTTACTTTCTGATATTTTTTTGCAGGAAAGTTTTTACCGGAAATATGAATTTAATATCACTGGTTTTTAAATTTACGCGGTAGTATTGACTTGTTTCTAACCTTTTATTTACAAGTGGTTACCTAGGTAACCCATGGTAATTAAATAATATTTGAAAACGAATGTAAGTCGATCGATTAGTTGCAGATGTATTCAGACACAAGTGCCTTTGACCATCTTGTCCGAATTCAAAATGCGTCGTGGCGCTCCGCTGCCTGTACTCCCAGGCTTTAACTTTGATACCAGAGTAAATATTTTTGTCAATTAATCCTTCACTCGTCGAGTAATGTATATGTTTTACGATTGGTATCTTGTGCAACGTATTCCAGATCGGACAAACAAAATTCCACAAGCCCCAACATTTTGGCAGAATTCATACTGGTGTTTATTATTTGTCAGAGAAAGCAAAATGCGGTATTGGCGGAAAACCTTTGCCATTTGTAGGGCATGATCGCTATCCAGCTCTATATCCTCGTGGCGAGGTCCAAGCTCTACCCCCGTGGCTTGCATTTGATAACCAAGTGAGTTTGAAAGCCAATTAATCTTCATTTGATTCTGAAATATATAATTTATCATTGCAGCGATTGATGTTTAAAGCTTATTTTCAAGAAACAGTTCAAGAGAGATGGCAGTCACCATTTCAGATAAGGGTAGTCACAATAAGTTTCTTTCTGGAGGATGGTACCATAAAGATTTCGGAACCACAAGTTGATAATAGTGGATTAGAACAAGGTATCCATTTTCAGACAAGCTGTACCTAATCATTCTTTCTCCTGAGCCCATTTTCTCTATTCTTCTGTCAATACTCAGGTGTCCTGGTTAGGCGACAAAGAATACCAATGCCAGATCCTGTACGATATCGATACTACGATATCCTGGATCTTAATATAGGCAAAGAACCAGAGTTCTTTGCTCGGGTGTACAAAATTGTTGACTGCGATAAATTCACCAGAAGATTCCTGAACCGTTGCGGCATACCTGTTCCTGATCCTATTGAAATACCAAGAGATCCCTATAATGAGCGGCGCAAAGTTGTAAGGACTTTTCTTCAACTCTTGCATGTGGCATGTATTACATGATACATCGACTAGACAATAGATCCTAATCATCACTCTGAATGCTTAGGAAGTATTTTCAAAAAAACCAAATCGAAAGATGGACACCTTGGCCAAGTTTCTATCCAATGACAGAAAAGTCCTAAGATTTTATGGCTACTGGGATGACACAGGTTCGACATATGGCGTGATGCACGATTTAGAGCTACATTTCTATCTCTCAGATGATACAATTGAGATAAAAGAAAATATTCCACCAAACTCTGGTCGTGATACTGGCTTGGTGTTCATAAAGCGAATGAAGCTTCCAAAGGTGACATATACAATGAAGCACACGTTATCTGGGTAGGGTGTCACTTCATCTCCAAAAATCACCTTACAAATCCATTGCTCTAGGATTTTTCAAAAGTCGATGCTCCGGGCGCGGCAGATCCTTTTACCATTCTGAATGTTCTGGGAGAGAATACCTCTTCCAGTTGGTACATAGTAGATTCATTGAACACTGGAATATCTGATAGAGAATTTTACCAGGATAAAGATTTGATGATTGGCGCTGAAATTAATGTATTTGGTAGAAAAGTTGTTCTAACAGACATGGATCCTTACACAAGAGAATATTATAGGTATATCATCCAGCTATTTACTCTTTTTTTTAATGATCCAGTCATCGGTTACTCGACTTACTTTTATTCGCGCAGAGTTAAATTTGGCATAGATGATTTCACGCCATTGGAAAGACCTGATATCAAAAAGGAATCTGAATGTAAGCCAGTAGAGAAATATGTACCTCCATACAATGGATATGGTAGTTACGAAGACTCCCTTGGGAACTGCTTCAGCATAGAGCCAAGGCCGCCGAAGATAGATTTTGTCAAGTTTTACGAACATGATAAGTGAGTACAGTCACTCTTGAATTACGTGAGACCGAACTTACCACAATTTTTTTTTTATCATACTTTTCTATTCCGAAATATTTACAGGCAGGGTTTTGAGAGTCACGTTCTTCGATTCAGAGCAAAGCTTATATCCAACATACCCGAAAACAATGACCGACATTTCATAATAAGAGTATTTTTAACAGATAATACGATTTCGATATTTGAATTGGCAGTTCGAAACTCAGGTATTGCGTCGTGAAAAGTAAACTGATTTTTATTATGCTCAAAAAACATTCGTTTTTAGAGATCGACGATTTTTTTTTATTTCATTAGGTTTCAAGCGATGTTTGTTTCAAAAAAGAATGGAAGTGATGATGCCTCAACAAGATATTTATACGAACAAAAAACCGAAATATTACGAGCCTCATCAATTTTATATCGGTGCGCGAGTCAATCTCAATGGGTTTAATTTTCAAATAACATCAGCTGATATCTACGCCCTTCGATACATGGAAATTCATTGCAATCAGGTGAAAAATTTCAATATTCCCTAGTTTAGAGCTTTGTTTCCTATCGCTTAATTTACACTCGCGTTGCTAAACTAATATTTGCAGTTTCCTAAGGCCAATATGAAGTTGATAATGGAGAAGTTACGCAAGGCTTTGAAACCGGTATACAAAAAATTTCTGCAGGAAAACTATCCCGTATCTCCAGAGTGCGAATCTCCGGTTGTGGAATACAAAAATTTACGGTGTTTGCTTCAAATTATCTATCACAGTGGTTGACAAAGTCTTCATACGATTTCAAATTATCAAACCCCTATATGTATTAACACATCCTCCTGGTATTGTTCTTTACAGAGGAGCCTTATGCAAATATCTGGGAGACCAGATAACTGAACATGAAATGATCACTCTTGCACGTTATTATTCATCCCATGAAAAAAAAGAACGACATACAAGGGAATACATAAGGTGACTACATTTATTACTAAAATTAATCATTTGTTTAATTATTTTTTCATTGCATGTTTGTAATGATCAGATCTTTGGTGCATGGAGAATTGACTCGGCAGCTTTGGACAGATGTGGAAAGGTTGGAGGAAGATTTACACCATGTGGACAGAGCAAGAACTGGCTATTTGCCTCGTGACGAGCTCTACACCATTATACGCGGCTGTCGTCTTGCTCTGGACATTGAATTATTAAATTCTATGTTAGATCAGTAAGTCCTTCCATGTATCAGCGATGGGCATGTGAGCAGGTTTGCTAATTTTTAACGTACAACGTAAATTTTCTCCTCTATTCAGTCTCTGCAAAAATGAGGAAGGTAAGATCGACTACAATGATCTACTGCAATTCATTGATGTGAAACAGAATCCCGTCATGCCAACACCTCCGATCAATGTAAAGGTACATCCATGATTAGATTTAATTTTTATCCTCACACGTACTTGGTCTCAAAAATCAATATATTTTGCAGTCTGCTTTGTGGTGGGCATCAGAGAAGGAACCAGACTGCGGTGCGGGCGTTGACTGGTGCAGATTTTTAGCTGATTTAGATATCAAAGAGGAAGATTGCGAGCCGATGTTACCAGCAAACTGAAGAAAATGGAAAATCTCATTTGGAGGAATGGACTCTTGAATCTCGTAAGAAGTCTCATACACACTTTTATACGATTTTACTTTATATCTGAAATCGTTTGAATAAAGAACGGCGTAAAGAAAATGAAAGGTCGGTACTAGTTTGATGAGGATGTTTAATTAATCGTACATCGATTACATATAATTGAAAAACAAAATCATCTATATTTACATCGGACATTTTTATATTCTACTATAAATAAAATCAAACGCTATAATAATATGATACGATATTAAATATACTATCAGACGCGGAGAG
The DNA here is from genome assembly GCF_917208135.1 of Athalia rosae. Lineage (NCBI taxonomy): Eukaryota > Metazoa > Arthropoda > Insecta > Hymenoptera > Athaliidae > Athalia > Athalia rosae. Next base: position 15,108,642 of record NC_064032.1, on the reverse strand, counting down.
CCAATAAATATTGAACATGCATTAATTACATTAAGTACGTAAATTGGTTTCTTGGCAATCTTCCGATTATATTTAAGTAAACAATTTGTAATCATTTTTCAACTAATTACATTCGTGGGTATTAGCGGACTTGCGGCAAGTCTTACATTTGACATAACAGCAATTGTACCATTTGCATTGGCACCTTTCAAGTATCTCTTCCGTCTTGGTAACGTGTCCGCGGCCGCAACACAGATATTCGCAACCCTCGTAACCAGAGCTGGTCGCGTTGCACTGTCTGAAACATAATATGATCGGAATACCGTTGAGCATAATTCAGCCTGTTTTCTATATTCAAACGTCGCCTAATTATATTTATCTCATTCTTTGTACGAGCGCGTGATGTTATTAATATCTCTTCACCCGATTTTGTCCCCTATAGTCGCGAGCCACACCCGTACACGCGGTGTTTATATTTCTAGGCCCATTTCTTGGCTGACGTAAATTCCATGACTAATGCAATCAAGGGCTTACAAAATGCAGTAAAGTCCGCGATCCTTTTGTCCGTCTGCATATTCTCTCTGTGCATTTTATACCGCTATGCGAATTGCAAAAGTATAATAAATTCTTTCGGAAAAAAATATATACGATATACGGTGAGATTTCGCGCCTTAGGCATTCAAAATGCCAAAGTCGCTTTCGTTTTGTTTCATAGCTATATCTACTACAGTTAGTGTATGTATATTCACCTTCCCACGGTGCCGAGGCTCCCGCGTTTTGTATCTGGGAGGCAATAATCTGGGCTTTTGGTGGTATAGAGGAGGTTGTCGTGGTGATATAAAGGAGGCAATCGACCACCCGGTCTCGCTTTGACTTCCGCAGCTGTTGAGTATCTTTGAAGAAGACGTTTTCCTGCAACCGCTGGTCCAGAAGATCCGAGTCCTCGCCAGCAGGTCCTTACGCTACAGGAACCCGAAACACCGTGACATTTGCATTCCAATGTCAACGACTGTTCGACAGCCTGCGGAGGAATGCCAAGTTATGAATAATAGAAGAGACGAGAACCCCGTATTTCTTTTTTGTTACTATTCCGTTATTGGCATGCTATAACTATAATACAGTATAACCTTACCCTTCTACCAGCTCTGTTGTTGTGCATGTTTACCGCGTGCATGAATTTACCCATGGCCCCGGTCCCGGGCGGGCTGGAGGCTTGGAGGAATCTCTTAGCGATTCTCGACGCAGATTTTACGTCATCGCCGCATCCACCCCACTTGAAGGAATTCCTTGAAGCTAGTGCCCCCAGTGCCGCAGACGAAGAAGTCAAGGCGGAGGGTGATGGCGGCTCTCTCCGAGGAGGTGTCGCACAGGAACAAGCTGCAAGACTCCCCAAAGCACAGCCTCGTGCTAGTCGCCAAACTGCAGCAGCGGCAGACATCGCATAGACGAAGGCTTGTTCTCGAGTTCCTGCAAAATGTGAGATATTCCATGTGAGTTACAAATCATTTCAATCGATGTTTATGAAAAGGTGGAAAGAATAAAATCAGGTAAGATGTATACGACGAAGGTGCATCAATTTTCTAGCTTTTGAACTGTCGACGTAGCGCGAGGCCTATTTCGGTAGAAAATTGGACGAGAAGAACCTGGGGAAGCCACTGACCGGCGACTCGCGGGACCCGTAATTGCCTTGCTTCGATAATAAATTCTCAGCCATAATTAAGAACTAAGAACGCGCGTCTTTTCATTTAGGTCTTCCCATTCAACGCGGCAAAAGCGAAGGCGGTGGTGGAGGCGGAGGCGGAGGCGGAGACGAAGAGCGCGAGGGCGAAGAACTCGTTCAAGGAAAGGGGAACAGTGAATATTACGACGATAGCTACAAAATCCCTGCCTAGAAACTGCTGCGAGATTTCATTTTACTCTTTGCCCTCGGGCAAACGTTAGGGAACAGGTGCCACGAAAAAAAAAAACTCACATGAGAGTTTGATGGAAAATGAGAAGAAAAAAAATATACCTCAGTGAATAATAAATGTCAAACCTCCGAGCAGATCCTGGGTGTAATTTGGAGCGAGCTGGATCGAACTACAGTTCCATCTGCGATGCCGAAACGTCTGTTGGCAGACGGTCGCTGTATCTTTTGCAGCCTCGACCAGGTTGGGCATGACATCGGGCGCCGCGCGACACACCCTGGCCTGTTTTCGCTCCAAAAGTCCGGAACTCCTGGCCCCGGTACACGATTCCCTTGACCAATTCCATCCCTCAGCGGTGCGTCCGAGCGCCCTGAGAATGCGTGAATGATTATCCGGGCAAGTGGTCAAAAACCAAGGAGAATTACTTAAGTTTCAAAATTTTCGCGCAGGAATTCAAGGACTTCGATGTACGCCGAACGTTTTGCCTTCGCAGAGGACGGAAAAGACGCGCGATATTTCAGGCTTTGCCAAAGAGCGGGGAATTCCTACTCACTCCAGGAACGTTTCACCCGGCGTAATGCCCACGATCTGGTGAGTTTCATTGAGAATATGTTGACCGCATTACAAATTTCTACCTACACGTATTCTCAACCGTTCGAACTAGAATGTCTGATCCCATGATAAATCGCGGCATTTCATCCCTGCCGCTTTCCCTTCTTCGGCGTTTCCTCCATATCTTTGTCACTATTATGGGTATAGGGAGATAGAGTGGGACGTGCTCTTTAGTTTCGCTTACAATCGACTCCAGACTTGAACATTTCCCGGTGTCGACCCTCGAGTTGGCGCTCGTTAATATCTAGAAAGCATTTGGAAAATTACAGGGTTTGATCGTAAAGCCAGTCAAGAACCGTAAAACGCAGGACGACGCAAGACGCGAACGCGTCAAATAAACCTCACAAATCGCACCATTCCGGTTATGGCCAGCAATTACGAACACCTGTAACTTCGAACGATCTCAAACGCGTCTAGACGCCCATAGAAGAGTACAGCAAACTGAATGTAAGCGCCCCAACTCGTGGATAAAATCGAACAAAATACTTGAAAAGAAAAGAAAATCCGTGAAGGTCCTTCGAAAGTATTTTGATTTTTCAAAAGGTGGGCATAAACGGGATCAAACAAAATACCTCACAATCTATTTTGCAAATGAATGTTCGTTACATTATCGAGAAGCGCATGTGTTGTAAAATCTTTGTGAGTCGACGATCCGGGGGTGTGCAGGCGGACGTAAAATTAACTAGTTAAATTTAATCAACTGAATCATATGTATCAATTAAACGTCCCTGCGGCGTTCTTCATCTCATAAAATGAGCCACGATGCAAGGATAAAGCCTGCGTTTTCATATAAAACGGACCATCTAAGATTAGATTACGTGACAATTGCGTGGCTTCAAAGACCCTCACGATCACCGGTCTCCGAGTATAACAAGTCCCGTGGAAAAAAAAAAAAATACCGAAAGTACAATAACAACAACAACAACAACAACAGCAATAATATTAATAATAATAATAAAAATAAACGATACCAAGATTTATCGTGCACGCAATTCTACGGTCTACCGTATAACTTGACAATAAGCTCCGCAGCAGTACGAGAGGTAATTCAGAGGAGCAAGTTATCACATGCATGACAATATACTGCACGTGTATATGAAACGAGAAACAACGAGTGGGAGATTTTTTTTTTTGTTTTTTTTTTATTCTTTTCTCGGGCAGTAAACCCCGCGGTGTCTTGTTCCTCGCGTAAGCCTGTAAGGCCATTTAACACCTGGCGCACTGAGCATTAAAGGTGTAGTGAATTGTATCAGGCTTGAGACGTTATTAAGTAGTGGATTTCATTTTATTTAAAATGTTTTCCCTCGATAACTCATTGTTTTACTTCTGTACCTGGAAATAATTTTTCTATACGATTTGTTAGGTTCTACCGACACGAAAGGGCGATTTAGGAAAAGGGGTGATAGATGCGAGGGAAAGAAAAACGCGGTTGATGAACTACGGGCGGAGTGATGGCCGTTTCGCGTGCCTGCAGACTACGCCAAAACCCCCAAGACCAATTCCCTCCCGTCCTGCAGCGAAGGTATTTTGAGCTTGATGTGGTGGGCAGGGCGATCCCGAAGGGGAGAAGATTGGAGGGTGTGTATGCGTCTTATTTCCGTGATTTATGCCGACAAAACGAAGGAGAAAAGGGAATATTCTTTAATAACAACCTTCTGAGCTGTTATTATGTGAAAGAATGATTGTTGCATGGGCCACATCGGCGGGACTGGGGGGGGGGGGAATACATAATCAGTCGATAATTTATTAGTTAAGAATCATACGTGCTTAATTGTAAAAATCTTATTACGCACAGTCGACATGTTATTTTCATCATTTATTTATCAATTAACATTCGCAACTGAAAATAGATATTTCGCTCGATCCGGGAAAGTTAGATCGGGTGATATAATTATCTCTGCACGTAGATTCTGTTTCAGATGAAGGACCGTCCGGAGGATAAGCTGGATCTAAGTGAAAGATGATCTAGCGGTCGAAGATTATGATATAGGAGACCACCGACGTACCCTATTTATTTGTTTCTCATTAAGCCGACTACATTAATCTTGGACCGTTTCGTTCCATCATCGCCAATGATCGTTCCTCGATGTATTTCTTCTTGCTTATGCGATATTTATATCGAGCAGAGGGGACCGTAAGAGGGTATGAGAAGGAGAAGAGAAAGAGAAATTTTCGTGCTTGCGTAATCCTAACAATCGTCGTGTTCTCGAGTGCCATTATGTATCTATACTTACAACCACTTGATGCACGTTCCATCCTGAACGACAAGTACAAGGGCGATGAAAGAGATTTGGAATAAATTTAAGTTGGTGCGCCGATTCCCGGGTTCCGAAAGCATCTTCGATGATGATTATTGTGAATTAATTCTTTCTCACATCTTTGTAGGGGGATTTTCGAAAAGTCGGACGATGTTTTGTAACGAAGGCGATCGTCGGCACCCTCATTCCGCGAGGTGCGGTTCCCTCTTATCCTGCACACTGGTCCCGATCCCGCTAGCCGAGCTGCACTTTTTCATTATACGTTTATTCGGCAAAGTCCGATGACCTTACCGAGGGCTGCACTCCTCTATACAACTCCACTGCACCTCGAGTCTCCGAGCTTCTTCGATACGACGACGGTGAGATTGGAATTAAATTTCAACGTTCTAATTATCAAAGAAAATAGTATTCACTAACAAGCACTTCGAATGTTCGATTTCTGATTTATTCGTCAAAATTGATGGCGATTAATATAAATTTGTCATGTACGTTTTGTTTCGATCTTCGAAGGGGTCCCAAATTTATCCAGCGATCCTTGCTGTCCGAGGACCGAAGGAGAAAGATGCGGACTTTGCCTCGCGTAGCGATGCGACGGCGTGTGTCCTCTTCTTGCAAAGTGCGGATATGTCTGCGCACGTTTCGTCGCCCAACGCCGTTGTAGACTGGCTTTTGGTAGGGGTGAGAAGGCGGGACCAAAAAACAGGTGTTTTCCCCACCGTCGTAACGTAAACTCACAATCAGTTGCAACGATAGATTGACTCGATGAACCCGTCGATGATCGGATACCGATGAAAATGAACCGACGAACGACGATGACGTCGGGAGCACCTATTGACGTCTACGAACGAACCGCAGGAAGTCCAAGAGTTGTTGCAGGGGCAAATTGTCGGAACCCCACTACGGAGTCTGAGAGATCTCGGAAACTGGGCGTACGACTCGCTATAGGGACTCTCTTTGGTCTGAGGAAAGATTGGAGGGAGAAATTGGCTCTTTTCGGTCATCACGAGAGCCCATTACGCGTACCCAGGGGCTTTGATTCTCGCATCCTTACCGGTGTGGCCGGATTCGTTTGTGATTTTGAAGTGAGCCGCGGAAGATCGACTCGTGATGCAGCCCGGGGGAGTAAGGGGGACGAGGGAAGAACGAAACTTCGGTATGCCTCCTCAGGTATGAGGTAAGATTGCAGGGGGAGGGCGAAGAGGAAGGACGAGAATAAAAGAGAAAAGAGAGAAAAGATACGTAGACGCGGGGTGAAGAGGTACGCGCGGAGTTTTAAACACAAAGATGCCGCCCGGTCATTAGATACCGTGGACCGTATGCTGCAGCGGTGGCCGCGGTCGACGTGGTTCGAATGCCGCGCCACCCATTCGGTATGGATCCACGCGTAGGTGTACCTGCGGGCACAAACTCTGTTCAATGGATGCCTTATTACGTACACCTTCGAATATCCACGAGGATTATAATTAGTTTGATAAACTAACGGAAATAATTTTCAAAGGGTTCTGTTACCGGGTAATTAAAAACGGTTATGATTTCACGTTGATAAATTGTAAAAGAAATTAATCTAAAACGAACAATGAATATGATTACGAACAATTGGCTGTGTAGGGTATGATGGTCGTTGAGGGGGCGGAAAGGGAGGGGAGTCACGCAAGATTCAAGTTCTGAGGATATGGTGGGGGAGGTGGAGGTGGATGGACCCTCGCAGTCGGTGCATTCAGCGGAGGCAGTAGCAGCAGCAGCAGCAGCTGCGAGGTTTGGCTATTAAAAGCGGCTTACCCCTGCATATCAGAGTCTAATCTCTATCAGCCCACGCTGAAACCTCTTTCCTACACCTAGAGGGATGAGTAGAAGCTAGGCTGCGTCGCTCGTTGGAGCCCGCAAATATGACGATAGGTAAATGAGCCGTAACGTCGAGGGCCCCCCCTGCCTTGCGCCTGGCAAAAAATGAAAATTACATCCGTTGGACGCTGGATCGTCGCGGCACTAATTTCTCAAATCTTAGGCGAAAATCTTTCCAGTAAAAGAGCTGGTATGGAGGGCGGGGCGGAAAGACAATCTCTGGATCTCATTGGATCTCAGAAATTCAAACTAATGACGCATGGGCTTTGTGTAATCCGCAGTGCAAAAAATAACACGGAGACGAATCGCTTGAAATTAATTAGCGCGTCTCTGAACATTGAGAACGCTGATAGTTGGAGATTTTCGGTGAAAATTGACGTCAAAGATTTTCGAAGGCGATTACGCGTTGAGCTATTGTTTATGAGTTGTACGGGCGATGCGGGATTCGTTTGCTTGATAGTTCGGCGTTAATCGCGCGTCCCGGATTATAATTTTATGTACCACCTCTCCCCCATTTTCGCAATCTCTTGAAGTTTCGAAATACTCGCTGGATATTAAAACGATATCAACGTCTTATGGCGCACTTAATTCGTCTTTCTGACAAAACAATATCCTCCTTATCTGCATAATCTTTATACAATGATCGCCGTTGCGCTTTGCGTGTAAATATTATACATATATTTTACCACATAACCCCGCGAACGTGATACGCTCGTGTTCGATTACTCGCCCCTTTATCATCCCTCTGGATGCTGACAAACGAAAGAAACTCTACGATCATTTGCCTCCAATGTCCCATGTGAATTGCAACCGTATAGACGTTATCATTTCGATTGCGAATTATAACGATGAGTACAATACATTTCGTAAACTAATTATTCGGCAACTTCAGGAATGAAAAATTGATTTTGAAGATTTTTTTATGCTGCCATTTCACTGATTTCATTAGCTTATTCTGCCGGAAATAAGTATCGAGATAGTTCTTTTCTACGTATTATTGAGAATGCAATATTGTTTCATCGTCACATGATGCGTGAATTTATTGATCATGATCTACGTATCGTAGCCGCAGTTACTGCGCTCATGGAATCAATCGACCTCCTCGCTTGAAAAATGCACAAGGCTAGATCCAGTCCAATTCTAATCCGTTGTGCTCAATTTTAGCCCGTGGAACTCACAATAGTCGAACTGTTCGATCTCACCCACGGTAACCATACGCCACCAAAATTTCGTGGGGACGAAGCAGGATCGAATTCTGATTTAGATTGTGGCATTAAAACGGCATTGTATCGCCTGAGGTCATTTTCCATACGTTCTACGATCTGGAAAAAAATTTGAGAAATTCAGTGACGACTAATAGTTAATTGTTGGTATGTTTCAGATTGACCCATACCTTGGGATGTTTTGCAGAAATGTCGACGGTCTCGCAGGGGTCGTTAATCATATCGAAGAGACATTTGTTGGTGCACCTTACGAATTGATCGAATGCTGGGCAAGAAATTGTGGCCCTATTCCGCAGCTCGATTATCTTCTGCGATGTTACGAAGGCGTTCGAAATACCGGCGATCGCCCTACCGGCGTCGGAGTTCAGAACGGACGTCGGGTCATACGAAGGAACGTCATCGGTTACGCTGATGTTGCCATAAAAATCGGGATATTGACTATTATGTCCTGGAAGAAATTTAGGTAAATACTGCTCAGTATTGTTCTCTACTGACGAAGTTCCATGTAGCTAATTTTCAGATACCTTTGAGTAGCTTGAATTTTCCGAAAATACCACCCGCGACTTTGGAGACCTCGTTGATGGTCAGAAGCAGGGAATTTCGAGGACTTGCCGATCCGTCTCTGAGAGCAGGCCACTGATTTACCCCGTCGATTTCACCGAGATCGGTTACATTTCCTCCGGCGACGGAATAGATCGTAGGCAGCCAGTCTGTGATGTGCATCAGTTCATTGGAGACTCTCGGAACGTTTTTTAATAAAGGAGAATAAATGCACGCAGACGATCTGACCCCTCCGTCAAATAATGAAGACTTGAACTGAAATCATCGCCACGTCAGGTAAATCACATTACTGATGTTTAGCTAATATGTTCAAAAATTCGTTCTTACCCCGCGAAGGGGATAATTCGATCCATAACGGTCGTAAAGACCTAACGTCTGCGCCCCGTTATCCGCGGTAAACAAAATTATCGAATTCTCCAGCATCCCTCTGTTCTTGAGAGCTCGAACGGTACGGCCCACTGAAAAGTCCAGTCTTGCCACCATCCCTACGGGGAATAGGATAGTTTCGCTTGAATTTTTAAACATGTAACAATCACAATTTCAACTGTATGCTAACCCTTACCGGCATATTTTCGCCTCGTCATGTCCTTGATGTATCCAAATTTGGCGTTCACTTCGTTGATATCATGTACCTCAACACGATCCTCCGGTTCCCCCATGTGCGGCGCAAGATGAGCGATTTGAAGGTAAAGTGGGTTTTCCACATCGTGGTGGCCTATGATGTTCTCTACTTCCTCTGTGACTATATCTGTGAAATACTTCCTGCTTCTCACGACTTCGGAAGTGTTTCGAGAGTCCCGATGAAGGTCATAACCGGTATCGTTCTAGGGGTGTTCAAGTTTTGCAATTATAAAATCCCCCTCGAAGTCGTTCGGAAATAATGTAGGTAAGATCCTAGATACTACATCGAACAGGACTTACGTTTTGTCTCATTGTGTGATCGAAATACTTGATGAAAGTGCTGTAGTATCCCAAAAATGAGTCGAAACCTCGGTGACACGGCGTGTGGTCTACCGAATAGTAACCGACGTGCCATTTTCCGACTAATCTTGTCGTGTACCCCAAATTTTTCAGGTGGCGTGGGAGCAAAGGGGTTCCCAACGGTATTCCCCAGCGTTCGCCAGCCATCAGCGGTATCCCTTGCATTCCTAGGAATTTGTGGTCGAAGGTAATTATTGTAAAGAATTCAATGATCAAAAAAATTACCACTCCGAATTGGATAACGTCCTGTGAGAAACGCGGTCCTCGACGGTGTACAAGTTGGCTGGACATAGTGTCGGTTCAATGCGATCCCATTCGCTACAAGAGCATCGATGTTCGGAGTAGGTATTTGATTGGACCCATGGAAGCTGACATCGTTCCATCCCTTGTTGAAATTCGAAAAAACATGCGATTCAGTCCGAGGAACATGTCATCGTCATTTTTCACTATATTTGTATAATACCTAGTTTATCATATCTACTCTGACACCGGGTCATTCACGCTATTTGCGATAAGATATTCACCGTATTGGTCCAAAGTCGAGGTTTTTTTTACCTAATCAGGGCCTCCGTAATTCGAACTCGACTCTTACGCGGGGTCGGCTTACCGTTGGGAGGTCCTTTCCAAATGCAACGAGTTACTTTCCGTAATCGTTTGGCACAAGTTGAGACAGGGTTGTTCTTTTCTCCATAAAAAGGACCTTGATGACAATCGATTTGTCATATGCTGTGACCCGTATCTATGACAGCTTTTCCTCGTGATTTTCCGCACTGCTATCACACCCCAATGAAACATGGTGATATGCTAACTCTCAATATCAACCATCCCGTTGTCAATTTCGTGGTAATTATAGGACTAATTTGTTAAAAAATGCGTCAGATACGAACTTGTCTTGCATTTGCGGGGTTCCTAAAAAATTCCTCGTTCTACCATGGTTCTACTCATTTAGGTTCAGACAGTTCTAACGACCGAAGTAATAATTTCAATTTGATGAAGAGGAATACCTGCACATTGCCCATACATTCGAACTTATTTTCATCTTATTTTTAAACTCACGTTGACTTCTTACGAGCCACACGTTTAATAATGATACATTGACGAAAGTAAAATTAATTCAGTATTCTTACCAGATCGTCGGCGATAATAACAATCACATGTGGTGGTCGGTGCCTTCCAGGGTGACGACTTGAATTCGCGTGTTCTTCAACAAAATTATCAGCGAACACATTGACAAAAAATATCGACAGTATTATACCGGTTATGAAACTAATGCTCGGCATTTTAGTCGTCTGATTTGCAACCCTATATAATTGAATTTCTATTATTTTCTCGTTTCTGTATACGAAATAGAACGTGTACAATTCATCAAGGAATAAGTCTGCTTTTCACGATACCATTACAATAAAAGAATCGTCGCGTAACTAAATTTTGAGAAGACAGAAAATAATTAAAACCGATGTCAAACGTGTCTCAAACACTAACTATACAGCCATACGGTATGGAAATGACTCCCAATAGGGTTCGTTCTTTCATTATATTGTACCTCTAATGTGATATTGACGATTCGTTCTTTCGCAAACCTTGATGTAGCACGTACATCATTGAGACCGTGGAGGGGAGATACAGATAGTTTTCACTTCTCTTTATCTTCATTTTACTCATTCTGATTGGCTGGGAAATATATTTTGAACTAACTTGATATACATCTAAAATTGGATTCTATATTTAGCTGTCATGCGGGGTCTGCAAAGTTGTACCCGCAAACGATCAACAAATAACATTCGATTGCGTATTCACACCAAATTACACAATTTCATTCATGTTTCACATCGTTAATTTGATAATGAAAGCTATCATCATCTATAAGGTGTACATCATGAAATCGATGGAACATTTTTCCATTAATTGCGATGTCGTACAGGTGAATTTGCTATTACGAGATCATAGGACAGACATCTCGAAGGCCAATAGCTGGGGATTTCCGGTGAAAATTTCAATTTTGAGTACCTCCCCGTCCCACTTCGCAATCTCTTGAAGCCGCGAAACACTTTCTGGGTATTGAAACGATATTAACGACTTATGACGCACTTGATTCTTTTTTCTGACGAAGCAATATCATCCTTATCTGCATAATCTTTATACAATAATCGCCGTTGCGTTTTGTTTTCGTAAAAATATTATTTATGTATCTTACCACATACCCCAGCGACCAGGAATCGCTCATTTCGAATTACTCGCCTTTCCATCATCCCTCTGGATGCTGACAAACGAAAGAAACTCTACGATCATTTGCCTCCAATGTCCCATGTGAATTGCAACCGTATAAACGTTTTCATTTCGATTGCGAATTATAACTAAAACGATATTCAATGCAATTCATTGCGTGAACTTGTTATTCGACAATTTTGAAAAGGAAAAATTGAATATGACGAATTCTTCTTTCTCCTATATCACTCATTCATGACCTTAATCTGCTGAAGATGAATATGAAGATAATTCTTTCCTACGTCTCATTAAAAATGTAATATTGTTTCATCGTTACATAATGCGTGAATTTATTTATCATGATCAATGTATCGTAGCTCCAGTGACTGCGCTGATAAAATCGAACGACCTTTCGATCTAAGAAATAAACCAAGTCAGATCCAATCCGATTCCGATCCGTTGTGCTCAATTTTAGCCCGTGGAACTCACAATAGTCGAACTGTTCGATCTCACCCACGGTAACCATACGCCACCAAAATTCCGTGGGGACGAAGCAGGATCGATTTCTGATTTAGATTGTGGCATTAAAACCGCATTGTATCGCCTGAGGTCATTTTCCATACGTTCTACGATCTGGAAAAAATTTGAGAAATTCAGTGACGACGAATAGTTCATTGTTGGTATTTTTCAGATTGACCCATACCTTGGGATGTTTTGCAGAAATGTCGACGGTCTCGCAGGGGTCGTTAATCAGGTCAAACAGACATTTGTTAGTGCACCTTGCGAATTGATCGAATGGTCGGCAAGAAATTGTGGCCCTATTCTGCAGCTCGATTATTTTCTCCGATGTCACAAAGGCGTTCGAAATACTGGCGATCGCCCTACCGGCGTCGGAGTTCAGAACGGACGTTGGGTCATACGGAGGAATGTCATCGGCTACGCTGTTGTTGCCGTAAGGATTAGAATTTTGACCATGACGTCCTGGAAGAAATTTAGGTAATTACTGCTCAGTATTGTTCTCTACTGACGAAGTTTCATGTAGCTAATTTTTCGATACCTTTGAGTAGCTTGAATTTTCCGAAAATACCACCCGCGACTTTGGTGGCCTCGTCGATGTTCAGAAGCAAGGAATTTCGACGACTTGCCGATCCGTCTCTGAGAGCAGGCCACTGATTTACCCCGTCGATTTCACCGAGATCGGTTACATTTCCTCCGGCGACGGAATAGATCGTAGGCAGCCAGTCGGTGATGTGCATCAGTTCATTGGAGACTCTCGGAACGTTTTTTAATAAGGGAGAATAAATGCACGCGGACGATCTGACCCCTCCGTCAAATAATGAAAACTTGAACTGCAATCATCGCCACGTCAGGTAAATCACATTACAAATCTTAAGCTAAAATATTCAGGAATTCGTAGTTACCCCGCGAAGCGGATAATTCGATCCATAATACTCGTTGAAACCTATCATGTGCGCCCCGTTATCCGCGGTGAACAAAATTATCGAATTCTCCAGCATCCCTCTGTTCTTGAGAGCTCGAACGGTACGGCCCACTGAAAAGTCCAGTCTTGCCACCATCCCTACGAGGAAAAGGATAGTTTCGCTTGAATTTTTAAACATGTAACAATCACAATTTCAACTGTATGCTAACCCTTACCGGCATATTTTCGCCTCGTCATGTCCTTTATGTATCCAAATTTGGCGTTCACTTCGTTGATATCATGTACCTCAACACGATCCTCCGGTTCCCCCATGTGCGGCGCGAGATGAGCGATTTGAAGATAAAGTGGGTTTTCCACATCGTGGTGGCCTATGATGTTCTCTACTTCCTCTGTGACTATATCCGTGAAATACTTCCTGCTTCTCACGACTTCGGAAGTGTTTCGAGAGTCCCGATGAAGGTCATAACCGGTATCGTTCTAGGGGTGTTCAAGTTTTGCAATTATAAAATCCCCCTCGAAGTGGATCGGGAAAAGACTAGGTAAGACTGTAGATACTATATTGAACAGGACTGACGTTTTGTCTTATTGTGTGATCGAAATACTTTATGTAAGTGCTGTAGTATCCCAAAAACGAGTCGAAACCTCGGTGACACGGCGTGTGGTCTACCGAATAGTAACCGACGTGCCATTTTCCGACTAATCTGGTCGTGTACCCCAAATTTTTCAGGTGGCGTGGTAGCAAAGGGGTTCCCAACGGTATTCCCCAGCGTTCGCCAGCCCTCAGCGGTAACCCTTGCGTTCCTAGGAATTTGTGGTCGAAGGTAATTATTGTAAAGAATTCAATGATCAAAAAAATTACCACTCCGAATTGGATAACGTCCTGTGAGAAACGCGGTCCTCGACGGTGTACAAGTCGGCTGGACATAGTGTCGGTTCAATGCGATCCCATTCGCTACAAGAGCATCGATGTTCGGAGTAGGTATTTGATTGGACCCATGGAAGCTGACATCGTTCCATCCCTTGTTGAAATTCGAAAAAACATGCGATTCAGTCCGAGGAACATGTAAATAAACGTTCGCCCAGGCTCTGATGAAACGGGCTGGTCATTATTATTGATGCAATGTCATCGTCATTTTTCACTATATTTGTATAATACCTAGTTTATCATATCTACTCTGACACCGGGTCATTCACGCTATTTGCGATAAGATATTCACCGTATTGGTCCGAAGTCGAGGTTTTTTTTACCTAATCAGGGCCTCCGTAATTCGAACTCGACTCTTACGCGGGGTCGGCTTACCGTTGGGAGGTCCTTTCCAAATGCAACGAGTTACTTTCCGTAATCGTTTGGCACAAGTTGAGACAGGGTTGTTCTTTTCTCCATAAAAAGGACCTTGATGACAATCGATTTGTCATATGCTGTGACCCGTATCTATGACAGCTTTTCCTCGTGATTTTCCGCACTGCTATCACACCCCAATGAAACATGGTGATATGCTAACTCTCAATATCAACCATCCCGTTGTCAATTTCGTGGTAATTATAGGACTAATTTGTTAAAAAATGCGTCAGATACGAACTTGTCTTGCATTTGCGGGGTTCCTAAAAAATTCCTCGTTCTACCATGGTTCTACTCATTTAGGTTCAGACAGTTCTAACGACCGAAGTAATAATTTCAATTTGATGAAGAGGAATACCTGCACATTGCCCATACATTCGAACTTATTTTCATCCTATTTCTAAACTCACGTTGACTTCTCACGAGCCACACGTTTAATAATGATACATTGACGAAAGTAAAATTAATTCAGTATTCTTACCAGATCGTCGGCGATAATTACAATCACATGTGGTGGTCGGTGCCTTCCAGGGTGACTACTTGAATTCGCGTGTTCTTCAGCAAAATTATCAGCGAATACATTGACAAAAAATATCGACAGTATTATACCGGTTATGAAACTAATGCTCGGCATATTTGTCTCTAATTTTCAACCCTATATAATTGAATTTTTATTATTTTCTCGTTTCTGTATAGGAAATAGAACGTGTACAATTCATAAAGGAATAAGTCTGCTTTTCACGATACTATTACAACAAAAGTATCGTCGCGTAACTAAATTTCGAGAAGACAGAAAATAATTAAATCCGATGTCGAACGTGTCTCATACACTAACTATACAGCCATACGGTATAAAAATGACTCCTTATAGGGTTCGTTCTTTCATTATATTGTACCTCTAATGTCATATTGATGATTCGTTATTCGGCAAACCTAGATATAGCACGTAGATCATTGAGACCATGGAGAGGGGATACAGATAGATTTGACTTCTTTTTATCTTCATTTTAGTCATTTTGATTGGCTGGGAAATATATTTCAGACTCACTTGATGTACATCTAAAATTAGATTCTATTTTCAGCTCTCATGCGGGGTCTGCAAAGTTGTACTCGCAAACGATCAACAAATAACATTCGATTGCGTATTTACACTAAATTAAATCATTTCATTCATGTTTCACATCGTTAATTTGATAATGAAAGCTATCATCATCTATAAGGTGTACATCATGAAATCGATGGAACATTTTTGCATTATTCGCGATGTCGTACAGGTGAATTTGCGAACGAGATCATAGGACAGATATCTCAAAGGCCAATAGCTGGGGATCGCCGGTCAAATTTTCAATGTTATGTACTCACACCCCTCTCCTCTTTTGCGACCTCTTGAGGCTTCGACCCACTCGCCTGATATCAAAACAATACCAACGTTTTATAGCGCACCTGATTGCTCTTTTTGACCAAATCATATCTTCCTTATCTGCATAATCTCAATTCAATGATCGCCGTTGCGTTTTGTTTGTGTTGAAATTTTATACATGAAGCAACTTTGTAGAATATCGCACCGAGTACATTCAGAAGAAGGGGTTTACGGCCGATTATCTTCACCGCGACAGAGCTCAGAAGCGGCGTTGGGTTCGCGTATTATCAAATTGCTCTCATATTATGAATATCACAGCAAATGTGAAATCACTTTCGTTATACGAATCGGGGAGGAGCTTCCATCCAAGCGTAATTTTAATCACTTCATTGGTCATTACAGCTACCATCCACGGCGGAATAATTGAGATGGCTGTCGCAAGGATATGTGCCGGAAAACCCACTTTTCAGCCACGAAAAGTTTTCCAAAAGTCATATAATAATTGAGTCATTTTCAAGTTTTAATATTATTTTATTGAATCTGTAATGTCTCAACATTTTTTTTTCATAAAGCAAAATGGCATTACTCGGTGTGTTTGGATACATTATTTGCGTGCTATGAAAAACTGCTGCATGCGTATCATGTTTTCTGTGGATCTAAACCCTGGTGAAATTTGTTCTTCCCGTTCACTGATATGTCAAGGGAGAGACGAACCAAAGAAATTATGAAGAAGTATAAAATTCAAAATTGAGTAGGCTCCTTGAAACGAATTAGCCATTTTTTTACCATTTTTCAGACTGTTGAGACCACAAAAATATACTATATTCGCGCGATATTTTTGAAACCTCAGCTTTCTTCTTTCGATAATAGGATCATGCTGAAGAATTATGAGAGAAAAAGGCACCGATCGAATCAATCATATTTTTTATATGAAATATAAACAGGGCCAAATCTTATTCGATTTCAATCCGTTACATTCAATTTTAGCCCTTAGAACTCACAATAGTCGAACTGTTCGATCTCACCCACGGTAACCATACGCCACCGAAATTCCGTGGGGACGAAGCGGGATCGAATTCTGCTTTAGATTGTGGCATTAAAACGGCATTGTATCGCCTGAAGTCATTTTCCATACGTTCTACGATCTGAAAAAAATTTGAGAAATTCAGTGACGACTAGTAGTTCATTGTTGGTATTTTTCAGATTGACCCATACCTTGGGATGGTTTGCAGAAATATCGACGGTCTCGCAGGGGTCGTTAATCAGGTCAAACAGACATTTGTTGGTGCACCTTACGAATTGATCGAATGGTCGGCAAGAAATTGTGGCCCTATTCCGCAGCTCGATTATCTTCTCCGATGTTACGAAGGCGTTCGAAATACCGGCGATCGCCCTACCGGCGTCGGAGTTCAGAACGGACGTCGGGTCATACGGAGGAACGTCATCGGTTACGCTGTTGTTGCCGTAAAAATCGGGATATTGACTATGATGTCCTGGAAGAAATATAGGTAAATACTGCTCAGTATTGTTCTCTACTGACGAAGTTTCATGTAGCTAATTTTCAGATACCTTTGAGTAGCTTGAATTTTCCGAAAATACCACCCGCGACTTTGGTGACCTCGTTGATGTTCAGAAGCAAGGAATTTCGAGGACTTGCCGATCCGTCTCTGAGAGCAGGCCACTGATTTACCCCGTCGATTTCACCGAGATCGGTTACATTTCCTCCGGCGACGGAATAGATCGTGGGCAGCCAGTCGGTGATGTGCATCAGTTCATCGGAGACTCTCGAAACGTTTTTCAATAAGGGAGAATAAATGCATGCGGACGATCTGACCCCTCCGTCAAACATTGAAAACTTGTACTAAAATCATCGCCACATCAGGTAAATCACGTTACAAATGTGCAGCTAAGATGTTCAAAAAATCGTAGTTACCCCGCGAAAAGGATAATTCGATCCATAATTTCCTCGAAGACCTTCCGGGTGCGCCCCGTTATCCGCGGTAAATATAATTATCGAATTCTCCAGCATCCCTCTGTTCTTAAGAGCTCGAACGGTACGGCCCACTGAAAAGTCCAATCTTGCCACCATCCCTACGAGGAAAAGGATAGTTTCGCTTGAATTTTTAAACATGTAACAATCACAATTTCAACTGTATGCTAACCCTTACCGGCATATTTTCGCCTCGTCATGTCCTTGATGTATCCAAATTTGGCGTTTACTTCGTTAATATCATGGACCTCAACAGGGCTCTCCGGTTCCCCAGTGTGCGGCGCGAGATGAGCGATTTGAAGGTAAAGTGGGTTTTCCACATCGTGGTGGCCTATGATGTTCTCTACTTCCTCTGTAACTATATCTGTGAAATACTTCCTGCTTCTCACGACTTCGGAAGTGTTTCGAGAGTCCCGATGGAGGTCATAACCGGTATCGTTCTAGGGGTGTTCAAGTTTTGCAATTATAAAATCCCCCTCGAAGTCGTTCGGAAATAATCTAGGTAAGATCCTAGATACTACATCGAACAGGACTTACGTTTCGTCTTATTGTGTGATCGAAATACTTGATGTAGGGGTTGTAGTATCCCAAAAATGAGTCGAAACCTCGGCGACACGGCGTGTGGTCTACCGAATAGTAACCGACGTGCCATTTTCCGACTAATCTGGTCGTGTACCCCAAATTTTTCAGGTGGCGTGGGAGCAAAGGGGTTCCCAACGGGATTCCCCAGCGTTCGCCAGCTACCATTGGGAACCCTTGCATTCCTAGGAATTCGTAGTCGAAGGTAATTACTCGAAAAAATTTCAATGATCAAAAAAATTACCACTCCGAATTGGATAACGTCCTGTGAGAAACGCGGTCCTAGACGGTGTACAAGTCGGCTGGACATAGTGTCGGTTCAATGCGATCCCATTCGCTACAAGAGCATCGATGTTCGGAGTAGGTATTTGATTGGATCCATGGAAGCTGACATCGTTCCATCCCTTGTTGAAATTCGAAAAAACATGCGATTCAGTCCGAGGAACATGTCATCGTCATTTTTCACTATATTTGTATAATACCTAGTTTATCATATCTACTCTGACACCGGGTCATTCACGCTATTTGCGATAAGATATTCACCGTATTGGTCCAAAGTCGAGGTTTTCTTTACCTAATCAGGGCCTCCGTAATTCGAACTCGACTCTTACGCGGGGTCGGCTTACCGTTGGGAGGTCCTTTCCAAATGCAACGAGTTGCTTTCCGTAATCGTTTGGCACAAGTTGAGACAGGGTTGTTCTTTGCAATAACCAACCGTTTTTCTCCATAAAAAGGTTTTTGACGACAATTGATTTGTCATTTGCTGTGACCCGTATCTATAACAGCTTTTCCTCGTGATTTTCCGCATTTCTATCACACCCCAATGAAACATGGTGATATGCTAACTTTCAGTATCATCTATCCCGTTGTCAATTTCGTGGTAATTATAGGACTAATTTGTTAAAAAATGCGTCAGATACGAACTTGTCTTGCATTTGCGGGGTTCCTAAAAAATTCCTCATTCTACTCATTTAGGTTCAGACAGTTCTAATGACCGAAGTAATAATTTCAATTTGATGAAGAGGAATACCTGCACATTGCCCATACATTCGAACTTATTTTCATCCTATTTCTAAACTCACGTTGACTTCTCACGAGTAATAATGATACATTGACGAAAGTAAAATTAATTCAGTATTCTTACCAGATCGTCGGCGATAATTACAATCACATGTGGTGGTCGGTGCCTTCCAGGGTGACCATTTGAATTCGCGTGTTCTTCAGCAAAATTATCAGCGAACACATTGACAAAAAATATCGACAGTATTATACCGGTTATAAAACTAATGCTCGGCATTTTAGTCGTCTGATTTGCAACCCTATATAATTGTATTTCTATTATTTTCTCGTTTCTGTATAGGAAATAGAACGTGTTCAATTCATCAAGGAACAAGTCTGCTTTTCACGATACCATTACAACAAAAGTATCGTCGCGTAACTAAATTTTGAGAAGACAGAAAATAATTAAGTCCGATGTCGAACGTGTCTCATACACTAACTATACAGCCATACGGTATGAAAATGACTCCCAATAGGGTCCGTTCTTCCATTATATTGTACCTCTAATGTCATATTGATGATTCGTCATTTCGCAAACCTTGATTTAGCACGTAAATAATCGAGACTGTGGAGGGGAGGTACAGATAATTTTTACATCTCCTTATCTCCATTTCACTCAACTTCATTGATATATTTCAGACTTACTTAATGTACATCTAAAATTAGATTCTATTTTCAGCTCTCATGCGGGGTCTGCAAAGTTGTACTCGCAAACGATCAACAAATAACATTCGATTGCGTATTTACACTAAATTAAATCATTTCATTCATGTTTCACATCGTTAATTTGATCATGAAAGCTATCATCATCTATAAGGTGTACATCATGAAATCGATGGAACATTTTTGCATTATTCGCGATGTCGTACAGGTGAATTTGCGAACGAGATCATAGGACAGATATCTCAAAGGCCAATAGCTGGGGATCGCCGGTCAAATTTTCAATGTTACGTACTCACACCCCTCTCCTCTTTTGCGACCTCTTGAGGCTTCGACCCACTCGCCTGATATCAAAACAATACCAACGTTTTATAGCGCACCTGATTGCTCTTTGTGACCAAATCATATCTTCCTTATCTGCATAATCTCAATTCAATGATCGCCGTTGCGTTTTGTTTGTGTTGAAATTTTATACATGAAGCAACTTTGTATAATATCGCACCGAGTACATTCAGAAGAAGGGGTTTACGGCCGATTATCTTCACCGCGACAGAGCTCAGAAGCGGCGTTGGGTTCGCGTATTATCAAATAGCTCTCATATTATGAATATCACAGCAAATGTGAAATCACCTTCGTCATATGAATCGGGGAGGAGCTTCCATCCAAGCGTAATTTTAATCACTTTATTCGTAATAATTATTGGTTCAATAATTGAGACGGCTGTCGCAAGGATATGTGTCGTAAAACCCACTTTCCAGCCACGACGTGCTCGCCACATTTATGGTTCCTCCACCGCACAGCGATTTCTATCGACACCTCATTGTGACCACCTTCTTAATTAATTAACTGCAAACGGGCAAAGCTTATTTTGGTAGTCTAAAAGGATGATGGATTCGACAATTTGAAGAATGAAAAATTGATTTTGAAGAATTTTTCATCGATCTATCCCACCAATTCATTGACTCATTCTACTGAAGATGAATATCGAGGTATAGTTCTTTGCTACGTCTCATTAAAAATTCATTATTGTTTCATCGTTACATAATGTGTGAATTTATTCATCATGATCAATGTATCGTAACCCCAGTTACTGCGCTGATGAAATCAAACGACCTTTTGATCTAAAAAATGAATCAAGTCATATCCAATCCGATTCCAACCGTTTTACTCAATCCTAGCCCGTGGAACTCACAATAGTCGAACTGTTCGATCTGACCCACGGTAACCATACGCCACCGAAATTCCGTGGGGACGAAGCAGGATCGAATTCTGATTTAGATTGTGGCATTAAAACCGCATTGTATCGCCTGAAGTCATTTTCAATACGTTCTACGATCTGAAAAAAATTTGAAAAATTCAGTGACGACGAATAGTTGATTGTTGGTATGTTTCAGATTGACCCATACCTTGGGATGTTTTGCAGAAATGTCGACGGTCTCGCAGGGGTCGTTAATCAGGTCAAACAGACATTTGTTGGTGCACCTTACGAATTGATCGAATGGTCGGCAAGAAATTGTAGCCCTATTCCGCAGCTCGATTATCTTCTCCGATGTTACGAAGGCGTTCGAAATTCCGGCGATCGCCCTACCAGCGTTCGAGTTCAGAACGGATGTTGGGTCATACGGAGGAACATCATCGGCATCGGCTACGCTGTTGTTGCCGTAAAAATCGGGATATTGATTCTGATGTCCTGGAAGGAGTTTAGGTAAATACTACCTAGTAGTGTTTTCCGCAAATGAAGTTTCATGTGCTTAATTTTTAGATACCTTTGAGTAGCTTGAATTTTCCGAAAATACCACCCGCGACTTCGGTGACCTCGTCGATGTTCAGAAGCAAGGAATTTCGAGGACTTGCCGATCCGTCTCTGAGGGCAGGCCACTGATTTACCCCATCGATTTCACCGAGATCGGTTACATTTCCTCCGGCGACGGAATAGATCGTAGGCAGCCAGTCTGTGATGTGCATCAGTTCATCGGAGACTCTCGAAACGTTTTTCAGTAAGGGAGAATAAATGCACGCGGACGATCTGACCCCCCCGTCAAACATTGAAAACTTGAGCTGGAATCATCGCCACGTCAGGTACATCACATTACTAATGTTTAGCTAACATGTTCAGGAATTCCTAGTTACCCCGCGAAGAGGATAATTTGATCCATAATTCTCGTGAAGACCTTCCGTTTGCGCCCCATTATCCGCGGTAAATATAATTATCGAATTCTCCAGCATCCCTCTGTTCTTGAGAGCTCGAATGGTACGGCCAACTGAAAAGTCCAGCCTTGCCACCATCCCTACAACGAATCAGAGAATCTCGCTTGATTTTTTAAATATGCAACAATCACAATTTGAACCAAAATGCTAACCCTTACCGGCATATTTTCGCCTTTTAATGTCCTTTATGTATCCAAATTTGGCGTTTACTTCGTGAATATCATGTACTTCAACAGGATTTTCCGGTTCCCCACTGTGCGGTGCGAGATGAGCGATTTGAAGATAAAGTGGATTTTCCACATCATGGTGGCTTATGATGTTCTCTACTTCCTCTGTGACTATATTCGTGAAATACCTCCTATTTCTCACTACCTTGGAGGCATTTGGGCAGTCTCGATGAAGGTCCTGACCGGTTTCGTTCTAGGGGTGTTTAAATTCCGCGATTACAAATCCTTTCTCCGTGGGACGGGAAAAGACTAGGTAAGACTGTAGATACTATATTGAACAGGACTGACGTTTTGTCTTATTGTGTGATCGAAGTACTTTATGTAACCGCTGTAGTATCCCAAAAATGAGTCGAAACCTCGGTGACACGGCGTGTGGTCTACCGAATAGTAACCGACGTGCCATTTTCCGACTAATCTTGTCGTGTACCCCAAATTTTTCAGGTGGTGTGGGAGCAAATGGATTCCCAACGGTATTCCCCAGCGTTCGCCAGCCATCAGCGGAAACCCTTGCATTCCTAGGAATTTGTGATCGAAGGTAATTATTGTAAAAGAATTCAATGATTGAAAAAATTACCACTCCGGATTGGATAACGTCCTGTGAGAAACGCGGTCCTAGACGGTGTACAAGTCGGCTGGACATAGTGTCGGTTCAATGCGATCCCATTCGCTACAAGAGCATCGATGTTCGGAGTAGGTATTTGATTGGACCCATGGAAGCTGACATCGTTCCATCCCTTGTTAAAATTCAAAAAGCATTCAATTCATTCCGAGGAACGTGTAAATAAACGTATGCCCAGGCTATGGCAAAACGGGCTTGTTAATATTGATGTAATATCATCGTTATTTTTCACCATATTAGTATAATGTCTAGGTTATCATATCTACTTTGCCACGGGGTCATCCAGGCTCTTCGCGATAAGATAATTATTAAGCAAATAAGAGTTCAGACAGTGCTAATCACTGATCAACGCACGTATATTCCATTTCCGCTAACCTTGGGCTGCAAATGATAAAGAAGTTTTTTACCAGCCTTTGACACAGCAATGTCAATTTTTCCACTGAAGTAACAATTTTAATTAAAAAAAAAAAAAAAAAAATTAGTATCAATTAACTTCGAAAGACGCATTTGAGCAATGTTCATTCGAAATAACACGCATATTTTTCGATAATATCGATTAACATCAAGTTATATTTTTCCAGAGCGACAAGGAAAACATTTACATTTCCTATTTATTCGACCTTATCTTCATCTTATAACTATACTCACGTTAACTACTCATGAGCCACATGTCTAATTATGATATGTTGACGAAAGTGAAATTCATTCAGTATTCTTACCAGATCGTCGGCGATAATTACAATCACATGTGGTGGTCGGTAACTTTCAGCGTGACTACTCGAACTTGCGTTTTCTTCACCAAAATTATTAGCGAATACACTGACAAAAAATGTCGACAGTATTAAACCGGTTATAAAATTAATGCACGGCATTTTTGTCGTCCAATTTTCAACCCTTTATAATTGAATTTTTATTATTTTCTCGTTTTTGTATAGGAAATAGAACGTGCACAATTCATAAAGGAATAAGTCTGCTTTTCACGATACTATCACAATACAAGTATCGTCGCGTTACTAACAATAAATTTCGAGAAGACAGAAAATAATTAAGTCCGATGTCAAACGTGTCTCATACACTAACTATACAGCCATACGGTATGAAAGTGACTCTTGATAGGTCTCGTTCTCTTAATATATTCTACCTCTAATGCAACATTTAATGATTTAGCCTTTCGTAAACCTTGATGTTGATGTATGCCATAGAGACTGTGGAGGGGAGGTACAGATATTTTTCTTTTTTTTATCTTTCTTTCACTCAACTTGATTGGCTCGAAAATATATTTCAGATTAACTTTATGCACTTTTAAAATCAGAATATATTAATTGTTTTCCTATGAGGCCTGCAAAGTTGTACTCGCACACGAACAACAAATTCCATTCGATTGTGTATTAATACTAAATTGAATAATTTCATTCATGTTTTACATCGTTATTCTGATTATGGAAGCTATCAGAATCTATAAGGTGTACATCATGTCGTACAGGTGTTGTATGTCGGCGTAAGATAATTAATAATATATTTACAAAAGTGAATGTTTTTATAGGTGTTTTTTTTACATACGTGGCATACAGATGCATTTGCTAACAAGCTTATAAAAGCTACTTTTAAGAAAGGGTTGAAATTCTGGCGTAATACATAATTCTATGTTTTAGTATTTATCATAAATAACGTATATAACAGTAAGTAATAAAATCCTCCGACGTAACTATCTCGGTATACATATAGGTAAGTCGTACACAATAATTATTAATGTAATTATAATCTAATCGTCATCGATGAAATTAATTTCCACCAGGTCCTCCTCATCTTCATCTCCGTCTTCTTCTCCGCCTTCGTTCTCAACCTTCTCCCTATCTTCAACCTGGCTGTTGTCATCCACCGCTCCGTCATTCTTCTGGCAATTTTTACCGCTGTGCCAGTAAAACGTAGCGGCAGTATTTTTCGGGGGAAATGTGTCTTTCAGTCAAAGAAATGCCCTCAATCCAACTATCAGCAGTACCATACCGATGTGGGCGCAAACTGCCAATGTGCTTACAGCTGTCGCAGCATTTGTAAAAGCATACAACATCGCTTCAGGACTAAGCCAAGGCTCCCACGTCCCATTGAAACTACGTGGATCCGCGTGCCAGTCCACAGGCATCAAGGCCTGTTTGGTTAGCACGTTTCCATGTTGCTCCAGAAACAGATCCAACTGCGTTACCATCTAAAACGAGAAGAAAACTAGGTGAGGTGTGCCTTGGAATGACAAGTCTGGGACGTCGTTGTCCGGACACGAATATACCTTTTGATAATCTTTAGCGATATTTTTCGTTTCGCAGGGATCGTTGACGATGTCAAAGAGGCACTCGGTTTCGTTACAGGCGTCAAAATTTCCACGGCGCAGCTGCCCTGAGTACCCGCTGCATTCGACACTCGCCTTCAATCGAAGAACGACCATTGCACTGGGTTGAGTAACCGGACCTCCTAGATATGTAGTGATACTTTTCGAGACGGTACTACCAAGGACCAAGGTTGTATTGTACGGTAAATTCTCCAGGTAGCGACCAGACTCGCCGTGGTAACCATCGTAGTAACCCCGGCTGTAAGATCCTGGAGAGAATTGAAATTTACAAGTTGTTTTATTTTATTCATTTACCAATCATCGCGACGAATGCAACGAACCTCGAAGAAGTTTGAATCTTCCTTGAATCGCAGCTTCTGTTCCCGACACTTCGTCGATGTTTAAAAGCATCGTGTGCCTGGTTCCAGCGCGACCTTCACTCAATGCCGGCCACTGATTCACCCCATCCAGGTCGCCCAGGTCCCTCAGATTGCCCCCAGCAGCGGCGTAGAGTGTTGGCAGCCAGTCCGTCATGTGAATGAGTTGCTCCGAAACACGCGTCGTTTCGTAAAGACGCGGAGACCAGACGGCAGCTACCCCTCTAACTCCACCCTCGTACAAAGTGTACTTAGTCTGTTGAGTATGGGATTAATGAATTTTATTAATCCAGTTCGATAATTTCGGAGAGCTAATTAATATTATGATTTATTCAGATTGGCATCGCTTACACCCCGTAACGGCCAGTTGGAACCCCAATTTCTAAATTTTCCGACGGGAGTCGCCCCGTTATCGGTGAGGAACAGAATCAGTGAGTCTTTCAGCAAACCCTTAGAACCAAGAGAGGCTACCACACGTCCAACGGAATCGTCGAGGCGCGTCACCATGGCTACGGTATATCGAATAGGTATATTTTACGTTAATTCTTGCTTGAATAGAAATTACTTTTCTTGAATTACACAACTTACCGGCGAATGTTCGTCGATTTGGTTCCCGAATGTGATAAAATTCATCGCTCCTCAAATCGCGCATAGGAACTTCAAGAGGTGGATGAACAGCCAGATGGGAAATCTGCAGGTAAAGGGGCCGCATTGGATCGTGGGAGTCGATGATTCTCAGCGCTTCTTCGGTGAAAAGATCTGTGGCGTATTCGCCCTGGTCTCTCCAGGCCGGATCACTTCCTCGATGCATATCGAACCCGCTTAAATTCTGCGCAAGTATGGACCAAGTAATTTCGATATTTATAACGTACTCGAAATGTTATCACCGACGATAACAATCGACAGTAGTTATTACCCCTTGCTCGTACTTGTAGTCATAATAAGTAATGTGGCTGTTATAAAAACCAAGGAAAGAATCAAAGCCTCGATGCAACGGCGTGTGCTGCGGCGTGTGATATCCGACGTGCCATTTTCCAATTAATCTTGTAACGTAACCGAGTCCTTGAAGATGTTCGGGAAGGGTGCGAATCTCTAGAGGAATACCACGTGGTTCTCCAGCCTTTATTCCGGCGCCCTGCATCCCTGATGAAAGAGAAATCTCAATCAAGAGAAGAAAAAAACGGAGCGTCGCTGGGCCGTGGAATTAAAGATTTCCAAAATAAATAAAATCACAATCGGAAAACTCACCCATACGGATGGGATACCGCCCCGTTAGAAATGCCGCTCTTGAAGGCGTGCATGAAGGCAAAACGTAGTGTCTATTCAAAATCACCCCATTGTAGGCAAGGGCGTCTATGTTTGGTGTCGGTATTTGGTTTGAACCGTGAAATCCAACATCATTCCATCCCTAAAATATTTATTAATGAATCGTAACCACTGGATGTTATAGTTGAGAAGCATTTTCGACCGTATACTGCGCTGGTTCAACGCGGTGCTTAAGGTAGAATGCCATGAGCATAGATAGGAGTATACTAGACTTCCGGGTTAGATTGGAAGTGGATTATCTACGAATGAAATCAGTCGGAGGTCATCATAACAGCTCGGAAGGGTAAATATCCGCGATGAAGGGGTGGATACAAGGCGTACGGTATAATTACGTAACCCGACTGAATTTCATCATCACTTTGCACAGGAATTTTATTTGTTTGGTTCTCCGTGAGTCAGCCGACCGTGTGTCTGCATCCTCGTTTCTCGTCGTGGTGCACGTGCCTCCTTTGGGCCCCGGCGTGGGCGGTTCTGTGTAAAGTAGTGGAAGCGTCTGCGGCTTAGCAGATAATTGTCTTAACTCGGCGTGCATTGTTAATCCGAGTCGAGTGGTGCCACGTGCCCACTAACCCGAGCCAACCGACCTCCCTGCATAATATCTCAGGGAATATTAAGCCGGACGACGTATGAAATAACGAAGCTATAATCCACCAATACCACCGCCGCAGTTTACATGTTCATCTTGATAAACGGACTGACACCTGTTGTCTGAGAAACAACGCTCAATTTATCCTAATCTAATTATTACGCGGACCAGTTATTTGTCCGTGAAAAATTTCCTCCCTCCCTTCTCGACGGTGCAAGAAAAATGAAAATTAGACCTTAGATGGATGAATGAAAGGATGGATTTCCTTCGCTACGAGCAGACAGCTTAAGTGGCTCAGACACATTTCACCTCTTCTCGCGTCGTAATTTCCTTAATTACATCATTTATCGCGACGAGAATTGGGGAGTAACGTTAGACTTTGAAACTTGATACATGTGTGTCTCACATAACTACGCATGGCGTATTTTCGATATACGTATAGGTGATAGATATGTATAGGAGTGCACGCGCTAATTACCTACGAGCGTTCATTTCTAGGCGGTGATATACTAATGAGAATCAATTGACGAGGAGCCCCGGAACGAATGATAGCAGCGATCCCGCCTCTGCATTTGAGAATTGATGGTATAATTTTGACCTATTGACGATCATTCAATTTTTGCAGGCGATTTAAATCAACCATTTTTTACGATGAAAAAATGAACCCTTTCCAATCGGCTTACCAAATCATCGGCCATTATTACGATGATGTGAGGTGGTGTCTGGTACTCCTTCGGCTCGCGGGTATAATGTTCCCGAGTGTGGTCACAGGCGACGTACGCGCCCAACAGGAGAGCCAAGCTGGCAACGAGGAATCGCATCACCATTTTGGAAAATCCAACAGCAATTGAATCACCCCTTACCGAAGCGTAAGGGTAAGGGAATGTCTTCCGTCTTCGCCGTTAAAAGCTCGGGTAAAAAAAAATTCACTAACAATAAATTTAATTTCTTCCCCCTTTAACTTTGAGAGTGTTGTTGTTAGACACCGCAAAATGAGATCACAATTCTCCACAAGGACTCTCGTCGGATTTATAGACTTGGTCAACGCATCTCGTGCAACCGCAAAGACCAGAAAGTTCTTTGGAAAGGGTTTCTCAGCTTATATAGGCCGGCTAACTGGGTAAAGTATACGTATGAACGTATGAATGAACTCTGCAAACTGAGACGAGGGGGTAAAAGAGAAGAAGATGAAAAGAGGCTGGGCTCATGCGTCTAATGAGTATGACAATCAGCGAAATACGTGCTCCGGTGTTCCGTTAGCTTCATTGGACATATACGTGCAACCCGAGACCCGCGTCCTTCTCTTTGCTTTTTCTCCCATTAATCTGAATACTCCTTTTTTTTTCATAATTATATTTTATTTCTCTTTTCTTATTACGTTGCCACAGCGTAATCGGTATTTCAGGAATTTGAAAACTTGACTCATCTTCACGGAATCGGAGATACGCACGTTAGGATCCTACCATTTTTATTTATACAAGAGCATGCTTTTTGTTCCTTCTTTTCTTGACCATCTTAGGGTCGACGCTGCGGCAAATTTATGTATAATTATCGTAATCATCGGGACGAAATTTTCTCACGACTTTATATTGTACACTCACGGCTACAATTTGTAAATTATGCTTACATCATGTTTCACAGAATATCTTAATTGAGATAAGAAGAGCACCTTTGCACTCTGTTTTTGTTTGTCATTATAGATGTGTATGTGCCAGGAGCAGCTGTAATGCGCAAATCGTACATTTGGCCACCTGCCAAAAAGTATTCCTCGACTGCAACACGTCGTGGATATCTCCTGAAATGGAAATTGGTAAATAATGTAAATTCGACGTTTAATTTCTTAAGTAAATAATATCACATCTTAATGAAGGGAAATGGCATCCATTGTTTTGAACCATAGGTCAAGTAGTGTTAACTTAGGGATACCAATTACATTATTCAGTATTTCCTCGTCGGATCGTTCGAGACATCCGCTGCTCAAAGTTACCTTGTAAGTTTCACGGCCAGATAAACACTTCACATAAACAACAGCCAGAATATCGCGACTGTTATTGTAATGCTGAAATATCCAGAAAAGCCTTAATACTTCAATGAGTTTAATTACCGGCTCGAAAAGTTTTCTCCGGCCGTAATTTGGAAGCTTTTGAGAGAATCAATTCCAAGATTCTAAATCGTGGTAAACCGGGCGTAAATTTGGTGTCAAAAGATCACGAATGTTTGGGTGGAACAGAAAAATGTGTAAAGATCTAATCAAATATCCAAATTGAAAAGAAAATATACATCAGTGAGCAAACATCATTATTTAATACGCCGACAATGGAGCACGCGGTAGGATCTGTCGACGAAATTTTAATTTGAATAGGTTGGCATAAAGCTCGCGAGAGAGAGCTTTACCACCGCGCGATCGCGGCAGCTGATTCAACCGTTATACTTCGTCTGCTACAACAGGTGACGACGAAATGTCAAAATTAAAAACAAAAATCGTCGGAGATTCAGAAGATTAAAAGAGAGTTGAGGATAATAACTTACCAATGTTTACGACCAAGCAGAAACTCATAGAACGGACAGGGAAAAATAAAATTGGCCGATTTGAATTCCTCAAACTCCTCGTCGAGGAATTCAGAACGTCGAAATCAAAAGGTAACCAAACCTCATGAGACTTTACGTGTAGATTGTTACCGGATTGGTGTTTTCAATTTTTCTCAGAAGCAAAGACTCAAGTCTTAGCTAATTTGGCAAATTTTGCCTATGATCCTTTAAACTACGAGTATCTCCGTCAACTACGAGTCATCGATCTTTTTCTCCACTTACTTTCCGGAGATAATAAGGAATTCGTTCGCTTTGCTATTGGAGGGATCTGCAATTTGTGTTTAGGTAATGTTATTATCTAATTAAAATATTCTCGGAACAATCCACTATTGGGAGTTATTGATTCACTATTTATTGATCTTCTTAATTCCAGATCCAGAAAATAAAGAATACATCAACCATAGCCATGGTCCACAGATAATATCTTCCCTTTTAACATCCACTGACGAAGAAACTATTTTATCGGTCATTACCACGCTGATGTTCTTAATGACCCCAAATTCCAATCCGCTTATAAACAGCCCCGAGACTATACACTCTATGTTATGTTTCTCAGAGGATTCAAACCCAAGAATACGAAATTTAGCCTCAATATTTCTCAAGGACTACTGTTCTGAGGTAGAAGTTGAAAAAGTTAAACTTAATCCGCCCGCTATATCAGTGTCTGAAATTCCACTGCCACGCTAGAGAGATTGTGTAATTCTCATAATGAGCCTCCAAATGAGTAGCAAGCTGCTGGGCTCCTGTGGAAGGCTGAAAAAATATTACTGTACAAAAATTTCAATAGGTTCTATAGTGGTAGGTAATTTAAAAAATTTGAAGGTGGGCAATCGCGTTCGAGTGTCGAAGCTGATAACCGAATATGAAATTCTAAAGTTTGCCGACCTTACCCTAGACTATAATCCAATTCATATCACCTCTCAAAAAAAAATCGTTCATGGTGCATATCTCAATGGTTTAGTTTCTGGAGTGATTGGTACAAAATTGCCAGGTGCTGGAACGATAGTTGTCGAACAGCTCCTTAGATTTCCTAATCCCTGTTATGCCGGCGACACCATTGAGATTACGGTAGAAGTGGTCAGCATCAGAAAGATTATAAAGTGCAAGTATAAATGTGTAGCCAATATGGAGAGATTAGTTCTAGAAGGAGAGGCAAAACTCATATTGGGGGAATCAACTATACAAAAAATCGGTACAGGAAAATAGACGTTTTTTCACATCAATATGTAGGTGAAGCAATCAAGTAATTGTAACTTTTTAAAGATTAAAGTAGTGAATATTTTGACTAAAACAGACAGAGTTTTTCATTTTGTTACTCATTTTGTTATAGTAGTGAGTGGATGAATCATGCTGAAATATTGGCAATGCTGCAACCTAAGGTATTTTGCCTAGCAAGCATTTTTTTTTTTGTCCTCAATGTATTCGTCAATGTCAGCAATATTGCGATATTCTTAAGAATTCTTGCAATATAACAATTCAAGCATATATCTAGACCTCCGTTGAAGTGATTCTTTTTGTCATTGTTCAACCTGCTGCTGTTCAACTAACGAGAAGCTTTCTGCTAGGTGAGTGTTGTCAATAAACTAAATTATTCGTTCACGCTTTTCGATGCTTTTCTCTGAGACATTTTCATAAAACATTACCCATAAATTCACTCTTGAAAATTCATTTTCAACACTCTCTTCAGTATTTTTAACAATTTTTGGTTCACAGTTCAACATGCAAGTAGGAATCCTAATAGCATTGTTGTGTATGGGACACATCTATGCTTCTGAAACTACGAACGAACCAGGAACATGCTCAGCTTCTGATGCTCCCACAACTGAAAGTCCGATTGGCTGCGTATGTGGGGTATTCTTGAGCGGACAGTTCAAAAAAAACAGCAAAGACCAACCCAAGGGCAACCCAGCTATGCTTCATGAACATCCTGACACTTTTCCTTGCACTATTGTTGGCAACAAACTATGCACCAATAAGTGCCTTGATACTGTGAGTCTCACATTCCATTGCCTTCTGCATTTTAACTAACATCCTAATTATTACATATTGTTTAAGCCTCATTCTATCAACTGTGCTGATAGATGATAAAACTTTCGATACTATCAAATTACAGATTGTGAAGTATTTGCCAAACAGTCCAGCTATTCTCTGCGGATCTATCGATCGTGATTGTCACAAAGAGAGGGTGAGTTTTTAGCCTCAGATAATAGTCAATTATAGTCTTGCTCCTAATTACTTTTTTGATCTATCTTCATCTTGTATTCTTCAAGTATTTAAACTTTCTTGATCCATGTTTGGATTTTTTTCCAGGCGTACCTATTCATAAAAAATTGCAAGGATGAATGGATGAATACTAATCTCTCAGCTGGACGAGAATATTGCTGTAAGGATGGATTACCGTACAAGTGTCCAATACTCAGTTAAGAAATTATCAGATTTTACAAGATATTACTCATGCGCTTACTGTTTCGATGTTGTCTGGGACATGACACATTTTTTCTCTAAAATTTGAGCCGTTATTACTATGACTCTCTTAAACTTCCCGCCCTGATCTAAATATAGCTAGAGATGGTGTGGCTTGAGTTTTATTTCTAAACAAGATTCAGCATTACATTTCTATTAATAGAATTGACGATGTCATGTATCCATTTATTACCATAAAATTTTACCACCCCCCACTAGACGCCAATATTCACATAATTTTAATATCACAAAGTCAAATCACCTCTTAACGGCATAAGACTTAATTGACAATTAAACAGGTCAAGAGCATTCAGTAGGGCCTAGGGAACGAGGGCATATTTTATTTCTAATTTTAAGTTGGTCACAACGGACTTGCAACGGTTATCTCAGTCAATGTACATTGCAGTACTTGGTTGAATTTATTTCTTATTGTTTACAATCGAATAAAGCTTGATGAATAATCAAGATAATATAGTAATGAGTGGTTTAAAATGATCAAACTATCAATAATCTGTTCACTGCATATTGTTACCAAAAAGACAACTAAATAAAGTTTTAAACAATGTGTGCCAAACTACTGGCATGTCCGTTATGTTCTCAGCCTGCGTTCTTGACATTGGATGCTCTACGCTCAGGACTTATTAGCGTAGCTACACGTCCCCTCGCTTGTCCAGTCTGCAATGAAATATTACTTGGTGTTGACAAACTGACAATCCATTTATTTAGTCATACTATTAATTTATCTGACGATGGACGAGTTAACACTGATCATACAAAGATCATGGAAGGAAATTCTTCCACTGTTGCTGAAGACAAAGTTGATAACAGTCAGATGATATCTACTCAATCTTTGAACGTATCACACAAGGAATGCGCTAAAGTGAAATCATTTAGGCAAAATGATGTTATCACATTTGGGCCGCAGGTTACTTCCATAATTGCCAAAACCCCTCTGTGCAAAATAGCTAACATTGGAAGTGCTTGTTTTACAAAAGATGGGACTTCGAGCACAAGTTCCCAAACTTGTGGAGAAGATCAAAATCAGTGCAAAGATATTTTGACAGACCAAATTATATTTGTACAGAGTGCAAAACAACTACATCAAGTTTCAGATCGAAAAAGAAACAAATTTTGTGGTGATAAGATTTACTCTCAGAACACGCCACAAAAAGGATTAGCAAATGTCAAATACGAATGTCAACCGAAACAGGATAAGCGAATGTCGTTACAGTATACAGAGGAGGCTGATAAAACCGAACAAGTTCAGTTGGAGTGCGTTGAAAATTTATCCAAACACTCAGAAAAGTCCATAGAAAGTTACACCAAGAGTATACTGCAATTTCAACCAATCTGGGTAGAAAACTCTCAACCGGAAATTCCCAAGCAGAATATTTTCATCCACACAAGTAATGCAGCACAGGGACAACCAAGTCATCAAATAGTTACGATACCGCCAAAAACCATTACCAGTAACAAAGAAGGTTCACTCCAGCCGACGGCTACATCAGCTTGTCTCCTTGCCTCGGATAATTCATGCATTGAATTCTCTGTGAGCGTGGGTCAGAAATGTATTGAAACTAAAAATTCGACAACTGAAACAAAGGGCTTAAAAAATCACCAGCAAAACTTGAACCAAAACCATGTCTTGCCCCAGCTCAAAGCATTCAAAGCTCTTGCTACTAAAGAGAAGACACAACGGTGTGATGTCTGTGCATTTTATTTCTCAGATCCAAATATATTAACCCTTCACAAGCAACTGGTTCACATGATAAATGAAAAAGATATGCACAAAAAACCTGAAGATTTGCTGAAAAGCTACCCCTGCCACTTGTGCCCAAAAGTTTTTAAAATGAAAGGGAGTCTCATGGTTCACATGAGGGTAGCTCACATCGGTTATAATCTAGGTAAGAATAGTGTTTACCACAATCTATGGAAGCAACAATCAAGTGGTAATAAATTAAAAATCTGATTCAGGCTTGTTGCCCAAGGAGGGAGACCCTCTACGGATTCCTGGGGAACACGGGTACAATTGCCCAACGTGTGGTAAGAGCTTCAAGAAGGTAAATTTTTCGATATAAACCTAGAAGATCCGATAAAGTGCAGTGAGTTCATAAATCTTATTTATTGTTTGCAGGAGCAGCACGTCACACAGCACCTAAAGACCCATGAAGGGAAACAGTGGGAATGCGATGTATGCAGTAAAATGTTCACAACAAAATATTTTCTCAAAAAACACAAAAGATTACACTCTGGGGAAATGCCGTACAAATGTAACATCTGCGACAAGACATTCACGTTCCAGCAATCTTATCACAAGCACAGGCTTTACCACAAAGATGACAAGCCCCATGCATGTTCTACTTGCGGTAGATCTTTCAAGGAACTTTCAACACTCCATAATCATGAGCGAATACACACAGGGGAAAAGCCCTTTGCCTGTGAGACATGTGGTAAGAAATTATAATCACGAAAGACCTATACATACTGTGTGCGCTAGTTTTTAAT
Organism: Athalia rosae; assembly: GCF_917208135.1. Classification (NCBI taxonomy): domain Eukaryota; kingdom Metazoa; phylum Arthropoda; class Insecta; order Hymenoptera; family Athaliidae; genus Athalia; species Athalia rosae. The sequence continues at coordinate 15,073,426 of NC_064032.1, read as the reverse complement.
GAAGTACTTTGCTTTGTGATTGATTTCAGTTATTATACTAACAGTGCATAATACCGATTATGTTGCTCACATGTGTTTGATCCTAATGCAAAATGGCGTGATGCATGTTCTAATTGTAAATTGGTGAGTTCATTTCTTCTTTACTATTGATGTGCTCAAATCAAGTATTTGTAACTTGTATTCCAGTCATGGATGATTTATACAATTTTAGGAAAATGCTTTCGACAACGAGTTTCCTACTTAGTTCATCGACGCATCCACACTGGAGCTATGCCCTACAAGTGCACAGCCTGTGGAAAAAACTTCAGATACAAAGTAATGAGTTTTTGCTGATCAGCCAATGACCCAGATTTAGTGCTGGTATAATCTTTGTATTTTCCTTTTCATGGCTAGGTGAGCCAAAGAACACACAAATGTACTGCCCAACCACCTGGTACGGTCATACGTCAGTCAAGTGATTTGGTACAGCGTTTGCTGCAAGTGTCGCAATCAAAAAATGCGAACACAGAAGAGAGCAATGAAGCTGTGTTATCCCAGGACACAGAATCTGCAGGGTGCATTCCAAACGAGGAAAACCGTTACATTTTAGTAGTGGACAACCAAGGACAACATATTCTTACGAGACAATCTGAAGTACCGAAAAAAACTACTGAAAGCGAAATGAAATCGTCCAGCTTGGGTTTGCAGAAATATGAAGATGAAGGAAATGATGAGACATTTATCCAGGACTTATGGGGTCATAACATTTTAAATGGCACAACCCTGAAAGATTCCATCGAGATTTCGATTAAAAATGGCCTGAACGAAGAACAGCATTCACAATCAGATGGAAACAATGACTTCTTTTCTATGGTACTTTCGCCACCAGAAAATGAGATTCAATCTCCATCAAGTGAAATGGAACACCTGAGGCTTTCGTCACCAATGGGCAATGAAAATATGTTGGATTTAACAAAGCCAGTGGGCACACAATCAACAGACAACTTTGAGTGTGGAAACAGTCAGCCAATAATACACCAAAACTTGAGTCGTGATAACAGTAGAGTTGCTACCCTGCTGCCTACGATCAACGAAGAATCCTTAAAGCAATTACTCTATGGTTCTGAAGATAGGCAGTAATAGTACAATTGTGAGTAGAAATTCTGCAAAATTTATTTGCGACGTTCTTAGATCAGTAATTATGAGCCGGACAAGAAAAAATAAACAAATGTACTTTACTTTTATATGCTTGGGCAGATCTGCTTCTTTTATTCATTCGAATGCTGTTGAATGTAATTCGATACATGTACTATAAAGGAATTATTTCTTTTACGGTTGGACGTTAATAGGATAATTCAAAGATAACATAGATAAGACCAAAAATTTCATTTCATATTTTATTTTTTTGGTCGACGTTTCTTTTTTTGTTCTCTTTTCCCTTTCGGATTCCCAGGCAAGTCAGGACAGGAGCTGGGGACCGCTTGTACAAGGACAACCGCTTGCTAAGGGTCAATGCCATTGCAGGCGCCGTCGCCCGACGAAGAAGAGACAGAACGACAAGAGGATCGAAGAAAACAAGAATGAACGCTAATGTTGGATTTGAATAACCGCCATTTTCTATGGCGCGCATGCGTCAAAGGTAGTATCGAGGATTCGGGTAGGCAGATCACTATTCTGTGGTTTCACCTTTGGCTTGACATAGAATTTGACAGTTCGTAGTTCATAGTGGCAACTTGAGGATGTGTGCAGGAATTTGTATTTGATTTATAGGGGCAATGTCGGTGTTAGTCAAAATTTGTTGGACTCGACATCAATCGGACTATAACGAAAGAAGTGTGCGACCGGGCCCAGAATGTTCTCTGAGAGAGCTAAAACCTAACCTTGAACCATTCTAGATTGAATTTTGCTGCCCGAACCATCGAGAATAGAAACTAATTTCGTTTCGTAAATATCTCGATAGCAGACGACGCTCCGATCGACTTGACAGCACACTCCGTTTTCACGTGTCTACTTGCGCATCTCATTGCATAACTGAGAAACTGAGGTCCGAGTTCCTGGGAGGAGCTCTCCTTTTTGGTGAGTAATAATTGATAGATATTTAAAGAAATAATCCTGATACTTGTATGCAAAAATATAGGGGTTGATCAGCTAGTTGAGATCGTCGAAAACTCGGCGGATCAGTTGATTAGCGACAAGCTGTTTTGACACTATAGCAATTCGAGACCTTGTCGAGTTTTATCAGTATCCAATTGGTGATGAGAAAACAACCCCACCGTCCAATCGGCGCGAATCTTTGTTGGTTGAGGTTCCATAAGAAACTTAGCAGTGGGCACCACAGCTGTTAGAAAATAAACCGTGCTCAGACAGCGTTGGGTACGATCAAAATTTTGCCACAATAACGTAACCCCTTTGGAACCCTTTGAAAAAATAAATTCCGTATAATGTCATCAGGCTTGAATTATCTTGAGCCAGAACCTGCGGCCATTATACACCTAGACGTGCTAAAGACGTAATTTTTCGACGGTAAAAAGTGACGTAAATTCTCACGGGGCGGAGCGTTCAAGCTTCCAATCCTAACCAACCCAATCCAATCATTCGCCTTCAACATCGTCCAGTGCACGTCGTCTGTATCGTGTCAATACATTATCAGGAAATTGTGAAACTAGAATTCCTTGGCTTTTTCCACCAAATAGACGGAGGGTGATGTTACAGCAATGACCTTGCCACAATAAGGTAACTATCAAATCCCATAGATTATTCGTGCCCATTGAAAATTCATCGTCTATCCCAATCGTTCATTCCAATACCAATTTTGCCTTCTCTCTCAGCCATGTGCTCCTCTCTTCTTTCATCTCTGAGCTTTTTTGTAACATCGCGAGTTAGAGGGCGAGAGGGGGAGAAAGAAAAAGAGAGAGCGAGTGAGAAAAGAGAGAGGTTGAAGCTAGCACAGACAACTGGTGCTGTGGGCTGTGCTGTGGCTCTCTGGCTGAAAAGGAGAACCTCCATTCTCTGTGCTCGATCTCCATTGCAGCAAATGGAGGACTGCTCGAAGAAGCCTTTGTTGTAGGTCCCTGCTTACGTGAGAAATTATAGCGAGGGGTAGAAATCTGTTGCATAGAAAACTCTTGGTGATGTTTCGCGTGCTTCAATATCTCGCGTTCGTATATTTGTGTCCCTATTATCGAGGGAACATGAAGCATTACCAGTCAGCTGTCCGATTTTCTATTAGTAGTGAGTTGACTGCTCGTGAGTCTTCGTGAGTTGGGTTTAGTGCCGTGAGTTTAACGCTGTGGTGTGACAAGCTAAGGCATTCGAGTGCCATGACTGAAAATAAACTCTAAATTAAACTTTGGAGAAACTAAAAAAATTAATCTTAGAATAAAACGGAACCCGCAGATCCTTCCAAACCCGAGAAGAGCAGCTATCCCGTTTGTTATGATTCTTGATAAGCTATTGGCGACAGTTTCTTCGGGCAGATACCAACCAATCTTCTATCAACGCTAATTGCGTGCAAATATCGTAATACACATGTGTACGTTCGTCAGTGAGTACAACTATATTAATACATCGATTTAAGATATAAGTGTTATTCATTCCAAAGCGTCAATACGCCCCACACGTCCCAACTAGGACTAAAAACCTTGACAATTCTGCACTATCGTAATCTCTCACTCTACCTTCGTGTTTATCCAGCTATTTCACGACAAATGCACTTGTTTACATTTTTATTGCAATACCCATCTGTACTCCAATTTTAGGGCCAATAATCCGCACCCCACAAAGGGCTGCAAGATTATGCCAGGGATCTTTCTTTCTCTCATACTTTTACCTTTATTGTTTCATGTTTCTTCCCGTTTTATTTCCCCATTTTGGAACTGACTGTAATATTTCTCAGGAATCCTTGATAGTCGTAATTCATTAACAAATCAATCCACTGCAAATTATTTAACGTATACCACAAATGTCCACAATTACAGTGATTGTAATTCAAGGAATTTGTCTACACAGTAAATTTAATAGGTATCAATGAATTTCTAAATTTCATTGTCCGTATTCGTTCGCTACCTTTTTAGCATTGTCTGCAAACTTTTTTTGTTTCTATTCTTTGAGTCATTCAAGCATTCTTTTTTTCTTCGTCCTTCTATTAGAGCCATGAACATGCTGGAATTTAACATAATGTAGACTTGAAACAGACAATAGATTGATCAAAGACAAATCCCTGCATCTAATATTAGAATCCTCACAGTTGTGATGGAATAGAACTCCAAAATATTTTTATAATTCGTTAGATGTTTTAGTCTGGTATTTAAAACTCACAATATTTTACGTTGAATCTTGTATGAACAAAGCAATTCTTTGATGAAAGGAAAAGCCAATACTGGACTGCTTTCCGTGGATGCAAGAATTGTTAAAACGTGTGATCAATGCATATGCTTGCTTTGCTAAAAAAATGAAGCTTGCAAAACATGACCTAATATTGTTTTATAAGTAAAGTGTGTACTGCATGCGCATACTTGCATAATTTTTGCACAACTTTATCATTCAGAGTGTTTGAAAATGGTATTTGTGTCAATGAATGACACTGCACTTTAATTTGAGAACTCTGATATTTTTATTTTATTGGAACTTCCAACTTCAAAAATTCTGGCAATCTGAAGTTCATCTCATTGTTATTTCATTGCTAATCTTTTTGATAATCTGACATTTTATCTAAATAGGTTATTCAGCAATAAATGGTTTTACATGATGTAGGTTTTTTGATTGCAGACAGAATAGTGGCATGAGTCGATTAATCTATGGCAGATCAACAAGATCAGTCGTCGTCAGGGGGGTCTGTAGAGAAGGCCAGTGCTTCAGCAGACACCTCTAAGCAAGGTGTAAAAAGCTTTAGCGGTGCCAGCAGTGGATATAGAAAAAGACAGAGCAGCGGAGAGGCCCCAGCTATATCAGAAGAAAAACGACGTAGGCAAACGATCGGTAATCCTCAGGCCCCACAGCTATCGCAAGACACAGTTCGAAGATCCATCGATTCCTCCAGGAGCGAAGGCAGGACCAAAGCAGAACGCAGAAGCCACCATGCTACTGGCTTAGGGCCACCAATAGGTAATTTAAATTTCATCACACATGTCTTCAGTTGTTTGTCTTTGTCTTACCTCTGAATCAAAAACTTTTCTGCTTTACAATATAATTGCCGTACGACATTGTTCTCAATGATGGTATAAAAAGCATATGGACGATTGGGAGTTAGAAGCAACAGAAAGTTTTTAACCTAATGAAATACATTTAAGATACGGATTGGAGACAGCAGCCTAAGGCACAACAGTTGACTAGTGGGTCTCAGGGTAATACGAGGGGTCGTAACTCAACCCGATCTTCTCTGCCGGAGTTAAACTCAGCCCCACTAGACTGTGTCGCATCACGAACACGTTCCAGAACTCCTCAGAGTTCTCAGAGTTCTTTTCACAGCAGCAATAGCTGCGATTTGCCACTTTTTGGCGGATATTCTACCAGAAAAGGATCCAACGCTCACTCAAATTCGTTACCGCCACAACACGGGACACCTGTTACTAGCCATCCGTCAACTTCGAGAGGTAGAGGTAAGTTTCGACAAATTCTTACCATCAGCATAGTCGTCACAGTTAGTTATTACACTGTTTTCTACTCAACAATCGCAAAATTTCACAATCAAGTTCCTTACTCTCATTGATATAGTACTCACATTGATGTATCATGAGCCACTGACAATTTGTAAATTCAATCTTAAGTGTCATTTCGTAAATACCTTTTGTGGGGACAAGCCTCCAGCTTTGTGTTAAAATTAGTCTTTTCTTCCTGCAGAACTTGATCAGTCATCACAGTTTACTGCTTTGTAGTTAATTAATGGCTGAGTGTAATTTCTCAGCTATAAACGGCTGAATTTGTTCTCATTGTGCTTGGGTAAATTTTTGGACCTTGGATCTGACTATTAATGATTCGATGAGGTTAACTGGATTGTGGCATACAATATTATTTGTTGTCTTAGTTTTGTGGGTGGCTTTTTGTGAGTGTGAGATTACACGTGCGTAACCTTTGGAAGTTATCTGAATCATTATCAGAAAATATTGGTTAATACTGCTTAAAGTAGTTATACCATTTCGTTCACAAACTCATGTGTGTCAATTGTACTGGTAGCAGTGAGTCAAATAAAGATGGATAACGGCTGGGAGAATATCATAACGTCAAAGCCTAGTTACTCTGCATAATATAATAGTCTAATACTTATTTAAAATTGCCACCCTCGCATCTTAAATCTCAAGCGCAAATAAAACGGTGGCTACTCAGACATGTTATTCCAATGTTATAGACTCTATCTGACAGGCCATTAATTAAGAAGCGTGTTCATAGATTAGGGGGCAAACGATTCAGTCATAATATGTTTTTGCTCTGACGTTTCGTATACACATATCATTGCCTAAAGAAATTACGTGGTTAGCTCGACAATTAAATCTCCAAGCAGGGCACAATATCTGTGTCCTCGCCGATTACTGTCAATTCCATAAGTTGGCAAAAATGATTCATGCAGTCACCAAAATGCAAACTAGAGTAAGTTTTACAACCAAGAAATGTGAAATATAAATGTCTGGTTTAGGTTGAGATAACATGTAGGAATCTTTGGATGTGCACACACATCGATATTCCTACTTAGAAACGAGTAGCCAAATCATGTATTTGCTCTACCTACTTTTAACTATTGGTGAATTTAACTCGAAGTAAACATTACCAAATTATTACAGGACAAAAATCGCAAAGCTTGAGCAGTAGCTTTGTTGGTAGTACGAGTAGTCGGGTATCGGGTGTCAAGTCCAGCATCAGAGTGGGTAACGCAGCAAGTAACTCTGTGGAGAGCGGTGGAGGGGCGTTGGCACATGAGGGGGCAGGAACGAGCGGCACACCGGCTGCAACAACTGCTAACCCGCCTACGTCCACCACCGCCCACTCCTCTCAATCTCACCCTACGCACAAACATTTGTTAAGATCCCGTGTCAAGCTCTATAGCGATCAGACGAAGGAACCTGTACCAGCAAACAAAATTCAAGGAAAACATCACAAGAAGGATTCTACCTCGGGCTCCTGCTCCAGCTCCAGGTAACTTGAAATATAAGGCCATCGACGAATGACTAAAGATTTTTTTTTTTTCACTTTCAATTCCACAAATTAATGAAGCCAATATAAGGGATTGTTTTCTACTTTTATTTTTTCCATTTTTTTTTTATTTTTTTTCAAATCATTTCAGACATCGCTCTTCGTCACGAGCTAGGAAGCCGATGGTGGAGGGGGGTACTGGAGGAGCAGGAGTTGTCATGTCAGGCAATGAAGCCGCAGCCAATAGTTCAACTCCAACTTCAGTTACATCCACTGTTCCTGGTAGTCAGTTGAGCTCTGTAACTGGCGAGGAAGAATCTGCTTCAACAGCCACCTCAGCAATAGGTAATAATACTATGAATATCATTTAGTTCGTACAAATTCGGTTACTAGATCAACTACTTCATTTTGCTAAATGACAATTTTTCATTAGTCAGTAGAATAGAAGTAGCATTTTGACACAATTTAATGATTCCTTCCCTATCTTTTCCTCTTCCTTTGTTACTTCCAGCTGTTCTGGCAATCACAGAAATTACGGGTGAGGTTGAAATCCACGTTTGTTGAAAATGTTCCATTTTTTAATTTGTGGGGAAATTATTAATGCATGCATTCTTTTCTGACTTGCTTTTTTTCCTAATGTTCCATGTAAATCAAAGCCAGTGGAGGTCCGTCTGGAATGTCTGGAACAACAGGAGATAGCGAAAGTGACGATGGAGAAGTTGGACGACTTCAAGCTCTCCTTGAAGCTAGAGGACTACCTCCTCACGTCTTTGGTGCTCTTGGACCACGGATGCAACATCTTCTCAACAGAAGCATGGGTGCCAGTTCAGGTAAACGTCTAATCACATTACATCTTTAATATCATCTTGTAAGTTGCACGATCCATGCGAATTTTTTGTTTTTATCATAGTTTCATTAATATAATAAATCAGAGATCATAGCTGATCAAATTTCTTTGCTTTTAACATTGCGCTTCGGCTGGTGCCGCCCCGTTCATCATATTCTCAGATAATTGTGAACGTCTACGAGCGCCTGAGATTTTGATATGACAACGGATATGCTTACAGTACTACTTATTTGCAGAACCGCTTTTTTGATCTAGGATGGATATAGAAACTGGGGCCAAATCCAGCTGAAATTTTTATAATTAAACTTGTTTTAAATTTATTATTTATCATATTACGATCTTCATATAATGTATTTTCTTTTTGTATTTATGAGTAAAAAAAAATAATAGAGGTGAGATTATTCCAAAACATATTCACCCAAAGTCAACTGGAACAGGATAATAATTTTTTCTCTTCAAATTGCAGCGGCAAAAGCCCAGCAGCTGTTGGCAGGCTTGCAGGCAGTTGACGATGAAGGCGAGCAGCTGCAAGCAGTGATAGGAATGGGAGAAATACTGGTAATGGGAAATGAGGATACGCTGACAGGTTTTCCAGTCAAACAAGTGGTCGCAGCTTTGATTAATCTCCTTGGAATGGAGCACAACTTTGTTATTATGACCCATGCGTGTCGAGCTCTTACGTACATGATGGAAGCTTTGCCTCGTTCATCGACTGTAGTTGTCGATGCCGTCCCTGTCTTCCTACAAAAATTGGAATCCATCGAGTGTATGGACGTTGCTGAACAATGCCTTACAGCTCTAGCTATGTTATCTCGTAGACACAGCAAAACAATTTTACATGCGGTATGTGAATACCAGAGAAATTATTCACTTTTTTAACTAATTCAATTCAGAAACTTTATCATTCATTGCTCAAATACACTATTTCAGGGAGGCGTTTCAGCATGTCTAAAGTTCGTCGATTTCTTCAATATTACTGCTCAACGAGCTGCTCTAACGATAACTGCCAACTGTTGTCAAAACTTACACCCTGATGATTTCCATCTAGTCACCGACAGTTTACCTCTTCTTACCAGCAGGCTGGCCAACCAAGACAAAAAAAGCGTTGAGTGCGTTTGCCAGGCCTTCAGTCGCCTCGTTGATAGTTTTCAACATGATCCAACAATGCTTCATAAAATTATCAATGCAGAACTTTTACAGAATTTACAACAATTGGTGGGTAGTCGGATTTCTGAATTTTTTTTCATCATTTCTTTTTTAAAATTATTTTATAAATATTTGAGTTAATCAATTTTTTTAAATCTATTCTATTTTAGCTGATGATAACTCCGCCAGTCAACAGTATTGGCAATTTTATAACCGTACTACGAATGCTTTCTGTGATATCAAATCGCTGTCCCGACTTGGCGCAGCTACTGCTCCAACAAAATATAGCCTTCACTCTCAGTTATCTGCTTACTGGGTCTCTGGAGGTTAAGACTGAAGATGTAGAGCTCGTACCAAGATCTCCCCAAGAGTGGTACGAGATAACTTGTCTCATAGAGGAACTCATGCCATCGCTGCCCACCGATGGCATATTTAGTGTAAATAGCTTGCTCGAAAGGACCAACAATCAACAGGAAACTGTACACTGGGAATGGCGTGATGAAAGACACTGTTGCCACCCTTTTAGCACCATCGATTCAAGAATTATTGAGGTACCTCGACTTTTTTTGTGAAAAAAAAAGACTATGAACATATCCTTGACTTTTAATTTCAATAACTTTTTCAGATGGCTTTTCAGAACGGCGAGGATGAAATATGTTTATCCACGTTGGGTCGTACATACACGATAGACTTGACTGTGATGAAGCAGATCAATGAAGATATAGGAATGGCCAGGAGTATATTTCGCAGGGTGAATACAAATCCTGCGGAGGGGAAGACTCCGAACTGTCTGTCAAGGTAAAGAAATTCGCCTATTCTTGGTATGCAAAATTACTTTGCCATCCGAAAAAAAAAATCTCAATTAGCTCTGTAATGAACCATAATATACGGAAATTTTCAGCATGGACGTTGTACCTCCAGTAATTGAGACCAACGAATGGCTCGTTTCTTTCATCCGAACGTTGTTCTCAGTTTTATACGAAGTATACAGTAGCTCTGCGGGGCCTGCTGTGAAGTGTAAATGCCTGCGAGCTCTTCTTCGCATGGTTTATTACGCCTCTACCGACTTACTCAAGGTATATAACATTCAGATCTTTCAGAAATATAGTTTACTACTAATACCTATGAGTTTAAGAGAAATTCACTTTATCAATTTTTTAGGAGGTGCTAAAAAATCAAGTAGTGTCATCTCACATAGCGGGAATGTTGGCCTCGCAGGATTTGAGGATCGTAATCGGAGCTCTACAGATGGCAAGCATTCTTATGAAAAGACTACCGCAAGTATTTGGGGTGCATTTTCATCGTGAAGGAGTATTGCATCAAGTGCGACAGCTCGCTGATCCGGAAATACCGCTGGGCGTATCACCTCCTAAGTGCCCTTCGGGTGAGCTTGATTTGCTAATAATGACCGAACTAGTATTGAAACAGAAAAAAAAAAAAGAAAGAAAGATAGAACGGTTATGTGATTATCTTCGTCTCAACTTTTTGTTCCCAGGACTATCTCTGCCAAGTCCACAACCTGGACCCTCAAACACTCCACTTTCTTCCGCTACGACACTTTCATCAAGCAGTGCAACGTCACCCATTGCATCACCAACCACAAACGGAAATATATTAATTGGCGCAATCGCTACTAGCCAATTAAAACCAAGTCTTACTGCCACTATGGAAACTCGAAGTAGAACTGATTTAAATGCTAGTGCCGATGATTCAAGTACACCTCAAAGTGCTCATTTGTAAGTTTTTGCCCCCTTCCTTCCTATATTCACATCTAATTGGACAGGAATTCTAATTGTAATTAAAATCTCTCTCAGAAGGATAGGGGATGTACTAAAGCGCAAGCGGCAAAATAAGAAGGGTCGATTTTCGAGGCTGGGTAGTGCGATTCCTCAGCAGGCTCAGCAACCGGAGTCATTGTTCACTGGATTCACACCGAAGAATAGTAGATTCTTGGGAAATTTAAACCCAGCTAGGTGGGGTCGAAAATCTTCTTCGTCGAGCACAGCCAGTGACAAACGTGATTCTAGTTCTTCCACGAGTCTAGCCAAACCACCCAGCAATCCCAGCTTGACTGGAGGAAATCGGGACAAAGCCAAGGCTTGGGTTAGAGAACAAGCCTCGCAATTCTTAGCTAGATATCAAGACGACGCTCCTTGTACCCATCCAGCACTTACTGTCCTTGCCAGGCTGACTGCAGCGATACAACGACTTCAGTCAAACGTAAGTTACATTATATTTACTAAAACTACTAGCCTGAGAACAAAGAAACAGTAGCAGATAGATATCTCGAATTCTCACGTTAATTTTTAATTTTTCATCTCAGGAAATGGATGAAATGCTATCTGCCTTGACGGAGCTGCGTGATATAGTATTAGAAAGTGATATTTCCCCATTTGAGATGAATTACAGCGGATTAATTAAAGCCCTGCTCAACTACCTCACAACCACTGACGCTCCTGGACATCGATACGATCGGTTACGGATGTTTTGGAAACTCTTTGCTGATTCTACTGTAAGCAAATCATTCGTTCAACGTTTATGTAAAGTAATTCTAAACATCAAAAAATTGACATCGATATATTTTTTGTCAGATCGAACAAGACAATGGAGTCTTGGTAGACTTGAATGCTGGAGCGTTTGGTGCGCTGGTTGCTAAGCTAAATAGCTGTGTTGCTCAACTGGAACAATTTCCTGTAAAAGTACACGATTTACCAGCTGGTTCTGGAGCTGGCCGAGGAGGGACTAGTGCATTAAAGTTCTTCAACACTCACCAGCTCAAGGTATTGAAACAAACGCCGTTTGAGTTCAAGTGCATTGATACATTATCTTTATCCGTAATTCAGAGTTATGTTATAACATCCATATTTGTTGATTCAGTGCAATCTTCAACGGCACCCAGGCTGCAATAATCTCAAACATTGGAAAGGAGGTACCGTGAAAATAGATCCCTTAGCTCTGGTTCAGGCTATCGAGCGCTACTTAATGGTGAGAGGATACGGAAGGATAAGAGACGCGGAATCTATGGTCAGTGACGATGACAATAGTGAAGATGATATAGATGACACTCTTGTAAGTCTTTTACTTTTTCCAAAGAAAACGCGATTCGCTAATTCTAACTAACCATCCAATCGATACGTTCAGGCCGCTGTAGTTATAAGCCAGGGGTCAGCCAAGCATAAACTACAATTTCTCATCGGGGATCAAGTGCTGCCATTCAATATGACCGTCTATCAAGCCGTACGGCAATTCGGTTGCTCGGGATTAGATCACTCTGAAGCTGAGGCTGATGGGGAGGCTCCGCTGGGTCACGATGCTGTCTGGGTACAGACGCATACGATTTACTACAGGTGCGTAATAATATTTCCATCTTGTTTGAAAAAATCAATCATCCAGGATAGAGGATGTGTAGAGAAACGCGATTCATGTATCATCTGACAAAGTTCCAAACTTACTTTCAAGAATTATTCGCTCTCTGTGTCAGACCTGTCCCAGAGGATGAAACAACGATATCCTCAAAACCCGGGTCGAGTTCCCAAAGTAGTGGTAGCCGCAAGGGAAAAGGAAAAAGCACAAAAATAAGCTCTAAGAGAAAGGAAGACAATTTATGGCTCGAAGGAACCATCCCACCTCCACGATGCCCTCTGGCGCCATATCTAGCTCCGACTCTACCGCTCTCTGTAACAATCACTGATGCCTCGTTGGACGGGCTTTGTTTGTTGCGCCTATTGCATGCTCTAAATCGACATTGGGGTGTATTGTTTCCTCATCTCAAAAGCGTCAGTCCACTATCTGCCCAAGATTTTGTTAATAACAAAATCGCTGCTAAAGCTAGCAGACAACTCCAAGATCCGCTCGTTATCATGACTGGGAATCTTCCTTCGTGGCTTCAACAGATAGCCGCAGTTTGGTGAGAAAATTATCCCACCAAAATTTGTATTACGTTAAAGCGAAGATCGCGCATTGCTGATAGTAATAATAATCATTTTTCCAGCCCATTCCTGTTCCCATTTGAAACGAGGCAGTTATTGCTCTATGCAACGTCTTTTGATCGGGACCGAGCGCTGCAGCGACTTCTCGATTCCGCTCCTGAACTATCGGGTTCGGACAGTCAGGAAAGGGTAACGCCACGTTTAGAGAGAAGAAAAAGAACCATATCGAGGACAGACATTCTCAAACAAGCTGAACAAGTCATTCAGGATTTGGCATCAAGTAAAGCGCTTCTCGAAGTGCAGTACGTTAATGAGGTAATATGGACGTTTGAGATTTTTTAAATTTGACAGTAAATGCTTCTTTTTTTTCTTTTCGTTCGTACTTTGACACGGTTGAGTATTTGGTCCAAGAATTAATAAATTTTGATAATTTTAGGTTGGTACCGGCTTAGGCCCTACGTTAGAGTTCTACGCGTTAGTTTCACGAGAACTGCAGCGTGCGGATCTGGAATTGTGGCACGGTAGCTCGTCACCCACTCCAGGTGGATATGTCAATAGCCCACATGGTCTTTTCCCAACGCCTATACCATGGAATACAAAGGTTTCACAATTGGCCAAGTTAAAAACAAAGTTTAAATTTCTCGGAAAATTCATGGCTAAGGCTATCTATGATTCAAGAATGGTGAATATGCATAGTTTTTGAATTAGTTTTTTGTTCGCGTCAACAATTGCCAGAGCCCCGTGATTCTTAATGTGAATATTTTCTTTCTGTCAGTTGGATTTACCGTTCAGCTTAACGTTCTACCGCTGGTTATTGGGAGAGGAGCTCACGTTGACACTAAATGATTGTTACTACGTGTGTCCCGATGTCTATCGTACATTGAGTAAACTTCAAGACATTGTGAGGCGAAAGGAGGCTATCGAAAGGGACCAAACTCTGAGGCCTACCGAAAAGAATCAGTTGATAGAGTCCCTTTCCTTAGATGGTTGTCCCATAAGCGATCTGGGTCTCGTCTTTGAACTTCCAGGTTACGAAAATATTGAACTCAGAAAAGGCGGGAGTGAGGTCGCTGTCGACATACATAATCTAGATCAATATATCAAGGTATAATTGACTTACATACATTAATGTTTTATTTATTTATTTATTTTATTTCATTTTCCTTTATTTTATGTTATTTTACTTTACAAAAACTTTGAATAGTTAACCAGAGAAAAATTTTCTTAAATTTTGTCAGTTGGTGGTTCACTGGTTCCTCTACGAAGGCGTATTTAGGCAAATGGAGGCCTTTAAAGAAGGGTTTGAGTCAGTATTTCCTCCTGCCCAACTGCGTCTGTTTTTCCCCGAGGAGTTGGAGCCGATATTTTGCGGTCACGCTCAGACAGGTAGTCGTTGGGATGTAAAAACTTTGCTGGAATGCTGCAGGACAGATCATGGCTATACCCCCGACTCTCGTGCAATTCGGTTTCTCTTCGAGGTCATGTCTGAATATAAAAGCGAAGAGCAGCGTCAGTTCATTCAGTTTGTTACCGGCTCTCCCAGGTTACCCGTCGGAGGTACGTCTCTCTGTAATTGAGATCGATGTCATCGTCATGAACAGCTACCGATTTCATGGAATATTTGTTCACCATCAAACCGGCTTTTGTTTCAGGATTTAAGAGTCTCACACCGCCACTAACGATAGTGCGCAAGACATTCGACCCACTGATGAAGACTGACGATTTCCTTCCTTCGGTAATGACGTGTGTAAATTATCTAAAATTACCAGATTACACAACGCTAGAAATAATGCGTGAAAAATTGCGAATGGCTGCACAAGAGGGTCAGCACTCGTTCCATCTTTCCTAGGAACTTCTGATACCTAAATGGATTTATCTGACAGACCCGATTGTCGATCGACCGATTCGAAAAACGTCACTATTACAAAACTTGGACCCGTAACGCTTATACCAACGAAGCAATGATACGTTTCACACTTTATACTTATAAATATGGTTTTTGAATAGATATTATTTAGTTTCATTCTCTCAACGATTTCATTCAAAATAAATTCCAGTTTGGTTGTTGATTATTAATATTATTATTATTATTGTTATTATTATTATCATTACTATTATTATTATCACCATCATTTTTTACGTCTATAGCCATTTGATTCGTTGTATATTTTACGGGATATAAGGTGATCAGCATCAGAGTGAGGCTGACTTGAGGCTACTTTTGATGAAAAGGTTACGTTCCACCCATGCCACCGATCAGTAAAAGTCCGAACTTTTGTATTCGGTGTGTTACAATAATAACGGATAACGAAAATGTAAATATAACCATTATCTCGATATAGTTTGTTATATGCAATTCTACATTAAGTGAATACTTGACAGAATTATTATGATATCGCTACGAACGTTTAAACCAAAATTATTCTGCGCGCCAATCAGTTTAAGCCACAGCTGAATTCCAATTTTATCAATTCTTGATCTCATGTTCTCTCTGCGATTGACAGAGTAATGCAATCGATAATCCGATACATATACTCGGATTAAAAATAACGTTGCTCGATCAGATTGGCGTGTCAGATTGATCTCGGTTACACGAATATACAAAAGACGGGAGAAATATGTGTAGGTGATAAAGACGGAGTTATTAGTATTAGGTAAAGTTTTATATTAACGATAAATTTAATGCCGTCACGGCTTGATATTCTATCCTTCAAACCTTTTTTTTCCTACTCAATTATTCGGACTAATTTGTGTTCTCTTTTTGATTAGCACCAGATAAATAATGGGTACCTGTATATCCATATTTAGCTGGCTGAAATCTTTACGAACAGTAACGCCGGCTTCACACAATACATATTTGAATTAAATAATATCTGACACAAAAATGATAAATCCATTAACGAGTCATTAAAATCAAACTTGGAACGTACGGCGTGTCTCTTGTTTGTGTTATTATCAATCGATCTCTTGTGTCCGCTGTATGGATAATTGATTTGTACAGGCGCTTTGACCGAATTACGCCTAAATTGTTGTGCGACACACAAACCCATCATATTAACATATTTAATTTTAATTCATATATTGTTAATTAATATTATTATTATTATTATTCGATTTTTGTTTTCTATCATAAGTAAGATAGTCTGATTATATTACTTAGTTATGTAAGACTATATAGCCAACATCATCAGACCGTTTTTCGCTGCGTCGATGTATTACTGTGATTCACGTTAATAAAAAGGATATCGTGCATTTCATTGTGAGTTTAAAAACTTGACGGAGCACAATTACAAATACCAGAGTTAGATCTTGAATCTGGTAAGAAACAAAAAATATTTTTCAATCATTTAACAATTGTTCAAAATAATGAATCCAACCCATTTTACGGCGTCTCATGGTTTTTTTTTTTTTTTTTTCATTTATTAATATAAATGCTCCAAAAATCTATTTTTTTTCTTTCACATCACAGCAACTGCAACAAATAATTGATGAAGAAATAATTTATTTCTTTGTATAGAATTCGCATGTGTAGTGCTATTTTTAAATGCTGGATATTCGAAATTATTTCATACTCTTCCTCAAAATAAACGTATCATTTAAATCAGCTCCAACGAGCAGTGAGATACGTTGATATTTATTCGTATCCTGATCCTATTATTATGTGCTGAAATATTATCTCAAATAATTGCTTGCCAAACTAGGTAGTTGTTAAATTTCTGATTAATTTTACCGTTCTATGAAAGGTAAAATAGTGGATTAGCTGATAACTTATTTAAGGTATTTTTAATATAGAGAATTTTTCAACAAACTCGGTCTGGTGGTGATAAAGTAAAAATGCTAACATCCAACAGCGTTATATCATAAATATGTTATTATAGTGTAAAACTCGTACAACGGAATATGCAATTTCTTATTATTATCACTATTATTTTTTTTTTTAATTTTTTTCTTAATATCTGTGCACTATGATAGATAAAAATTGTGCAAAATGTGAGAGATGAACTCTCCGTGTATTGAGATACGTGCGTAAGTACCCTTGTTAGTTTAAAGTGACACGAAAACCCACAGCATATTATTATACGTTTAACACAGACTAAAGTTATATTTATATCGAAAAAGTAGCACATAAACATTGAAGATTGAAGGACTCGTTTTATTTAAAAAAAAAAACATAATTCTGTCCCCCGGATCTATTTAATAAACAACATTGTAAACTACATGTATGTTTACAGGTAAAGAGCACCATGCCCTATCCACGAATGTTTGTTTTTCTGCTCAATAAATTATAACACGGAAAATTTTACCACAGTACAAATGCATGTTTATTGCAATTTGATCTAACAAAAAATTGGATCTGGGAACAATGTCGTGAAAATAAAGTGTGTTACATCATCAATACGGAATAGTGAGATCTTGGATTCATCATATGTGTCAATTCCTTTGGCATTAGTTGGCTCGACTGAAGGAATCTTGAAGAATCAATACAACATCGATAACCAGCCAAGAATGAAGCACGTACCTCCAAAAGGAGTAAATTTACTGAAACGTTTGTCAGACGTGAAGGCAAAGTAGTAACATGGACCGCAGAACAACAGAATTCCAGAGACCATAAATACTCCAGCCTGGAGAGAAAAATTCATTAGTCTTCACAATTTCTGTTTCAGCCACAAGATTAAATAAGGTAAACGTGCACTCAATGATTCTTACCACATTCGGTGCTCTGCAAAGCGGCAAACCCAAGAGTGCAAGTGTGTGAACAAAATGGTATTGGCTAGCGGTATGAAAGACTTTCATATTCTCCCTCCCAGTTGCTTTTGGATATTGTCCTGGTTTGAGGAAAAATTACAACATTTGCATTAGTTTCTGGTTGCCCGAAGCTGTGAAAGCTGCAGATATTGGACTTGCAACAGCGTACTGACTACAATTTTCATCATAATGAGGAAGATAATGTTTTACTTCAACTCACGGTGAGAGCCATAAGCGCCGAGGATAACAGCAACAGCGCCACTGAAAGCTGCAAGCTTTACGTAAGGACCCGTAGCAGCTGCGAGTTTCCATAAAGGTACTGGAGGAGGGCTGACCATTTTGATATCAGACTTCGGAGTGAGTCCGATGTAACCTGCAGCCTGAAAGAATAGAAACATTGTAAAATAATACGATACCAATAAATGGTGAAAATTCTGAACTCGTCGATTTTCAACTATTCATAAGAGCGCAAACGACTTCTTATCAAATGCGAATAGGTATGAATAATATGGTAAATGGTTATGAATTGGTCGAGAACTAGATCGTTACAATTTAAAGCGTTGATTACCAATCAATGAACGTATCTGACGAAACTGAAACTCAGCGGGATTGTGGCAGGAAACGCGAAGACAGAAAGAAAACTACTAAATTATGTATGATTCGCACTTACGCCAGTTACTGCGGATTTTGCGATACCTAACGCACTAGAGCTAAGTGGATTAGTGTACAATGCAAAATTCAAAGCTTCTTGAATTCCCATTTCTGTAACTCGTAATGAGATATTGTGCTCAAGCGGTGGCAGATTATTGGTTATTTTCTTTGATTTTACAATAGGATTTTATCAACTACCTCTCTCAACTTAGGATGATATTTGTATGATCTGTTGGCGACACCATTAAATTATTTGCACTGAAAAACTGTGAAATTGTCAAGAGTCGAGGAACGCGATTAAAAAACATTAACACTCGTGTTGCGATAGCTCGTACGTAATAGCATTGAGTAACTATACTTCGTAGTACTCAATGGTACTCGACTCAAAGCGACAGGGGGTAGGTCGGTACGAAATCAACAGGGACCTACACTAGAATGGATGATACTTTGATTCTGGCTTTTAGATTTCGGATAGCGATTTTACTGACCTGCACTGAATATGCTGAGGTATTGTGCATTTGAATTATTTTCTCTTACGTAAAAAAGCGTATCGAACAAGAAGCCGTCATTCAAATTGAGCTAGGTTGAAATCCCAACGAGTTATCCTTGATTTTTCACTTTTTCGATTGATTATTCGGCGATAACTCAATCAATTTCATCGATGAAATTGTTTTGCTTGCGGATTCGGATTTCTGAGATCGAATTACATGCAACTAGCGTGATGAACCCTTTAGAAAAAATCTGTTATCAGAGAACATGCATTTTTCTATTTTATAAATCCATGTAATATTCCCAATAATGTGTTGCAATTCATTTTCAATCTTCACCGAAAAGCCCCCTCAAATTGACACTTCATTAATTATTCATCCGTGTTATTTAATTAAGACGAAATTGGGCATAAAATGATATTCATAAAGGTACAACTGCTCGTAAAAAAAGAAGGAATTCGCAGATAATACCAAAGTAACGGTATCATATTTAACAATATAATGTCCGGGTGTGTCAATAACCGCCGCCGTCTCCGTCTCATCGGAGAATATATCAGTAAAGAAATGTTTTATTTATCAATTTTCTAAATTTATACAATATTTAATGATAAACCATGTTATATTTTCATATTTCCTTGAATTCCGTGCAAAGAGTCTCGTAATAAAGTCGTAATAAGTCTTGGTCGTGAGGTTCGATGCCGGGCAAAATCGTAGATATGGCTGATTTTCGTGTCGCCAGGGCGAAAATTGGACGTCGAAAAATGAATTTTGGTATCAGGAGAATATGATGAGTGAGGAGCCAGGAAATTAGGAGACTATACGCAAACGTTAGTAACTCGTCGAAATAGCAGACGAGTTTAAGCTCCGAGTTTTTTCGCGGCTTCCTATTGGTTGCCCGGCGCCATCATGCTTTTTTTGCTAGGAACCAATAGGAAGCCGCGAAAAAGCTCGGAGTAAACTCGTCTCCTATTTCGACGAGTTACTAACGTTTGCGCATAGTCCCCCAATTTCAAAATGGACCCCGCCGCCGGATTGAACATGAATCAAATTGGCAGAGCAGATGTTAATTTAAACGGGTTAATTAATAGTATATTCGGACGAATAAAGATTATTTATACAGCAGTGCATTAAGTGAGTCTTGCGAAATTGTTCAGCATGTGAAATAATAATTGATTTGTTTGTAGGAATCGTTTGAAAATCAACGGTATGGCACTGCGAGTATATCACGTTATTTTGCGAATGCTCAACCTCTACTCTAACGATTGTATGACAGCTCCCAGAAGTTTACACCAGATGAGATTTCTATGCGTGCTGACACTCAATTATACAATTAGTAAAGGTATGATCTTCCAACATCCGGCATGCGGTGTGCTTTATTTGAATGAACGACGTTGAGGTTCAGTCAGTGACAGTTTCTGTATGGTGCTTATTAAGTTCATTTTTATTTTTTTCGGCAGTGAATACTACTGGAAGTAAATGTCACCATTTCGGAGTAGAAGAATCAAAGTGCTACCTCAAGAGCAGAGGGGCTAGACTGACAGCTAGAATATGGGATTCAATCTAGAGAAAAGTCCGATCATACTTGGTTGGTTTTAAAATGAATACCAGAAGAGATGATCACTGCTATTCGTTTCATTCTTCCAGGTCGAACTGTATTTGTCCCAGGGGAGAATGCAAAGCTGAAACGACAGAGTGCTTGCGGTATATGTCAGATGTTATTATTACACCCCTGTGTACCTTGGCGGAAAGTCACTGCCAGTGTGTCGCTGGGCAAGGTCCAGCTGCCCACCGCAAACATGTTGTTGCTCTGCTTCTGGAAACGACACAGAGAGTTGAAGAAAGAGAAATCATACTTCCTAGTACATGTATCATTTCAAGAACTGCAGTCATTTCACAACCCATGGTAGCCCTACTTTTAAACCTCTCTTAAAGTTCAAGATATGCCATGTGTTAGAAATAATATTGAAAATATCTCTCTCCTTTCTTAGGATATGAAATGCAAATCAGCTGGAGACTTGGAGTCCTATACAAAAAGAATCGTAACCACAGGATCCGAGATGCGTACATCAACTTTCGTAGATTTCATTACAGCTGTATGCCTTCCAAGCATACTATTATGTCGGTCTTCACATTCGGCATATGAAGCTCAAGTGCCCGTCAAAATGTCCTTGATTTTTCATTGTTTCGAACGATTATTCGTTGATAACTCGATCATTTTCATAGATGGAATTATTTTTCTTGCAGATTCGGATTCCTGGGATCAAAATACATAAGGAAAGCGTAAGAAACTCTTCGGAAAAAATCTGGATCTTCATCTCAGATTTTGAGAAAATTCCAAGGCTATAGGCTTACTGTTTTTTTCGGCAAAAAAGTGAAGTATTCCCCAGAATAATTCCAGGACGCTTTTCCTACGTAAAAAAGCGTATCGAACAAGAAGCCGTCAATGAAATTGAGCTGGCGTAAGATCCCATAAAGATATCTTTGATTTTTCACTTTTTCGAACGATTATTCGTTGATAACTCGATCATTTTCATAGATGGAATTATTTTTCTTGCAGATTCGGATTCCTGAGATCAAAATACATGAGGAAAGCGTAAGAAACTCTTTGGAAAAAAATCTGGATCTTCATCTCAGATTTTGAGAAAATTCCAAGGCTATAGGCTTACTGTTTTTTTCGGCAAAAAAGTGAAGTATTCCCCAGAATAATTCCAGGACGCTTTTCCTACGTAAAAAAGCGTATCGAACAAGAAGCCGTCAATGAAATTGAGCTGGCGTAAGATCCCATAAAGATATCTTTGATTTTTCACTTTTTCGAACGATTATTCGTTGATAACTCGATCATTTTCATAGATGGAATTATTTTTCTTGCAGATTCGGATTCCTGAAATCAAAATACATAAGGATAGCTTGACAAACCCTTCCAAAAAAAATCTGATTCTTCATCTCAGATTTTGAGAAAATTCCAAGGCTATAGGCTTACTGTTTTTTTCGGCAAAAAAGTGAAGTATTCCCCAGAATAATTCCAGGACGCTTTTCCTACGTAAAAAAGCGTATCGAACAAGAAGCCGTCAATGAAATTGAGCTGGCGTAAGATCCCATAAAGATATCTTTGATTTTTCACTTTTTCGAACGATTATTCGTTGATAACTCGATCATTTTCATAGATGGAATTATTTTTCTTGCAGATTCGGATTCCTGAGATCAAAATACATGAGGAAAGCGTAAGAAACTCTTTGGAAAAAAATCTGGATCTTCATCTCAGATTTTGAGAAAATTCCAAGGCTATAGGCTTACTGTTTTTTTCGGCAAAAAAGTGAAGTATTCCCCAGAATAATTCCAGGACGCTTTTCCTACGTAAAAAAGCGTATCGAACAAGAAGCCGTCAATGAAATTGAGCTGGCGTAAGATCCCATAAAGATATCTTTGATTTTTCACTTTTTCGAACGATTATTCGTTGATAACTCGATCATTTTCATAGATGGAATTATTTTTCTTGCAGATTCGGATTCCTGAAATCAAAATACATAAGGATAGCTTGACAAACCCTTCCAAAAAAAATCTGATTCTTCATCTCAGATTTTGAGAAAATTCCAAGGCTATAGGCTTACTGTTTTTTTCGGCAAAAAAGTGAAGTATTCCCCAGAATAATTCCAGGACGCTTTTCCTACGTAAAAAAGCGTATCGAACAAGAAGCCGTCAATGAAATTGAGCTGGCGTAAGATCCCATAAAGATATCTTTGATTTTTCACTTTTTCGAACGATTATTCGTTGATAACTCGATCATTTTCATAGATGGAATTATTTTTCTTGCAGATTCGGATTCCTGAGATCAAAATACATGAGGAAAGCGTAAGAAACTCTTTGGAAAAAAATCTGGATCTTCATCTCAGATTTTGAGAAAATTCCAAGGCTATAGGCTTACTGTTTTTTTCGGCAAAAAAGTGAAGTATTCCCCAGAATAATTCCAGGACGCTTTTCCTACGTAAAAAAGCGTATCGAACAAGAAGCCGTTAATCAAATTGAGCTGGCGTAAGATCCCATAAAGATATCTTTGATTTTTCACTTTTTCGAACGATTATTCGTTGATAACTCGATCATTTTCATAGATGGAATTATTTTTCTTGCAAATTCGGATTCCTGAGATCAAAATACATGAGGAAAGCTTAAGAAACTCTTTGGAAAAAAATCTGGATCTTCATCTCAGATTTTGAGAAAATTCCAAGGCTATAGGCTTACTGTTTTTTTCGGCAAAAAAGTGAAGTATTCCCCAGAATAATTCCAGGACGCTTTTCCTACGTAAAAAAGCGTATCGAACAAGAAGCCGTCAATGAAATTGAGCTGGCGTAAGATCCCATAAAGATATCTTTGATTTTTCACTTTTTCGAACGATTATTCGTTGATAACTCGATCATTTTCATAGATGGAATTATTTTTCTTGCAGATTCGGATTCCTGAGATCAAAATACATGAGGAAAGCGTAAGAAACTCTTTGGAAAAAAATCTGGATCTTCATCTCAGATTTTGAGAAAATTCCAAGGCTATAGGCTTACTGTTTTTTTCGGCAAAAAAGTGAAGTATTCCCCAGAATAGTTCCAGGACGCTTTTCCTACGTAAAAAAGCGTATCGAACAAGAAGCCGTTAATCAAATTGAGCTGGCGTAAGATCCCATAAAGATATCTTTGATTTTTCACTTTTTCGAACGATTATTCGTTGATAACTCGATCATTTTCATAGATGGAATTATTTTTCTTGCAGATTCGGATTCCTGAGATCAAAATACATGAGGAAAGCGTAAGAAACTCTTTGGAAAAAAATCTGGATCTTCATCTCAGATTTTGAGAAAATTCCAAGGCTATAGGCTTACTGTTTTTTTCGGCAAAAAAGTGAAGTATTCCCCAGAATAATTCCAGGACGCTTTTCCTACGTAAAAAAGCGTATCGAACAAGAAGCCGTCAATGAAATTGAGCTGGCGTAAGATCCCATAAAGATATCTTTGATTTTTCACTTTTTCGAACGATTATTCGTTGATAACTCGATCATTTTCATAGATGGAATTATTTTTCTTGCAGATTCGGATTCCTGAGATCAAAATACATGAGGAAAGCGTAAGAAACTCTTTGGAAAAAAATCTGGATCTTCATCTCAGATTTTGAGAAAATTCCAAGGCTATAGGCTTACTGTTTTTTTCGGCAAAAAAGTGAAGTATTCCCCAGAATAATTCCAGGACGCTTTTCCTACGTAAAAAAGCGTATCGAACAAGAAGCCGTCAATAAAATTGAGCTGGCGTAAGATCCCATAAAGATATCTTTGATTTTTCACTTTTTCGAACGATTATTCGTTGATAACTCGATCATTTTCATAGATGGAATTATTTTTCTTGCAGATTCGGATTCCTGGGATCAAAATACATGAGGAAAGCGTAAGAAACTCTTTGGAAAAAAATCTGGATCTTCATCTCAGATTTTGAGAAAATTCCAAGGCTATAGGCTTACTGTTTTTTTCGGCAAAAAAGTGAAGTATTCCCCAGAATAACTCCAGGACGCTTTTCCTACGTAAAAAAGCGTATCGAACAAGAAGCCGTCAATGAAATTGAGCTGGCGTAAGATCCCATAAAGATATCTTTGATTTTTTACTTTTTCGAACGATTATTCGTTGATAACTCGATCATTTTCATAGATGGAATTATTTTTCTTGCAGATACTTCGAAAAGATGTTCCTAGACCTGGTGCCTCATCATGTCCATGCCTTTATTTCTGTGTAATAAATCATACTCTCACAGGGTATGATGAAGACATAAGCAACTGTATGCTGGGCTGATTTTATGCAATCATATGTATTCAATCCCACTCTTATAAATACATTCACCGCAATTACCACAATCACCGCATCTTTTCTCGGCCCTGGAAGCGTTTCGTGATATGCAACTGGAGTAACACCATCCCAGATGTATTCTAGATTTTTTCCTGATTCTTTCCAATTTTTTCTGAGATTTTCCAATTTTTTCTAATTCTTTCTAATTTTTTCTAATTTTTTCTGATTTTTTCTGATTTTTTCCGATTTTTAATTAATTATTAGATTTTTCGCGCATATTTCTGGGCGCCGCCATTTTCTTTAGCTCCGCCCACCGCGAGTACACCTAGCGCCATGTGGCGGAATTTTCGTGAACTAAAATCCCAGGTTTCTTGCCCCTTGACGTCAGGCAATGTGATGCGTGAAAGAGAGGTATAAGGGTCAATACTTTTGCGGTTTTCCTCGGGCGAGAGAACCCGCAAAAGTATTGACCGCACCCGAGCGTCCGAGGAAAACCGCCGAAGAACGACGACCGCCTCCGAGCGTCTAAGGAAAACCGAAGAAAGACGACCGCCTCCGAGCGTCCGAGGAAAACCGCCGAAGAACGCGACCGCCTCCGAGCGTCCGAGGAAAACCGCCTAAGAACGACGACCGCCTCCGAGCGTCCGAGGATAACCGAAGAAAGACGACCGCGTCCGAGGAAAACCGCCGAAGAACGACGACCGCCTCCGAGCGTCCGAGGAAAACCGAAGAAAGACGACCGCCTCCGAGCGTCCGAGGAAAACCGCCGAAGAACGACGACCGCCTCCGAGCGTCCGAGGAAAACCGCCGAAGAACGACGACCGCCTCCGAGCGTCCGAGGAAAACCGAAAAAGTATTGACCCCTTCGGCTCCGAGCGCTCGGGGAAAACCGTAAAAGTATTGACCGTTATACCTCTCTTTCACGCATCACATTGCCTGACGTCAAGGGGCAAGAAACTTGGGATTTTAGTTCACGAAAATTCCGCCACATGGCGCTAGCTGTACTCGCGGTGGGCGGAGCTTAGAGAAAATGGCGGCGCCCAGAGAAATACGCGGAAAATTCGAATAATTAACTAAAAAATCGGAAAAAATCAGAAAAAATCAGAAAAAATTAGAAAAAATCAGAAGAAATTAAAGAAACTTGAAAAGAATCAGAAAAAAATTCAGAATCAATCTGGGATGGTGTAACTCTAGTTGCATATCACAAAATGCTTCCAGGGCCATGGAAAGATGCGGTAATTGACAAATCAATTGGAATGGGTGCATTCTCATGGTTTCTCTTGTTCATCTTGACGTGTGTGGCTTTACGCGCAACTGACGTTTGCAGGTGACCCTCTAATTCAGGGAAATGAAAGAGAATTGATTCAATTCATAATCTCTATCGCGTGACACTCGGTGACATGCACAAAGTGCAGCGTTCTCTACTCTCCGACTGAAATCCTCAAAAATTTTCCAAAAGGGCGTACAAGACACAAGGAGTGCCCCGATTCCAACAGGTGAGCTTAGAAAAGATTCACTGGTCAGTCGAGAGACGAGGATCTGGGTTTTCTTCCTAACGATGTGATTCTTTGCTCCGATGCCATTTTCAGGTTACCTGCATCTCGAAGGCCTCCATACAGCTCTGTGCAACATGGTGCAGCTTTATATCAGCTATTCAAACCAAGGAAATTACATTGTACGCTTAGAAGACACAGATCAAACAGGACTCGTACCAGATGCTGCCGGTAAACTCCAAGTGAAGCAAAGAGAATCTTACTGCGTCAGTTTCAAAGTACAAGAAACATGTTTGACTGGTGATTCAACTCGGAGAGGATAACTGGGTTCATAATATCACCGAGTATATCTATGGAGCATAACTGTAGGTGCTACAGCAAGATGAGAGGGATGTAGGCAAGGTGTTGTTGCATAATATCAGTATCTTTCATGAATAATATAAGCATGATCTCTATTTTGGTTTCAGTTTTTTATTTCGAATGCAAGGATGTTCTAATCGAATGATCGTAGACCAACCCAGAGAAAGAGACTCTGACGATGAGGTTGTACTGAAGGGAGAATTGCCACCGCTCCTTCAACTTGCAGATTCGATTCGCAAAATCCTGAGTGGAGGATGGTAAACCGATTTCTGTGCGCTATTTATCCGGTATCAGCACTTTCTGACGAGCATCTCCTTACCTAGAACAGGAAGTGTGCTTACACCTGCAAGTTTAAAAATTGCAAAATAATTATCATACACATGCATAGCGTCGAATAGTTGATGTATGCGAATAAGTCTTCATGTAATGTATTCATAAGTTCTATTCATTTGAATTACTGGGGCAATATTGTATCATTGAAATGAACATTGTACATCTTGTGAAAGATATTGCAAAGTTTTTTATAATTATTTGAATAATGTATGTATGCTAAATGTATTCCTTGCATAACTCATGAATAAATGATAGGCTATTTTCAAACTGAATACTTGTTTCCTATTATTTACACTCCTGGAACCATCACACATTGACATGTAGAGACCTAGAATGACGAATAGTGAGCAAGCAAGTGATGAAGAATGATACAACATAATGGCTTGGAACTTTTCTATGCATGAATTATTGAATGATCGAATACACAGGCAGGCACATAGTTGGTCCTGCAAAGGACCAGTTGCTCTTTCTATCATACTAGGATTGAATACAAAGAATTGAAGGCATGCACATGATGAGGCACCAGGTCTCGGACCACCTCCTCAGGTTTCATGTTCTCCTGATACAAATACCTACTTTTGGGCAAACTTTCAATTTTCAGGGCCGGTATTCTCGAGCTCTGCATTATCACTTCCGGTTGTGATTCAGTGTGATCTGATAAGCATGCATGCATGTGATGATGTATGATATGATGCACGCATGAATATATCACCAACAATGGATATCATGTCATGATGCATACAGGGATGTAATTATTGAAGACTTAACAATCGACGTATCAGTTACAGAGAGTTTTTATTAATAAATCAAGCGTCAAGAATACATATTGAGACTTTGCAATGGACAATATGAATTCATTTTTGTATGCTTATAATTGATGCGTTACAAGAGTATGGCCGATAGTTTCATTTTAATTATCATCAATTATTCACTTATTGTTCTCTAAGATACGGGAGGTATACATTATTGTTCATTTCTACGTAAGTATCCACTCGGAACACATAAAAATTGGATGTATGAATCACCGAACTACAGGATATTGACTACAAGTCCAGTGTGTGTGAATGCATCGAGGAAAGTCTTGTATTTTCTATGCGGGTGCAGTATCACCGTTGCCTCAGAGACCACAATGCCTCAATGCTTTTCCGGAAATGAAGATGAAAGAGAGGTGAGAAAATATGATGAATCTCAACCAGAACTTAACGGGTCTTTGTTCAGAAGGATTCCTGCCCAAAATAAAACTTCTTTGAGTTCACGCGTAGCATCTGGTATTAGTCCTAATTGATCTGTGTGTCTCGATGAGATTTCTCAAAATTTGAGATGATAATTCAGAACTTTTTCAATGAAGTTTTCTTACGCTTTCCTCATGTATTTTGATCCCAGGAATCCGAATCTGCAAGAAAAATAATTCCATCTATGAAAATGATCGAGTTATCAACGAATAATCGTTCGAAAAAGTGAAAAATCAAAGATATCTTTATGGGATCTTACGCCAGCTCAATTTCATTGACGGCTTCTTGTTCGATACGCTTTTTTACGTAGGAAAAGCGTCCTGGAATTATTCTGGGGAATACTTCACTTTTTTGCCGAAAAAAACAGTAAGCCTATAGCCTTGGAATTTTCTCAAAATCTGAGATGAAGATCCAGATTTTTTTCCAAAGAGTTTCTTACGCTTTCCTCATGTATTTTGATCTCAGGAATCCGAATCTGCAAGAAAAATAATTCCATCTATGAAAATGATCGAGTTATCAACGAATAATCGTTCGAAAAAGTGAAAAATCAAAGATATCTTTATGGGATCTTACGCCAGCTCAATTTCATTGACGGCTTCTTGTTCGATACGCTTTTTTACGTAGGAAAAGCGTCCTGGAATTATTCTGGGGAATACTTCACTTTTTTGCCGAAAAAAACAGTAAGCCTATAGCCTTGGAATTTTCTCAAAATCTGAGATGAAGATCCAGATTTTTTTCCAAAGAGTTTCTTACGCTTTCCTTATGTATTTTGATCTCAGGAATCCGAATCTGCAAGAAAAATAATTCCATCTATGAAAATGATCGAGTTATCAACGAATAATCGTTCGAAAAAGTGAAAAATCAAAGATATCTTTATGGGATCTTACGCCAGCTCAATTTCATTGACGGCTTCTTGTTCGATACGCTTTTTTACGTAGGAAAAGCGTCCTGGAATTATTCTGGGGAATACTTCACTTTTTTGCCGAAAAAAACAGTAAGCCTATAGCCTTGGAATTTTCTCAAAATCTGAGATGAAGATCCAGATTTTTTTCCAAAGAGTTTCTTACGCTTTCCTTATGTATTTTGATCTCAGGAATCCGAATCTGCAAGAAAAATAATTCCATCTATGAAAATGATCGAGTTATCAACGAATAATCGTTCGAAAAAGTGAAAAATCAAAGATATCTTTATGGGATCTTACGCCAGCTCAATTTCATTGACGGCTTCTTGTTCGATACGCTTTTTTACGTAGGAAAAGCGTCCTGGAATTATTCTGGGGAATACTTCACTTTTTTGCCGAAAAAAACAGTAAGCCTATAGCCTTGGAATTTTCTCAAAATCTGAGATGAAGATCCAGATTTTTTTCCAAAGAGTTTCTTACGCTTTCCTTATGTATTTTGATCTCAGGAATCCGAATCTGCAAGAAAAATAATTCCATCTATGAAAATGATCGAGTTATCAACGAATAATCGTTCGAAAAAGTGAAAAATCAAAGATATCTTTATGGGATCTTACGCCAGCTCAATTTCATTGACGGCTTCTTGTTCGATACGCTTTTTTACGTAGGAAAAGCGTCCTGGAATTATTCTGGGGAATACTTCACTTTTTTGCCGAAAAAAACAGTAAGCCTATAGCCTTGGAATTTTCTCAAAATCTGAGATGAAGATCCAGATTTTTTTCCAAAGAGTTTCTTACGCTTTCCTCATGTATTTTGATCCCAGGAATCCGAATCTGCAAGAAAAATAATTCCATCTATGAAAATGATCGAGTTATCAACGAATAATCGTTCGAAAAAGTGAAAAATCAAAGATATCTTTATGGGATCTTACGCCAGCTCAATTTCATTGACGGCTTCTTGTTCGATACGCTTTTTTACGTAGGAAAAGCGTCCTGGAATTATTCTGGGGAATACTTCACTTTTTTGCCGAAAAAAACAGTAAGCCTATAGCCTTGGAATTTTCTCAAAATCTGAGATGAAGATCCAGATTTTTTTCCAAAGAGTTTCTTACGCTTTCCTCATGTATTTTGATCTCAGGAATCCGAATCTGCAAGAAAAATAATTCCATCTATGAAAATGATCGAGTTATCAACGAATAATCGTTCGAAAAAGTGAAAAATCAAAGATATCTTTATGGGATCTTACGCCAGCTCAATTTCATTGACGGCTTCTTGTTCGATACGCTTTTTTACGTAGGAAAAGCGTCCTGGAATTATTCTGGGGAATACTTCACTTTTTTGCCGAAAAAAACAGTAAGCCTATAGCCTTGGAATTTTCTCAAAATCTGAGATGAAGATCCAGATTTTTTTCCAAAGAGTTTCTTACGCTTTCCTTATGTATTTTGATCTCAGGAATCCGAATCTGCAAGAAAAATAATTCCATCTATGAAAATGATCGAGTTATCAACGAATAATCGTTCGAAAAAGTGAAAAATCAAAGATATCTTTATGGGATCTTACGCCAGCTCAATTTCATTGACGGCTTCTTGTTCGATACGCTTTTTTACGTAGGAAAAGCGTCCTGGAATTATTCTGGGGAATACTTCACTTTTTTGCCGAAAAAAACAGTAAGCCTATAGCCTTGGAATTTTCTCAAAATCTGAGATGAAGATCCAGATTTTTTTCCAAAGAGTTTCTTACGCTTTCCTCATGTATTTTGATCCCAGGAATCCGAATCTGCAAGAAAAATAATTCCATCTATGAAAATGATCGAGTTATCAACGAATAATCGTTCGAAAAAGTGAAAAATCAAAGATATCTTTATGGGATCTTACGCCAGCTCAATTTCATTGACGGCTTCTTGTTCGATACGCTTTTTTACGTAGGAAAAGCGTCCTGGAATTATTCTGGGGAATACTTCACTTTTTTGCCGAAAAAAACAGTAAGCCTATAGCCTTGGAATTTTCTCAAAATCTGAGATGAAGATCCAGATTTTTTTCCAAAGAGTTTCTTACGCTTTCCTTATGTATTTTGATCTCAGGAATCCGAATCTGCAAGAAAAATAATTCCATCTATGAAAATGATCGAGTTATCAACGAATAATCGTTCGAAAAAGTGAAAAATCAAAGATATCTTTATGGGATCTTACGCCAGCTCAATTTGATTAACGGCTTCTTGTTCGATACACTTTTTTACGTAGGAAAAGCGTCCTGGAATTATTCTGGGGAATACTTCACTTTTTTGCCGAAAAAAACAGTAAGCCTATAGCCTTGGAATTTTCTCAAAATCTGAGATGAAGATCCAGATTTTTTCCGAAGAGTTTCTTACGCTTTCCTTATGTATTTTGATCCCAGGAATCCGAATCTGCAAGAAAAATAATTCCATCTATGAAAATGATCGAGTTATCAACGAATAATCGTTCGAAACAATGAAAAATCAAGGACATTTTGACGGGCACTTGAGCTTCATATGCCGAATGTGAAGACCGACATAATAGTATGCTTGGAAGGCATACAGCTGTAATGAAATCTACGAAAGTTGATGTACGCATCTCGGATCCTGTGGTTACGATTCTTTTTGTATAGGACTCCAAGTCTCCAGCTGATTTGCATTTCATATCCTAAGAAAGGAGAGAGATATTTTCAATATTATTTCTAACACATGGCATATCTTGAACTTTAAGAGAGGTTTAAAAGTAGGGCTACCATGGGTTGTGAAATGACTGCAGTTCTTGAAATGATACATGTACTAGGAAGTATGATTTCTCTTTCTTCAACTCTCTGTGTCGTTTGCAGAAGCAGAGCAACAACATGTTTGCGGTGGGCAGCTGGACCTTGCCCAGCGACACACTGGCAGTGACTTTCCGCCAAGGTACACAGGGGTGTAATAATAACATCTGACATATACCGCAAGCACTCTGTCGTTTCAGCTTTGCATTCTCCCCTGGGACAAATACAGTTCGACCTGGAAGAATGAAACGAATAGCAGTGATCATCTCTTCTGGTATTCATTTTAAAACCAACCAAGTATGATCGGACTTTTCTCTAGATTGAATCCCATATTCTAGCTGTCAGTCTAGCCCCTCTGCTCTTGAGGTAGCACTTTGATTCTTCTACTCCGAAATGGTGACATTTACTTCCAGTAGTATTCACTGCCGAAAAAAATAAAAATGAACTTAATAAGCACCATACAGAAACTGTCACTGACTGAACCTCAACGTCGTTCATTCAAATAAAGCACACCGCATGCCGGATGTTGGAAGATCATACCTTTACTAATTGTATAATTGAGTGTCAGCACGCATAGAAATCTCATCTGGTGTAAACGTCTGGGAGCTGTCATACAATCGTTAGAGTAGAGGTTGAGCATTCGCAAAATAACGTGATATACTCGCAGTGCCATACCGTTGATTTTCAAACGATTCCTACAAACAAATCAATTATTATTTCACATGCTGAACAATTTCGCAAGACTCACTTAATGCACTGCTGTATAAATAATCTTTATTCGTCCGAATATACTATTAATTAACCCGTTTAAATTAACATCTGCTCTGCCAATTTGATTCATGTTCAATCCGGCGGCGGGGTCCATTTTGAAATTGGGGGACTATGCGCAAACGTTAGTAACTCGTCGAAATAGGAGACGAGTTTACTCCGAGCTTTTTCGCGGCTTCCTATTGGTTCCTAGCAAAAAAAGCATGATGGCGCCGGGCAACCAATAGGAAGCCGCGAAAAAACTCGGAGCTTAAACTCGTCTGCTATTTCGACGAGTTACTAACGTTTGCGTATAGTCTCCTGATTTCCTGGCTCCTCACTCATCATATTCTCCTGATACCAAAATTCATTTTTCGACGTTCAATTTTCGCCCCGGCGACACGAAAATCAGCCATATCTACGATTTTGCCCGGCATCGAACCTCACGACCAAGACTTATTACGACTTTATTACGAGACTCTTTGCACGGAATTCAAGGAAATATGAAAATATAACATGGTTTATCATTAAATATTGTATAAATTTAGAAAATTGATAAATAAAACATTTCTTTACTGATATATTCTCCGATGAGACGGAGACGGCGGCGGTTATTGACACACCCGAACATTATATTGTTAAATATGATACCGTTACTTTGGTATTATCTGCGAATTCCTTCTTTTTTTACGAGCAGTTGTACCTTTATGAATATCATTTTATGCCCAATTTCGTCTTAATTAAATAACACGGATGAATAATTAATGAAGTGTCAATTTGAGGGGGCTTTTCGGTGAAGATTGAAAATGAATTGCAACACATTATTGGGAATATTACATGGATTTATTAAATAGAAAAATGCATGTTCAGTGATAAACTCAAGATATAAAATGTATAGAAAAGATATGTTCGGACACGTTGCGGAGATAGTAGCGATTATGTCGACTACAGCCGCACGTGGTTTTTATTCATTAGCTGTATTTCATCAAATATTTCTAACTATCATCTGAGTATATTTATTTTATCATAATCTCATAAAACAAATCTAGTATTGCTTCAAATAACGCGCTCGGTGTTTCCCTGCGATCTGACCGCGTGGTGAATACAAACCATCCCCTTCTCAACCCTACTTCGCGAGCATACCGACGTACGACGTGCTGCCCTCAATGGTGGTTAATAGAACACTTCTTGCGCAAGATTGCGTTAAATGACACAACACCCAAGTTAAATCTTGAGTCATACTCAAGTATTTATATGGGAGTTCAGGTTATCCACGTGGATGCTTAATTTTCACAAAATAGTTGTTACAAGTAATAACATCGTTTTATTGTGTGTTGACTAATTCATTGCAATGGCTACAGCAGTTGAAGGCCAGTTTAGTGATGCTGAGGACGAATTGATGTACGTACCACTATATTACAGATTAAACGTCGGTACAATCCAGCTTCTGATATTTTTAACTTAAAGAAAATATTTTGTTCATCATTTGTATCACAATTTCAGAGTGACCAAACAAGGTCAGCCACTAGCAGTTTTTCAAATAACTTCTGCAACAGAAAAGTTGCTGGTAGAAATGGAGGACGACGAAGAATATGATTCTCAAGACGATGTTGACGATTGGGATGTGGATGATAAAGGCCACTATCGATCTACCAATAATAAGTATCCACACACAACTCCTAACAGCCAAACATTGAGCAATAAGATCTCCAATTACCAGCCTTCTGATAAATTATTCCGTCGATATTCTGATAAAATAAATGTTGAAAAGTATGAAGGAACAAATCTTTCTGATCAAGCTGTAAATTTACTCATTGAGAGTAATAAACGAACGGAAAATGATCGCATTCGAACCAAAGACAAGCGTGATAGAGCTACAGCAGAGCAAGTAATGGATCCTAGAACTCGCATGATCTTATTTAAGCTGCTGAACAAAGGTATAATTGCCGAAATTAACGGATGTATATCAACGGGTAAAGAGGCGAATGTTTATCACGCTACTTCTAAAACTGGCATTGAATTTGCAATAAAAATCTACAAAACTTCCATATTGGTTTTCAAGGATAGAGACAAGTACGTTACAGGTGGATTTCGCTTCAGACATGGATATTGTCGTCACAATCCACGTAAAATGGTTCGTACCTGGGCAGAAAAAGAAATGCGGAATCTTTTGAGACTCAGTCAAGCAGGAGTTCATGCACCAAAGCCAATTCTATTACGCAGTCATGTCCTACTCATGGATTTTATTGGTGATGATGGATGGCCAGCACCAAAATTGAAAGATATTGAATTAAACTCGTCTAAAGCTCGGTTATTGTATAGAGATTGTATTGTTATGATGTGGGCCATGTATAACAAATGCAAATTAGTTCACGCCGATCTGAGTGAATTCAATTTACTATATCACAAAGGAGAGATTGTAGTTATTGATGTATCTCAATCCGTTGAACATGATCATCCTCATGCTTTTGAATTCCTCAGAAAAGACTGTACTAATATCACAGGTAAAAAATTATATGTTAAAATCAGAAAAGCAATCAGACCTCACTTGCAGGAGGTATATTTTTCAGAATTTTTCAAGAAGCATGGAGTTGCTGTTATGACGCTAAAGGAATTATTCGACTTCATTACTGACCCTAGTTTGCTAGAAAAAGATGTTGACAAATACCTAGATGCACTAGCAGAACAGGTTGAGCTACGAGATACACAAGGCACA
The DNA here is from genome assembly GCF_917208135.1 of Athalia rosae. Classification (NCBI taxonomy): domain Eukaryota; kingdom Metazoa; phylum Arthropoda; class Insecta; order Hymenoptera; family Athaliidae; genus Athalia; species Athalia rosae. The sequence goes on along the minus strand of NC_064032.1, from coordinate 15,038,161 downwards.
GATGTTGACCATGAAGTAGAGGATCAAGTTTTCAAGCAAACTTACATACCTCGTAGGCTTAACGAAGTATGTTGTTTTGAATAGTTGAAACTTCTATTTAATTTTATATTACATGGTTCTCGTTTCACCAATCATGCCCTGATTTTACAGGTGAAAGATATTGACAAAGATATACGTGAAGTTGATCCCGGGGAGCAACATCTGCTGCAGACAACATTGTTTGGGTTAAAAAATAATTCATCTAACTCAGCGATATCGGAAGCCTCGACATTTCCGTTGACCGAAGCTCATGAGGCTACCAACGTGATGTACGGCGAGGAAGATTCATCCAATACTGAGGAAGAGTCTGATGACGATGAGGATGAGGATGACAAATCGAAATTCGTTAATTCAGCGCGACCACGTGGAGAAAGTCCTGAGAGTAGAAAGGTAAGTGTGCAATACCAACGTCTGCGCGAGTCTCCGAATACTTTACAATGACTTTCCAGGCGCGGAAAAAGGCGATCAAAGAGCAACAGGCTGAAAATCGTAAAACGAAGATTAAAAAGCACGTTAAAAAGAGGAAGGAGAAAATATTGAAGAAAAAATAAACAATGAATATATTCTACGCGTTTGAATTTCTTCAACATTTCAATTCCGAATCAATTGTAAGAAGACGATTATAAATCATATTCATACAACCTACGCAATAAAGTATTTGAGGAACGATGATTGAAAAATGACCATATTGTTTTTCACACAGTAAATCTAATACATCTAATCACAAGTGGATCTTCCGCATTGAGATGCAATACTTAAAACAAAACAAAAACAAAAAAAAAGTAAAAGAACAACCCAGTCTTTATTGAGTTATTCATAAAACAGCACTTTTGAAGCATGTTTTTCTGAAATAATGCACTAGACATTACGTCACTTTTTTAATACTATATTTTTTAATACTATAGTTCATCACTAAATCACTAATATTTACATTCCATCACTGACGCACACAAAGCAAATAGACACCCAATTGATTAAACCGAAATTCGGTGTTTCGCTATATTTGACAATAACTACACGCATGGGGAACTCATTTCAAATTGAAATTTTGTTTTTCTGATTCCATTAAATGTGATTTAATCGATCGATGTCATAGATAACTTAGATTAGTATAATTAATTAATTAGTAATTACGATAATAGGATAACGTATTGCTCTGCTTTTACTATAAAGAAATTTTTCGTGGGATGCTGTATTGACCATATCTGGAATGTTTATCCACGGCTCTGACAGCAAAGTGATAATTATTTCCTGGTGTGAACTCTTTGAGAGTACACGCCATTGGCAGTGGCAGGGCTCGTACGTCTCCAACTTTCTTCCACAATCCAGAACTCGGCGGTGTCCCTGGTGTCTCTTGGTAAGCGTAGAGCTGATAACTCGCAATCTCTGCATAGGTGTCCGATTGGGCCATATTCCAAGACAAAACTATACCTGCATTTTGGTATTTACAAATATACATGGTATAATCTAAATCTGACAGAACACTTAACAATTATACTAAATCGATGGTGGAAGTTGATACCTTGTGGGACTTTTGATATTTTAAGCGAGGGTGGCGGGGGTGGTAGCTTCATCCCATTTATTACTTTATAACGCGGCGCTTCTGGCAATGGCGCTGGGGGTGGCTGTAAAATGAGCGTATTTTATTCAGAGCAAAGAACGTAGATTGACGCATGATCCTAATCAGCAAGTTTCAGGAAAGTTCGATTGGAATTGTACTCACATGTGTATTTGTAACTCCCGCCGCAGCTGCTGTAGTTAATACTCGAACTGCACCATTCGCCAAAGTTGAGATTCCTGTAGATTGCAATAGTTAAAGAACCAGTTGCAAAACCAACTTTAATGCCACATCAATAATTGTACTTACCAGCCTTGTAAGCAACACCAGGAAATTGACCTCGAGTAGTGGATGTTGCGGGTCGTATTTGGTTTGAAGTTGGTGCTATGAGTACTGGTCTTCCAGATCCTGGGCTACCCTGCATGACATATGCCAACCTTGTGGCATTGATATTATTCTGCAAGACCACATTAATTGGTATCGTTCTAATGGCAAATCATGTTTTCTGATCCTCATGCAAATGTGAACATTATTATAGACTTACAACCAGAGCGGTAGGAGTTGGCTGACTGATAGACTGCACCACCCTTATATTGGGTTGGGTAGTGATTGCAACATTTCCAGGTATTGTTGTTTGTACCACTCGTTGAAACCTATTTTGTAAAGACTTGGGTCGAACTGTAGATGAGACGGATGCAACCATTGGCAATGTACTAAACATACCACTTGCAGTTGCTGAAAAAGTAAAATACCATGAAGCTATAGTGTGGGACGAACACAGAGACATTGTTTGATTATGTGAGCAGTTCCTGCTTACATCTATTTCTATCCTCTTCTTCCGTAAGATCAATTAAATCACTAGATTCGGGCTTATTATTTGAAATGCCCGTTGGCCGGTTTCCTTGGGTTGAGACTTTTCCAGTAACGAAAACATTTTTGTTCTGTCGGAATATAATATGATAAGAGAATGTCAGATTTCTTTGTCATGTGAAACACTTTTTTGAGGCAAACGTACTTTGGGAGTAGTAGATTGAGCGACATTCAGATTTGGTAAGATTTGTTCGTTAATTTTGTTGGGAGTAGCCCCACTCTGTAGGATATCATTTTGTTTAGACATAACCAGAGATGTGAGCTTAGCTGGAGAAGTCTGGGCACAGACTGGTGATGAGGAATTTTTGGGCAGGCTTGCTCTCCGAGGTGAACGAACTTTTATTCCTCGTCGTGGAGCTGCAGTTGTGGAGGCACGCTTTTGAGACCCCGTGGTCACATTGGTACCATTGACAGTGGTGGGGCTTGAAACATTTAGCTTCATAGCGTTACTAGCTGCTAGCCCCCGTAAGTTCTGAATACCATTTTCCTACATTTGTTGAAATGAGTAAAAAATCTTTTACATAAACTTAATGAATGAGGCAGATATTTTGAGGAAAATTAATATTAAGGAGAATAAATAGATTACCGTTTGAAAATTGACCTGTAATCCAACAGATCTATTAATTTTTATGGGAGGCACAGGTTTATCATTGTTCGCTTTTCGATCAACAGCATTGCGGGACAAGACCATGTCAAAATCTTTTATTTGCTTCGCGAGTTGCTGGCAACGAACCCGAGTAGCTTCTAAATTGCGTTCAGATATTCTTGCTTGTTCACGTAACTTGCCACTTTCGGTACGCATTGTTATTGTTTCTACAACCTTCTGTATTAGAAGTTCCTCCAATTCCTGATTACAAATAGCAACTGTTACCTGCATATTATATTTAACAGTGTACTCTAATTACAAGAACAATGTACATACCTCACGTGTCAATTTTGTTAGTTTGCCTTTGATATCCCTTTGGAAAAATTTGCGCACATAATTAAGGGATTGACGATTGGTTGAGTTTTCTTGACACTTTTCAGAAGATACTGGTTTCATCTCCTCATTGGGAGAAGAAGAGATAGTACTAGTTCCAAGTTGTTCAATGGAAGTGCTTTGACATGGGTCAGGAGAAATTTTTATCCTCTTATAGGTTAATTTATCATTAATAGACTCCTCACCAATCAACACACGCTTCTTACCAGTCTCACTTTGCAATTGTTCATTTTGCTCAGGTTCAGCTAGGTTTTTTTTTGATGGGATTTGTTTAAAACTATCACTTGTTTCACAGCTAGCTTCGCTAGAAACAGTTTTTCTCTTTCTCTTGTCCCCTCTAATTTGTAGAGGATTTGGATTTTCCACACTATTAATTTGTTCACTATCTAAACTAAGGTTCTCTTTTTCTTCATCGGCCAAAGTATCATTATCATCAGTGTTCTCATTAACTGTTTTCTTTGTGGAAATATATTCATCAGCATGCTCACCTACTTCATTTTTATCAGGTGAGCTAGACCTTTTCACTTCTTCCTTCTCAAGTCCAACTAAGTTTTTAGATTGGAGGTCTGAATTTTGAGATTCCTCCAAGTCATCTACTTTTGAAGTTACTCTAGAGTGAAGATTTTGCAATTTATCCAATGCATTGGCAACTTCATCTGATTTTCTTGAATCATTGTTGTCTTTGACTGCCTCTTGAATATCACGTGGCACATTTTCTTTGGCATCACTATCTAGTTTGCTGTTATTTGATTCACTAACAAGTTCTGATTTTTTTATATCATTTGATGGTTTGATGGAGCTTAGGTCAGTCTCCGACAAGATTGCAGCTTTATTAATAACATTTTCTTTATCCTCTTTAAAGTTCTCTATAATTTTCGAAAATTCGCCATCTCTAACAGGTGAAATGCACATGTCCCTTTTAGAGGAATTTGGATCCTTTTCTGCTACTGTTGGAAGGTCCTCAGTCGACTGTACTGGCTTGGAATCATTTACATGTGGTGCTTCAAACCAGTCATCAGAGCAAAATCGAGTATCATAACTGTGGGATAGGTTTCTAGAGCACCTCCATTCACTCAGATCAGAGTTCAACCGTTTCATTTCTACTTCAACTGGAGTCGGTCTATCATGAAAATTAGGGTAATTGGATTCCTTAGATAAGTCGTTATTAATGCCAAATGTTTTTTTATCAAAACCATTATTCGAGGGGTTTTCCGAATTTGTGTTAGTGGAGTGAAGTAGCACCGCTTTGTCGTTATCAAAGTCGTTTAAAAATGTCTGTGTGGCAGGGAGAGAGGCCTCAGCCAGGGTCTCGTTTGAAACTGTAACACCAATTTGTGCATCTGAATTTAAGTGCCATTCAGGCCCAGCTTTCAAGGATCGTGCATTGAGTATGTTTCTGTGAGGCTCCCTGGTACCACTGCGAAAAAACTTTCCTTTAGCAAAGCCAGTGCGACTAAATTGATTGCGGTGACTCGATCGAATTCCAAAGTTATTTCGAACACTGTAATAAGGTGAATTGACGGAATTATAGCCGGGCCTAGAACAAAAGGAATGGCCACGTAGAGACCTTTTAGGAGATCGAGTGAAGTTAGATGAATGGTTTCTAAGCATCCTTCCTGGCCACATGGTGTTCGAGTTCATTTCACCATCGACACAGTTTTCTCCTAAAGTTTCTTTATTATCAGATTTTGTAGACATTTCTCTATCCTTTTCAAGTTCAGTTTTTTTCAAATCACTTGCGAAATATGATCCAACACCAGGTGATATCTCCTTTCTAGGATTGCGCGTGCCTGTAATCATAACATTCAAATCTCATTAACAGTAATGTAAACCAATATCTGTACCAACAAAGAATGGAATCTGCTGGTGACGAGACATGAGCTAATGAATAAAATATGACTAAAATCGAGTGCACCACCGCACTCCGAATGCTCATGCTACTGTTCTAAATAAATAGTTGACAGTGTAGAACGGAGAAACGGACACGGATGTTCGAAGATGAGGATAGGAGTACAGCGGCAGATAAAATGGAGACCCACCCATTTCTATATTCCGAGAAGTAGTTTGTTCAGAGCTAACGCATGAAGTTACCGGTGTGTCCATTGTACCAGCTTGCTCTGATTCACCTTCATCATCGGAGAGCCTGAGTCGCAAACTGTCGTCGGAAAAATTATCATCATCTTCCAGGTCTGGATTTAGATCTTCCAATCGTTTGTTTTCAGTTAGCCCATATGTACTATTTTCCTCATTGCTAGGAATCCGGTCTGATTGCGGATCTCCTTGTTTATCAATATAAGACGATGTGGTACTGGCAGTAGAGTCCATAATAACGGGAAAGTTTGGTGATATCATATCACATTACTTCCATTTAGCACAAAAGTTTTTTAAGGTAATTCTGTGAATCAATTGAAATTTGTCAACTCTGTTTTGGTCATCCACATATTGTATTAATATTTATATAGATTCGTGTGACTGCACGTGCGGATATGTACAGCTCGGTCCATGCTGCAGTTTTTTTGAATTGTTCAAATGAACCGACTATGGTCCATCTTCGCGTTTTTGTTCATCAACGATATACTCATTGTGCACCAACCGGAAATTGTGATGTGTGCACAATAAGTGGTGAATCATAAAAGTCGGTGTGCGCAAGCGCGATATTATTCGATTCCTTAACCGGAAGTAAGAAACGATGTGCTCGAAGAGACTACCAGAGAGATATGAATCAATATCGCGTGAATGATACATCATGATTCGCTGGAACAAGACGACGGCCGGTAGGATTTGGAGACTATGAATTTGGTGAGAAAAATAGCGAAATACAAGGAATTACTTCATCGCTATTACGCAGTAGAATGAATTTGTGTCAAATTCGATAATAACTCCAGAGAAAAGATCAGCTTCTCATTTCCATCCACTAATCGCAGACCGCTCCCCCAAGTTTTTGCAAAGGTCAACTTATTGACGCAACTCTTGAGTAATGCGCAATTATACAAATATAATATCCGCTACAATTCTTCATTAAATTTCAACATGGCGGTACAAGTATGCTATTCTGCGTGGTACAGGGGCAAAACCTAACCTTAAAACTACGACGCAAAATTCCACTGTCAAACCTATTGTTGCGAATATCTATTACCATTTCATACATCATCATCTGAACAAAGCTAACCTGAACAAGAAATATTATTATTAAAATGACAATAAAATGCTTACAGGCATCAGGTGACCAAAGAAGACCAGGATTTCGAACGAAGCTCTCCTCACAACTATGTTGCAACACCGCAATTTAAACAAGTAAAATCAACGTTGCCAGACTTCTCCTAACATCTACTTGTTGGCCATTTGGAACTGAAATTCTCGCTACTTTCACCCGAATAAATCAATCGTCATCTGATCCACCGGTACAGAATCATCATTTTGATTTCTATTAAAACAAATACGGCACCCAAAAAGGCATGTTATTTACGGGTAGCTTTGATGCCCCAGCCCCGAACTCGGGCTTGTACAAAAAATGGGGCACGCGCGCATGCGCAACATTTGATCCAGTAACGAGATCACTGCACACTACACGTGTATCATCTTTTCTTAATATCCGAACTTGATTTTTACAGTATGTATTTCATGTAATTTCAAAAAAAGTTTGAAAGAAAATACCCACACGAAGTTTCAAAAAACCTATGGCTGGGATCGATAGTGCCGTTACTGAACGATATAAATGCCTCGTGATGGAGTAACCACAGGGGATATAGCGTTCCTCAAACGCTTGATAGAGAAAATGGATAAAAAACACATCCTGTATTGATTTTGGTGCCAGCAGTCCGATCCTTGCAGTTATTTTTCGATATTCGTTGTCCCTGTAGCTGTAGAAAAAACGGTTGAAAATTTTCTGACAATGGAACATAAATAAAATAAGGATACCGCTTTTCCGATATAGGATGTGGAATAGGGATAGGAATAGGGACAGGGACAGGGACTCGCAAGTCACGATACCGCCCACGTGACTCACGATTTGAGTTATCTCATTACTCACAATCGGAAAAGTCTATTGCTCAATGGTCCAACTTCCTTAGAGTCCCCTCGTTATATACCCGGCCTAACAATAAAGTGGGAGTGATTACGAAGTAGGGGAAAACCCGTGCGGCGCAAAATCTTGACGCCTAGGTCTATGCAGCTGCATCCGCGATTCAGGAGCAAAGTTGAGAGTTTAGATATTTTTTGCAGCTATTAGATTTGTTATCATATTTCTAGCGTGCGATGCATTAGATCATCGAAAAGCTGTGATTTAAGTTCAAAAATTATAATTCCCCCTCCACCATCCCCGTTCCCATAATTTTTATCTTAATTCACATTATTTTATAATTTACGCACAGTATATTTGATTTAATCTTATTAATAATTAGCAACTGACACACAACCATAAATTACACAAGATATTATAGACTAATGAGAAACGAGCTGGGAAATGAGTAACAACTGAGAGTTCGATAACGAAAATATAAATTATTTATTTCATATATGTTAAACTAGTTGACTCGAGATTATTCGTTACATACGATTTATATTATATGCGTTCATTATATCACGCGTTGCGCGGAAGAGATCATTGCACAATCGATGAATTCGTATTTTATACACACAGTTCCATCAGTTCAGTCGCAATAATGTTAACAAATTACTTCACCTCATTAAATTTTCATAGTGCGATTACGGTCTGAAAATATAAAAACAAAGAATCACTTTCAAATAATATTTGAACACAAAAATATCTGAAGAAATGATAAAACAAATTACCTTCTATTTTTCTTTAACTATATTCTTTTGATTATTATAGACATAATATGCATTTGCCTTTGGTTAGGTTGATCGCGTCATTTTGAGATCAGAAATTTTTGGTCAGTAAATGTGGTTATTTACATTTATACATATGGTATAGGTACTTTCGATCTGTTAATTTCTGATGGTATTTCATATCATTTATTTTTCAATTTTTTTTATTTTTTTCAACTTGATAAGTCTCTATGCTCTTTATCCTAATATCGTTGGCTGTGTTTGTCGGACATCTTTCCCGAGTACTTGCTGAGTCGATCACTGTACTCGTCGTCGTGGTATTTATCCTCTGCTTTATAGTGTATCTCTGGTGGTGAATTGATGCGCCTCTGCCAGTGCCAAGACCAGTATAAATCCTCTTGATTAATATCCCTTGGATGTTTAGCTTCTCTGAACACGTGTACGCAATATACTAAGCTACCCATAAGCGTCAGACATCCAAATATTAGGAAAACTATTCCGAGGATCCTGGATGAATTGTAAAAATATAATAAACTATCAACAAATACGTTCCTGGACACTGAAACGCTATTCACTCACCATACAAACAGGGGTTCAAAAAATTGCAGGACTATAACAAATCCAAGGGTAACGAGGATCAGTCCAAGGTTTAATAATAGCATCAAACAGCATATGCCTTTTGTGTTAGGACAGAATGGATTCGGCGCCGACATGGTTTCCATAACAAGTCCTCCTTTTCTTGAAGTACGTGTTTTTGTCGTTGACGTACCTGATCTTCCCGAAGGGTAACCATACGTACTGTTGGGTGCTCCATGACCTACCCTTGTGCTTGGTGTTAAACTATATCGCGATCCTTGGCTGCGGGAGTTACGCTTTTTTGTTAAAATAATTTTTACTACTGACCCAGTGAATCTTTGTACCTGGATATACCGGCTGATTTTTTCCAAACATTGATAAAGTTAAATTATCACCTTATTTCTGAGGGTGCTTTGTAGGCGGCACTAGTCACATAAATGTCTGAGTTGTTATCGTAGAGACTTCCGTGAGACGCACTTCTTGTCGTAGTTTTGTTCGTTCGATTTATTGAATAAGGTGTCTGCCCGGAAATCACCGAGCTACGATCATTTTGAGCACTTCTTGACCTACGTTCGTGTTTTTCACTTGTGTTTCTATCAGAAGAAATCATGATCCGACTTGGCTGATTATCTCTTCGCTAGTTCTGAAACAAATTTTTAATTTTGAAATCATCAAAACCATTAATCAGAACCGGCCAAATCCCGTACATAGTCATCCCTTGCAGTAACAAAATGTTGCAAGCCAAACTACGCCCACTCGCTCTTTGATGATTCGATTTGCGAGCCTTTTACGACCGTCTTGTTGGCCTAGAAATAAGTAGGCGCTTATACGTGGGTTGAAACGTTTTAAAAGTGAAATGGGAGTGTACACTGTACGAAGTTGAGGTATGAGATGAACGAAATGTTGAATTGTAAACGCGCGTACCGAGATGGATAATGATTGTTCCCATTCTTTACGATCAAGTCTGCGAAACTTAATTTTTTTCATCTATTTTTCTTTTTCATAATCATTGAGACAGTCGCGCTTGACGCCCAATCAAAGTTTTACGTTTCCTTCGATACCAAAGATTGTGAAGCAAGTTTGTATTTACGAATCATTTATTATAAATAATAATACATTGCTTGTTCGGAGTAATTAACGAGTGTTATTACCTGGAGATAAAAATAATTCAGCATGAATCAAACTCGTGAATTTTTACCTGCCTGTAGCACAAAGTAACGAGGCACACTTCGAACGTATCAAACACACTGTATATAATAACATGAGCTCGATTTCTCTTGTGCAAAATTTCGAAAAAGTAGGAAAAATGAAAAAAAAATCACAAAAATAGACGAGGGATTTTTTACAGAAAAGTCTAGCTTCTAGTACTAGTACTACCTGCACCACTACATACGATGACAGCGGTGCAACAATTACGTTTTTAACTTCGCAGTTCTGTCACGACTCGACGACGACTGTATGTTACAAATCGCGGTACCTGTAGTGCTGTGCTGCTGCTAGCGAAAGGTGTAGACCAAGGAGGACTCGGTCAAGTCCTGTTTACAGTGCCGCTCGCTCTCTGACGAGGGAAAAGGCCCCCTCCTAAGAAAACACCGGATCCTAAAGGGGGGGTACAGATTTTTGCCGAGTTGAGACTTTGAATACGTGCATTCAGACAGATAAATACCTTCTCCACTCCCATGAGTCTGAATATATTTTCACGTAATAACTACCAACTCGAAATATATAGAGATGACGACAGCGTCCCAAGGATTAAATCTCACGATACACTGCAGCGACTCAAGCATTGCATCCGACAAATAACTTTACAGTCATTAACGATACACAGAAAAATCGCCAACCATACTCCCCGAAGTAAACGAGTTTCTCTTTCGATAGGTATTTAACATTAATTCGAAGTGAAAACAGGTAAAAGGTATTTCTATTTCAATCATGGCAGTAGGGAGAAGGGCTAAGCATGCTCATGGGCTCGCGCGCATTCCGTGCACACTTTCATTTCGGTCATTGAGAGACATCAAATATCATGGATTCGTTTATTCTCACCTTGATATTTTTGGATAATCATCAACGTGCATGAAGTGGTGGTAGTACCGGACCCATCTGAAAATATCTCATTGGTATGGAGATCATTCATCGATCCGATGACCGCGGGGCCAGCCACTTTTTCGACCATCTGGCTTATTCACCTAGGCTTTCTCAATTTAAACATTGATTACGAATAAAGGACAGATCGCTGAGCTTTCAGATTTCACCGGATCAATTTAATCCAATTTTAAATGCCTACCTTTGGACTCGTCTTCTTGATCACTCTGGCAGTGATTGCCATAAAATAAATCCTCGGTCATGTCAAATTGTACACTGTATCTAATCTTTGACCAAGCGAAGACACGAGCAAGGTTATTACATATGGCTAGACTCTGTAGGATCCCTGGAAGATTGGTATCACATGAGAGTTTTTTACGCGTTACGTAAAGTGAAAGTGATTATGGAATAGTTTCAGGTATCCAGTAAATCATTACTAATAATGTTTTTTTTTTATTCCTCCAGGATACAGATATGCCTGTTGTGTCTAAGTTTATGAAAATAAGATAATTGATGCATAATTAAAAGCTGGTCTGAGAGCAACGTGTGATAAATAGAGATTCGGATCGACGAGTTTACTCACGATAGATAGGTGAGCCGTTCAAAAAGACGCGGAGCGTTTTTCGAAAATTCAATAAAAATCTGATCGGCTTTCTTTGAAAGTAGCCAGCACGTGGACATGTTGGTAGTTTCCGGCCAGTTTAAGGATGAATTGTAGCAAGTGGCTATGCGTATTTCAAATCTCTAAATATATACCTCAATACTACGATAACGATAACGATATTATATCCGTCTATAATAAACCAGTAAATGTTAGTTTAGAAATAACGCGCGATGCAGCTGCATCGTGCATCGATAATATGGATAGTTCATGGTTATGTATAATAATCAATATAGGTATATGGTTAAGTAAGTACCAACAACAACTACTGTGTACTACGTTATGTGTAATTAATACAGTAATAAGTGGAAATAGAAGAGATGGAATAAGGAAGTTATTTGAGAAGACCCTTGGCCTTGAAAAGGTCCCTCATCAGGCCCTTCAGGTATCGAACCTCCCGTTGCAGATCACTGACTTGCCCCTGAAGTTTTTCGTTGTAGTTCATCAGCTCCTGTTCCTCCCCGACAATTTCTTTGATTTCTTGCTTCTTTTTCTGCCTATATCTTGTAGCTGCGTTCTTATTTTGTTCCTTCTTGCGAACTTTCCTGTCGTCGTTAGAGGGACGGGAATACGGTTTGCGATGACGACTTTTCTGGGAGGTAGAAGGGGTTGAAACAGATGCGGTCGATGACGCGACCGGGGTCCATTCTGGATCGTCGTTGGAATCCTCAGATGACCCGCAGCTGGTTTCTGAGCTGGTGCAAGGGGGACTCGACGGTGATATATCGTTGGCACAAGAGCGGACGAACTCGTCTACCAGTGCCAATTCGCTGTCAACATCTCCCAGTGGTTCTAGGGAAATATTCTCAGCACTCCATTGCAGAGCTGGCTCAGTGTCGGCCGATGTGGAGATTGGTTCACATGGAGAGGGTCGTACACGGGGCTTAGCTAAAGGTATCGTCAAGGCATGAAGGGCCGGCTGCAAAGTGATGAGTATCTGAGCGTTGGAGGTGTCATAAAATTTGGCCGGAGGAGACTGCGGTGGTGTTAAAGCGGCGACAGTCGTCGCCTGTCGACACGCCTCGACATCCCCCAAGACTAACTCCTGCAAACTCTCAAACTCCTGCTGCAGAGTGCGTGTTGATTCCTGGTTTGGCTGATGTACCTTTGTTTGGCCCAATGATAAGCTCGGTTGGTTGATCCCATATTCCGATGGTGACAATTCCTCAAATATCGGTAGATCTATTTTCTGCTCAAGCCAGTCCGAGTACGGTTCTGCGATTAAAAAATGATAATAACAGATCCCATAAATCTAAGACATTTCAGTCATATTTCACCGAATGTGGACATCGTTGAAACACAGTTTCCGAAGATAAGAACTGTCCCTAAATTCTAAGTTAATAGACTGAAACGATTAACGTTCATATTGCATAGACATTGCACAGCGACTCAAAATAATACGGTCAACGACATTGTTATAAATGACCATTGACGGGAATTAGCCCATCTTGATACTGGGTATTTGCGTGTGTCAAAATTAGGACGCGTGTTCTTTTGCATCGCGTGAAGGAGAATATATTCTGCATATAATATTGTCAATAATTTGTTTACTTTTTTTTTTTAACCATTTTTATTGAGTTTATTTTTATTTCTATTTTTATTGTCTGCCCCTCCGACTTTTTAATGATTTGATAGTTCGAGAGAAATTAAAAATACTTTTCATCATTTTGTAAAACTATCCCGCATCCAGTTCCAAGCCGAGGCTTTAAATTCAAAATGAATTCTCATCGATCGAATGTTGTGCGTATTGATGAAATATACATGCATAAGGCGCCCAGGGACACTGAATAACAAGTAGATAGAAACTTGTTTACACTTTTATACAAACATTAAACTTGAATGCTATGCGACTAGTCGGAGTTAGATATATCTATTTATCGTTAGATCAACCTATACACGGGCATACTATTTTACTACACGGAAATATTCCATTCAAACCTACTCAAAACACGTATATTGCCAGAGTATGAAAATGATAATGATAGAGACAACAATAAAAATAATTATTGGATCTAGGAATTACACGTATTGCAACAGGTCTTTTACGGGTCCAATGTAGAAAAAATAATGCATAGAAAGAAAAATACGTGAATTGCAGATTTTTGTGCGCGTTGCTTTTATCTGAATATCGAAATATGGAACATAGCAACTAATTCGAACAGCAAAGCAGTAAGCGACCGTATGGCGGCAATCAGATTCGATAAAAGTTGGAAGGTGGCCGACATGGACTACCGTCAGTTGGGATAACGGCTGATGAGTAAGAAATATCTTTCGGAAGCTAACGGAAGATAATATATGCATATTTGAAGTTGGATGAACTTTCTGCAATCACTTGCTGTCCAATGCAGTCGAGTTCTATCAATAAAGATAAATTGATGGCAATTTGTTTTTATGCGACTGTAAATATTGTGCTGTAATTTATATTTCTGAGTAGCCAATATCTGGTGGATATTTTTGTGTTGAGAACTGGTAGACAGTGGATATGAAATGCTTCAGATGAAGTACAAAAAGTCTGTTGACCACCATGAGAAGAGTCCCTGACCTACTTTCGAATAAAGCTTTGCTTGGTATTAGTTTTTGTAACGAAGGAATTTATCTGAACTCAAATACAGGGGCACGGGAGGTCAGATAAGGAAGTTTTTGCAGTCGAAATGGCATTTGGAATAAGATATCCAGTACACAATTTTTTCAACAGTGCAGATTTGGCCTCGAGATTTAATCGATAACCAAACTACATCTATGCCGAAATACAATTGTACAATTGTTGTTATTTCAGTCATATCTTGCAATGTGTGAGAATATTGAATGGGTCAAGGAAGTCAAGTAAGCAAATATGTAGCACTGTTCATTGAAATCGTTTTCACACTAGTATACAGCTGACAAAACGGCTGATCAAAACCTAACGAAAATCCAATGCTGTCAGGCCGTTTGCTGTATATCGAGTTCGATGAGAGCGCTACAGGGACTTGCTAGAATAGTAGGCAAAGCTGGACATTGAGGGATTTTGTTAGTTAAAATAGTCTGATTCGTGATAGTTGAGAACCTACCGCTGTAATAAAATGCAGCCATGTCACAGACGCAAATATATTATTCCTGGGTATGTAGATAGATGGCAAGATGGGGAAGTGACAAGAAGGTAATTTAGTTACAACGTTACGGAAAATGTCTCTATTGTCGGGAGGGATTGTCGGGAGGGACGAAGGAGCCAACAAAGCTACTCGATGTTGTTGAGCAGACTCCTTTGGTCGGTGTCAATGGAAATTCAGCGTCTTTTTACCAATTTCTGAGAATTGACGATAATTTCTCGGTTCCACGTGTAATGGTACGTAAACTGCATGCTATTGTATAACATTAACATGCGCCAACATGGAGGGTTAATGCCCGCGGCAGTTTTTTCCTTTGAAACTGCCAGTATCACCAAATTTTATTCAACTTGGGGTAAAACTAATTACAAAATCACTCGCGTCTTTATTTAAATACAGAAAGCAAAAATCATATCTTGTTAAATATTAATGGTGCACTTTTTCTACACGTATTATTCAGAATTTAGCACTATGCTTCTTTATGCACATTAGCAACACGTTCATGGGTGAAATTATATCGAAAGTAATTTCATACTCAGTGGGCCCAAATGTTGAAAAATAGTCTTATGTTAAGAAGTATGTTCGGAACAGCAGCATGAATCGCATAGCGGGAGAAACCGATAAACAGATACAGCATGCCAGGCTTACTGAAAGTCACTGAGGCAAAGAGCGGGAAGTGTACCGTGTGGCCTCTACACAGGAGACTTCACATACTTATCTTTGGACTTTCCCCCCTTGTTTCTTTACTGCCTGTTCCTCCCGCTCCTTGGCTCTCTCCCCGCCATATTTCTATATAGAGGCTAACCAGTTTGTTCCACTCTCTTTTTTCTACAGGGAAAAAGGCATACGCGATATACCAATCAACAGATACGCGCAAAGTGGGAACATCAAATCTGTGTGACTTGCTGAAGATTGTAGGTCACTTGGAGGAAGAAAATAGCAACCATAAGCCACACGATTTCAAGTATCAGAGGTGAAAATAAAAAAAATTGTAAATTGGATTCCTACTAGGCTCCCTTGTTGCTGTATGTGTTGAGAGCCAAACAACACAACGGAATAGACTCAGCAAATATTTGCGCTTCACTCAAAGTTATTATGTGTATCGTATTGATTTGACAATCAGTGATTGAGCTGAGCCATTTGCAACATGGTTGAAATTTGCACAGAAAAAAATGCAGATATGCATACCTAATAGACATGCCAAAGTATATTAGAGAAGTAATCTGAGATAGGATGAATTACCTTCCTTAATCCACTCATCGAGTTCTTCTAAAAGTTTAGTAGCCACCTGCGCCCGTGATGTTTGCTCCTCGTACATGACCTGGTCCCCATTGCTGTCGATATTTTCCTTGCTTTCAAAGCTAAGCCAATCATCGTCAATGTCGAGGGATGATGTTTCAGAAGGTGAGGCGGGCTCCTCCTTCCATATCCAGCTTGCCTTCTCTTGATCGGACGACATGCTTTGTGTTGGCCCGATCAGATAATATGCTCAAATTGTTGAAATAAATTTGTTTCGTCGTAACGACGTCGCTCGTATTGAACGCCATTTTGGCACTGGAAATTAAAACATCAATTAATGAGTAATTATCTCAGTTTTCTGGAACCTCAGTTTCCCTCCAATAACTCAGTAAGAATGGGTGAGCAATGACAGGAGGTGCTCCACCAAAAATTGAAAATCAATTTCATATTATGAGAGAAATGTTCGATGTAGAGAAGTAACAATGATGAGATAAACTCGTGATAAATATCAAATCCTAGCGATTATATACCGGACTTGATGAGAATTAAACAAATAATAACTAACAGTGAGACGTTTGCAACTCTTGAAAAGTAAAATTCAAAAAGAATTAATTCTGAATAGTCTTTTCAGTTAGTGAGTGTGAGTTGAACAGAATTCAGTTCCGAGTTTTCAATAAGAAATTCAATGTGCGTTGCACGATTTCGTAACATTGCTTCACCAAATGGAGGCCACATCATACCACGAGTTCAACATGGAATGGGTATGAACGCTGGGAACAGCATGGACAGTTGCTACGATTATCCAAATAATATTCTTAAAATATTTAAAATAACGGTACTCACCCCATGATTATATAAATTGTCGGCACACTTGCGTGTGCAAGTCGTTTAACGACTAGAAACTCATCTTCACCCCTTTTTTTCGAGATAATGATAAATACACGCCCGTTTTCCTGGTTTCATGGATGAAGAATGACTAATTCCGTTCTCCTCGATGAGTCGATGAATTGCATCGAGCATAGAGTGGAACGTCACACCCTTAAACAATCGCTCCCGACCTTAGTTGCTGTTTTAATCTGCAGATGACGGCCCATGGGTGAAATCGTATCCTTTAAAGAACGGCGCGTATCCCACTAGCATTCAAACACGATTACGTACTGACATGAGCGTTGTGGAAGAAAAAGTGTATTGAATGTTAATCGCCACGAGCTTAGGAGTGTAGAAATAACGTTAGAGTTAGTTACAAGAGTTTCATATGGGTAATATAACGCAAAAATGTACAACGTGTAAGTGTTGCGAAATAATAATAAGATTCAAAATGAAGGCGGGGTGCGAGATCGAAAGATCGATCGCATTTTTTACATTCGGATCGGAGGAGACTTAAGAAACCTTTAATCAGAACTGTAGCGCGTTTGTTGTACGTACCGACAGATTATAATAGCCAAATGATTTGTGGGTGATAAGTTGCCAAAGTTTGTTTACATGTATGCGCACGTACAAAGTAAATACACCGACCACCTTGTAGATTTGACATTGAACACAGAAGGAGGAAGAGGGAGAAATATTTATTTGCTCCACGTTTCTAGCTGTCCGACAATGATCATAGTTTGGAATCCTTTAGAACTCGCATCGCGCTGACAATGAGATTGAGAGTATGAATATACGTCCTCTGTTGTAAACAGGACTATATTTCACGCCGCTTACAATCAGAAATATCCTATTCAACAATCATTGATTAATCAACTAATTCATACGCCTATCATCGGGTTAGTTTTGAGGCAGTTATCGCCCATGGATTCTGGTACATGAAGTAAAATGTCCACCAATTATGATAAGCTTGACAGTTGATGCAATAAGGGGTGTAAAAGGCCCCGCAAATCGAATCATTACCACGGGGCGGTAACACTCACAATCGGTGTAACATTTATAATTTAACGAGTTACAAGTTAGAAGGGGCGGCTTGAAGCAGATAAAATCAACCGCTTCGTTGTGTTTTCGATCCTGTAACGATTACGTTGTTAATCGTGAGTTTTGTTGCGTTTTACGAATATGCAATTCGTTGTTTAATTGATCGTTGAAATTCAACGTCCACAACGAACGAAATGACTCGATGCGTTAACGATGGAAATTAGTGAGCTACGAAGTAAGTTTCAATGACATGTATAGTATTATACGTTAAGCCATTGAGTCGAGCAGAATACGCTCGCATTAGAATGCGCAGGGTGCAATCGGTCTTCCCCATCGTTGATAGAATTAGGGAATTAAGAATACCCATACGAATATATTAAGTGTAAATACGTGGCGGTACAAACTCCCACATTCAAAGATAATTATTAGAACAGCGATGCACCGAGACAAAAGTAATCCTCGGCGCGCAGGTGGGTATATCGAATTACCAAAGAGACTCGGAGGATCCTGGAGGAAAATTGAGAAGAAAATCAATGGAAAAAAAAAATCATCCGAAATCTAGGAAATACATCTCGTTTATACGTATAGTTGTGATATACGGGCGAAAGTCGCTATATCATCTAAACGACAATTCACGAATCCGGTGTGTACGGTAAAGTTCAATGTTTCGCTTTAGTTTTCCAGTATATAGTTATCGCATAAAATTCGCTTATATACTGGTTGAAAAGTTAACCATCTTGGATGTGTGTAGAAAATAGTGAGTCGACTCGGGTGGTAGGGTTGGGTGGTCCCCCCGACCCCCTGGTCGATATATCAGGGCTCCGCTGCAGCTGTCCGTCAGCCTGGCAAACTCCGCACTAGACGACGACGACGACGACGACGACGACGACGTAGAGCAGAGCGGAGGCGAAGCAGAGAGCGTCGAGAGCTAGGCAGCAGCGGCAGTTTGGGAGCTTGGGAGCTTGGAAAAACCACTCGCCGCAGCTACTGGGTAATTTTTCATCGTTGCAGCGAACTAACGCGACGGGAGCGCCGCGACGCCGAAGGCGGCGTTGCCACTCACCACACTCCGACGACGAGCGTATTCCCTATTCCCGTCGTCCCGCACACGTTCCCTACTACGAGGACGGGCACCCATACACGCGAAAAAGCCGCGGGGGAGGCGCCCCTTTCTTCACCCTCGTCCTCGCTCTCTCCTCACCCTCCGCCCATCGTCATCGTGAAAACGAACGAACGAACGAACGAACGAACGAACGAACGAACGAAGGCTGCGAACCACCCGCCGTCCTCTCTCTTTACAGGGGAAAAAGTAGGAAAAGAGTGGGGACGATCGATTTTTACTGGGGCATCTACTCACCCCCCGCATGCACCTTGCATCACATTCCCCGCTACCCGCTACCCTCCACCCCCAACCCCCTAGAGCTCGACTTCCCCGAGCAAGCTAGCCCATGCCCTGCCCACGTCGTAATGCACCCAGCGCGCCCAACACCCAACGACCTCCCTCCTCCTCCTCCTCCCCTGCAACCGCCCGTTCTGCACTTTCCGCACAAAAAAAAAGTAATTTGAAAAAAAAAAAAAATAAAATAAAATAAAATAAGGAAAAAAAACGCGAGATTCTAAAAAACCGAACCCGCCAAGGCTCTCGCACCCTGAAAATATCCGGTAAATTGCACGACCGACCCTCTCTCGTTCGCATGTTGCCGCCTCGTGCAGAGAAGAGTCTCACAATTTACATTTTCTTTTTTTTTTTTTTTCTCTCCTCTTCATTTGAGAAAAACATTTTTTCAATCATTTCATTTTATTTTCCTAATTAATTTACGCGAAGAAATGAGTGAATAAATAATCGCGTATGTCGGTATGAAAAGCGATTTGGAAAATGGTTTCTTCCGTCGAACGAGCTATGATTATGTGCGAGGGTAGGGAAAATGTACCCCGTATGAAAATTAGGTGATAATTTGACACCTTTTACGAGTGGCGATAAGTATATACCACCTCCCCATACGAATGGTTCGTTACTCTATCGCTGGCTGGTGTTGCACTGTTGCGGTTATAATACATTAAAGATGGGCAAGGTCGATTGCTCGCTGCAGGAGTGTACAGTGAGAAAATAAACTAACCAGATTTACGAACAAGTACAGTTATCCCGGGGACATAGCGGCACTTAATTCTCACACACGTATATAGGGATACGCACATGTAAATGTGCGTATAGATAGATAGGTGTACATAAAGGTATATCTAAATATATATCGTACACACGCTCACGCATTCGCTTTTTATCTTTCTCTCTCTCTCTCTCTCTCTCTCTCTCTCTTTCTATACTCCAATAAAACGATATTAAAACCAGCGGTATTTTCAGCTATACCTCCTATGATTACACACCCGATATGATGGACATTCGGAATAGCAGAAGCTCGGAAATAATCATAATGAAAATATTAAGATTTTCGGTTATTTTCAATGGTAGAAAAATTAAAATCGTTCTCCCTCGACCAATCTTTGTAATTAACGAAGTGAAAGAAAGAAAAAAAAGAAACTGAGTCAATTAAACATACATGCACCCGTTGGGTCGCTTCATAATTACCGTGTATGTACTCCACGTACTCTCTTTGCATCGAGGAGCATGAGAAATGGATAAAAAATTGTACATATTTATCGACAAAGAAAAAAACACAAAAACCAATTCAACTGGCAATAAATCTCACGAGAATATCGTGTGTAGGTACACATAATAATATGATATAATAGGTACCTATGTAACTGAGATAAGGTGATTCGTAAGATTTTTGTTTGAACTTTGAGTTTGACCCCCCGCGCTTGACGAAGTTTGCGGTGGTGGTTTTCGATTAATTAGTTCCTTGACTTTACCTCTCCGCACACTCGGGGAAGGGGGGGGGGCTAGGTATTATACGGAGTATAAACCATCGGAAATGTCAGTAGGTATCTGAATTAGGGAGAGACGCAGCAGCCAGCAACAGGTGTATAGGCATAGGGCGGAGGCGCAGTCAGTCAGGCAGGCAGGCAGGCAGACTGCTACCGTATGTGTGCATTAAATACGTGCCTAAATACATATATACACATATACATGTATACGAACTTGACATCGACGCACGTTAATGTAATACATATGTATCAAATATTATAGTACTGTAGAGAGACACCAATTATTGTATACACAAAGGAAGTGCCGAGACTGCCGCGAACTTGTCTAGCTACACATTAGTATAATAGTTAAAAGTTTATCTATCAACGTTGAACACACTCCACTTCGCGAATATATTATAAACCGTCGTATTTGTGTGTTTGCAACGGTAATCGTTCACCTGCGTACAACAATGGAATCGAACGTGGATTTGTTAATTTGGAAAAACGAGATTGAAGGAGAAAATTAAATAAATTAATAATAACGATAACGCTAATTACGATGGTAATAAAACAATGAAGTAATAAAAAAAAAGAGAGGGGCCTCGCAATTCCGTAATATAAAATTATTCCCCGCAACAACAGCTGTACGTATAATATATGAATAAATAAATTACATTTATTATATTATTTATTACACGCGTGATAATCCTATACATACGCGCGTACGTATTCGTACATGCGTATGTTTGAAACGAGTCGTTGTGCAGGGTTTTGTTGCACCCGAATGAGATAAGGTCTTATAAAGATTATGATATGAGAATAATTATGTACGTATATTGTATTATAACCATGTATTATATTAATATGCGCTTTGTGTCTGTATATACAATGTACACTGTACGAACTCACCTAATTAATATTTTGTTCGTAAACGATTGCAAAACGTTGCTACAATTTCTATATGTACTCGATAAATCATATTCGATAAATCACGACGCTGCACGATTCTCCCGAAATAAGAAAGTACGGAAAATAAAGAAATTGGAAGAAAAAAAAAATTAAGAACAAAATGTTACTGGTGGCAATTACACGTGGCAAATATATCTTTATACATCGGTATTTAATGTATGATTATGTAAGACACGAGCAAAAAAAAAAAAAAACAGATAGCCTTCCCAAATTTTACGTACATATCACGTATGTATGCAGCGAACAGATGAGAAAAATTTGGAGGAAAAAAATCAAATTAAATTAAAACGGAACAAGAAAAAAAAAAAAAAAAATTGATTTTGGAATAAATAAAAATGATCGGAGATCATACGTTTTATAATAGCTGCACGATAATTTTCTCTCTATGGCAGTACAATACATACGCATATAACATACATATAATGTGATACACAGCTGCAACTGTACCGAGTACACATTATGTACCTAGAATAGAAATAAACTCACAAACGACGATATTCCGTACAGAATATATATACTATACATATATCTAGATATATGTACATATACATATATTCGTGCAGTCGGTATTATTAAAGTCTAGGGGTGGGGGTGAGGGGGACTAGGGTCGAGTACACTAGAGGGTTAAAACAATTTCAGTTGATCTTATGTTTCGCTTACTTTCTCTCGTTTTATTTTTGATTTATCTTTTTCCATTTCTTTTCTATTTCATTTCGCTTTATTTTACCGAGGATAAGTTTGTTGACCTTGCTATTTGTATATAGGCTTGTACGTACGTACGTACGTAAAGTGCTTTTAATTATAGCTCATACTCCGCACAGCTACAGGTTTTAGCATTAAAAAATTACGCTCACAGATATGCAATGAAAGGCGGCGAGTTATATTATGGATCGAAACGAGGTAAACTATTTCTCTGCACGTACTACAATTTCGCAAGAGCGACAGGTTAAGGTCTTGCGATTCACCTGCTCATTAAATTATCAATCACAAACGCGTTAACTGTACACTCGAACGTATGCGCAATTTTTAAGGGGGAAACGCGGGACGGAACGAGGTACCCCAAAAAAAATTTTTTACCCTCTCACGAATTCCTCGAGTACCTTTCCTCAGATTTCTGCTGCAAAGGAACAATTTTAGTTTCGCCAATTTTCCGTTCTCATTGTCGGTCGATCGTACGTGAACATCGACGTGATTTTCTTTTCACGCATAGCGCGGACGTCGAACAAGACGAATCTTTTATTGAACAATAAATAGTACAGTGGTTACTTTTTATCAAAGATAACCTCTGAACTATTCTTCGAGTCATTCGAGGAGAATATGTCGCGCGTGTGTGTGTGTGTGTATATGTGTTGCACGTATTATATTATATACGTTATAATATTAACTTATATAAACGCACACGCGATCTTACGAACGACTCGTAAGAAATGTTTAGGGATTCAGGAAAGGTTATCGCGCTGCTTTATTGCCATGAATACAGATATATCGATGCGGAATATCTGACAATGAGTATCTATACGTTATACTTGCATACATATTCGCGAAGAGCCGAATTACAATAATCATAATGCTGATTTTTCTTCACTTTATAATCACTCGCAATCCGACGAGCCATTCTACTCGTATACCTGCGACCTACACGCCGTTCCCGATCATTCATTCTCTTGACCAAGAAGGAGTTGCGGAAAAAATTCTCTCATATTTTTCCCCGATCAACGTCATTTCTTTTCGAGCGAACCTCGCAGGTATGGAGGATTTATCGAAATAATTTTCTATAAATGTACTCGACAAGGGTTAAAGTCTGCGAAAATATATACCATTTAATAATATACACACACGTATATGTACTCGTGCAGGAATCGCGTGCGCGCGCGGAAACAGAGACTGCGACAAGTTAGGTACACGCCTCGTATACGTACAAGGTATACGGATACAGGTATATATAAAGACGATCAACTATGCGAACAACTCTTCAAAGTTGTTCAAAACTTTACCTGTATATATATATATATATATATATATCGTTGTATACACCCTCTCAAACTCAGCGAAGGTTCACCGGTGTGATGTCGATGCCGATGTACCGCGCGTTCTTGCATCCGAGCAAAGAAGGTGTACGCCTTATATTTTCATGGTATTTATATATATTTTTTTTTATTTTTTTCTTTCATAAAATCGTATCGAATTACAGATGACGACGACGACGATGTCGGTGATAAGGATAAGGGAGCGAGATAGAAGAGGAAGAGGATAGGGTAAATAGAAATTAATTTGTGCGCGATTATAACGAGTTACAAGAAAGTGGATGGGAGGGAAGGGGCGAGGGGGAGGGGCAGGGGGGAGGGGGGAGGGGTGGACGGACAGAGGGATCGGTGGATATTACGGGTCGCCTGTACGTGTATTATACTTGTATATACTGAAATCAGTTCGAACCTCATCTCTCACACTGCGGAGAATAGGACGAAAAGTGACTCCTATACACGAGAAGATACGGACACAAGCCGCAGAGTGCAGTGCATTCACTCGTTACTCATTAGATATAAATACGCTTCAAGAGAGGGCAAGGAACCAACCACGCCTGCACCACCGACTCCGACTAACGCATACATATTCTACGTATACGCGTGCATATGGATATACACACGTATGTACGCGTATCTGCTGGGCAGGCTCTAGCTTTTGCTTCGGTTACTGTACCATACCCAACCCGAGGGACAACACCGCGCGTCGTGCGTGAAGAGACGAAGAAGAAGAAGAAGAAGAAGAAGAGCGAGAGGAAGACGTGAAGGAAGAAGGAGAGAAAAAAAAAAAAAAAAGAAAAATTATTAAGAAAGAGAATAAGAAGAGGGAGACCGCGAGTATGTATCGCGGACCAACTCTGTACCTAACATATACCTAACGTACGTACGTGTGTATGTAGTGTAATATAGCAAAACTCCACAGCGGCAAAGACGCGGGAAGACGACGACGACGACGACGACAAGCGGCGGGACACGCGGGACTCCGGGATACTCGGGAGGAGGCGCGCAGCCAGATATTTCATTGCCTGCAACAGATAAAAATAGTCCCTCTGTGTATATCTATATATATATATAGGAGTGAAACTTCGATATACATACAACTTCCACTATACTTCAAACTCTTCTCGTTATACGCGTATACGTAGGTAGGTATACGCGTATTATATACGAACCTCCGCGTATATATTTATATCCATATATCTGTACCTACGAACGCGAGATGAACGGACGAAAAAGAGACGGAGAGCAAGGAGGAGGGTTGGAAGACCCTCGCGCGATACCAACCGTATATCTATATACACACGATTCTTCGGACACGCATTACATACTTATATATACATAGAGAATGTACATATATATATGTATATATATAAGCGTTCACGTATATATATAAATGCAGCCGGTGCGGACGCTGGAGGTTGCGCTGGCACCGCATCAACCGACATCGCGGTAGCATCGGGCGGACAAGTTTACATCGTCCATTTGAAGAAGCTCGTCTTCTAGCTCTTCCCTTCTTCGTTTCTTGTGCAGCTTTTTCTACCTTCCGACGGTGTCGAAAATAATCACATGTACGGAATATCATCTCGCCCGTCACTTTTGTCGCCGCGTACACGTACCACGTCTGCATCATACTCGTCGTCCCTAGGCGCGTTGCCGCAGTTCCCAAATATACGTAACGCTGTCTCCGACTTCGATCGAACCTCCGATCCGAAAACGCGAAGAGACAATTAAAAATATAGGGTAAAAATTCGGAGGTGATGATAAAAATTTCACACATCAATTGTTGAGTTAGAAAATTGTACACTGCACCGTACCGTTTCCGGATATCATAGACGCACGCATTTTCACGCGCGCTACGTACCCCGTGGTAAAAAATCAAAAAAGAAAAATAGAATATTTCTTATTATAGCCGATATTCTCGCTACTGCGGCACGCATGTGTACACGCATAATATACGTGCAGATGCGGTCGCGTCTTTTTAGCTCTCGTATTCGCTATGGCACATTCAACGCGGTTTGCACCATAACATTATTATATATGTATATATATATATATATGTATACGTACACGCGGATATATACCTATCTTATATTATATATACGCACACACCATATATCGCGGTTGGTGGTACTTTCTGCTGCTGCTGTTGCTGTTGCTGATGCAGGGGTGTGGCACTTATACCGCGCAAGTAACGGAAATTTATTAAGGTCCCGGTTATAGCTTGTATATACGTACGTTCGTACGTACGTACGTACCTCCTCCTGACGCGTTGCTGCTGCCGCTGCTGGTTGCAAAATATCTGGACCAAACCGTGAAGGATAATAAGTACGAAGGTACGAAGTTTTTCGGTCTCCCTGCGCGGCGTGTGTCCGCCGAATCGACCCTCCCCGCGAATTTTTTTTTGCAATTCTTACCCCTCGGAGCGATAGATTTTGCGATTCGATGTGTCGCGGGTTGACGAAGTTTCCCAAAAACAAAAAAAACAAAGTAATCGAATAGAAAATTGTCGCTCACAACGTGATCGATGTAACGAGTTTTTTTATTACCATATTATTTAATTGATCCACATGTCATGTATGCAACGCGGTCATGTGCATAAAAAATGATATTATACGCACATAGACGCATAGCGTATTCGCGTGTACAGGTATTCGGGCGTTGGGATATCCGCTGTATATATGTACACGGATATACGTATGTGCACGTGTGTCGCACCCTCCGTTTGTCTTTATAAATATCTGTATAGTCACGTGCATGTAGGTATGCGAGTGTGCACGTTGTATGTACCTATATGGTGTACCTATGTGTCTATGATATATATGTATCGGTATACATATGTATATGGTTAAATATACAGGTATATACTCTAGATCAGAGGTCGGCAACCCAAGGCACGCGAGGCTATTTCGACCCCGCGTAAAACTAAAATGCATCATGATCATTTTAGTTGTGTCCCCGCGTGCAGCGCGCTTTTGTCGCCGCGCGGTAAAACCTACACCCATATGTACGTACGCTTGCACATTTATTCATAAACGCTAAGGTGGGTTGAAAGAAAATTTTTCCACCTAATGATTACTCGATCGATTGCACAAGTGGATGATTTTGGCTTTCAGATTTGGATTCCTGAGCTGATTATACGTGAGATTACTCTTGAAGAACCAAAAACAAATCCGATATTTGAGCAAAAAATAAATCATTGTTTTAATTGAGTTTAATATGCTTTTCTGACGTATTTTGACCTCAGGAATACGAATCTGAAAGAAAAATTGATCTATTTCTAAAATTGACCGAGTTATCGCCAATTTTCACCTTTTTGGGGTCAAAAATAAAAAATTGATTTTATGGTCTATTTTAATGTAATTTGAGCTCAGGAATCCGAATCCGAAAGAAAAATTGACCTATCTTCAAAAATCACCGAGTTATTCCCATTTTTTCGCATTTTTTGGCATAAAAATGGAGATAACTCGAAGGGAAAAAATCGTAGCTCAATTTGGACGACGGATTCGTGTTCCTGAGGTCAAAATACGTAAGAAAAGTGCCATACGATCGATTTTAAAAAATAAAAATTTTTGGCCAAAATTTGAAAAAATCGTAAGGGGTACCCCTTGGAAAAATCTCAAATTTTGACCAAAATTTTTTATTTTTTAAAATCGATCGTATGGCACTTTTCTTACGTATTTTGACCTCAGGAACACGAATCCGTTGTCCAAATTGAGCTACGATTTTTTCCCTTCGAGATATCCTCAAATTTATGCTAAAAAATGCGAAAAAATGGGGATAACTCGGTTATTTTTTAAGATAGATCAATTTTTCTTCCAGATTCAAATTCCTGAGCTCAAATTACATTAAAATAGACCATAAAATAAATTTTTTATTTTCGACCCCAAAAAGCTGAAAATTGGCGATAACTCGGTCAATTTTAGAAATAGATCAATTTTTCTTTCAGATTCGGATTCCTGAGGTCAAAATACGTAAGAAAAGCATATTAAACCCAATTAAAAATATGATTTATCTTTTGCCCAAAAATCGGATTTCTTTTTGGTTCTTCAAGAGTAATCTCACGTATAATCAGCCTAGGAATCCAAATCTGAACGCCAAAATCATCTACTCATGGAATCGATCGAGTAATCATTAGGTGGAAAATTTTTTTTTCAACCCACCCTAATAAAGACACACACCTGCCCTGCATTATACGTGTATACCAAATACGTACCATGTATATCAAAAGCAGAACGTTAGAACGAGTAACAGCGAGAGCAATGTGGAGGAATTCGTATACACACTTTTTGTATCATTTTTCCAAACATCCTACAAAAATGATAAAATAAAACTCTACGAATCGGTAGAAATAATAGGAGAAAAAAGAATCGGACGATTTTATAGAAAATTTCATTGCGTTATTCAACGGAGGTATCATCCGATCGATTTATCCGTATATATAATATAAAGTAATCCGATGTAATATAAACTTAGAAAATGGTGTGGTATAAAAATCACACGCGGAATGATCGCATCTTATCGAATATACTTATGGCGACTAATCGTGAGATATAAACTTATGTATACATACGCTTGATACATAAGGATACGTATTACATATGTGGACGAAAAATGAAACTTTAAACTACACACGTACATACCGATATGCGTGTACATACGTAAAACGATCGTCAACCGCGTAATGTGTATATATAACACAACGCGTACGTACATCGATCGCGAGCTGCTCCATTCGGTTATCAATTTAGAGCGTTGGATTATATTTTGTTGTATAGGTCGATCGTACGTATCCGTCGTATAGATCGTAGAAAACTTTTCACGTATATAACGTATGATATATTACACTGAATACATATGTATGTGTGCGCAGTGTATATATGCATAGTCTGTGTGATCAACTGGTTCGTTCTATGCGTATAAATATAATCACCTATAATGATTCTCGAGCGACCGAAACGATCGCGTTGGCTAGACCCGCATCGCCGTTGGATGCCGAAAATCATCGGATCTACAAAGACCATCTAGACGCCATGCGGCCTCGCAGCCGGATTGAAGAGAACGAAAAAAAAAAAAACAACATTTTTTATTTAAAAAATTAATAACAATTCTTCGCACAGCTCGCCACTTCAACCGACTACGAAAGCGTAGTCATTTCTCGAATAGATACCGTCTACAGATTTCGATTTATCGTCGCATACCTCGTCAATTTTTCCCGCCCAAATGACAAAACTCGTACGATTTCGATAAAGCAGAATTAATTAATTAATTGATTAATTAAATGTGCGTATCGATACGACGTCGATTGTTATAATTTCTAATAAATTACCCTTGCGTTAGAAATATTACGAAAACCCATGAAATAAAGTTCTATGTACGTATACGTACGTATAACTACGTTTATGTATAACAAAATGGTCCGAACTCGGGATCGAGTATGTTATATTCTGTATATACATATATATTCACATGTGCGGTAGGATCTCCTGAGCTCGCGGAGCCGCATGGCAACAGGAATAAAAAAGGTAAAAAAAATTGTGAAAAAAAAGAAAATAAAAAATAAAAAAAAAATAAAAAATCTTGTCGCTTCGACGTCGTTTCAACGTTCGTTGTATGTGCGTTTATTTCAGAACCCATGTAACACACTGCATCGCGTATACGTATACGTGTGAAATTTATATGTATCCACCGCATACATGAATACGTATAGGTATGTGTGTGCGTACATAAGACTGCTATATACATAAAAACAAACCTACGTTAGTTGGTTGATACTTTGAAAAGGAACAATTTCATGAATGAAGTTTATAACAATATAGGATATATGCGGTGTTATGTATTTACATAAATACCTATATACCGACATACGACCGCGCACCACTCGGTTTCTCTCCCTCTGTCCCTCTATTATATACATATCTATAATTATTCGACTGTACATATGTATACGAACTATATTCCGCAGGTGCTGATCCATCCTGCAGGTACGTATACACGGTGTGTACGGACATTGCTATTAATTTTTCTTCTTTTTTCTTCTGAATTTAATTTTATTTCATTTCGCATCGACATAGGCGAACTCTCCGTTTACCACATAATGTTCGCGTACACGTGCATGCGCCTACATACCAGATGTATGTATTATATTCGGTACATACAATGTGTGCCGAAAATTACATTCGCTCATCGCTGGAAAAAAAAGGGAAAAATGAAAAAAAATTATCAACTAAATTCCCCGCGCAAAAATGATCGCGGTACTCGTGCACACGTACGTACATACGTTATGTACATTCGACGCGGTGTTGGTGATGTTCCCGTACATACGCACGTCAACGTAGAGGACGTACTGCACGTGTGTGTGTGTGTGTGTGTACGATGGAAAAAAATTCGTAAAAATGTTGAATCGTTAACTACCCACCGGGGTGTAGAGCGGAGGAGAGGGTGGGAGGACGGCGGAATACGGGGGGGGTGGCAGGGGGGGAGGGGGAGGGGGGAGGTAAGGGGGGGATGGGTAGAGAGTAGAGTAGAGAGAAGAGGGAAGAGGGAAGGTGGGTTTTTTTCGGTACAGTGATATTGATTTGGTTCGGGCAATGTAATCTCGTACGTAGAAGAGTAAAGAGTGGTTGGTATACCTACACGGGGTGATGTGTGCGCGTATTACATGTGCATAGATATACAGAGATAGGTAGGTGTGCGCGCGTATGTACATACATACATACATGTATATATGTATAGACGTGTAGAAATAGGCGGTGGGTAGGAAGGTAGGTAGGCAGGTAGGTAGGTAGGTAGGTAGGTAGGTAGGTAGGTAGATAGCTGCTAGCTAACCTAGGTAGGTAGGTACTCTCCCGCTCTAAGTTGGACCGATGCATCGCGGTTCGCGCATAGAGGGGCGAACACGGCACGCCGAACGTGTAGAGCGGAGAGCCGGAGAGCCAGAGAACCGGAGAACCCGAAAGCCCGAGAGGCGAGGGCAAGGCGAAAGAGAGGACGCGCGATGGCTGGCGTTGGTTCGGCCGAGGCGGGAGGAACGGCGGAGGCATCTTCTCCCCCTCGCCGCCGCCGCCCGGTACGCTATACCGTAAACCCCGACCACAGAACCGTCTCTCCCTCCGACTTGGTTTCCCCCTCCCGCCCCGTTCTTCTAAAAAGCGCGCTGCCCCACCCCGGCGGGAACGGGCAACTCTTTATTCCCCTCCGAGGAGCGCGAGCGCCATCTACTTCCCCTACGGAGGTGGCGTGTTCCCTCCGCCCCGCGCGCCCCTCGCGGACGGCTACGCCAACGCGTTTAGTTATACCGAAGCCGCGACGACGCTGACACAACGAGACGCCCCACCACCACCGGGAGGAAGGCAGCTCTCTTGGTCCTGTGCCGTCGGTTTTTACTCTCCCTCTGTGAATCTCCCCCCGCCGCTAAATCCTCCGCCACTTTGCTCTCCGCCGCGCACACCGCCCCCCCTCTCGACGCCGCGCTCTCCTCCCCGCCCCTCCCCTCTACCGGGCGATCGGAGCGTCCCTCTCTGAGGCCACCGTCGCCATCGCCGGCGTACCAAACCAATCCTGAAATCCCCACTCCATTGCATGCCGGCGACGGAAGCGCGGCAACGTTGCAACGTCTCAGTCTCGGCGACTCTACCTCTACTCAACTCGGGGCTAGCCGAGTCAACGAAGTTTGTCTGCCGGGTGGTTCGGGACTTCGTGTAGTCGCGGTTGTTGAAAAAGAAAAAAA
Organism: Athalia rosae; assembly: GCF_917208135.1. Lineage (NCBI taxonomy): Eukaryota > Metazoa > Arthropoda > Insecta > Hymenoptera > Athaliidae > Athalia > Athalia rosae. The sequence goes on along the minus strand of NC_064032.1, from coordinate 15,006,797 downwards.
AAGGCAAAAGAAAAAAAAATCGCAAAAGAAAAAGAAAAAATACGCCAGATAATAAAATTCGACGGAAAAAAAAAAACCGACAACAAAAAAAAAAAAACGACGACGACGAAATAAAAATATAAACAACAAGAAAAATCATAGTTTGTGGTGAAAAATTTTGTGATTCCAAAAACGGAATAGTGTGGTTTATAAATTGTGTGATATCGCGGAGAGTTTTAAAAGAGTAAAGAGAAATACTTTGTACTCTCCGTATAGTTCGTTTAACCAACTAAATCTGGCGTCCTCGTCGTCAACGTCGTTGTCGTCGTTGTCGTCGTAGTCGCCGTCATCGTCGGCGTAAAAGTTCTCGTTTCGTCGTTTGTCCCCCTGTCGGGGACTCTCTCGTTAAAATAAAAAATACGAAAGAACGACAAAAACCATATATACACATATGTATAACAAAAACCGCGACATGCAAACATCAACGACGCGTAAACGATCATCGTCATCCACGGGAACGCGCAACGTATATTTAATAAAACGTATTAACCATTAAATTACTACGTATATATATACATATATATACATATATATTATATATATATATATCATCACATATATATAAATATACACGCGTAAACAAGGAACACACGTAAAATAGTTTGAAAAAAGAGAGAGAAAAAAATTTCTATGTACATGAAAATACACAAGAGAGACGAATGAACAGATATTAGAGAGAACCAGAATCAGACACATACGCATACGCATAGGGAATATAATACGCACGACGCAGGCAGAGAGAGAGAGAGAGAGAGAGAGAAAGATAGAGAGAAAGAGAAAGAAAGAGAGGGAGAGAGAGTTATAGGGATAAAAAAAAAGATATAGAAAGAGAAAAAAGACACGTCCATATGTATATATTGTACATGTATATACGTACGCACGCAAACACACACACGTATATACATACGTATGTATATAGAAGTTAATGAGAGTTTAAGTTTGGTGTAAATGGCGCTCTCCAGCCGAAATGAGTCTACGTCATATGTGAACTTGTATTATTCTATTGTCCAGCGTGCGGCAACTCGTTACTTTAAGGAATATTACAATTCCGGTAAGTCTATTTTCAATAAAAAAAAAAAACTTGTAACACTGTTATTTATTACTTGAAAATGATCGGATATTGGAAAAATTTTTATTTCACTAGGTTATCATGAAATTGGTTATTTATTTCTTTTTGTTCGTATACATATATATATAAATTTTTTTGTCTTCCATCGTCATCATCCGATATATATTTGATCGTCTTATCAAAAAATACCAACCGATCTGCACATGAAATATTTTTTCTATTCCCTCTTACCCGTTTTCTATTCCACCAGCCTCCCCTGTGACGTGAAAAATAAAATTCTAATATTCTTCTGGAAAGAAAATAAAATCGACTCGAATCTCGACATCAATCTCGCGATTTTTTTCCCTCGAAAATCACCGTGATATTAATGACGAATTATGTAGAGATAACGAAAACGAAAATGAAAAAAAAATATTACAATATTCATGTACTCATAGTTCGTCGTGTGTCGTCGGATTTTCGTCATCCTTCATGTTTACTTTGTTCGGACTCGGTTTTGTACCTGGCTGAATAATCTCGTGTTTGCAGGTTATATGGAATTTGGATAGGTCTTACGTTTGTACGTAAATGTGCGTAGACGTCGTACAAAATTACATGGAAATTTTATGGAAAAAAAAAAAAATGGAAATAATTAATATTCAAAATTGAACATCGAATGGATAAAAGAATATACGTACACTAGCGTGCGTGTATCCACGTGATATTCATTAATTAATTACCCATATTGCGCGCATTTCGGTATCTGAATTTGAATTCGAAATTGTACATTTATTATGAAAACAATTTGGCGGCAGAAGGGACAAGACGTACGAGATCTGAGGGTGAACGCATTTTTTTTTTTTTTTCCAATTGCCAAGGGTTCAACGGCGTCTCGTTCCCTCTCTGGTCTAGGCCATTATTTTCACTTATTAAAATTTCATTCTTCGAGTTCCTCCGAATTTTATCTCTACAATCTTGCCAATATATCATCGGATCGCACGGGAATGAAAGAAGCTACGACACCGTGAAAATCGGGGGGGGCGGGGAAGGGGGGATCGATGAGGAGGACATCAATTTTTTGACGATTTTTCAAATCCAACGGCGAATACCGTAGCTGCAAGATCGGGAGAAGACCGGTGTAACGTGTGTTTCGTTATTTTATATTCCACATACGACGACGGTAGGGGTGTAAAAAAAAAAAAAAGGGGAGAAAAAAAAATATATGCAACTTGCGTCGGTGCACGCGACACGCGACCGACCCGCGACCCGCCCGCTTAACCCTAAACCCCCGCGGAAAATCTTTAAAAATACCCAGCTACGAAAATCGGACGCGCACGCGCACGTGATTTCATTCCCGCCATGAAAACAAATCGTAAAAAGTATAATATTCTCTCTTCTTCTTCTTCCATACCAAAAAAATCCTCCCTTTATATCGCACGTATACAGGTGTACGTGTATTTCACTCTCGCGACCAACTCGGCAACAGCACGAACTTCCATTTCGCCGGTGAAGAGAATAAAAAAAAAATAAAAAAATAAAAAAAGTAAAGAACACGAACGATAACGATGATGATAATTACAATCCGCGATGTATCTTGATGTATGTCAAATAGAATCGAAATAGAGATAAAAAAAAACGTAGAAAATTTTATTTCAGAAGAAGTAAAATATCGTCGAAAAACCAACCATACACATTGCAATAAATATTACGATACGATTCGAAACGTGAGTATGGTGTACAAGGCGTACAGTTGTGTGTCAGAAAATGAAGTTATAGGTTCGAAAAGATGATCAACGATAGTATTAGCCCCCAACCACATCACTTTTCTTTCATACGTGTAGAAATAAATCCATTTCAATTTTTTCGTCCATTTTGAAGGGGGAGGGGCCGAATAAATTTCAGTCTTCGGCAACTGCCCATCGTGATATATAGAACGTTAATTTCTCGTCGAGAAAATAAAATCGGCGAACGAGCGAGGACGATGAATCCTGTGACATTCACCTTCGAAAAAAACTAACCGTTATAATCGATCTTTCTCTCTGTGCACACTAATTCGTAGCAACGTTAAACTTTTTATTTTTTTTCTTTCTCTTTTTATTTCTCAATTTTCGTATTCCTTGTTTTTCAACATTTACATCACACTTCATTTTATTCTTCTTTGTATTCAGGCGTCGGCCTAGAATTACCGTTGCAGTTTTAAAAGTTTTTCGATAAAAATGAAGCTAAGGAGAGAAGAAAAGAAAAAAAAAAAAACCTGAAAAAATGTGAGAGATGATGATGCAGATGTAGGTGTAATAATTTATCGAGAGATCGTCGATCGGGGAAAGATTATCTTAACCTTAATCGCGGGCTTAAGTAGACCCGCGTATATTAATGATCTAGAATATGTACAGCGTAACATATGGGTACGCGTATACACCGCATAGATGTGCTTTTTTAATGTGTATATAGAAATATTTATTCAGAGGTGTAATACGACGGCGATTCTCCGGGGTTCTGGTTTTCCCGTGCGTACAGCAGCTAATACTTTAGATAGATAGAGTTGCTCGGGTAAGATGGTCGTCTTTGATGAAGATGACGACGATGATGATGATGATGATGATGACGGTGATGATGGTAACTGCGGTATGCGTCTCTATATGTCCCGTATAAGTTCAGTGGAGTCCGAGCAGATAAGACGTTGCATAGACTTGTAATTAGGCACCGTTTCTATTTGCAATGAGGATAAGATACACCAAGTAGTCTCGTTTAATGCTTCGTCGTCGTCGTCGGCGTCGAACTAGTTCGATAGTGCCTCGGTATATTACCTGCACTGTACTACGTACCGTTTACACATAGCCAAGCTCTGTACCTATGTGGGTAAAACATGGCAGGAAGCGAGCGCGGGAAATTTGCAGTTACGATATTATATTACCCCTCGGGGTATATCTATACGTATTTACGCGCAACGTCTCTCCACATCCCCGACATATACTTAATTCCGTTTAATTTCTCCCGTATAAATTTGAAAAAAAAAAAAAAGAAACGAAAAAATATTTACACGATTATTAACGTGCCTCGTTTTTTTTTTTCCACCGAAGTTGTCTTGCGAATTTTTATACATATGTTACCGTTCAATCATTTACAATTTGGATTAATCTGGAGCCGACATTCGGTGAATAATATTACCGTTAGCGTGTAGATATGTTTAACGATCTTATCTACCTCGATGATTATTTTCATTTTTTATTTTATTTTATTTTTTCTCTTTTACCTCGGTATTACGGATATTGTACAAATATCCTCGTCGGAGTCGTCATCGCCCGGTTCGAAAATTTAATCCAATTTTTATTCACGCGTTTGTTCTTATGATACAATATTCGTTCCAATTCGATGCCGATAGACGATGAAAATTTTCGATAAACTACAGAGGTAGATTATTCGATGTGCAGTTACTATTCTCTCCTCTTAAACTTTTATTATTTTACCGCTCGAACTGCATCGCCAGAATTCGAACTCGAACTCGAACTCTGAATTGGGGTTCAGAACGTGCGTTAAAAATATCCAGGATTACAGCGGCCAGGTTAAGATTAGAGAAATGCAAACTTCCTGTCTTCTCTCTTCTCTCTTAGGGTTCAACGAACCGCGGCTGAAACAATTTTCATTTTTAAAACCATACCGACTCTAGACGATCGCCGAGTTCCCTATAAATGTATGCGACGTCCATCGCGTAACCATCGGTTCAATGATATTTCTATTCGCATCGAATCAATTATACCAATTTTGCAAAGTAAGACGGCAAAAAAAGCAAAAAAAAAAGGAAAATAAAAACCCGAGAGTCGCGAATATCTTCGTCCATTATATTTTCTCATGTATATAATATTTCTTTGCACACATGTGTACACGTGTACGAGTCGCTGGCGTGTATGCATAATTAAAGTTAACATCATCATCCTCGCAATCGTAATCAGAATCGGAATCGTAATCATGGTTTTCTTTCATTCACTCGTCGGTGGACGCAAAAGGCGCGAATGCGTATTTTTTCCTATGCGTATACACGCGGTACGGGATAACAATAGGGAAACGTGTTGCACAATTGCGACGACAATATTGTGGGTTAAAAATCACTCGATTTCCCGTAATCTGAAATTATGAAATCGAGGGATATACAATTGCACAGATCGTGTGCGGGATGCGAAATGTTCGACGCGATCGAGCGGGGGCAATTATATTCGAATCGGAGGGGAAGAGACGCGTCGGCTACCGACGGGTCCGAGTATCGCTTCCATGGAAACTAACGAACGCGTCGATCTTCGTTGAGGTCCGGATTCGTCGTCCATGGGGGGGAGTTTCTATAAAACTTACGAACAATATCATGCAGCGATACAGATAATTCCCCAACGATAATGAACAATACGAAACGTGGATAATATTATTATAACGTTCAGAATTATAACAAGCGTGACACTCACTCGAGTTATACCCCAAGGACGGAGAGCTGAACGAAACACACTCGAATGACTAACGGCGAACGCGCCACGCGATAACTCCGGCGCAGCGCAACTCCTCTTTTGTAAAGTGTGCGTTGTGTATACTCTGTAAGGTCGTCGTTGTCGTCGTCGTTGTCGTCGTCGTCGTCGTCGTCGCAAAGAGTTAGCGGAAAGTAGAGGAGAGTAAAACGGCGGAGAGGAGAGGAGAGGAGAGGAGAGAAGAAAAAATAGGGGACGGGGAGGTTCAGTAAGTTATACATTAACGAGGGTGTGCGCGAATCCGCCGGCAGCCGCAAGAGTTAGAAAAGTAAATAATTCTGCAGGGGCCATAATCATCCCTCTCCACATTCCCACACGTACGGGATACGTGTATCAGATACCTGAGAAACCGAACACACGCTCGAAACGCGGAGAGAAAGAATGTTTTTTTTCTTTTTTTTTCTTTCCTTTGCTTTTTATCTCTACTTGCAGTCTCGTTGAAATAGTTTTAACTTCCCGCGCATCAACTTCCTCCCCCTTCTTTCTACCATCCCTACGTCGCTCTCTCGAAGTATACACAACGTACTCTGTTTCGCGCCAACTTTTCGCGGCCACCCGTTTGTTTGTTTTCCTCCGTGTCCTTATTCTTATTACTTTTCATCGCACATACTCTGTTGTGAGCCGAAACGGACGGAACGAATGCATTTCACTGGCGTTGAAAATTTGACGTAAAAATATGAGATAAAAAAAAAAAAACTCACACACACACACACAGGCAAAGAATCAAGAAACTCGTACATACCTTCATTATCGGTACATTATCGCATTATCATAATTTCCCCCCGTTCCCCCGTTTCCCCTCTACCTCAACTTATCCCTCCCAAGGTTTCCTTGTCTCAGAGGTTATGGACTCTCTTATCGAATTCGACCTAACTAAACTTGAAAAAATTCTTCTCTTCTCAAACCGTATTTAACATGTGTGAATATATATATAGAGAGACTCGCGCACGTATCCATGTGCATATAATATTTCGGCAATATTCACAGCTGTTCGCGATTAATTTTAATTTTCCTTTTTCTTTTCTCTCGTCGATTACCGGTCCCTTGAATTTTTTTTCTTTTTCTTTCTTTTTACTCTCCGCCATCCGTATTGTCTGGAGGTAGTAAAAACGTCGCGGTCGATAGCAAAGATAGACGATAAGCGAAAGAATAGAAAAATGAGATGAACTGAACAATACCAACGATAATAATGAGGAATGAAATTCGGGAACGTTCGTCATATGATCGATTAACAGGTAGCGAGCGATTTACCGGATCTTGTGTCTTGTGGATACAAATAATTGAGATCTTATCATTTTTTTTTTTTTGTCTTTTGAGGAAGTAGTAATCAATTCTCGCGGTGAATATCGATTCGCAATAGCGTCGACGATCTAACCAATAAAAAGAAAAGACATATACAAGACATATATTAAACAAAAAAAAAAAAAGAACCCAACGGATATGTACGAATAAATATATATAGATATGTATATTTGCGAGAGGAATTGCGGTGAGGTATTAAAAAATTCTAGTTAGGAAGTGGAGATTGACCGTGTGTAATGTTTGTCCGCAGGCTAGATCATTGGGGCGGGCGGGGTAGCTAGGGATAGTAGAAGAGGACGAGGGAGGGAGCTACGGATGAGGAAGACGGGAAGCGAGAATGGCTCTAAACTTCTCCGCCTCGTTCGCGGCTTGCCTCGCGGCCGGACTCAAGGTGCCCCGCCAGATCATGTACTGCATCTCACAGGGTAAGCTCATCTCACATGAAATCGTAAAACAAAAAAAAAAAAAAAAAATCCAACAAAATACTAAAAAAGAAACCAGAGAAAGTAAAATTCGAATGAAGTTAAATAATGTATGTGTATATATTTACGCCGACATCGTCATCGTCGTCGCCGTCGTCGTCACCGTCAATACTACAAATGGTCGCGAATCATTGTGAAATATACATGTATGCCACATAATGTATGATATTGTATCAGATTTAGAAAGAAGAAAAAGAGGAAGAAAAAGAAAAGTTGAATAATTTCAATAACGTATACAATTAACCCCCATAATCGTCATCGTAATAATTTTTCATCGAAATCGAATCACGTTTTATGCACACTACGTATTACACATCATGTTATATATACACGCACGCAATCTATATATATATATTAAATAACGTATATATACGATACACGTGATCTGAGCAGCTCGTATCTATCATCGAGCCACGATTAGTTGCGATAAGAACAGTTTTAGGGTAGAGTGGTGTGGTTGGGTTTCCAAAATTATTATAACTACTGTACGAAAATAATCCGAATTCTTATGCATTTATTAATATTACGTTTTATTTTATCTTCTTGTTTCTTCCTTCAAATAATTCGTTGTATCTATTATTTTGGAGTCAACGTTTTCGTTCAATTGATTTATTTGTTAATTTTTTTCCATTTTTTTCCATTTTTTTTTTTTTGCTTCTCTTCTCTTCCTCACTTATTACGAACCATGTAAGGTTATCGCGTGTAATGTATTGTTAAATTATGCACATACCTATATGCAATAGGCGATTCTACTGCTGCGTATGTACGCAAGATTGTATGATTGAATTATTAAAGGGCAGGATGAAACCGTCCCCTTATGATAAAATAAAATTTCGATGCACCGGTAGCACGTTCGCAGGTACAAATTTCTCTTTCGGATTGGTATTTATTTTATTTGATTTGATTATTTTAATCATTGAAAAATTTCGATACGACGATTTTTATGGGTAGGTGTTCGATAAACGATAACGTGGAATGTTGAAGACAACAATTTTGTGAGAAAAATTATTATTAGTGAGATTCCTTCCAGATTCCGATGACCCCCAACCCCATCCCGACGTGTATCCTACGTTGAATATATTCGTTACTATCATTGTTGTATCATCTTCTATTTTCGCTCCTAGAAATCTTTTTCATTTTCCATCGCATTATTTTTATTAATTCTCTTCTCTCGTCGTACACGCACATGAAAGTAATTCGTTGCAAAGCCCCCGACCCCGATCGGTCGTGTGCTGACGATATTCGTAAAAGATTGAAATTTCATGTGTCTCTGATAAAGATCCGGGATAGAAAAAAAAACAAAAAAAAAACAACTTTGTCAATTGAAAATTCCTATCGAACTAGATGTACAATGTCGCCCCACCTTGTATGATTGCAGACACAGGCGCCCCATACGTCTTGTATAAAGATAATATGGAGAGAGCCCAGGGTCAATGGGGTCCGGGGCCGGGATCTCTCCAGGACGGTGGATTATACGCCCAACAACAACAACAGCAGCAGCAACAACAACAACAACAGCAGCAGCAGCAGCAACAACAGCAACAACAGCAGCAACAACAGCAGCAAGGCTCCTCCTCGTCCGGTAGCCCGCAGCAACCTTGTGGCCCTCCAGTTGAGGGGGAGAGTGGACCTCCGCCCTCTCTAGCATCCCCTGTTCCCTCACCGTACCCTTCGGCACCTCCCGAGCCTCAGGCCCTGACCCCATCCGATGACGACATCCAGTCTAGCCAAACCACACCTCAACAGCAGCAGACGCAACAGCAGCAACAACAGCAGCAGGTCCAACAACAAGTACAGCAACAACAACAGCAGCAACAACAGCAACAGCAACAACAACAGGGACAGGGACATTCGCCTCAGCAACAGTTGACACCCCACGAGGTTGAGAGGGGAGATTGTTTTTCCGGTAGCGGAGGGGATTTGCAACAGTATCCGCAACATTATTTCAAAGAGAGTAGACCCGCCCATTCGTCGCCTTCTATGCCACCCCATATGTTAGGACCCGGCGGTTTCTCCGCTTTGCATTATCTGAAACAACCGGGCGTTATGCTAACCTCTTTGGGTCAGGCTGTCGACGGAGGCGCGAGTCTCGAGGGACATCAATACGCGAGTCCCGGTGGGCCCAATATGTCGACAGGTTTGCCGGATATCGTTCAACAAAATGGGAAATCATCCAAAGCGAACAGTGATCTCAGATTGTTCAAGTGTTTGACGTGCGGTAAAGATTTCAAGCAAAAGTCAACTTTATTGCAACACGAGAGGATTCATACCGACAGTCGACCGTACGGATGCCCGGAATGCGGGAAGAGGTTTAGGCAGCAATCGCATCTGACTCAACACCTACGCATACACGCCAACGAGAAGCCATTCGCTTGTGTTTACTGTGAACGCACCTTTAGACAGCGGGCCATACTGAACCAGCATCTACGCATCCACTCGGGTGAGAAGCCATACCAATGTCCGGAGTGCGGAAAACACTTTCGTCAGAAGGCGATCCTGAATCAGCACGTCCGCACACACCAAGGCGAGCATTTCTCTCTGCCTCCCAGACTCCCAGAGGGCGTCCACCACCGCCACAACCACAACCACAACCACAACCACACTACTGACCATCACCTACCGTCACCACCCGCAACCGTCACTACCACTACCACTGCCACTACCACTACCACTACCACTGTCACAAATGACCATAATCACGATCATCGTCGTCATCACCGCCAACATAATCACCTCATCGACAAAGACATAAGACATGATCACGACAACGATGAAAGTGATCCAAACAATGACACGTCCCACAATCAGCAACACATTAACATACCCGAATTCATGACCTTCTCACTCGATCCCGATCCAGATAATTGCAACTACCTTGGTACAAGCCTTGATCTTGAACTTGACCTAGACTTAGATCTCGACCTCGATACCCATAACCCGAAGCGTAAGACGAACAAGGTCAATTCTACATTTGGTAGAAAAGTTAGATCGACTAATGGAAAGGGTAAAAATAATACGAGTAATAGAAAGAGGAGTATTAAGAAACATAGTTACAAGGGGCTCGGCGGTGTAAGAAAGACTAATAACGGCAGCCGGAGGGTAAGAACGGTTGAGTTGGACGCGAGGGAGCTGGTGAGCTGTGAGATTGAGGAATTTCCCAATACCTCTGTGTCACCTGTATCATTGTCCTACGATGTAAACCTCCAACAATATCAATATCAATACCAGAACCAAGACAATGACCAAGACAAATATCAAAAACAAAACCAAAACCAATACCAAAACCAGAACCAGAACCAAAACCAAAATCAAGACCAAGAACTCGATCCTCCGCCACTCTCCTACTCCAATGCTGTATGCGAGGCAATATCTGCAGCCCTTCCAAGTCTCACCGTCACTCCAGTCGTTCCACCACCACAACTAATATCGAACAGACCTCCGATATCGCACTCTCCTCAGATAGATCCTTCCGTCAAGGTGGAGGACGTGGACCTCAGCCTATCATCAGACAGTGATTACTAGGTCTCTTGTTTGATCTACCTATCTTTTCACCTAACAACAAAATTCTAGCCAGACTCACTTTACTCGGACGTTACTGATGTAATACCCACAATACCCACACTTATATATTTTTTATTAATATTATTATTCATTCGTGTTAACGTTTTCGTTTCCATATTTTTGTTTTTTGTTCTCTTCTTCAATTTATTTGTATAGAGATATTTTTATTTTTATTTTTTTTCTTTGCTTCGCTACATCGTCCATTCGTTTGTTCGTGCCTTCGTTATTTCATCGATTTTATTTTTGCGCTCTACCCAAAAATGTTCATCCATTGATTTCGTGTTTCTTTTTTCGTTTCTCTTTGTTTGATCGGTGTTCGCGAATGAATAACCAAAAATTACTCGTGTCAAAATACACTCAAATTATTTATACACACTGCGAAAAATCCTCTTCACAATACATGCATTGTACGTCACTTTTGTGTTTTATGTTTCATTTTCTTATTCTTTTTTTTTGTTGCCATGTCTTAAGTTACCTCCCTCGAAAGGTATTTTATTTTTTTTATCTCTTGTATTTTGTTCTTGAATATTATTTTTCGTTTTTAATACATAATCGTACTCGGTGTGCGCAAATATTTGGGAAATAAATATTATTTCTCTGTAACGCACGTTAAACAAACCAGAAAAAAAGATAAAATAACAAAACCGCGCGAGCAGGGATGGGGGTGGTCTCCTTTTCGATCCCAAAATGAAAGAACAAAAAATGATAATAAACGTTAATAAAAAAAAAATAAAAAAAAATGATCGCGTATAGCCTTCGTTACATTATGGGTTATACAACGTGATATATATAAATATGGAAAAAAAAATTATATATATATAAAAAGAAAAATCACCCTGGATTCTATATCTACCAAATTATTGTACATACATACATACGTGTTTTATTCTCTGCTGCTCGATCCGCTGTATTTCATATTGCCCATATACGATATGCGTACGTGTATATATTTATGTATATGCAGTTTTCTGAATTTTTCACTGACTTGTGTGCGTATAATATAGCAGCAGAATTTATATTATTTGACGACTATACAATATTTAGTAACTTTTTTTATATCCATAATATGGATGTAATCTTTCAGCCGCATTATATGGTCAACGCACGCACACTGACAACGAGAAATGATCGTATAAAATAATGCTAACAATAACGATATTAATAATTGTTATCATAATTGTCATCAAGTCTAAAAATATCTGCACACTAATTTGTGTGTAATGTGGTTAATCGTATTGAAACACTTGTTCTCGGTGTGTAACGATCTATAAAAGCAAAATTTCTGAAGTAAAAGAAAAAAAGCCAACGAAAAACTTGTTCCTTTTTTTCAAACGACATAAATGAGAGGCAGCTGTATTATACGTTCACACAAAAGCAATGCAGCGGTTTTGGAAAGAAGAAATGATTCGTAAAAAAAGAGAAAAGAAAATTGAAAGAAGAGAAATAATTCAAAATTGCGACACACGACTCACACGCACAATCGCATACATACATTTTTAGGGTTCGACGCAGGTACACCATATATATATATATATATATACATTTATGCGTATATGTAATATATATACATAAATGATCGAAAAAACGCACATACACAACCACACGAACAAGCACCACACGTTATCGTATATATACATATGTATAATAATTATATAAACATGTAATAGAATATGAATATCGACAGGAAATCTATATACATAATATATATATATATATATAGATACATATATTTATCAATATAAAAATTTTATTTATATATAATCTTGTCGGAAACGCGTGTCATATTACGAATATGCGTGCAGTGTAGACAAAAATATATATAATGTTTGTCAAATATTTTATAATTTGCACAGGGAAGATGCGGTGGTTGAGATAATGTGCAAAGTATAAATAATATATGGTTGCAAAGACGTTGATGATAATCGTAACGATTATCCACTCTTATATCTATCATCTCAACTATAATGCGCTTTCACGTGCAAATTTTCAATAAAATATTTATTAGATATTGCGAACATTTCGATTTTAAAAGGTAAAGAAGAAAAAAATCAAAAAAAAAAAAAACAGAAAAACAGAAAAATTAAATACTTCAAATGAAAAGAAAAATTTCAAACATTTTTTTTTTTGGTTTTTTGGTTTCCCTGAGAGACAAAAACTAACGATAAACCCTCTCTGTAATTTCAGATGTAAGTCCTCATCTAATATTTAAAAACGGGATGACTCCTACGTTGTGGCCTCAGGACGTTCCGTTCCCACCAGAAGAGGGTAGCAAAGGCGACGTGGCCTCGAATTTCGGGGATTCCGGTGCCTTCAGCCCCTCACCCGATGGTAATAGTACCAATATACAGTATCCGGCATATTTCAAGGACGCGAAAGGAGGAAATCACGCGGTTTTCGGAGCCGGTGGTCCAAGCAGTTTCGGTGCATTACAATACATAAAACAACAACAAGGAGGAGGAGGTGGAGCGGGAGGGGGCGGCGGAACGGGCGGCGGAGGGGGAGGAAGCGGCGGTGGAGCCGGAGGGGTGGGAGGTACAGGAGGAATAAAGGGTTGTTTACCAGATGTTATACAACACGGACGTTCGGCGGGAATGCCGCTCTACGTACGTTGTCCGATATGTCAGAAGGAATTCAAACAGAAATCGACGTTACTTCAACACGGTTGTATTCATATAGAATCGAGACCGTACCCATGTCCGGAATGTGGTAAAAGATTTAGACAACAATCACATTTAACCCAACATTTGCGCATACACACCAACGAAAAACCTTACGGTTGCGTATACTGTGGTAGAAATTTCCGTCAGAGAACGATTTTAAATCAACACGTACGCATACATACAGGTGAAAAACCATACAAGTGTCAACAGTGCGGTAAAGATTTTAGGCAGAAAGCTATACTAGATCAACACACGAGAACGCATCAGGGCGACAGACCATTTTGTTGTCCGATGCCAAATTGTAGGAGACGATTCGCTACGGAGCCCGAGGTTAAGAAGCACATCGATAATCATATGAATCCGCACGCGGTCAAAGTGCGTCGTAATTCGAGCGGCGATACCAAACCACCGTCTAGTTCCGCGTCGGGATTAGGCTCTGTACCCATAGCCAGGGGTCTCACCCCAACGGTTGTTAAACCAGAACTTTATTTCCCCCAGTGTTACGCTCCTGCTTTTAATCATCAACCACCAGTTTCTTCGGCACAATTTCCCGTTCAAGCAAATGGTGTTTCGGGTGTTTCGGGTGTTTCTGGTGTTTCTGGTGTTACGGGAGGTGAATTCAAACCACCATCCGGTATACCACCACAGTGACTAACCGTCCATCCATCGGCAACGACTTATTGAACAAAAATTTTTAAAGTTACAAAGAAAAAAAAATAAGAAAAAAGAAAACATCAAAACACATTTAATAAAATTTAAATTTGAATTTTATAAAATACACACACGCACGCACATATATATTATATATATACGTACGTTAATATATATATACATATGCATATATATATATATATTATACGCGTATACGGCGGAAAAAAGTTATATATATTATATGCGGTGTGCGGACGATTAATACATACATACATATATATGGCGTATATATATGTATATTGCAACGCGGGTTCATTATGTGTGTTACGAATACAGTGTGACATCGGTTGGTTGTTGTTATTAATTTTTCTTTCGGTTTTTTTTTTCATCGTTCTCCTCTTCTTCTTCTATTTCCTTTTTTCATTTTTTATTTAATATGTAACTCTGTACATACTTAAATAATAATCATATAATAATTATGATACGATTAATAATTTTAATAATAATAAGAATAATAATAATCATATTAATAGTAAGGAATGATAAATATAATTATAACATATTATACTAATGATAATATTAATGATAATAATAATGACATAATAATTATTAACGATAAAAATTACAATTACATTATGGTAGTATTGATAATGATAATAATAATTATAAAATCTTTCGGGAGCGGAGGCTGAGTTGTCGGTCGTCGATCGCCCAGCGGTTTAAACGACAAGAGAAAAAAAAAAACAATTAAAAAAATTACCACGTCTCGCAAGCGCGATATTGACCACCCTATAAATAATATACACACGTCGTTTAATCGAATAACTACCCTGGCTGCGGATCATCCTCATCATCGTCGACGGTGCATTTTATATAATTAAAAATTAAAAAAAAAAAAAATAACGAATGCAGGAAAAGAATAACGGAGTAGAAAAAAAATAATATAAATAACCGATACGATTATTATTATTATTATATGATATGAATATGGATATGATATGATATATATTATAGTATGACTATATGTATATAGAACGTCGAAACTAATATTGTCTCTCCCCCCTCGGTTTGCCATAGATTTTTTTTTTTTATTTTTGTCAAATTCTATCACAACTTTTTTCTAATTGTCGTTGTTGTTGTTATTTTCAATTTATTGATGTATACATATATATATAAATATATATATATATATTCATATATGCAATGCATACACATATATTGAAGTCGTGCGATTGTGAAATCAATTGAACAAGCATAAGATTAATATTCGTAAATTTTTATGCGACAAAGAAACACCTAGTGAGTGAAGAAAATTCACTCCGACCGCGTGAACGAATAGAAGAAAAATTGAAAATTTTTGACAAGAAAAAGGACGATTTTATTTTTTTCAAATCAAGTGCATTGTAAAGACGAACGGATGGACGGACGGACGATCCGATGAAATATCTTATGACGAGCTGTTTTGGTTCTCTTGGAATTTTTGTTTGATTTATTGGTTGATTACATTTTTATTTTATTACAAAAGAAATTTGTTTGCTTCTATAGTTTATGTAAATAATTTTCGTTTTTTTTTTTTTTTTTTCCAATCACCGATACGGATATGTAGTTTATTCAATTATTTTATTTTTTCAAATTTCTTCCTATTTTTATCTTTATTTGTCGCGCATTTACGTACGGGGACAGATTTTTCAATGATCAAATTAATAGAAAACCGTTGAATATATTACTAAGTAATTATTGAGGTGAGAAAAAAAATCAAGAAAATAAATTGAGAGCGAGATAAAGAAAACAAAAATAAAAAATGGATGAAAAAAGATATAAAATGAGAGTGAAAAATAACACCACGCATTCTTTGCCAAAACGAGTTGAAGATGTTCGATTTGACCAGACTGAAATGATTGTGATACAATATTTAAAACTTGCCTATGTTTTTAATGTATCGAAAAGTCAAATTGATGATGTACCTATGTATATGTATATGTGCGTGTATATATATATATGCATATATGAATTGTATGCGTGCGCGAGTGATTAATGAAAAAAAATTATTAAAAAAAAAAAAATAGGGAAAGAACGAATTTCTGAATGAAAGAAAAGTTGAAAGAAAAATGACGAGAACGAATGAACGTAATGATACGAGAGCATCAAGATGCGCGGGCTGACAATGAGATCAAATAATTAATATATAAATATGTATAAATGTGTGTGTATATAGGCATGCTCACATACCACACAGCGATACATATGTATATATATATATAGGCGATAGGTACACGGCTGCATGGCTCAGAATGTGAAGGTTGTGTGTTAGCAAGAGAGAGTGAGGGAGAAATAGAAAAAGAATATGAATTTGAATATGAATATGAACGATTATGAATGATCACGACGATGATGTTGAAAGAGACAAATCTAGGTATGATTCCGGTACCATACTATTTTAACATTTATACGATACATGATAGATTATTCTATAATAGACCTACACATTGATATTTTGATTGGTTTAAAACCATATTGGTGCTGATAAGTAAGTAAAGATATAGGGAAAAAATGAAAATGAGAGAAAAGAAAAACAAACAAAAAAAATTGCAAAAAAAAAAAACACGAAATAAATGAAATAAAAATATAAAGTATATAAGAATGAGGAGGGAACGTGGAAGAAGGCTGAGACATCTTAAAAAACGTAAGTAGGGGACATTGTAGCGCGTAAGTGTAGTATCTAACTTAAAAACCAGGCAACAAAAAGCATATGTGTATATATCATATGTGATTATATATATAAATATATATATACATGCATATGTGTATGTACGACAACAACAACAACAAAAAAAAAAAAAAATTGGAAGAAAAACAGCAACAACGGAAGATAAAATATTACAACGCAAACTTTCATTCGCGAAGGTCCCCCGCCTCCCGCTCATCGGATACATACATATAATATGGTATTACCTGTATGTGTTTAAAAATTATTATTATTATTATTATTATTAATATTAGTATTAGTATAATATGTATCATCAATCGTACATTTTGTGGCAATACTTAAAAAGTTTTACATACATACATAATATGTATGTATATGTATGTATGAATATGTATACATATACATAGCTATATATATATATATATATTCATATAAAAATATAATAACTAGAGATAGTCTTTTAAATTTCTATAAATAAGACGTGTGATCTCTCTAATTATTGTACATTAAATCTACTATCTTAGATTTAAGATGCGAGTACATAAGTATAAATAATATGTATATATTATAACATAAAAAAAATATATATGCATATTATTATTATTATGAATTATTATTATTATCATTATTATTATTGTCATTCATATTATCGTTTTATCTATATACTTAGTCTTTGTACGATTATGGGAAAAATTCGAGAAGAAATTTTGAAGCTAACGAAATAGCGGGGTAAAAATAGGAAGGAAGAGAGGAAGATAGAGAGAAAGAGAAAAATAATGAAAAGTGAAGAAAAAAAAATTATAGTTGAGAACGAAAAATTATTAATCTGTGCGGCCATACATGTTGTGGCCCATTCGTAGTGCCTCGGAATTGCTGCTCGACTCGTGGCAGTGATTTGAACATATTTTAGAAAGGTAATATTGTTATAATATTGATTATGAAGAAGGGAAAAAAAGAGACAGAAAAATGAGAAAATAAACCAAAAAAATAAATAAATAAAATAACACGAAGGAAAAGAAATTGACGCAATTATCGATATTCTGATAACGCAGTACTAAGAATAAAAGACATGGATAAATAAATAAACGAGTAAAATATGAAACATAATAAATTGATGAAATAAAGTAAAGAAATAATAATAATAATAATTACGTGTCATGAAAAAAAATTTGTCACGCTAAACAACTTATTAAATTATAAGAATAATAGTAAACCAACATCTGTTGTTGTTATTATTATTACTGATATTATTGTTGCTATTATTGTCACTATTAATATTATTATTGTTGTTTTTATTATTATTATTATTATTAGGTAGCAAATGTGCGTATAATGTATGATAGATATATTTATACGATATAATGAAATTTACATTTAAAAATAGTCGGGGTGGCATTTTGTTGAACGACTATTTGAAAAGAAAAAAGAGAACAAAAATATAATAAAAATTTATATCTATTATATCTTGTGAGGTTTGAATTTGCAAACGATCCGAATGTCAGCTAAAATATTTATTATTTATCAAATGAAATTAATTATAGGGAAAGAAAAATAGGAAAACAGGAAACCCCCTCCGAAAAAAATCGACAAAAAACTAGAATTAAAAAAAAAAGAAGAGACAAAGAATAAGGAACAGTAGCAATTGGAATAATGCAACTTGGTAATATTATGTGTAGTGATTTTGAAAATTTCTATAGTACGCCTAGTAGCTTTGTACGTGATAATAACACACATTATATATGATACGCGCACTTGATTAATAATAGTGATAATGATGACGATGATAATAATGATAACAATAATAATAATAATAATAATAATAATAATTTTTCACGTAAAGTGAAATATAATAAAAAATTAATATTAAATATGTATACACATACGTACGCATACGAATGTTCGGTGTACGTATATCAAAAAATGGTGACCGCGAGCTCTTAACTTTTCGATTTGCTGCAGCATGATGGCCGATGCAACTTTATGTATCACTATATATACACGTCGCGTATGTACGTGTGTATCGAGGTGAATGTGAACCTATGTATACATGTACATATATACTACTGAATTAGCTACGGATAAAAACAACGTCACGGTTGTTAAGATTCTTATTGCAGGGCTATACATAAAAATTTTTACTACCCGTCGTCGTCATAGTTCGTCGTTATAGTTCGTTTTCGTAGTCATCGTCGTCGTCGTCTTCTTCATCTTCGTCTTCGTCATCGTGGTGATGGTGCATAAGCGTCCATTACTTTTGGTGAGGGAAGGGAAGGGAAGGGCGGTGGTGTTTCGCGTCTTTAAAATTGGAATACGTGAACAAAAACCAAGAGAAAAGAAAGAAAAAAATTGAATAAAATAAAGAAAAAAAAGTTACATAAATTGAGGAGTAAAAAAAAATGTAACGGTTCATCCAACTCTTTTATGTAATATAATAGCTATCTAGTTATCTAGGTGTTCGTTGATTCGTTTCCGTACTCTTTAATTTTTAATTTTATTTTTAATTCGAAGTTTCTTTGGTTATTTATTTCCTTTTTTATTTTCTTCATTTTTGCCGTACACTCAACACCGCGTACTTTTTCTTTTCCTTCATAAATCCGAAACTTTTCACGTAGTGTATACCATACAGGTATACCGAAATACCGCTACGTTTTGTACAATAAAGAAGAGAGCAAAAAATAGAATGAGAATCATTGCCACGAATTATGTAGGTAGTGGATCAGGATCAAAAGTTTTTACATCTACCGGTGATCCTTCTTTTCCTTCCTTTTTTTTTCTTTCTCTTAATTTATAGTTATTTTATTTTGTTAAATCTCTCTTCTATCAGCAGCTCGTCGAAATTTCTTAGATATAGTATGTACTTTACAACATCACAATTAACTGGAAAAGAAAGAGAGAGAGGAAAAAAAAAAAATTAAAACAAAAAGAAACCAAATGAAACATATTTTTCGTCTATAATGAAAAACCGTTCGATCAATTCACGGGTCTCTGCAATATGGAATCATTTAAATAGTCTCATGTCAGATAGACGTCGACGACCGACCGCGACGGGTGTTACGAATCAGTATAGGTACTTCGTCGTGTATATTATTCGGATATATATATAATAATAATATAAAAAATCTGTATGAAATTTCAAAGTTTAAAGATTAAAATATTATACGTTCATTTAATAACGACGTGATTGTATATAGGATAACTATAAGGAAATGGTATGGTAGTTCTATTTTTGAATAATTTAAATTTCTTTCTTGTTCTCTCCTATTTTTTTTCTTTCTGATTTTATGTGATTTTTCCTACTTTTTGTTTCTTATTTTATTTCTCCAAGCCAAAAGACCTTCGAAAAACCGTACTTATATTATTTTATCAATTAAATTGGTGTACCGTCTAGGTATGATTATATGCATGAAGTAACGAAAGGAAAAGAAAGGATGAAGAACGGTTAAAGAAAAATGATAACAACAACAACAAAAACAACCACCACGATTATTAACGACAATTGTTATTTAAAATGAAAAATTAATAGCATACGAATCGGACGTGTAATAATTCGATCATCGTCGCATCGAATCGGGGGGAGAGTTTAACGAGCTCTTTGAAATTATTATGAGAAAGAGATGAGAAGAAATTCAATTGCAAATGGAAGAAAATATAAACCATGTATATATATGCTGATATACACATGAATATCTCCACGATTATTATAGGAAATTTGTAGATATTTCAACAAAATAATTATGATAATTCATTGTTTTTATTATAATGCATCCGGAGATATGAGAAAAATTTTATCTGTCTTACTACACTACTGCTATTACTACTACTATGATTATTATTATAATGAATAAAATTACTATATTATTATGATTACTATGAAAATTGTGTCAAGTTTTTCGAATAGATTTTTTTCGTACAGTGCAGCAGTTATAGATTTTATGTTATTAGATATGTAATTTTTTTTTTTTTTGGTTTTTTTCACCTTCAATTATTCTAATTATAATTACGATTATTACTACTATTATCATTATCGTTTGTGACCATTATTTTATATCCGGACGTTTTAGATGATTTTACACGATTATTATTAATAGAATTTTCAATGCGATTATTAATTAATTCATATCGATTATTACAACATAATTATTATTTTCATTAGTATATATATATATGTGTGTAGCTATATACATATATATTTACATAACATAAATATATGTATATATATATATACGTTATCGGTTGAAACAAGCTCGCAGTCACAAAATCAATTTGTGTGATATTCGTCGTAGCACATATACATTTAGTTATATAATTATTATGTTAATATACTTATAGCTATATAATTCTTTGACATTCGCCTGGTGTTTGATTTTTTTTCCTTTTTTTTTTCTTCCTCCCTCCCGCCGTTTTCTATTCTTTAATTTATAACAGTAGGCTTTAATTAACCTCGTATGCCCATTATTGTCATTATTATTATCATCATCATCATTATCATAATTAAATACCGAAAACGATTCACTTACACAAACACATACACAAATTTAACATTCATACGAATATAAAAAAAGATAAGAATTCGAAGAGGGAAACTAAGAAGAAAGGGAAGAAAGGAATTACAGTATAGTGATAACATTTTTCTAATTAATAAAACAGTTGCGCCTGATATCCTCGTAATAAAATCAATGATTTTTTAGTTAGTTATTATCAATCTTTCGGTCATTAATTAATTAATTATTATCATTATTACGCTACATAATTCGCTCTCTTCCTAGCTCGCGCGAATAAAGTGAAAAAACGAAGGAAAAAAAAGCAGAAACGAAGAAAAATTTAAATATGTAACAAATTATGTATAGGTATATGAATATATATATGCGATGTGTGTAACGCATCGCTGCAGCTTTAATTCGCGATGATAAATGATAATTATTATCGGTTCAACTTAATTAATTCATATTATACCCGGATATAAAAAGTCGGGTATTTCCTTACGAAAACTCACGGGGATTTCCCCTATGTATTAAGTATATGTATATACCTGTACACATGTACATATATATATACTATATCTTCTCGTTTACTCGTATTGTTATTTAAAAAATGATTTTTTCATCTTCTCTTTGTTTAAAATTCCGTTTCGACGAGTTGCAGTTCACGCGGTGTAGTTACACTATATTCTACTTTCGTGTAAAACTAGTTTGAATTATTTTATCTTCATTTTTCCTATTCTTTTCTATCCTCGGTTATTCTACACTTAGTCGAATATCAAACTACTTATACGATGATTATATAATAACAAAATTTATTCGCCCATCCATTAATTTTCGCATCTTATATGCAACAGCAGCAGCAACCGCGCGCGCTCCGCGTACTTCCTCTTTTGCTATAAAAACTGAATATGCTCAACATCTCAAATGAAATTTTCTTTAGTTTTCCGGTGAAAAAAACAATGTTACAATGGCTTCGAGCTTCTGACGATATAGTTTCGTCGACTCGTTTGCCCATAAAATCAGACAGGAATAGAAATGATAATTTTTTTTTTCGCGTACAAAATCTTGTCTTTCATACGTATAATTTTTGGTATACAGTACAACGTACATGTGTATATTGTTATATCGTCCAATCCGTACTTATAGATGTGAATAATAATATCCTAATAAGATCTCGGTTCGAAATTTAGCTTTAAAGAAAATTTAATAAGGGAATGAAGAATTGAAAAACTAGAGGAGAAAAAGAAAAGGATGAAAGTTAGGGACGAAAAATAAAACCAACTGTATCGTAATTGATATTATTCGCACGTCGATGACAACGATAATAATAATAATGATAATAATAATAATAATAATAATAATATCGACGATATGTAAAAATGTCGCGTTGTTTAAATAATAGTCGACCGCGGGATAAGTGAAAATAAGAAATGAAAGAAAATTCGGTCGATGAGGTGCCAAGCGCCACGTACTATTAAAAAAAAAAAAATTAGGAAAGAGCTGCAGCAGCGATCAGAGTGATTGAGATAGTAATAAACGTGTAACAGATACACCTATAATATTAGTTCATATATAATTTATGCATGTATACGAAAAATGAATTATTTTGTTTTTGGCACATACATATCCTATAGTTATTATGTAATACTAATTTTTTCGAAGCTATTCTTCAACGTTTCATTCATCTTACCGATAGAAATAAGCATCCTCATTGATTCTTCCATTCGTTCTTTTTCACCTTCTTTCTATCTTTCCTTTTTTTCATGACCGATCGAAAAAGTGTATAGCTATGTCGAGTGAAAATGTGTCCTAGATCGTATATCGCAGTCTCGGTGGTGACGTACATATACATTTGAATAAATAGATGTATAAATGAATAAAATAAAATAAACTAAAATAAAATAAAATAAAATAAAACACACACAACTACAGAAATTATGTACTACGCGTATGTAATCTAATTATATTGCATACATACATGAATATATATATGTATATGTGTGTGTGAATTATATTATATATATATATCGATGAGAATATTATGTATACTCACAATCAGTCTTTTTATTTTACATTATAATATCATTAGATGCAAGTTATGGCGGAACCAGGTTCCTATATAGTTTTTTAGGTAGTGGGGAAAGTGAAAGATTTTTTTTTCATTTCCTTCTCGTTTTTCTTTGCTTTTTCTTCTCCATTTTTCAATTATTACTACTTCTCGTCTCATGTATACATAAGTATATATATTTAATATGTTTTGTGACTGACGAGTATCTCGGGCAATATAAATTAATTAAAGTATATACATATATATATACACATGCATACCTATCCGCGAGTTTATATTGTTTCTACTACTACGCCTATTATTATTATTATTATTATTATTATTATTATTATCACTATTATATAGTATATAGAAATGTTCAACGTCGTGGAATTTGATAATCAATCGACCGTCTCCCAAAGATCGCCAGGACATGTTTGTTATATGCCTTATCCTAATTCTAACCATATACATATATATATATAATATTATATATATAAAATATATATATGCACACATATGTATGTATGTAATTACATAATTTTTATGTGCCGCCACACATACACACAACCACTGACATGCGCGCGCGCACATAAGTATATCCATATATACGAATTAATCTATATGTAATAATGTCCACGACGTGGGATGTTAATTTGATACTTTTCGCAATTAATTATGTCTGTCCCGAGGGTGTTCTGTTTTGATTTTCACTTTTTTTATATATAAATAAAAATATATGAAACAAAAAAAAATAATTAATAAATAAATTGAAATATATACATAACATAACGATACAAAACGAACTAAAAAAAAAAATAAATAATTATATATATAGATGATACATTTACATACATGTATAATAATTACAATGACGATTTGTTCACACAAGTTTTCTACTTTTTTATATGTTCATATATGTATGTATACGTATATATATATGCATATATTATAATATAGGTACATTTATCATTATTATTTATTCATTCAACTTTATTTTATTTGAAAAAAAATTTTAATTCTTTCTTTCTTTTTTCTTTCCAATTTGTCTCGGCTGCATATATTATTTCGCTTCAAGCTGCTGTTTGATATCTGCATCACCCGTGCTTGTTGCAAGAAAAAAATAATAAAGAAAATAATTCGATCACTTGGTACGGGGGCCAGTGAGAACGAAAAAGAAAAAAGGAGTGAAAATGAAATTTGAGACGAAAAACGACAAACGAATCGAAAATGAAGTAGAAAAATTATGAGACGTATTATATACGAACTGATAATGTCGAAGGAGCTTTGGTTTAACTCGGGTTGTATGGGTTGTTTCTCGGCACAGCTGCCGCAGGTTTGGTTTATCCTGCAGCAGCAGCAGCAGCGGCAGCAGCAGCAGCAGACAACGTAAATCCAGTCAGACCGGTTGGTCCGGGGCGTTAGATTTTCGAGCGATCGCACTTTCGGCTTCTCAATAATTGTATCCTTGGAACGCGAACGGGCGACCGCGCGTCGTCGTGTATATAATGTATGTATAAGTATATATATATACGCATCTATATACATGCATATATTTATGTATCATATATATGTACCGCGGTGCGCTACATAAGTGGAGAAAAAGGGGACGTCATCTGGGGCCAAGTTCACACACTATAGATTTAACAACGGATGAATCAAATCCTCGATCTAACGATCGAATGATATAACGTAAAATCATATTACGTGAATGATTATCGAATCGGTTGAAATTTTTCCTATTTTTTATCTTTACCAATTAATCGAATGATTAATCAATTATCATCATCATTATCATCATAGCGACGTATCGATACCCGATCGAGTCGGGTTTTTGATTCGCCATTACGTACAAATATATACATATATATGTATGTATATATATGTATAAATATAAATTTATATCGGATGCTTCGGGCAACGTAGAGCTATGCACGCGTAGACACGGGGGGGTATTATATACAGGATACCGGGAAGCCAATAGCCCCAACCAAGGTTTTCGAACCAGTTAAACTTTTCCTATATCTTACTTATATGCGCCGCTTGGAATTACGGATCACGGTATATTATCGTGATATCCCTCTCGATCCTTAATTTTTTTTATTGCACATACCTACCGTGTATGCGTGTTTATATACCAACTTACACGAACGCGACGGACGACGAGGTCCGTAATAGCCGCGGCTATAATTATCGTCACATCGTATACCTATACGTATGTGTGCATATGATCGCCAATTATTTATTCAAATTGTCGATATCGGATAATTATCGTTATTCTGATTCGGTAGCGAATATCATCCGTGTACGTATAATTCGATTAAAAAGAATTTAGTTCGATCGTCGTTGATCCGGTACATGCGACTACTGTATCCGTAAAGGTGTACATGTATTTAATATATATATAACAGGTGAGACGCGACCGATCGACCTGTCGTTTCTTCACAACGTCCCTATACATATATATACGTACACGATAAATTATAGGCATATACCTATAGACAGGTATAAAGGTCTCGCTTTTTGCGGTTTTGTAACGTTATCTCTTATGCCGCGCAAGCTACACACTTCTACACGTCTCTGCGACTACTACTGTTACCACTACTGCTACTAGTTACATTATATACTACATACCTCCTGTATATAACAGCTCAAAAGTTCGTTGACAGCGAATAAACGTCGCGATGTACACCTGAAAAGAGAAGAGAAAAATTATACGTATATATGCGTAATGAGCATAGGTCACAATTCGCACGTGGATATGCGTTATAATACATTGAATTCGATACCCTGGACGCGATTTAATTTTCGTTTCATTGCGATAACGTACATAATCGTATCACATATTTAAACATATATAGAAATTTTCTTTTCCGCTACTACCGCTGATCCCAAAATACGCCCACGCGTTTTGTACGGAATATTAATATCACATATATACGTACGCGGGACGGGTGTAAAATATAATCGCATGCATTCGTCGATGGTCCAATAAATTGCGTAATTTACGTAATTAAAGAGAAAGTAATAATACGCGAGCGAAAGGTTTGCATTTCGAATTTATTTCACGCGCGGCGCGCGTTCTCGCACAAGTATTCCCATATAGGTGTGCGCTGTATCGTTATAAATGAATTTGATTTTACTCAATTTTTCACCATTTTTTCGTTACTGCCACAGAAACGTTCGACCGGAGCGTGAATTCACGAATCGATCGATTGAATAATTAATCATCCCAAAAACCGAAAGAGAACGAACCGAATCAAGAAAAAAAAAAAAAAAATCGAATCAAATCGAATCGTGGTAGAGATACTTTGATCCCAGATAACGCATAATCGAGTCCGCGAATAATTAACAAAGACTTTTGTTGACTGTATTCCATTGAACGCCCCTTGATTCTCGAAGACGACATCACAGACCACGTACGATACAAAATCCTAGATAAAGTAATAAGATTCGAATGAGACGGGCGAGAAAAGGGAGAAAAACGAAAGAGTAAAATAAGAAAAAAAAAAAGAAAAGTTATCGTAAAAGTTCACATGGAACGAACGCATCTCCGACGCACGAGGAAAAAGAGTTAGCGATACATAGATGCATACTTTTATATATATATATATATGTGTATTCATGTACATGTGAAAGGATACACGCACGTATACATGTGTATGTACGAGGCATATAACCACGGCAGCTATTATGGTCACAAACTGACAGTCATAACTTTTTCGGCGGTTGGCGTCTAGAGCAGCGCCAGAAGCATTGGAACGGCGCGAGAAATGATGGATCACGGCGATCTCCTAGACTAGAAGGGCGGCGGGCGAAGGGGGAACGGGGGAAGGGGGGGAAGGGGGGAGGGGGGGTTCGGTTCGTAAAGATGAAGAATGTTATAAAGAAGGGGGAGATGAAGAAGAAGAAGAAGTAGACGAAGAAGATGAAGAAGGAGAGAGGGAACGGGAGGAGGAAGACCTTGTGAAGTTGCGGCTACAGAAGGAGAAGCAGGAGGTGAAGGAGGAGGAGGAGGAGGAGGGGGAGGAGGAGGAGGCAGCTCTTGTCAAGGGGAGTCCGCAGCATCGGCCTCGGGGATCGGAATCGAGACTTTTCAGCCGTTAGTCGAGCGATTCGACGAGGAATGGAATTGATGTAGGTGCGATATGTTCGGTGGTACGGCAAACGCGGTACGTTTTAATAATGAGAAGATGATAACGAAGACGATGAAAATGGAGGGAAGGGGAGACGGGGGAGGGGGTCTGGAGAAGTGTTACAAAGTTACCCCCGAGATGGTACGTGAAAAATTTTGCTGAGAAAAGGAGGAAAGAAGTAGGGAAAGCTCGGGCAAAGTTGCAGAACGAACGAACGAACGGCAGCCGGTATTTAGCGTACGTACGTACTTACATTACGATATTATATACGTACTCATAGGTATATCATCCAGGCGAAAGAGGAGAACCGACCACGAAGAGGACTCGAAGGGGGAGAGAGGCAGGGGAGGGGGAGGGGCGCCCTTGACTTGAACTTGCGGTTGGCGGGGGAGTGGGAATGCATGGCCTTGAGCCGCCCTGTCTCGATGTTACAGCGTTTCTCAATCGGGCACCTTGCCACTTGATCTTCCTCCTTTGAACGATCGTCTCCGCGATAATAAATACCTAGCCATGTACACCATAGGTAGGTACAGGTATATATTACATACGTTTATACCCCGCGTACATGTATACATAGCATACCGTACCCATACCGAATAAAACTACCACCTGTACAACACACGTTCGAATGGTACACCACTCGTCTCTCCGCCTGAATGGGATGTAATATAGAAATGATGCAGGGCGAACGAAGAACAAAGAGAAAGACAAAAAATACAGAAAAAAAAAGATTCTTTTTCAAACGAAATAAAAAGAACGTACGAACAAACGCGCATGTATAATTCAGACGTTGACGCGCGAATTTTTTCAGTTGCGCGGGTCGCGATGCAGTGAAAAAAAAAAATCATTATTTTTACAACGTTTTATTTAAAAAAAAAAATTTCGTACTACTGCACATCCTGTAAGACCGGGGAGCAACAAAAGTAATGAGAAAAAAAGGAGCCAATTCACGCTTTTCCGTAGCGAAAGAAACGAAGAAAAAAAAAATATATATCCAAGGAAAAGAAAAAGGAGAAAATTTGCAAACGAGAAATTGATCGTCGTTCGTCGATCGAAAAACAATTCACAATTGTATAGCACCATCCGGGATCTTGGTTCGTCCTTCTTTATTTTCGTCTTTCAACATTTCTCTTTCTATTTAAATTTTGAATCCGTCTTCGTAGTGCGTTATTTTTCCATTTTTTTGTTTTTTTGTTTCGTTTTGTTCTTTCCCCAAATGAATTCCGCAAGAGACCGCACGTACGTTTGGTACACGACGTTGAGGTAGTACGACGAAAAATTCTTTCTACACAGGTGTTTACGATTCCACATACAACCGCGACCGTCTTCAGATTTAAAATTGCAAATCATAGCTACCGTAGAGATACATAAATGAATTCGTGAATCGATTAGACGGTCAAGAATATTTGATTTCTCCCTTCGTATATTTTTATTCTCGTCATTTTTCATTTTCTTTGTTTTATTTCTCGAGGCGATTCGTCAATGGGACCTCTTTCGGGTATCGTCGATTATTCCTCGTGGGGGGGGGGGGGGGGAAAAAGCTCTCACGTTGGAAAAATAGACAAACGGATAGAGATGCGAAAATTTGATACGGAAACATGGCTACTTTCGAACAATGGTATTGAAATGAATCATAAGGACAACACCGCTAGGATCGATCGATCGAGAAGAGAGAGGGTAGAATTATCGAATGTCCGGAGGCGTGTATCGCTGTACGTACATATATATCATCGACGGTGAGAGGAACAAAGTATGCACCACGTACGCGGGTTTATTGTAATTCTACGAAATATATGTACGAAATACTCTCGTTGTACTAGACTAAACATGAATCTCATGGCGGCTAACGGAGAGCAACCAACCGAATCGGCCCGTTTCTTCTGCTTCTGCTTACGCTGCTGCTGGCTGCGGCTGCTGCAAGTCTGTAAAATTAAGAAGTTGAGAACGCGACGCGTCGCGACCGAAGGAGGAGGGGGGTACGGGACTGTGAGAAGAAGGATTTTGGGGGCGGAAGGGGGAAGGGGAAAAGGGAGACTCTTAGGGAGGAGGAGGAGAAGAAAAAAAGGGAAGGGATGTGAAGAGAAGAGAAGAGAAGAGAAGGAGCGAGGTGACGGGCGATGGGCAGCGTTGCGAGGGGCAGGGGACGAGGAATCGAGAAAAAGAGAAGGGTGGTGGTCTTCGGTCCCCGCAGCAGCAAACCGGCAGCAGCCAGCAGCACTGACGCAGCATACTCGAATCCCGTTTTTGATATTTCATTCCCCCGTGAAAAGAACATCCACGTAATTTCTTGTTCGAAACAAAGGGGGACGAAAAAAAAATCACGCCCCCGTCCCGGGGTGACGTGGAGATCGCGGCCGAAGACCGAAATTCATTCCTCTCCGAGGTGAAATGAAAAAGGACGAAGTCGGTAGTCGCGGTAGGAATAATGATAACGTTCATAATAATGATCGTAGCGAGAGTGGTAGCGGTAGAAGTTAAAGTCGAAGTTATACGAGGAAAGAGAGCAAAGATGGGTCGCGGAACTTGCGCTGCATCCGACGACACCGACGGAGCAGCACGTGGCCTACTACTCTACTCATCGCTGCACTCTTTGCAGGTCCTGAACTGCGCCTACCTACCTACCTACCTAACTACCTAACTACCTCTGTTTCTCTACCTCAGCCACCTTCTCGGCTTATTGGTTTTGTGCAACGTTTCCGACGCCCAACTTAATCGCAATGCGACGAGTGGGGCGACTTTGTTCCTCCTTTTTTCACGTCTTACACGTCCAACACTTCCCGATTCTCCCGTACCCAACCACCCGCCTACCTACCCCTTGGTAAAATATTATTTACTCCGTTTTCACTCGTATGTATTACCCCCATATCGTGTATATACTCGGTCAGTAATATCCTGCGGGGGAATTTCTTCTTTTATGTATGCTGGATTTCATTCATACCCCAGTTTATAGTTTATGCGATTTTCTCGCGTGATTTCTGACGCGGAGAACGATCATCTTGAAAAATAAGTCGAATCGATGACGAGAGAAAAGGGGAATCGCGTGCCATTGAATAAAATTTTGTGATATTTGTGCGCCACGAATGGGCACAGATCTGGTTAACGAGACGGTTTAAAAATCGTTTTTTTTTTTGTTTTGTTTTTTGGCGAGTAGAAACTTTCGCCGAGTTTATCGCAGGTATAGCTATGGATACGTGCATCGCCGATGACTCCTCGGAGTTAATTTTCTCGGGCGCTGCTGCTGCTGCTGTTGGTGGTTGATGTCGAAAGTTGAAAAGATTATAAAACGCGGCGTATGCTAAGCGGAAGACTACGCCAATGATACCGAGCTCACCGACCTTCGAATCGGCCAGGCCGTTTTTGTGCTCTGACGCTGCAGGGCAAAGCGGGGAAAATACGGAGAAGATGGAGGGAAGAGGGAAGCTAATGCAGTCCTCGTAGCCAGTCGGTCGCACAACTCTGTAGGAATATTTTATTTCTATAATAATATTTGTTAAGAATGGAAGAACGAAAAAAATTTATACTCTCTCTTTACGTGTCGTTGTTTGTTAACAACCGATTCATTTGTACTTAAATTCGATCGGACCCGACGCGGAAACGAAACACGCGTTGCGAATAACGAAACTATTTTTTTCTCGGTTTTCTGGATTCCCTTTCCCTGAGAATCGATCGATTTTCGCTCCGTCGATGGAGCGACACCCGATATCGATTCGTTTTGATGAGATTAATGTAAAATTTCAAATGTTCTTGATCATCTTTCAGGTCGGAGCAATCTTGGAATGGCCAATGGCCAGTAATTGGTGAGCTAGGTATACAGCAGTAATGGTATATCTCGTGGTATTCGCCCGATGGAGCGAATATTTTCGTCTTAAGGACCGGTCCTCCTTCTCCTCCTTTTACTTCTACTTCTTCTCCCTCTCCTTCTCCCGGTTTTTGGTTCGGTTGACGTTGCAGACTGCGGTTGTTGTCGGAATGCGCCCCGCAATGAGTCGAGCGCTTAGCAAAATAACAGAATCAATTTTTGACAAGCTGTTTGCCAGCAAAATCTTGATCATCCTACTCTTTATTTTTATTTTTCTGTTTTTTTTTCTTCTTCAGATCCTGTATAACAACCGGCACTTCACAGCAAGGAGTCGAGTCCAAAAAAAAAATGCATGAATATTATATACGCACGCATATTTGTAGATTTTTATTAGCGCGTATCGCGTGTATTTCTACATCCAGAGGAGGGGAGAGACAAAAGAATAATTGATCTCACATGAATTCGACTTGCGTTAAGCGTAATCACCTCGATAACGATTTAAAAATCTTTCAAATTTATTTGTCCGCGCAACGCGGATACCCTATTACAATAATATTTTAAAACGACGACAGATTCAGCACCCGCGATTATGACTCATACTGAATTTGGCCATGAAATACTAACGAAACTCAACGCGCGCACACACCCGAGGAACAAGCGAAACATATCGCGTTGTATTTTTGCATGTAATACATGCCAAACGAAATATAAAATATATTAACGTGTACTAAAATATGAGCTGATCATCATCCAGCGGTGAATGATTACCTATTTTTCAATTTTCACTCCCCCGTTCAGTGCCTGATAAATTTAACGTTTCAATGATTTTTATTTTATTTTTAAATCAGCTTTTTTTTTATCACATATTTGTGCAGCGAGCCGAGCAGCAATTATTTGCGAGTTACACCTACTATAGTATGTATACCTATGCGCATAAGGTTGAATCCTTTGTTGTTATAATAACTGAATGAAAATCTTTCATATTTTCACACCGCGTTCAATGCAATTATTCGTAATCCCATAGGTGTTGTATCAACTGCAGCAGCATCAGAGAGAAAGAGAAGACAAAAAACAGAATGAGAAGAAAAAATAATTACATATGTACAATGAACGATAAACATTTCCTTCCAAATATTTAATAATCAACCCTAACGCTGTATCGATAATTTTGTAATAAGTGTCTTATATTTTCACTCTTTCAACAACAGCAACAACAGCAACACCGGCAACAGTGATAGGTAGTAATAGGTGTAGACGTATTTAATTATGTTTTTAATTTCGACCCGGAATCGTAATTGATCAACAACATTATTATCAATATTATTACTATCATCGTCATCGTCGATATTGAATTTGTTTTTCGTGTATCTATCTGATGTATAATTCCATTAAATAATTACTGGTATGGCAACTGTATCAATTTATGGATTGTTAATTCTTGACTCTGATGTATCTTTCAGTTTCGGTATAACATATTCCATTATCATATTATACAATATCAATATTATATCATTTCCAAATTCAATATTTAATTGAATAATAATCGAGGGGATGTTGTTTATCAACTATACATACCTATATATATGAATGTATTAAGACGTGTAAATATGATATTCCGTTAATTGCATGTATATATAATTATAAATAATAATAATTATAGGATTAAAGTGAAATAAAAGCGGAATAATAGAACAAAGAGAAGAAGAAAGCAAAAGAATTGAAATGAAAAATAAAAGTTTTAATAAACATGTATATCTAAATAAAAGTGAACAAATGGTGGTTGTCGCGTAGAAAGAACGTATGTTCAAAAAGGCGCGCTTATTAATTTATAAAACGAAAGAGAAAAAAAACTATGCATAAATTATTAATTATCTGATTTTCAACGTTAACTAATTTATGCAATTTCGATCATCTTACGAAACCATCGTTGGCAACGTGCAAAAACTTGTTAAAATTATCGGAACAAGAAAAAAATATTATCATCGTCTCTTAATCATCATTAATATCATCATTAATTTTATTGTTATCATTATTAGATAATTTTTTTCTCTAGTTTTTGAGAAACTGCAATTGCTTCACAATAGTTTTGTAAGTGTATAAGAGGTGCGTAATGTAACAAGCCTACTGTGATTTGATTAAAGAACAATTAGATATGTATTTGTATAGTATAATGAAACGTGGTAGAAGATACGTAGTTGATGATCCTGTAGATAATTAAAAATAATCAATAAATTAATTAAAAATTAAATACATATGTAGAAGGGGAAAATAATTGATCGATTTTAATCCTTGTCATAATATAATTATGGTGTATGTATAGAGAACTTTTGAAAGGAATTTGAAGCATAAATTGGGCGCGGTATGTTTTTAATTTAATTATATTATAATTACCTACATAATTAGTGTTAAGTACATCCATTTAATATTGAATATTCCCAATTCCCATTCAAATTCTAAGTCTTTCAGGTCATTATATTCGATATGTACTTATCACCTATAAATACGTATGGGTATGTTTAGATATAAAACACGTACCACTGTATATATATAAATATATAAAATATTCGATGACTAAATACATACGGTTTCATTTTTTGTTGTTTGGTTAAAAGAAAAAGGAGATAGAAAAGAGAACCGGAAGGAATGGACGTATAAAATTGTGTCTCTTTTTTTTCTTTTTCTATCCCAGAAAGCACATTTGTATTAAGATTGAAATAATAAAATCTAGAAAATATCGTATGATACGTTCAAGCAACTTTCGAAGTCCCGGGTACAGATCATTCAAGCTCGGACCTTGTTTACTATTGGTTGAAGTTTAAATATGGCTGAACACGAAATCAGCTGATATATTTTACAGTGGATTTGACGGTGTGCGGTCTCGCTGTGGAACATGACAAGTACTGCCTTTTCGAATTTAGTCTATCGGCTTTGAAATAATCTCAGAAATTTTGAACCGATATAAATTTCTAATGACAAATAGGATCATAATCATGTTAAACACAATCAGGAGTAAGAATTTTTATGTGACTAGGTCGCCAGCCCACAAAGTGGAACTTGTGAGTTTGATAACCTTTGAATTTATCACACAGATAATCTAATAGTTCTAAGATGTATCTTTTTTCTTTCAGACCTTAAACTCTTTCTTTCACACAAAGGTGATGAGCGACCGACAAAATTCGGAACAGGAATCTACAAAGTCTTTTGCTGGTCTAGAATTTCTGGCAAAGTATGACAAGCCAGTGACAGAAAAAATACTCAATATCCTCAATAAAAATAGCACCGATGAACTCAGCAAGTAATTATTCAAATTTTTTATCAGATTCGTGTCACGGAATTACATGAAATAAACTGAATACAGGTACGACATTTCTAAGGGACGGTTGGTGAATGTTGATAAGTATAGGAAAGTAAATGGAGGTTTCAAGACTATCTCAGATTTACTCGAGGTTGATGATTTTGGAACTAAAGTCTTGGAAAGATTAGTTAAATCTATAGCAACAGAGTCAACCAATAAAGTTGAAAAGACTAAAAATATTAAAACCAAACTTCCTAGGGGATACAGCAATATTACAATACCCATTATAGATGATGATAAAAAATCAGTGAGTGACTAGCAATATTTTAAAATGCATTGAGCAGCGCCGCTTTGTTTTGTGTAAGTTGTAACCTTCAAGAGTTTTCCTCACTTCACAGAAAATAAAAACTATGACAAGCATTTATGCGGGTGCAAAGCATATTAGTTGGGCAAAATTGGGAACAGACGGTTGTTTGATGTCGTGGGACAGTCACAGTAATTTTGAGTGGCCAAAAAAAAATAATCCTATGCTACTTCGGAATTTGGTAAAATCAGCTGACGTTTGATAAACCTTTATCGTTTTGATTTTACCGTTTAAACGTCGATTATATTTTTCAAGTACAGGCTGTAACCATACACAACAAGCTACCTGAATCCGATGTTTATTTAATGGAAGAAGCACCTACTCGACAATATTCAAGCAATCAACAAAAAGCTGTCATATTCCAAAAGATGCAACAATCGCAGTTTACCATGATGCTTATGGCACTGGTGGCTACGAAATCAAATACATCAAATGGTAAGAGATACTGCAAAGATTTTGCTTTAACGATATTGTACCGTTTTATATCAACTTTTAGAAAATGGCAAAACAAGCTTGAACGGAGTTGATAATTTCTACTTTCTGCAGCAACTGTTGACTGCAGAATTATTTCAATTAAACGTTGGTAATGAAAGAACATCAGCGCAAAATTTGATTGGAAAAATTGGATATGAGGGTCTCTTCCAATCTTCAAAACACATTACTCCGATTAGTATAGCAGCTTCAGAAATAAATGTGTATAATCAATGTGATCTGTTGAGAAGAGAAGCTCTGAGCGAAGTGTTACTTATATCTGCTGCTTTTCTAGATTTGGTTATTAGATGTAATCCCCTATCGCTTAATTCACTTGGCGGTAAGTTTCGCAGCAGATAAGCTGATAGTTTAATGAATAAAAATTTACTTTATAGGTCGTTCAAATTCTTGTACAATAGAATTGTCATCGAATTATAAAACCCCTGTTTTATGTTTATCAATTTATGCAGAAAAAAAAACTGAATTAGTAGAGGATAAAATTCTAAGGTGGCATAAATGTGCTGCAGTTTTTTTCTTTTTGTTACTTATTTATTATCAACTTTTTACAACACTATAACTGCTAATGCATCTGCGACGACACTATTTGAGACAATTCTTATTGCGATCGAGTTAATTTAATATTTCCCAATGACTGACAACTTGACACCGGCATCTGATGAAAAAATATGAGGCCTTTCTTAGTTTTTCATTCCCATCGCCAACAGAAAACGATAATTTTCGTATGCCAACCGATAATTTTAACTGGTGGGTGAATGCGCTGCGACAGACAACAAGTCGACCAACCTAAGGCTAGATAAAATTTGTTCATTTGGTATTACACCTATTCTCAGCACTCTGGAAAGGTTATATTATTATATATTTTCTTCTTCGTAGTCGGACGAATCAGAAGACGACGTAATTAACGCCGTCGACAGGCTCGGAGTTTTTG
This sequence comes from Athalia rosae, assembly GCF_917208135.1. Taxonomy (NCBI): domain Eukaryota; kingdom Metazoa; phylum Arthropoda; class Insecta; order Hymenoptera; family Athaliidae; genus Athalia; species Athalia rosae. Next base: position 14,970,297 of record NC_064032.1, on the reverse strand, counting down.
CCGAGTAGGGGTATTGCGATAACCGCAATTTTTGTGGATTCCAGCATTCGGGTAAAGAATGTGCTCCATTCGTAGTTTTCTCTTCCGATATAGGCTCTACTGACCTCAATTCCATCATCGATCCTCGTCTGGAGGAACGTCTTGGATTATCTAAAATAATTCATCGATATAACCGGCGACCGGTCTTGGCAAAATATCAATGCCAAACTACTGGATTGAAACAGAGATCCTCGAATTCGAAATACCTGATATTCTCAATGGGGAATAACAATACTCTAGCTGCGGTACCGAGGGTATGCTGTCTACAGCTTCTCGCGATCCGCTAGAATTTATCGAAGAGATACTTTCTTGCCCAAATAGTCCAATAACAGATTGAACTTTGGGCTGTTCGATACCCCCTATAATCGAAGAACAAAAATATCAGGAATAAATGAGAAGGTTCCAAGCCTGCAACAGCTAAAATCAGATGAAACCTACCCAAGAAAGTTGCTGAAGGAGAATTGTACGCCAAATATTCCTTGTTGGAACACCAAGCCGGAAATTCATTTTGTTTTACTGGTCGAGTAGAATCATAATCATCTTCTCTTTTCCACGGTAGCATTGTTTCGGTAGCTGTCGGAGTTGTAGCCCGCTGGCATTCTCCTGTAAAACAATTTCGGACCGCTAGATGTTTGAAATTTCAAACCTCAGATGCAAAGATTTAACTACTATATTCCGAGTACCATCCAAATCGCGCTGGGACTGCAATCCCACTAAATCCAACTGCATATCGATAGCACTCGGAGGTTCTGAAACGTATATTACAAAATAATTTCGAATAATTTATAACGCTACCAAGAAATTTTTTTATATGCCAACCTGAAGATCGGGCTGTAAATGTTATCCCCGATTCCCAATCTTCCTTGGTGTTCGGTTTAGAGCCCTCCTTACATTCTGATTCATAAAGTACTTCGTTTATATAGTCTGCAAGGATTATCGACGATTGAATTTTTTATAATTAATTAAGATAATTGGATGGACAATTTGAGTACCTTGTGAAAATAATTTAGTGGATCCATTTTGTTGAAATTCTGGAAAACTGACATGATTTTGCTTTCCCTCCTAGAAAATTTACGCTCGCATTTTACACTATATGCGAAATAATCGGTGACGATTAAAACAAAAATATTCAATAACGTACCTTCGGTAATTTTTTGCTACGTTTATTTCTATGTTTATGCTCTCCCATCATGCGTCTTATGTTCATGTGCATTTTATAGTTAACTTGGGTAGATAAATCACGATCATTTACGGCGTGACGACTATAACTGAGTCGACGATGCTGCAATTATTGTGGAAAAAAAATATTCAACGATTGACAAAATGTCAAATATGAAATTAATTTTTTCAATTAAAAGAGCATAAACCGACCCGCTTGTACGGCTTGCATAATTCTTCGGCTAATAAATGGTGTATTCTGGCATCGGTCAAGTCTTTTTTAGACGGATTGTATTCGAGTTCCTGGAGATCGATGTTCCAACTAGATTCTAACTGACTGAAACTTGGACTAAAATTCATTTTCAGCGATTAAATTGTTTATTTTTTCACGACTAAATTCGAGTTTAATTCAAAACGGGAATCAGCTGACTAACCTGCCGTTAAATTGACCCGTATTACTGTAATTCCGGAATATAGCAGACATACTTTCTGTACCACTGATATTTCCTATAGTCGAAGCATTTCTCCTTATGTATTCCATGGCATCTTTCATAGTTAACTTGGAATATGTTTCTAAAATTTTCGGCTCAGCCCCTTGATGATTTCGCAACAAGTACGGTCGGATAAATTTATTGTCGAACCGTTTGAATCTGAAGTATATATAACGATTGTATTAACGAGACGCAGTGGGCAGCTCTTTTCCCCCCACACTAATCCTATACGTACTTGTCCCTAACGTGATAATTTCCATGTTTTCCCAAAATATCTTCGATTCCTGTCATCGTGTGATCCATTATCTAAAAGTGAGTTTATAGATATAATCGTAGTTTGGGGAAAAAAATCACGCGTAATTTCCTCCGAGTGAAAAAAAAAAATGATGCTTACTCGTTCATGAATTCTTTCATTCATGGTAGGTTTTCGTTTTTCCGCCCTTTTTACGTTCAGTATTCTAACGAGGGGTTTAATAGTGATTCCCTACAATATAATCACGTGGTTTTCAATGATAACGAATAACGGAAGTTAGAACGATATTAATTTTCAATAAAATTCATTGTTAGCGCACCTGAATAAAGACCGTAAAATAAATTACGGCGATTGTAGTCGTAATGAACATCGGTTGAAGAGGTACGTGTTTAGGATCGATTAATAATACCAGTGCAAAAGCCACAGCACCGCGCAATCCGCCGTAGGACATTACGAACTTTTCAACCTTATCCAATTTGTGTAATCTGAATTGATTTGCAACAGCGGCCAAGAGCACGACGCCTATGAAAGAACGACAATTCAGTTACGCAAATCCTTAAACGTGTTAAATCGTTTTCGTGATAATCAAAGACAATCGCAAAATAAATGTTCTTTTCTTTTAAATGTAGGTATATGCATTAAAAAAAAAAAAAAAACGTAAAAAACAATTTTTGCTTTCAAATAAGTATTCTCACCGATAATACGGTAGACGGAACAAAATACGATTGTTGTAACAACGAACCATGTGTTCCAATCGTGTTTATTATTGACCGTCGCCACGCCAAGAAACATGAATATTATTGTTTCCGAACTACTTGACAGCATTTTCATAGTATATTTAACTGTGGTGTGCGACTTGTGCGATATGTTGGCTTCCACGTAATTTTTCATAGTTATACCGCAAAATGTTATTCTGAAATATTATAACGTAGGTGTTACGTATTCGGGCGAAGTTTTCCATTACCGCTGTTATTATCCCTTCGATTATTTTTCTACCATTCGAAACTGCATTTGCATAAACATATACGTAAAACGATCGTGTACATTATCCAGGGTGAATAATGCAACGGTATAGAATACTTAGTGGAGGTGAAAATTGTGTAACGTGAAAATAGCTGCGGTTTGTTTTATCTCTCTCTAAGAAAACTCACGCCAATATTCCAGACATGTGGAAGATCTCTGCGTTGAGGTAGGCCAAATAAGCCATAACAAATATGAATATCGGTTCGATAACCCGTACTTGATGCGTAAATCTGGTTACGAATCCAGTTGCAAATCCCCATGCTATTCCTATTATCGTACCACCTATTGCGACTACTAGAAAAGAAGCGAATCCCGATAACACGTCCGTATAAATTATCCGAGACGGACCCATTTCGCTGTACGCTTCGAACATGTTATAAAGTACCTGCGAAATTTTAAGTTATTTATGAAATTTTTTCAACTCTTTAGATTCGTTTTTCGTGCGATGAGCTGAATTATTTTTTTTCTTTTTTGCTGTATAATGAATTTAGTTTGACGTATTTACCACGGTGACGGCATCGTTCAACAAACTTTCCCCAAATACAACTATGTACAGTATTTCGTTAACATGAATTTCCTCAAATACAGCTAATACGGCTACTGGATCTACGGCACTTATCAAGGCTGAGAACAGGAACATATCGAGCAGCGGTGTTTCACAACCAAACAAACCACTTTTTCCTAATATCCAAAGTGATCCACCTGGAAATATTTAAGAAGAAGTAATACCTTTCAGGTAAAACTATAGACACATCCAATTAATTAGACGATCTTATATAATAATATCAGGCAGCTGGATTACATACCGGGTGTCTATTTCGAAAATTTACCTGCCGAAGTCGCTATCGCATGGCGATTCTTACTCACCGATTGAAAGGGTGTTGAAAATCGTTCCAAGAACGGCAAATAACAAAATAGTTCCCAAATGATCAAAGAATAATCTGTTTGGCATAAAATATCCAGCATCCAATATTATTGGCGGCAACATGTAGAGAAAAAATGTATCCGGTGTCAACGGTGATACGTGGACGCTACCGGCATGGAAAAGAAGAACTCCTACGACCACACCGACGACTATAAGAAGACACGACTCTGGAAATATTCTGCTCAATTTCGGCGCCATGTGAAAACCTAACGAAGAAATGAAAAACGGATTTTGATACGGTTCAGATATTATTTTTTTTGGTCTTTAACGAGCGTATCATGCGACCGAGATATGTTGTACACGCTTACCTATCTTAGCGAGGCTCGCGAAGAATATCCATATTCCTATAACAAATGGTGTTTCTACCCGGTGAAATTCGACGGTTACGATGTCGTACTGACGTTTTGATTTTTCAGGTATTTGATTCGTCGCACTACCTATTCTCATTTCGGCATCGTTTGATGCGTCTTTTCTTACGGGACCCATAGGGCCGAATTCCATTCCCGGGAAAGGACTTCTCAAATCATCAGGCACATCTTTGTTGTGATCGGAATTCGTCAAGAGATATTTAGCGGTAGAAACTTCTTTTGGCGTAGCATGTTTGAGGTTGTAGGCGTTGATCAATTTTACATGAAATAGGATGTAAAACTGAGCAACGAAACACGTTAGCGAAAATAAATTTAAAGGTGAATTAAACTTTGCCATAATTGCGAGCTTGCAGGTTTGGTTTGGTTTAGATTTATGATTTTTTTTTCGTCGATGGTAACGTCATAGTATTTGATCACCACTTGATCTCTTCGTCTATTAATTATGCCCCTTTTCTTTTTGAATTATGACGATTATTTATAATTACGCATGTCGATAAATACGAACGGACACTTTTCTCCGTCCATTAACAATGCGATTTTTTATCCTCCTCGGCTTCGTTCATTTTATATTACTGGACGTTACTTTATCGTGACCATACATGTTTCCATGTTTTTTTATTCCAATATACGGGCGTTCGATATTATTCGCAGGGGAGTGCGTCGCTTTACTAATGCCTATACTTATTTCTCTACCCCAACCAGCTGATCGTTTAAGGAATACGCGCAGGCGTCGCGACGCACGACGAACTACGATTTTACAACGGAGAAACTTCCCCTCGAATGAGGGTTGCGCAAAATCCGCGCATCTACCACGTGCTATAAACGTGTAAATATATCCCCTCCCTGTCAGATATAAATATATGTTGATATCCTAAATTCAGAGTGGGTGCAAGTGCACTCAAGATTTAGAACTTTCGCGATTCGTACTGAAACAAGAGAAAATCAGGACTCACCGTGCATGAGATATAATCCAAAATGTCGGCTCGTTTTATCCAATAATAATTTATCCGTTACAGGCACAATTTTCACCGCACATATCACAAAAACTTGCTAGAACTTGCAAGGAACTTTGAAAACTGCACTTAATACCACGACAACTTCACACTTGGCGATTTACACTTCCCCGATCATCGGGCACAATGCCCTGATCCACAAATTCACTGATATATAACCGCAGCTCAAACCTACTGATATTCCATGGATTTGATGAAATTAACACTGATATTTCATATAACGATACCTGGAAATAAAACACAGCACGTTTAATCTCGATCCGGACTTCGCGAGGTTTACCGGATGCCGCCAAAAGTTACCACCGGCATGGCGTCTCGAATGTACCGAATTTCGGATTCGGACGAATTTGATGAATTAAATCGCCACTGGATATCGGCTTGAACGACAAAATGGCTAATGACTATTCCTCAGACACGTATACAAGTAATCAACGCGAAAATCAAAGACAATACGCAATAATTCAACGAATTTCAAGCGGATAAGCGGATACTTTTTCTTACGCGTCCGGTGTTGGAACAATTCTCCTTACTGAGCGTCATCGCCAATCAACTGTCTTCACCAATCGAAGCGACTGGAAATTTTGAAAAGGACTCTCCTCATTGGACCGCCGATATGCGCGAGCCTGTCTCAAGTTCGAAAAACAAAACACGGTTGTGAACACTGATTAAACTCTGATTATGTAGAGACAGTGGCTATTATATTAATATTTAGCTATTCAGGTATATTTTAAATAATTTTGTTGGGAGTTTTTACACCATCAGTAACTTTATTTGACTAAAAACTGAATGTTTTTGATGTATTACGAAGCAAAAATATGTAATGCGTCAGACACCCACTGGAAGACATTGTCGCCAGCGGATGGGGTCTCAGGATGGGGATGCGGTGGAGGCGCCACCTTATCATATGCATGTTAAACTGTAGAGGCGCGTAAAAGCCGTAGGTGGAATTGCGTTTGTGTGTGAGAAATATATCCGATCGATATAACAGGATGCAGAGTGGTGGGCGTCGGTGGTGGTGATGGTGCAGGCCATCCCCATGACATAAAGAGGATAGGGTGATATCGGTTCGCGTCCTTAACTTTTTTCCGCTTTAATCCTGAAGGACTAGGATGTAGTTATGCCAAAAAACAGTTCGAGGCATGCGATAGAGTCAGGAACAAAACGTTCTTACGTTCGACCGACTATTCGGGCTAACGCCGCCGAGAATAAACATTATCGAAGCATACACATCGGTGTTGTGAACGGGAAACGATGGGTTCTGTTAAAAAAACGTCTAGGTCTCGCCACGGACGAAGACCTCGCTGGGCATTTACTGGACTTGGGTGAATCTTCGCCAAGGTATTTACTGAAATTTTTATTAAACGATCTGCATATTATTCTGCATGGCGATACGCATTGTGCGATGGATTATCCAAGTCTAAAAATCGTATGGGAGGGGGTAGCTGTCACTTATACCGAAGCAACTGCTGGCAATGGCTGGCTTGTGAAACGTCAAACGAGAACCCCACTACGCCCCCTACTATTCATCGAATCGCGCGTTCATTCGAAAATACTCTCTACTTAATATTAACTATATCACACTTGTATTATGGTGATTGTTAATAGGCTGAACCAGAGATGTCAGAACGGAGGTGACCGGAAAGCTGACAGTAGCAACGAGGGAGATAGTCCTGCTACTGCCACTGTTGAAGATGCTGTGGATGAAACAGAGGAGCCATTACGTCGGAGTCCCCGCAAACAAGTACCATTGCCTTCAACAGAGCCGGAATTGTTATCATCAAATGGCAGTGGGATTCAAGAAAAAGAAACAGAAACCATTACAGATATTGTTAAAGTACATGTCCGACGAAGCTCTAGAAATAAGCATCACAAAAGTAAAACCAAGCATCATAAAGTCAAGCGCAAGAAGAAGAAGCACTGCAAGAATTTAGAAGATACTTCATTAGAGTTAAACGAACAAAATGGAGTAGTCGTATCTCTGGCTCAAAAAACTAACGATGATTCACTTGATGTTAAGAGGAAAACTAATGATGAGGGTCACTTGAACATAAGAGCTGATTGCTACATCAAGGAGATTAAATCCCAAGAATCTGGGACACAGGTAGGTTTAGAAAAACCAAAGACTGAAGATATAGATAGGATAAAGTTTGCTGAAGATGTAAATAGGACCAAAGATAGCTTTGGCAATGTTATCACGGACACGGACATTTCGTCTAAAGAGTTGACAGACATTGATAACTCAACTGTATTATTTGATAAGACAGAAGAGGTTTCTCCAGCTAAGAATGAAAACGACAAGTCATCGATTGCAAATACCTGCAAAAAGAAGCTTGTGTTAGCAATTGAGACAGATATCACAGAGGATTTGGGTGTGCAAGGAAATATCAACAAGAAATCTGAAAATTCAAATTTATCCGATTCAGATTTGGATGGTGACCACAACATACCTGATCAAGATAATACTCGGGAACTGAAAGTTAATAAGTCTTCTGATGAGCGAAAAGGCCGTAAAAAACGAAAACGAATCAGAAATGAGGCCACCAATGATGGGACCAACATCAAAAACGTGTCCGCCAACCTGACAGAAGAGCATGCGCATAAACATCGCAAAAAAAAGCACAAGCATACCGGTGATCACAAGAATAAAAAACATCACGATGTACGCAAAGCACCACAAAATGGAATCATTGTTCCTGAAGAAAATGCTGAGCTTATTTCTGTCATAGCTAATCTTCCTTCTGCAATTCATGAGAGCACACCAGTTGAAACAAATCTAGAAAATTCTTTGACTGAACCACAGAGATTGGCGATAAAAATAAAGCTGTGTCAAGAATGCAATACGCGCCATTTGCAGGATGCTTGTCCACTGCTGGATCCTCAGTTTGCAATTTCTGATGCTACTTCTTATGACGACTGGTTGAATGAGCATAACGATAATCCTGAAGTCCAGAAAATAGTCCGCTGTGATGATCCGATGTCAGAAGGGTATGATAAACCTGCAGACGATGGTTTTGAATCAGATGAGGAGCAGACAAACATAGAACAATCAAAGCAGAGGATTAAAATAGAAAGCGAAGAAAAGCAGTTGATTATTGACAAGGATAGACCAGTTTATGCAAGAGATTCATTACCAAAATGCTTGGAACTTAAGGTATCAAATCGGGACCACGGACTCGGTGTGTATGCCAGGAGTGAAGTCCCGATGTATGCCAGGCTAGGCCCACTCGTCGGTATTCCTGTCAAGGAAATGGATATTCCAGATGACTTCCCAATGAGACATATCTGGGAGGTAAGATGTTCAATTGAGCTTCACCTCAGTGGATATTTAATGGAATACAAAAATTCGTCATTGCAGATGGAGCATAATGGTAAGACCACATACATCAGTACCACAGACCCATTGAGAAGTAATTGGGTTCGCTATATGCGGCCTGCTGATACAAGGGAAGAAAGAAACGTTGTCGTTGTAACCATACAAGGAGAGCTTCACTTGGTCACGACACAAAACATTTCTCTTGGGACTGAATTGACTTATTGGGCAGATTCTCAATCCTCGGCTTGGACGCGAAAAAATAAAATGGATAAGACGAGTAAGTTGTACTTATGATGAGGAGATGAAAGCTCTGCAAACAATTGTTTGAATTTATCTTTTTTCTAGACTGTGGAGGCTGTAATCTGAATTTTGCTCACCCGATTTATTATCGCCTCCATTGCTGCATTTTTCATGATACCAACTACAGCCTCACTATCAGAAAATATCATTGCAAGGTGAATAGAATGAAAAGACCTATCTAAAAAATCTAAAAAAATTGTCAGAATTCGAATTTAGTGGTGACCCAAATGTTCAGGTTTGTGGAGCCGCCGTATTGGGAAAAGATAATATCATGAAACACGCTGCCGAGTTACATGCTGGTCGTGGAGCTTATCAATGCCAGTACTGTAAAAAGTTTTTCCTGCGCCTCAACTATCTTGAAATGCATCGAACTTATGGATGTTCCCAGAATCCGCAGAGAGCACGGCCTCTCTGCGATTTTTGTGGTCGAAAATTTTGTCAGCCCCAAAAATTGAAAGTTCACATCAAACGAATGCACAGCGGTAAGAGTTAAAATGGACAGATCTTGTCAAAATTGAGAACTTTCCCTTATTTCTCTTCCGTGAAAATGTTGTAGATATGTCTGAAGTTCTCAGAGAATTCCAGTGCAAGTTATGTTTGAAACTTTTGGGGTCGCGAGCAGCATTGCAGCGTCATATGAAAGAGGTACATCACAAAGACGTTATTGGAGCAGCTACTTGTGATCGTTGCGGGAAGATGTTCCAAAATAAAAGCAACCTTAAGATTCATATGTTGACGCATAGCGGAGTCAAACCCTTTAAGTATGTTGTATCAAAAAAATCTATACCTTTGCATTGATTGCATCTCCGATTGCATTGTCACACTTCGATTCATTTTTTAGATGCAAAGAAAATAGTTGCAAGGCTGCATTCACGACGAAACAATGCTTGCAATTTCACTACAAAAAAGTACATGGCCTGACCGAAGAAATGATGCCCAAAATCGAACGTTCTGTAGCGTACACATTCGATGCATACAGCGGCGGTCTAATTGAGGATACGGGTCGCGGAAAAACGCCTAAATTGAGTCGACAAAATTCTCAGGTATGCATATTTATTTTCTGCTTCACCTGAAAAAATTGCAAAAGATGATTACCATGACTACTCTGATGTTTAGGATAACAGCAACAGTTTACCATCATTGGACGAATGCAGTTCGGAAAGCAGTTTAAAAACTGAGACACCGATAAAAGCTACCGAACCTGAGGTGATAGAATATCAACACAACGAAGAACTACCAACTAAGGATGAATTAGACCATGAAAGTCAACAGCTTCCATCACCGCAGCCAAGTACTCTACAGATACCTGACAACATAGAATCTAGTGTGGAGAATATTCGTACGGAAGGTGATTTATATGCAACTTCTAGGTTGCAAAGTAAGGGAAGTAAAAAGTGGATGGGTGAGTTCAATACCCCTGCAACTCCAGAAATACCTACCGGGCCCCAACCTTTGTCTGCTTCATCGGATGTTTATGAATTCGAGGAGAGAAAAGAAGAGGATAAAATAACGCAAGCACTCATCGACGAGTCTAAGCTAGGTCTGAATGTTTACAGGCGAACAGAAAGTTCTAATGCCAGTCTCTTGGTAGAGGCAGCATTGGATGCTGCGGAGAGAGACATCGGAGCTGTTTCTAGTCCGATTTTAGAAGATAACGATAGAGATACAAATTTATATTCGATTTCCACACATTTACAATCACCTATGCCTCAGAGATCTCCTGACACACACCTGGATTCTTACATACAACATCAAGAGTTGATGTCTCCTACACCAACCCCAGACAATCGTCATACTCCGCCTAATCATTTACACATGGACTATCATCTGCACAGACCCGTCGACTACATGAATGCAAGAACTCATAACATCGAGCAGTACTTGCACCATGAAGATCTGCCCCGGGTTTCATCTCCAAACAATTATATTCATGTGCAAGATTTAGTGTCCCCGGCTGTGACGCCTAGCCCAAGATATCAGGATGTGCACCACCATCAGGTACCAACCGATAATCTTTCTAGCGATGAAGGCGATTCTGTTGCCCAAAATTTAAGCCTCCCTGTCAAAGAAAAAGCTCTGCAACTCGACCTTTCCACTTCATACAAGTATGATGCCATTGAATCGGATTTTGGAAGGGAAAGATCAAATTTCGAGCCTTTAGTGTTGAATAGCAGTGAACTTCAAGGCTTAGATATGTCGGCTAGAGGGTTTCACCACAGTTTTGGCGCTCAGGTACAAAATGCTCGCTATCATCATCACCTCTATGAAATTACAGAAAGGCAAACTGTAGATCTCAGTCGAACAGGGGGCTACTCGATGTCTCCCCCACCTCCTCCACCTCCTTATCCACATAACGACGTTCTCAGAGTAGTGAGCCTAGACTTGACTCCAGGAGGACGACATAGCGTGGATTTGAGTCTTTCTAGGTCTCATCATTTGCATGGGACTGGAACACGGCTACTGACGAGTCCGCAACCACCAGGTGTCTCGAATTCGCATGTTGTGCCTGATACGGTCGATGGCCGAATTCTTTCTCCCCCGCCTCCCGGATACAATCCAACTTACCCGGTAAGTCCAGCTCCTTATCACCCACCTAGACCTGGATACCACCATTATTCTGGTTATTACTAATTTCTAAAACAAATTTTCATACTCTACCGAAATCCAAATAATTATAGTGTAAAGGGAGTCTAGTATTTTGGGAATCAGACACTAGTGTTTACTATTTAGCAAGATCACGATGGTTTCTGCACTTAAAAAAATGAAAAAAACCAATCGTCGTCGTGATTATTCGTTATTTTTGTTAACATATTCTCAAAAGTAGGACATTGATGATTCTTGTGAATTTGACATTTGACAGGATGCACACGTGGTAGTAAGTTTGAAAAAGTTGTTATTTAGCTTTTAGCATTAATATATTCTTCTATCTAGAATATATGATCCTGACACATGCCTTGGCCCGGAGTCACATAAAAATTAATTATACATACTTCTCATAAATTATTATTTTCATCTCACAGTTTCACCATCTTTTTAAATTCTAACGATTGGTTATTTCTAGTCAAAGTGATTGTTGCAATTTTTAAAGAATTACCGTTGAGTTTTACAATTGAATTATCCTGGATTCCGTTTTGAACATTCAGAATGTTCACGGCAGTGCGTAGGTGGAAACTTAACGTTCATAACATAATATTTATTATTAGGGAAAATTAGATCTAAGATTAAAAAATATTTGCATGATTATCTGATGAAGCTCAAACCTTTTGAAGGATGATTCAACTTGATATATGTTTAGGGTTGGGGTGAATAGGAGATTGCGACTAGTCTACATGTAGTTCTTGCTTACTGCCCGTGAAGATAATTTGTTGAAAAAAGATAGCATAGTATCAACGTTTATTCAACTAAACTTGCCTAATTGCAAGTTTATCATGCAAGTGAAATCATGTATGTTACACATTGGAATAATTTGCAGTTAGTATCCGAATCAAAAATCTTCTATTGAACTTGACAAGTTTGTACTTACTTTCAACAATATCATTTATTTAAGCTTAATCCGATGCTAATCGTGTCTTCGTTTCATCCCCAAAATAGTCTTATTTAGCTACTATTTATCAACACCAAAGATCTAAAATATAATTGTAATAATTGTGCCAAATTATATTGGGAGGCAGCTGTTGTATTGTAGTATATATGTTCTTTGATTGCCAATGGAGTTATTCTGCTATTAATTTTAATCATGGAAATAGCTACAATTTATCTTCAAAGTGCAGTGAATTCTCTAAAAATCTCTCCTTTGACATTTGTAAATTATCAAAACCTTGATTTTCCTTTGTAAATATTTAGAATTCTAATATATAGGCACTATTGTGATATGATTTTGTGATTTTATATTAATATTGTTGGTATACACCTACAGCTACTTAGCCTTCATGAGATTGAGGATAACTCCATGAATGTTTCTCTTGAGTGTGATATTATTTATTTTTTAATTCACCTAAATTAATTATGCAAATCTTATTTAATCAATTACATTCTGTATATTGTGCATATACCATTTAGATTAACAAGTGAAAATTTTAAGATACTAATTCTGAAAAAAAAAGAAAAAAAAAACTCAAAAGGATAATATTTATGAGTACAAAATGTGGCACAGGATATATTTATATCGGGTTTATTAATTTTAAGAGAATACTTATAGAACTTACGATAATTAAAAAGACCAAAATCTTATTCTCTCCCAACAATTGTGTTATTCAACATTTAATTACATGGCCTAGTCGTATCGCACAACATCCAATGTGAATGCCCTGAGATAAATTATGCAACAGGCCACTATAATAGCCTTTTCGAATTGACACTAAAGGTCGATGTCGATATGAGGCATTTACATACGAATTATAAAAGATTTCGTGATGGTCTCTTCGATCGTCAACGAATCGACAATAATGAAGTGGTTTTCCAATGGTGAGCAGCTGAGTTGCTATTGGATCTTTTCAAACTCCGGTTGAATTTACATTTCGCAATCAAGATTCGTGATAATGGCACTCCTGAGACAATGTAAGCCCCTGCATTTATTTTTATTTGTAATAATTCAGTCTCATTTGCTGTCTATTAAAACCTGGACAAGCTACTTAATGATTTTCTAACTTGTTTTATAGATTGGAAACATGCACAATGGAACTATCTACGCAAGTTCAGTGCATCACAGATACCAGAAATGCCAGCATGCAACCACGAACCTTGTCCTTATAAAGTACGGTGTTTTTTGATAGAAAAACCAAAAAATCATTTTTCACTTCTAATCTGATGGAACTAAAGATTTGGATGATCACTTTCCAGGGCGAAAGCTATGATACAGTGAAAGCGACAACTACATTGCACACAGCACCTTGCCAGGTACCTTTCTACAAAAAACCATTGTTGATACACGAAGGCTTTGGTCAGTGGCTCTGGGACCATGAGGGAAAACGATACCTTGATATGTTTGCTGGTGTTGCTACAGTATCAGTCGGTCATTCCCATCCGTGAGTTACTGAATAAAATACCTTGGCATTTAAAAGTAAAAGAATGTAGTAATAAATGGGTTTTCCAAACAGGAAAATCATTTCTGCTGTTCTGCAGCAAATGAATCGCTTAGGGCATACAACGCCGATCTATATGCAGCCTCGTCTACAAGAATATGTTAAAAAATTAGTGTCAAAAATGCCTGGTGACTTGTCAGTTGTTTACCTGGTTAATAGTGGTTCAGAAGCAACCGAACTCGCTTTTTTAATGGCTCGACTCTACACCGGTGCTCATGAAATCGTATCATTGAAGAATTGCTATCATGGAGGTAGCCATACGGCGGCAGCGTCCACAGCATTGTCAACTTGGAGATATCCTGTGAACTCACCATCTGGACATATTCATGTTGGTAATTATTCCAACGTGGATTACATAATACCGCAGAAAACTTTGGGCTTTTAGATAAAAAGCCTAATTGCTATTTTGTGATCTTGGACACCAGGTTACTAATCCTGATGTCTATCATGGTCCTTGGGGAGGGTCAAGATGTCGCGACAGTCCTATAGCACCAGGTAACAGAAAATGTCAGTGTACCGGTGGAACTTGCTTTGCCTCAGACAAATACTTTGAGCAAATAAAAGACGTTTTTAAATTTAGCCTGCCAAATAATGGACGAGTTGCCGCTTTTATTGCAGAGAGTATCCAAGTGAGTTTTGCACTGGAGATTTATTCTGTAGTGGTCTTGAATTTCAGCTCAATATATATTGTTGTGTTGTGCGTGGAAGGGTGTAGGTGGGACTATACAATTTCCAAGGTCATATTTATCAAGAGTCTATGAATTTATACGCTATTATGGGGGCGTGTGTATTGCCGACGAGGTGCAGACTGGATTTGGTCGTACTGGAGAATATTACTGGGGATTTCAAGGCCACGGAGTTGAGCCCGATATTGTCACTATGGGAAAGGGTATTGGCAATGGCTTTCCCATGGGTGCTGTTGTTACGAGACCGGCTATTGCTAACACCCTGAAGCAGGCGCTACATTTTAATACCTTTGGAGGAAATCCCATAGCATGTTCTGTAGGCTCTGCAGTATTGGATGTGAGTGCACACGCCATGAAAAAGTATTTTTTTAGTCACTTCTATTGAAGTAACAGTATTTATTCCACGTCAGACTGGCCACTTCTGACAACATATTTCTCAAAAAATGAACATTTCTAAAAGCTACGATTTTTTAAGAGTTTCCATGGTATTCTGATATATTTTGAATTCAGGGATCCAAATATAAAAGCCAAATTGATCTATCTTCAAGATTGATCGAGTTATCGTCAATTTTTCGCTGTTAGGAACAGAAAAATTATAAGGCATATCGATTGGTTTTAGTTGTAGACCCACTTTGATTCATCGCAATCCATGCATGGGTCAAAATATTCGAATTTCTCGGTCTACGAGGGAGCCCAAGCTTTGCTGGAGTCAGGTAGCCAGTAGGGTAGCGCTTTGTTGTGAGACGTCACCTTCGGGGCTGAGCAGAGGTCACGCCCCACAACAAACCGCGCGCCCGTGGCTACCTGACTCCAGCAAAGCTCGGGCTCCCTCGTAGACTGAGAAATTCGAATATTTCGACCCATGCATGGATTGTGAAGATTCGAAGTGGGTCTACGACTAAAACCAATCGATATGTCTTATAATTTTTCTGCTTCCAACAGCGAATAATTGATGATTACTCGATCGATTGCATGAGTAGACGATTTTGGCTTTCAGATTCAGATTCCTGTGCTGATTATATGTGAGATTACTCTTGGAGAACCAAAAAAAAATTCGATTTTTGAGCAAAAAATAAATCATTTTTTTAATTGGGTTTAATATGCTTTTCTTACGTATTTTCACCTCAGGAATCCGAATCTGAAAGAAAAATGGATCTATCTTTAAAATTGACCGAGTTATCGCCAATTTTCAGCTTTTCGGGGTCAAAAATTAAAAATTTATTTTATGTTCTATTTTAATGTAATTTGAGCTCAGGAATCCGAATCTGGAAGAAAAATTGATCTATCTGCAAGAATGACCGAGTTATCCCCATTTTTTCGCATTTTTTGGCATAAATTTGAGGATATCTCGAAGGGAAAAAATCGTAGCTCAATTTGGACGACGGATTCGTGTTCCTGAGGTCAAAATACATAAGAAAAGTGCCATACCATCAATTTTAAAAAATAAAAATTTTTCGCCAAAATTTGAAAAAATCGTAAGGGGTACCCCTTGGAAAAATCTCAAATTTTGACCAAAAATTTTTATTTTTTAAAATTGATCGTATGGCACTTTTCTTATGTATTTTGACCTCAGGAACACGAATCCGTCGTCCAAATTGAGCTACGATTTTTTCCCTTCGAGATATCCTCAAATTTATGCCAAAAAATGCGAAAAAATGGGGAGAACTCGGTCATTCTTGCAGATAGATCAATTTTTCTTCCAGATTCGGATTCCTGAGCTCAAATTACATTAAAATAGAACATAAAATAAATTTTTAATTTTTGACCCCGAAAAGCTGAAAATTGGCGATAACTCGGTCAATTTTAAAGATAGATCCATTTTTCTTTCAGATTCGGATTCCTGAGATCAAAATACGTCAGAAAAGTGTCATTTAATCAATTTTAAAAAATCAAAATTTTTGCCCACAATTTGAAAATTTTCCAAGAGGTACCCCTTAGATTTTTGTTTATTTTGGGGACAAAAATCAACATACTTTTTCTTCGGATTTTATATGCTATTTTTGTTTTTTTATCCCAGGAATCCAAATCTGCAAGCTAAATAATTCCATCTGTAACATTGATCGAATTATCGCCAATTCATGACCCCTTATGTATAATAGTGCAACTATGCACTCATTTAAATTACGAGTTTTTTTGATTCGAATTGCAAATATCCAGTTCAATACATCAACTATTCCTTCTGTCTTATTCAAATGAGGGTTCACAAGGTCCCAAAATCCGTTGCCACATTGAACAAGTCCCCATGAGAACAATTCAGTAGACGTCACGACAGATTTCAATTAATGGTATGTCAAACAAATCTAAATTAATAATAATACTATAGATTATTGAAGAAGAACAGCTCCAGGAAAATGCATTCCATGTTGGGACTCACTTATTAGAAAGATTGGGGGCATTGCAGTTGTATCATCCAACAGTTATTGGTGACGTGAGGGGAAAAGGTTTAATGATTGGTGTCGAGTTGGTTTGTAATCCAGAGACCAGAGAGCCTCTGCCACCATCTCAAATGATTGAATTATTCGAAGAAATTAAAGACATGGGTGTACTTGTTGGAAAAGGTGGCCTCCATGCAAATGTGAGTTTAATTCATTTATATTCGTCACCAGCTTTTATTCACAGGTATGATCAATAAATCGTATCACAGGTGCTGAGAATTAAACCTCCTCTGTGCGTAACAAAAGCTGATGCGGATTTCACTGTAGAAGTAATAAATAAAGCGATTCAGAATCTCAAACACAGATATTCATATAATGAGGAATCTGTGTACTGCAATGGTGTTTGACTACTTAAGGTTTGTATATAATGTATTATTTCAGTTTATACTAATGAAATATGATTAAGGTACATCAAAGGTGAATAACAAAATATTTTATTATTTGATAAGCATGTATAAGCATTTACATAAATTTTGAGACGCGGCAAAAGCAGCGATCATGGATTATTCAACTATTTCTTTATAGAAAATAAAATTGCTCTCATTATGATTTTCTAGCCATGCATAAACAGTTGTGTGCTTTCTCAAGAGAAAATTTTATAAACTGTCATTGAAATTTGGAACATTCACACTGGTAACGAGATTCTAGCAATTCTAAATATTAATTATTAATAATTAATTTCTGTACAAAGTTAACTCAGGATGGATTATTACATTCACACCACGATTGAAGCTATTTCTCAAGCTTTAGGTATTTCAAATAATAAATATGCATGATCAAGAACTACAGTTTGGAAATGTACACTGTATAATATTGCAATTTTAGAAAAACTCAGATGGCAATAAATTAAGAGAATGCAATGTTATTTATTCAATATAAACAACGATGACTTGTTTTTTAATAAGTAGGGTAGATATCATTTTTTAGCAAACTGATCACTGCAAAAATTATAGTATAGAAACTCTTTTCTTTTTAGCTTCTCATTGTCTAACTAAACAGTCTATCAGATGAAATATTTCTGGAAGCCCGAAAAATCGGAATAGATCTACTATGCATAGGTATGCATGTTTTTATATACTATGTATATCACAACTTTGAGAAATGTACTAAACAATAGTTTTATTGATATTCATTTTAACACGAGGAAAAAAATATATTTGATTTTTAGTCGAAAAAAATTTGCGTATGATACAATTTGTCAAGAGAAAAATATCGCCAATCATCGTGATACTTTTTCTTTCAAAAATTAATTAGTTCAGTTATTGCAACTTCCACTGATTAAATCTAATGTTGATAATTTTGTTCACAATATAAATAATATCTATGTTGAGTTCAAGAGTAAGTTTCGAGTACTAATTAAATTTTTTTATAATAATGTATGATACAATTTCATACACTAGATAAATTGTTATTTTACGCCAGTCATAGTTTACGTTTGAGAGAGCGGTATCTGCCTGTCATCGTGGCAGAATAGTTAACACTGAAGTTTGCATCGATTTTGGTGCGAGCAATAACTCAGTCAGCTCCAGGAATCGAGTCACTTCAATGCAACTACAGTCTGTCCTTGTAAAGAATCATCAATATATGATCAGCTATATGTTGCATACAATAGTTATAGCAATTGATAAAAAAATAAATATTTTATCGAACTATATTCACAAGAAAAAATAGTCTGCATAAATGCACATCCAATTCGGTTTAAGTAATAATTAGGGGGGGATACATATATGGGGACTGTCAACTGAAATATTGTATGAAAACCGCATTGAATTGTGGGTAGAAAATTAGCGATCACAATATATTTGGATAATTATACCTAGATAATTTGGCACGTTGAAAAAGTTCATCAGTTCACCATTGATTTAAAACAGATATAGCGGAATTTTACCACCAATCTTTGTTCAATGTTTGTAATCGCATTATTTGGGTTCAATCAATGTTAGATAAACAATAACTTTGCTCTTCATTTTCAACCACAAATCAATCGAGTCTTTGGCATGAGGTTTTTATCAGTTTGTCTACTGTTTAGATATCGAAAATGCTTCAGTGGTATCCATTCTTAATTCCACATAATTGTGTATTACACCAAACTACTAGTATACCATAGTCGAGCCCTGATCAAAAATCATTTTTGTTAGAATATTCCTTGTTTTGATATTATCCTGTCGTTTTTAGGGTTTATGCAGAGATCAAATTACCTCCCATTGTTTTTAGTATTGATGATCAAGCAATGAAGTTGGATAAAACCATCTTTGAGTCAGGGAGAGTATCAAGGAGAAAATGTGGGGTATCAGCCATTGATGCTAGGTCAGCTTCTAGCAATGCTAATTGTAATTCTCTTCTTGCTTTTTGCACTATATAAACCATAAGCGACACACCAATGAGTATCTGGAAGAGGATATCAACTTGATTAATTCAAAGGAATAGCTGGCACTCATTAACAAATGATTGGATAATCCTTGTTACCTGAAAACAAAATACGACGTAACCAGTGGCTGCTGTCGATCTGTCTTCAAGTACATCCTGCATAGATCTTAAACTGCTTCCTAAGTAAACATTTATTAATTGAGCTGGCAGCAAGCCTATCGCACTTGCAAGGTGATACCGGAAGCCACTAAGGTTGCTCACCTGGAAAAAATAGGAAATTTCTGAAATCAGACTGGGAATTCTGAGTTCTTGTTTTGTGAGGATGTAACTTCAGCTGAACCTTGTATGGGAGGCCCTTATTCAGTTGAGCATTAATAGTTACGTGCGCTGCTACATTAATGTTTTCTAGATTGTGTTGAGCTAGGCAAGCTGAAATTCAATGTTATCAAGTTCAAACTTACTGCAAATATTGTATTTTGTAGCCCAAATGGAATCGGCGTGAGTCTGGCAAAAAGAACAACTTTGAAGGCCTGGGGTCCTGAAATTACTCTCAGAATTGCTCGTGCTGTATCACTTCGAAGCAGAGCTCCAATGGGCAGTCTCGAAGACAAGGCTCCCAGGGTACCATGTGCTATAGCTATACCCAAGTTGGCTGCTAATAGAACCATGGTAATGCCTTTCATAACGCCGAACAAATATCCACTTGCAACGATCAGGAACAAATATCCAATAACGATAGGAAATGACACAATGGTAAATAGGCCGATAAAAATTATGGTGACTAGCCAAGGATTTTGATGCTCTATCCAGTAGAGCAAAGTCTTTATATAGTCACGACAGACAAACACAATGGCCCCAAGAAACGCCAGCGTAGCAATTGTGATGACAATGTAGCATAGTGAATTGGAATTCACACAGTTGCAGCGTATTGTGTTGTGGGAGTTTTTGAACGTCCTGATTCCATTATCACCACTTTCAATGCTGATTACGTCCATTTTAATTGTTTATTATCCTCAATGTTCACTCAATTATTATATTTATCAGTGTTCTTTGTAGCAGCAGATGCCAACTTCTCAATTCGTTAATACAGTGTATAGATTATTTTTGGTCACAACGGTTGGATGGGTTATTACTTTTTGGCACAGGTCACATTGGTAATATAACTTTCGTACTCCTATTTCGTAACTGCTGTTCGCCATTGCGTTGTAGTCATGACATTGAAGGAGTGTCAAATTGTTACATCTAAACGTAAATAATAATACCATCGAAAACACGGGCAACTCTCTGATTATATTATTTGTAATTCGGCGATTTAATAACTCACAGTTTTGGAAATGTCACGATTCATCAGTACACTTTTTACTGCGAACTTGACAGACGGTTGACGGCATTGCAACCGCAACAATAACCGACGAGTATCGCCACCCTTGGGTTGTCTGCTACATTTCAGCTATCGTCATGGCAACGGGGAAAGACGCCTTCGACAAACGTCATAATATCTTCAGTCAACGCATACAATATCTGACGTACTATACCTACATGTGCCAGTGACGATTCGGCATTGTATGTTAATCTCAACGAAAAGCAGCATTTTATACAAGACATGGATGAATTAGATGATGATTTATTTGGGACGCTTTCGAAAAGGAAAAATTCCCCTGGAGTTAAGAAGAAAGTTGCATTTCAGGGTTTGTTGGTTCACATCCTCTCTGCATGCGTGATATGATTTCGTACTCAGCTTATCCAATGGTATTCCATCTAGATTTTAATGAGGAAGATCCTCTGGCTGACTTACTGTCGGATGAAGATGATTTACAAGTTGATCCTGCACCATCGAGTACTGGAGTAAAAAGTAGTCGTATATCAGATTTGTTTGGTATAAAGCACACAGATTCTTCAGATGGAATTGTGCAACAAGGTAAAACGCAGCTTATGATAGATCCTATGGTTGAAAAGGCACCAGAAGCAGCTGAAAAAGTGGTTGTCAAGGCTGATGACTGGTCAGGATTATCAAATATGACATCAAAGATAGTTTCGACTGAACAACACGGATCTCACACTCTGACACGCTCTGATAATATAATTAATGATGGAATAGTACCAAGTTCTAACGAAAGGATTAGTAGCATTGCAGACAAGACTAAGAAGTCAACCCTGATGGAGGATCTGTTTGGCAGCAAGTCTAAGTCAACCAGCGCAAAAGATAAATACCTTCCTAAGGAGTCCACTACTGCTGGATTGAAAGTCTCTGAATTACAGAACAAGTCCGAACAGCTATCAACATCCTCTAATCCTGTTGGATATGCTCCGACTGTTTCTGCTCCCCGAGAATCTCGCAGAGGCAGACGGAGCTCAGGTGGCATTATTGATCCTCTTGGAATGTTTTCATCATCTTTGACTGGCATAGCTGAAATATCCGGAGCACACACTGCTGAGGTATGATACAGTAAGGCATAGCGTAAGAAAAGAATGAAAGTTGGAATTACCCTATGTACCAGGTAAATACATCAAGACCGGACTTTACCTCGTCCTCTAACAATAAGTTAAATAATGAATCAACTCCAATGAAGCACACTGATAAAAGTAAAGACCTGCCAACGGAAGATTTACCTGAGTGGCTAGTCGGTCCGAAGCAATCAATTGAGAGCAGTGCATCAGCTAAAAAGAAAGCAGTCCTGCTGTCTGCAAAAGCTGCAGATATAGCTTCGGAAGAGCCTCACACATTAATGAATGAAACAACAGAGAATACTGCCCACTTCTCAACTGTTTTGAGTTCGGAGCAACCACCAGATTATTCTCAACACCTATCGGTACTGAGCAGCAATCAATTCAATCAACATGCAACTTTGATGTCCTTGCAACAACAGGAGCATGAGTTGAGAACAGCAGTCACGTTATCCAAACAAAGTGAGCAATGGAATAAACTGATCGAGAGCCAAAGAACTAGACTCAACGATCAGGAAAAACAATTTAATATTCTCATAAAGAAACAAATTGATCGACAAGAATTACTTGAGGCTCAAATGCAGGCACAGCAAGAGCGGATTAACTCTCATTTACAGGTGGGTCATATTATTTATTTTTTTTCATTTTGAAGAGAAAAATAAAATTTCTCTCCTCGACTAATATCCAGGTGCTATTGGCTCAGCCTACTTTGGTACCAATGGGATCATCGGTAATAGGCCTAGATGGTATAAGTAAAGATCCTGATGCAAATATAAATCACTCACATGAATTTGAGCATATCCTCAAAAAGTTACAAGCGGAGAAATTTTATTTCGAAAACATCTTGGATAGACTGAAAGAGCAGCATCAAAAAGCAATATCAATTATAGAAGAATCTTATACGTGAGTTAAAAGCCTTTCATTCAAAGGGTAGTCTTAATAGTCTGTGCAACTGCATTCTTATCCCTATTTTCCTTCAGGAGGCATATGGAAATTGTTGATGAGCGTGTGGTGAAGTTAGAAAAGCGCCTATGCCAGCATGCTGAAGTAATGGAAGCCGACTATGAGGCAAAGATACAGAAAATGAAAGAAGAGCAACAAGTCCTGAAGATAGCGCATGGTGAGGAAATAGAAGACCAGAAGGTATTGCATGAATACATCGTTTGTGTTCAGAATGAGTCCTCGTTATCGCGTGATTTTTATCTACACATAAGTATTTATATTCTAGTTAATGTAGTAAATTCTTACAGCGAGAGTATATAAAACGCATAAAAGAAATACAAGATCAACAACATCGCAATTTAGAGCTGGTACAGAAAGAATATATCGAAACAATTGAAAATATCAGCAGGGCTAAGGAAATTGAACGAGAAAATATAAGCAATGCCACTATTCAGACTGTAAGTCTCAATGACACTCTGCAAACAATGAAAGTTACACTGGTTGAGATTGGGGAAATGAAAATTAAACTTGAAAAACGTACCATGGAAAGTGATCAGGCTAAAGAACTAATTTTAAGCCAACAAATCGAAGAAATAAAAGGTACGAATTCTCTCCTGTTGTTTAGTTACTGATCGGTAATTCGATCAACATATTTTCAGATTTGAAGGAATATTTGAAAAAGCAGCACGAGTGTCTTGAAGTAGATCGCAAGGAGGTAACACAGGCAACACGGCGGTTGGATGGTGAAATATTACGTTTAATTTCCGAATTCGATAGTTATCTCAAGGAGAATAAAGAATCCGAAAATAGGCTGAAAAGTAGAGAGGAAGCACTAGTTAAAGAAAAGGAATTGCTCGATACGCAAATTCAATGGGAACGTCGCCATATACAAGTATGATGATCACCTGAAATACGTTTTAATCTTTTTCTCCGCTATGTTGGTAAAAATTGTTTTTTTTTTCCTTTTTCGATGAAGACAATTAAAGATGCGTGGATCAAAGAGCAGGAGAGGCAGGCCAAGCAGCTGGCTGAAGAACGGGATGGCCTCGCGGCAGAAAAAGCCAGACTAGAGACACTGAGAAGATTAAAACTTGACGATAATGAAACTGCAAAGGCTGAAGTTTGTATTGAGTATAATCACTTTATTGCATTTTTTCCTTGAACTTGGAATAATATTTATTTCCCACTTCAGCTGGAAGCTGCTCTGTGCACCGCACGAGATGCATCTAATCTTGCAAATCGTGAACGACAAAAGTGGAGGGAGAGATTAGCTGAACTTGAAATGCAGAAACAGCAACTGGTGGATAAAGAAAATTCACTGACACTTCGTGCCAAAGAACTCGAGGATCTTACCCAAGTAAAAATGAAACTCATATCTGCATCACTGCATTTATTTATTTATTCAAAAAACTTTCCTTTGTCAACGGATTATAGTCTGCTTTGGAAAAAAGAGATGAAGGCCTTAAAGCTCTGAAACAAGCTCATTACCTTGAGGAACAACAAAAAGCCTACTTTGAACAACTACAACTGCAATCAAAAGCATTGGCACAACGTGAAAATAAACTTGCTGCTGAAAAATTGGTTTTATCAAGGTAGACAATTATTCGCAAAAAGTCAGATTCATATTTCATTCATTCAACCATCTAATAATGTTATTGCCCTTGTTATTAGAGAAAGATTGGCACGGAGGATGACTCATGTAGATAAACCTGAGAAAGATGTAGAAAGGACTGTGCCAGTTAGATATAACGTGGATCAAGAACACCCTGTCTCTGAGTTTAATGGACTGTCTGATTCGCAAATGACAACACATTTCAGGGTAACCTCATTATGAATTTATTATTTTTTCACTTGTTTAAATTTTTTCTCTGAAGTAAAAGTGTGACATATATTATTTTTAGGACATCGTAGACCCACAATTGGTCTTGTTGAAGATAGACTTGGATAATGAACTCAATGTAAGTAACGACTGTTTATTAGAATTGCGAGATATTCAATGAATAAAATGATGGTGTTATGAATTTGAAGTAATTTGATGAACTAAGTTCTATGAGATCTTTAAAATAGTATTTTATTAAAGTGTTAGCTTAAGATTAACAGTCATTTATAAGAGTACAGAAGGTTCATTGAATTTGACCAGTTAGCTTACTGCAGTTCTACTGTGATCCTCCATTCATAGCAGGATCATCATCTGGAAAATTCAAATTTGTGATATGTGAGTGACAGACTTATATTTGGATACTAAAATTTAGTGATAGATTCAACTAAAAGCATACCACATGAAAGTAAGATATGACTCCTGATTACTTCTGTGTTCTCTTTGAAAATTGCCACTTGATCAACACAAGTCACTGATTTGTTTAAAGCTTGGTTGGCACATTCCCCATGTGCATTCTGAGGAAAAATAATCATAGATTATTCGGATTCAATAGTCCACACAATGATCCTGTAATAATCAACTCACTATTTCCTGGCACAATTTCAATGTGTCAATGTTGTTCTCAGGAGCAACAGACTTATTCATCTCTGGAAAGCTGTTTACAAATTTGATGGAATCCGATACAAAGTTTATGGCATCCCTGAGATTATTTAGATTCATTGTTTTAATATGAAAGGTAAAGAGATATAATTTCAAGGCGAGTAGTACTCACCATTGATATTTGTGCGTCACAGGTAATTTAGGGATGTCTTGTTCCAAACTTCGAACAACTTTTTGTAAACCATGCTTCTGCATGATAAGACTTCTTAAGTTCTTGGTAATATTTTCCTTGATTTGAGCTTGTTTATCTGTAATCCATCAAACATTATAGCTTCGCACTTTTGAATTAATATTCCATACAATTACCATGCAAATTGCCTAGCTCTGTCAGCCTGACAGTTTCTTCTGCTTGCACTCGACTATCGTAATCTTTGTAATTTTGACACTCGAGATCTCGGTGTCGACGCAACAATTTTATCACAGAATCTATATCTCGGCCTGTGCCTTCCATTTAATTCGGCAAAAAGTTATTTGATCGTTTTTGGAAACCGTTCAATTTGATATATAAAACGCGATTCGGCAACCGTGGCAACGACAGTTGGGGATCCCGACAGTTGCCATGGAGTTTTTCCCAGTTTGAAATGGTTAGGGACTCTGCCACTGGTTATTCTGATCGGTAGCGGCATCTGGATTAAACGCGAACAATTCTCGCTGTGGGCCATGCGGTGGGCTATTCGATAATTTTCTTGTGCTGGTTAACAATTATTTCAAGAGATTGCCCTCAACGACTCAAGACTATTTCAACCTATTTTTCATTTAATGTACGTACAATGAATCCTCCAAATCAATTTGCATTGATTGGTGGTGACAGTGCCTTTGCAGACAGGCAAAAACGTTTGTCTGATCAACTTTCGATCGCAGAGAAGCAATGCAACAAGGACAAGAATACAGGTACTGATCATCCGATGGAAATTGAATCTTGTACCAATGATAATGAAGGAGTACGACTATTCGAAACCGGCACGAAGCCTGAAAGTGAGACAATGCAGTTTTGTGACCAAGAAAGTATTTTTAAAAGGCCTCTAGGTCCTGCACCACGATCTGCTTCTCGCAGAATCCCTGATCACCGTAGAAATCCTCATAAGTGGCGGAAATATAGCCTGGAGAATGTTTCCAGTTATGACATGAGCGATTCCAGCAATACCAAATCTGCCGTGGAAATTCTCGTGGAATTGAGAGCCCAAAGAGCAAAAGAGAAAAGTTTGAACAATTTGGATTCTCCAATGGAGTCTGATGACAACACTGATCCTAATTCATACTTCATCCCATTCAAGCCCCCACATGCCCTAGCAGGTGTCCGATTCAAGAAGCTGTCATATACTGAACGATCAGTTAAGAAAAAGCCAGCGGTGGTTGTGGAGCGTGAGGAAAAGCCCATTTTTCTAAATACTAAAGTTGTGATGCCTGAATATGTTGTTGGTCAAAAGAAAAAGAGAAAAGGTAGAGGAAAGAAAAGAACTTCAGAGTTGAAAGTTGAGCGCACCAAGGAACTGAAATTAAATCACTTGGAGGAGTTTGATAAGGAAGATGACCAATAACTAACACCTGCCTATAACATTAACATTAACATTAACATTTGGCTGTAATAAATTATATTCGTACCATATTCATACCATATTCATTCTTTGTTTTTTGCTGAGCCCCTAAAATATATGTATACAATTGATCAGATATATTTAAAAAATGTAAATCCTCATACATTCGTCAACCATATTCGGCTTTAGCAAAAATTTGTCTCAATGTTGATATTAAATTCAAATGATTTGACCCAATGGAGAACCCCCGTTCATTATAGAATTTTTTCTGCCATATTTGCTTTTATCTCTTTGATAGCCGCTTTCAGTCGGCTATGTCGAACCTTTAGCCTTCTGTTTTTTTGCTGTAAACTCTTGATTTTCTTGCGTTTGGTTTCAATTTCTTCTGCAACCACAATGCAGTCTTCTTGCGCTTTTTCAGAAGTCCAAGAATCATTACTTTCCCAATCCTTTGCATTACCCGGGATTAAAGACCTTGCTTTTCTGAAAAAACGAGGTGGATTTGATGAAATGTGAAGGAATGTTGAATGAATTTCATTTTCTAGGCAACAAGGAAACTGCTGAATCTATGGTAGGGTCATCTAGATACCTTTTGCGTGATTTTGGACGGCTAGTCTTTTCCCAAGATTCCCCAACCGGAGAAGCCCGGGAGTCAGAATCTGTTGTTGCTAGAGTGTCGTCATGTACGCTGGTCAATGGATCACTACGTACCGATAGCTCAGACGAGCTGCCATCCTTCTGAATGTGTCCTTTGCCAATGTCACTATTGGGTAAGTCCTCCTTTGATTCATTGGGGTGAGACTCCACGCACTCAATAACTTTTTCCATGGAGGCTGAGGTGTCAGCGCTGCATGTTGACTGCACCAATTTTACAGCACTTGATTCTGGCCAAAGATTGGATTCAGACAACTCCTTCTTCACATCTTCTGTACTGCAGCTGTGAGGGCATGCTGTCATTAATTCATCCTATTAAAAGTCTCAATATAAAAATTATCGTTGACATACTTCATTTTCAGGACTATACCAAATAACAATATTATGACTGATCACAAACTCAAAAGAGCTGGTTTCATCAGCCAAATGTCATCCGTGTCATTTGGGGTTAGCTGTAGCTAGCTTGTAAACAGGATCACATTGATCAACGAGTCATGAAAATGATGCAAATTAAAACCCTGAGTGACTGTCGATGGGGTTCTCGTCCATTAGCGACATCACTCGGAGATATCCCAAGATCGTTTTACTTTTCTCGCTTCACCCCTCACATCCCCTAATATAACCGTACCTGATATCAGACGCGTGATCGTACGAGCCACCAACAATTCTATTTCAAAACAATGATCCATGTGTCAATAATCGAGTCATGTTCAGAATCTTGGTGAGATTCCGCATAAATAATCAACATCCTTTCGAACAGAAATGTCCTTACACATTATACCTGTCACGTGGATGGTGTCGCGATCAAAGTACCGTGCCGGTGTATACGCGGTTGATTGCTGAGTTACTTCGTACAGAAGAATCGGTTGTACTTAGTTATAAGAACATACGATTTCTTAAGAGTCATACAGAAGCTCGAATCACCAACGCTTGTAATGCTTGCTTGGTAAATATTTGATGCAGCTTTTTAGCTCATTTTCAAACCTCACAACCTATTCTTGGTGGTTGATACATTCAAATTCTCACATGATGAAAATGAATTTCAGGAACAGGGATTCTCCTCTGATCACATTTTGTCAAACCCAGTGTTAATGACCATTGAGCCTTCAGAATTGAAGGAACGATATCTTTTTTTCAAAGAGGCAGGATGTTCTATTATTTTGCCAGAGATGATAGCAAAGTGAGGACATTAACCAATTTTACTTGATACACATGCTTCTTACTAATTCATTGTTCATCTTTACAGCTTCAAACGCTATTTGACCATGACTCTGGGTGAAATGAAGCAAAATAACTTGTTGCCCAAAGAAATTGATGTGACAAAGAATATTTGGAATAACTTCGATGAAAAGATCCATGATCCACCCACAGAACCTGTGACTGATAACAGTACCCTTCTTGCAATACGTACTCGATGCCTTCGACATTATATGAAAGCAAAGCTAGGGGCAACAGAAGAAGAGCTTGATCCAATATTTGGTGGAAAAAGGACCATCTCATACCGAAGTTGTGCATCAATCAAGAGCACATTGAATTTATTAATAAATACAATCGGCTTTTCTGGAGAAAAGGTTAGAACAATTGCAAACATTGCACTTTTATAACTGCTCGTACTTTGATCTTAAAAATTAAAGTAGTTACTGTGATCTTTGATTTTGCAGTTGAAAAAACATCGACAGATATTCTATATCGACGTGTTTGGCATTGAAAGTATCTTAAAAGATGTGAAAAAAGTTGGCGACATTGATACCAAAACCTTCCTGTTGAGAAACTTCAGGTTATTAAAGAAATGCAGCAAGTTACGTGACACAACAAAGGTTCTTAACGAATTCCGTATACCAAATATCGCCATTGAAAAATGTCCCAGCATATTTCACTTTCTACCTGAAACCGTACGCTCTAGATTAATAGAGATTCCTACCATACCGGAATTGTTTGGTCATTGGCACAATCCGCGAATATTGTTTTTAGTATGCTATCTGCCAAGAGCCAAAAGACGTATCGAACAGCTGAAAGAGCTTAATGTTACATGCGCTAGCCTTGCACTACTGATCTCCGGCGATGCTGCATTTCGAAGGTAATAAGATTGGACGTGATTAGGCTTAAAAAGATTTTCTGAACTCCGATTGCAACTAGTAGTGACTTCTTACTTCTGCTCTATTTTTAGGTACACTGAGGAGGGAATCGATCGACCGAAAGGTGCAGACCTGCTTACATTGTTGCATTACGAATTAAACACGGATCGTAAAATTATCCGCGATGTTCTCAGGAAACACGACGCCTGGTGTCAAATTCCTTTCATCTATGCGCAAGAGACTTTGTTCTATCTGAAAAAAATCGGTTTTACAAATGAGGAAATTTGGAAAAATATTCATATCGTTCTTTATAGGAAGTGAGTTGTGAATCTAAAAATGCACATAGTTACTCGGTGACCTCGTATTTCCTGGAATTATTATTTTTTTAATATATCTTACAGAACAATAGTCCAAAAGGAATTGGAGAAAATTGATTCGAAATTGTCAAATCGATCCTGGGATCTGACTCCCTCTCGGAAACTCGCACTGAGTTTGTATCACATAGAAAAACCTTATCATTTTAGTGGCAAAGGTGTTTGGGATTCTCCGGTCGATCAGCCCACTGTGAGAAGTTTTGACCAAGGGAGAATTTCAAATTAACTCATGATCTCGACGAAGTCTATCATCTACACATTTTTCAACGAGTAAATCAACGATAGTTACTCAAATGAATAGTAGCTATCGTGGATGAAAATCTAGGGCAATTACTACTTCTAATAAAATTCGAGCAATTGGTGTTCGTTTTTTTTTGTGGTGTGATTTCATAGTTTAGTTAATTAATAACAAAAACATTTTCCGATTTCACTGATCCTCTCATGCCAAATTTTTCGAACCTCACTTTAAAATTTCCCTTGTGTTTAGTTAGGTATTTTTATTGTGGTAAAACGGATATCAAAATCGTATAAAACTTAATTGTTTTTTTTTTTCTTTTTCTCTATTTAAATACATGTGTACATAATTTTAAATATCCGTTTCAGGTATTTTATTGATAATGATTACACGTACATAAATGAATGATTATTAAAAAATAATTAATGTTATTCAATTACTTACTACAGAAGGACTTTTACCGGTATGGGTATCATAAAATCATTATTTAAAAAGTCTCAATGATCAAAAAGCTAACTTTCAATTATTAACTTTATATATTTGGCGCGTATGACTATAAACTGGCCAAAAAAAACGTCAACACTTTTCAAAATCAACGGCAACGACAATCACTATCGTATATAATGAACTCGATTCATTCATTTAGTCGTTTCACAAGTTTTCAACATCTTAACAGGGCTGTACAAAATATTTATATTTAAATTATAGAAATTACAGTAACGTATTACGTAATAATACACCTAATACGTAATGGAATACCTATATTCGAGGCGATCAAATTATTATATAACAATTCAGAATAACGAAAAAAAAACAGTTTTTCAATTTTCACTACGTATTATCGTTAATCATCTGATTTTAAGGCCAAGCGAAATTCGGATTCTCAATATACACATCATAAGCTATCGTAATAGAGATAAGGCACTATAATTAAAGGCAAGGAATGGCACAATTGTTTTACTTTGCTCTGTAGTAGACGAAAACATGAAATATTATATGCGTATGGGAGCAAAACTGCATTTTGTCTTCAGACAGAGTATGATAATAATAATGGTAATAATATCAATAACATTATCGATATAATTATAATCTAATGATAACAATAATGAATAATAATTTTCCACAGTGAATCATTGAGAATACCTAATAGGTCGAGTACGTATTATTTATGTACGTACATCTAAATGGATGATGAGATTATTAGTGATCAAATCTAGACTCGAACCTGAGGGTTCGAGTCAGTTCAAAAAAGGAGGTAGCTGCACATAACTCTGTTGGCTACCGGGTTCGTTTTTTACAAGAACTTGATCCTTCATACCCTGCCGACCCGGAGGTGAATGCATATTGTACTCCTGTTTTTGATCCTGAGGTTGCTGCTGCTGTTGCTGTTGCTGCTGGGAGTAATCACCTTGATCATGCTGATATTTGTCAGCGGGGCTGAGACCGCTCACATATTCAAGCTGCTTTCCAGGATGTTCATCCTCGGACATGGAACCCGTCAAGTGAGTTGGTGGCGAATGAGTATTGACCATTGTCTGATAATCTGCACGAGTTAATTGTGGCGGTGGACTGTTGTTAGCGTTCATATAATCCTGGTGAACACGCATACTGTTGTTTGTAGGTGCTGAGAAGAGGGATGCATCGTGCTGAGGTATCATTGCAGCGTACGAATAAGCCGAACCGTTGTTACTCGGACCACCGAAAGCCGATGATGTGTAAGGCGAGTTTGTTGGACTAAGAAGATTTAAATGAGGTGATAAATCATAGGCAGGAGTGTACGCCCAGGCATCTGGTGGAGCCGCAGCACTTGCCGATGAGGTAAATGGATTTAAAGTGTTATTTAATGATGTGAAAGAACCGCTTAATCCTGGACTCGCAGAACCCGCTGTCATATAACTTGCTGTTTTTCGCGGTGGTTCACGTTTACGCCATTTTGCACGACGGTTTTGGAACCAAACTTGCACCCTTGATTCGCTCAACGCCAATTTAAGGGCAAGTTCTTCGCGCGCGAAGACATCCGGGTAGGGTGCTCGCTCAAAAGCACGCTCCAATTCCTCAAGTTGGTATGCAGTGAAAGTTGTTCTGCAGATTATCAAAAAAGGAAGCATTATAAATTTTTCTCCAATCATACGGAAATATTTTGGAATATAGAAATTGATCAGAAGATCTATAACATCCCGAGACGCTAATCGCGCGTTCAGGGGTTGATTCAGAATATCCGCACGTGAGCGACACTTCGGATAAAAGTTGTGAATTTTTACTGCGTTTTTTATACCCCCATACATAACGAGATGACCAAATGTCGTTTATATATATATACATCGCGTATCGGTACATCCCACCCACGCATTCCCTTAGCTTTAAATGCGTTATACTATCGGTATGTTATAATAATGTAGACGTAGGTACATGAACACCCGGTGTCGGGATGAGGGACCCCCATAGAATTCCTAATTCCACCTAAATGTCCTCGACGTTCCCTATGTTCCATTCAAAAAATTATCCGCGGGGGTTCCGTTTTATAGCTGTATTATAGATATCATATAATGGTCAAGATCGAGCCGCGAGATATAAATCTTGGGGAGATGTTAAATTCAGGGAAAAACGCGCGGTCGGACTAAAATTTTCACACAACATTTGAAGAACTTTCACTATTATAGACCGAATCACGTCGTAGGGTAAAATCGTTAAGTTGATCATTTAAAAAAATCACCTGGTTTTCTTTTTCTTGATACCATTATTGTCGGTCTTCTTTTTCGAGTCTTTTTTAGCCGGCTGAGAATCACTGCTCACTGAAATTATACGTGTAAAAAATTATTCCACAAATTAGTGAAAAATTTACAATCAAAACTGAGTTATAAAATCAATTCTTTTATAATTACGTCATTAAATTCTAAAAACCGCCTAAAAATTTAACTATATAAATGAAATTGAAGAACTCGTGGCAATCTATTCCTCTCGAGATCGCACGTTGCACTGGCCCTTACTTTGCTGTATACTTGCGTTCGACTATAACAAGTAATAACGAGACCGACTAGCAAATTAATACATGAGCTACCGCATCAGGGTTGTTTAGCTGGTTAAACTGCAGATGAGTCAATTCACGTTTGATTTACTCTCCTCGTATCACACCAACAGGGAAAAGGGGGATCTGAACTTACGCAGAATTAGAATACAAACCCGCGTTTCTCTGCGGTGTGAAAAAAATTGTACATGATAATTTCACCTCCACGACGATGATGATCGTTCGCGCATTATCTACTAATTTTTAAACGCAATATTCTTCATAGCTGACCAGACAAATAATAAATAATTCACTTTTTTGCTATTTTACTCTTCGTCTCGCGGATAGCTCCTGGACATCAAATTATAGTGTAGTTGAGTCGGTTTATATAAAATTCTTTGTTTCGCATGCACGATGTATACATCCTATACGTCATGTAATGTAATACTCCCTCTTAACTTTAATTCAGACGTGTAGTACATGTCCATCGAGTAAAAATTTTCCATTGACTTTTTGCGTTTTTTTTTCTTTTTTTTTTATATATCTGTGAGAAATAGTGTAATTAATAATTTATTTTTTACCTGCACCCATGGAGTTTATTTGGTCATCCGGTTTTCTTTTTACAGCATTATTGAGCTGCAGCCCCTGTTGAAGGGTCGTCGAAGTCGGAGTTGCGGAATTAGAAGATGTGGACGTTGTTACTTCCTGGGTCTGAGAAAGCGGTGCGTACATTCCGGCTAATTCAAGTTCCTTAAGTTCTTTCTGTTGCAGTTGATGACTAACGGATACGTGGGGATGATGATGGGTCGGTGGACTATTCGATGAATCTAATTTATGAAGGTGACCTCCTGGCGGAAGTAGATCACCTGCGCCGTGGTGACCACCGTGAAGACCGAGCATAACTTGGATGCTGTGAACGCTTCCGCCACCGCCTCTGTTTCCAAAATCGGAAAATATCGGGTCGTCGAACGGTCCACCTTCCATGGTATTATTTTTATCAATAGTATAATTATTATTACTATTTTCAGAGGAGAACAAATTATTATATCCGATCTTTTCTCCCAATATCGGATGCTGCGGCAGCCTCGCAGGTTTCCCGTTGATGGTATTTCAATATGTTTTAATTGAATAATTTTTAAACTTTTGTTTTAGGAGTCCGGGGAAAAATGAACGCAAATTATTATAAAACTAGCGGCGAGCAATTATATGCAAAAATGTGGATGATTGCCAACGGCGCGTAATGGAATCTGGACCAATTGCGATCAATTGTTGCGGTTATGATTAATTTTGATTAGTTTTAACCAAAGTTAACGAACTGAACTAGTTGTACCGGGGCTTGATGCCCGACTGATCTTGTTCAAACTCTGCAGTCTGCCTCTGTCGCTTGCCTCGACAACACTTACTTCTCTACCAACGGGAGTAACACTGAACCTCCAACATAACACTTACACACATTTATATTTTAACGAGATCCGAACAGCCCCGCCTCTTACACCCCCGTTGCAACCAATGCCGCGACGGCATAGGTCTGACGCCCATTATTCTAACGTACGTACATACGATACTGTGATCATCGCATAGGTATGCGTATACATACATATACGTATATTCAGGCACAGGCGCAACCGGGATCATCGTCATCTACGCGGCCATGCGGCACGCGGATCCACACGCGCCCCATACGCAATATGCGGGTACATAACGTTCCTCATCTTATGTTCCCTCTGAAAAAAATTGCCCCCCTTTCACCTGAATTACAGTCACATTGGTCTGTGAAAAATGATAATCGGAAAAGCCCATGCACGAAAATATTCATGCGAATTTGATCTTTATGTATTACGTATACAGATGTTCGAGATATAGATCATCGGATTCGCCCACGCCAACGGCCTTCTTAATTTTGCGCGATCCCCACTCTCCTGAGGGAATTACGCTCGGTTATAACGTGTAAGTGTCGAGCTTTCCGCTCTCCCTCTCCAGATCTTTTTCAACTTCTTTTTACCCCCTCCTAGGATTGTGTCTCCTTCACTATTCATCTCATCTGTGAGAAACTTACAAGTTTTCCAGTTGGGATATATATATATCAGGTGAATCGAACAATCGCATGTATGGGACCATGAAGTTTTTGCTTCTGTTTGGACTTTATATATGAATGAAATGAGAATTATATTTTCCCTAACGTCCTACACTTTATTGATGCAAAAATATAATTATTTTTATGAAAATTATATCCCGATAGATCTTTGGCTCCAAATCATCCATGTTCCTCGACTGTTAGAACTGAACTGACTCGCTCGCCACGAGATCCACGATGAAGCATCGGAGAGATGGGCTCGACAAATCCAGCAATCGTCAGGAATTGCCTCGAATTGGCCCAATCAAACTACCCCCATACGTTCCTCGTGCATTTACACAGCATACCCTATACCTACATCCTCGTACACAACGAGTACGTATGTAATTTACGTGTACACGCATAGGTGGGATGCATTTGTATCTATACTGATAATTTAATTGTTGTTAATTAACTTAAAACCTACTGATTTCTTCTTTGACTTCTTCCACTACGCAGAGCGGTAGGCGCGCCCTCAATATCGCCGTGAGGCGCGTCTTCTTCCCCAGATTTACTATATGGATTCAATTAGGATCATTTAATAGCCGCAGGCCAACTCAGGATGGATTTCAATGATCGTGAAGCGTGCCACGGAAATACTGTCGTTGATCATTTGATGTGATGTTCATCAAACGATTTGCGGGGGTATGCGTATAATGAAGAATTTGTGCGAATCGAGCCGCGGTCGGGCCGCAGGACATAGTCGCGGTAAGTTAACTCGCCTAAATGGGTTTAACTGGACGTGATTTTGCCGACGAACCACTAAATTGAACGAATATGAACTAAACTGAACTCAACTAAGCTAATCATATCACATTACCAACGTTATTAGCCGGCCACGATATAAGTAAAGCTCCGATGCTTCCTAGCTGCAGTACTGGGTTGCCTCCTGCACCGACCCTTGCACTAATATTGAAAAAACTTTCTTCTATTTGCACATTTTTTTTTTTTTCATATTTATATCATAAAACTCAAACGCGAACTACGATGATTCATGTGATAATTAAATCACGTTACAACTATAACGTTCACATACCAATATTGCAGTTAACGCGGATACCTGAATCATTGGATGTAAATGCAACGAAAAATGCAAAAGCTCTGATAAAAATTACGAAAAACACCTGCGCCCGTCAAACAAAGTGCCGTGAATTTTTAAGCGAAGAGAAAAAAAAAAATGAAAAGATGATCCAGCAGCTTCGAAAATTTTTAGACAAGCTTACCCATGCGTATATATCACCTCGCATTATAAGGGGTCATCGAGAGTGAGCTGAATTAATGCAAAAAGTGATCTTGCTTTTTTTTTTTATTTTTTTTCTCTCATCTACATATCATAAAACGATACATGGAATATCATGTTTGAAATACATCGCAGTTGTTAGCTTGTGTTTGTGTAGCTCACATGTAAAAGGAGTCCCTCACTATTTTAACGGGCGGTAGAAGAAGAGAATGCGAGGCTTTGTGACGGCTGCACTCGAATGGAGGCAAGCTTTTCGCCGATTGGTTCTCCGCCCGGGAGGGTCCAGAGGATGGAGGATGGAGGATGGACGAGGGAGATTATTGGGAATGGAGAATGGAGAATGGCGGAACGAATCGAAGGAGTGGGGAAATTCAACTCATGTGTACAGTACTATGATGTATAAATCGCAACCCTTAGGAATTTTGCGAAACGCTGCAGGCGAAATTATCATCTACATACATTCATACTTCGATATACACGAACCTTTGCTCGCGCATATTTGTCGATTCCGAATCGCATCTCCTGAATCAATTAAATAATATAATTTCCAACTGCTTCCGGACCACCAACGCAGTGCCTTTCGGATCGAGGCGGTTTGTAAATTTCGCACGTGAATAATTTCATCTCGTAGATCATTTCAAGCATCGTAATCTTTTTTTTTTTGTCTATTTATTTTTTCCTCTCAGGCCGCTATAATTTCGATTATAATTGTGCGACAAATAAGATGCGCGATAACTGGAAATTATCATATAAAATTCTGATTCCTTTTCAGTTTTCCCTGGGTCGATTGAGCCAATGATACATCGATATGATGCGGATGCTGCATGTATGGAATTTTCAGGAGCAGTTCGTTCGCTGATTATCGGCGAGGTGGATGCAGAACTGAATTAACACGAGATCGACGTAATAGCAAACGGTGCGTAATGCCCGTCTCGTGCGATCACGCGTTGTATTTCACATACATTTTCTCGATGTTCTTAGTACCAGCCATCGTGCATTGTATACTTTATAATACAGAACGCGGCACGCTGCAGAGATACCGCGTATACTCCAACTGACATAGCTGCTTATACGTCCAATTCAGCCAGTTAACGTCAATTGAACTAAATTGTTTCAATTGGACGTAATTGCGGCAAGGCGACGGGGTATCTCCGTTGTTACCACGTACACAAATATACTATACAGTATACATACATGTTTACGAAAGAAACACGCATTATGTATAGTATATCCATATACATACACACTCTACTTTTCTCCATACCATAGCGATGCTCCAGCTCTTCCCAGGCTCAATTCATAAACTCTTCTGTATTTTTAACCGATATATTCAACGCACCACAGCTTCCTTTCCCTCTGGCTGCATCGGTGTGCATTTTGTGGGTTTTTTTTTTTTCTTATTGGTTTTTTTTTTTTTTTATATCTGCCGTACATATGACCACTTGCAGCAACAGGCAGTGCATGGTTGTGGAGAAAAAACGAAAAAAAAAACTCTGCCTTCGGATAATGACAGGAATTTTCTGTAGATTAGTTCAGTTTTAGCGTTAACATCTTTCCCGCGCATCTCTTTCTTCCATTGGATATATGTATCAAAAAAAATCCACCTGCTATTAATTGTCTTCGCTATAGTTACGCCTGATAATATTATAGGCATATATCCGTCATCGTACAGTTGGATTAACGCGATGCCGAGTGACAAATTATAACGAGACGCGGTGTGACGTGCGTTTTTGCACATCCTCATTATAAGCTATGATGTCTGTATAGATATATTTGGTATATTATTTCTATACTCGCAGGCGTATAATTTCGTATTTAACGTCGAGGGAAATAAAATTTCAACATTGGATTATTTTTACTTCATTTTCGAGTTATCATATTTCTTTTTGACTGACGAGGGTAAATTTCAGTCGTATTTTATTTATGTATATATATCCTACCGAAAGTTTTTCCTCGTTTTGTGTAAGACATATATGTATAGTATATGGATGTGTATTTATAGGTAGATATAGTCGACCCACATATTTCGTGAGAACAAAATTATTACTATACAAATTTCTCATGAAGTAACAGACGATGGAGGGTGGGTCGATCAAACTGGACTCTGTGGGGCTCGAAAAATGTTTCATCCCGCATAAGATTTTGCTGCGGGTGGCGAGAAAAAGAAGTTTATATTTTATTTGTGGTGCGTATATATAAAGTTCACAAATGATATCATAAGCGTCGATCGTCAGAGTCAAAAAAATGTGGATATGGGCCCAGGAAAAGAAGGAAGTCTATTTATATTGACCCCTGAGAAGCGTTCTCAAGGTAAAAAAAAATACTCTGCAGTATATCATAAGATTTATTGATATTTCTACTTCTTTATTTGCTGCGATAAATGACCAGATACTTATTTTTCGTGATTTCTGCATCACAAATTAATTGAAAAATCATAACAGGTGGTTAAGCAAAATATCCGCTGCATTCGTTATAGCTATGTATTCATTTTCAGAGTGTAAAAGGCCTATAGAAATTTTAATGTATGCGACCTGTGGCTCAATACGTTTCTCATGGGATATCTTGACGTCTTTTAGTATGATACTTCATATTTTATAGGTATTGTAGAGCCCATAGAAGAAATTCATAGACGGATTGATCCCTTACGATGAAGGGTGCGAGTTTGCCTACCCCCTCTTTTTTCCCCTGCACTTCGTGGTCTCGTGTCCCGTATAATGAACGAATGAGGCATTCGATCGTTGTGTGTTATGTGGACATAATGGTCAAATTGCCTCTTTAGGACACGCGACCCGCAGCTTTAGTATTATTTGATCGTATTGGCTCATATTCCTATAACATATAGTTTAAGAGATTTTTGTTCTCTTTTCCTCCGAAAAATGCATATTTGGATACATGTTGATTGGAGACGAGAAGAAAAATTACAGAAGTTTCTCAATGTTGGATAAATATTATAGTTTCCTGATACGTATTCGTACAGTTCACAGTGAATCCGCCCTACCAGGTAAATTCAAAAATAATTCTACGCGCTCTTTGCGGCAAAAGTAGTTCGTCCAGTCACCACGACGAGCAGCACTTACATTGTAACTAATCAAATTGAAAAAATAGAATTCGGGATTCAGTCAAAGGCGAGATCGCACAGATATGATTTAAATCGGGAAATGATGAGAGACATGATTTGTGCATATTACGACTCATATTTTTATTGTGTGTGAAGTATCTGTACATGAATCTTTGAGCTTTTCATTTTCTGCATATACATGTATTCTTATCATCATCATTCACCTATTTCAGTGATTTCATTAACACCACGAGACGATGGCTTAAATACTAGATTGCGTTTGTGGAATATAAAAACGGCTGGAGATAAAACAATGTAGTGACTATGACAAATGTATTGGACAATCTGAAGATCTAAGGAAGATCGCGGCTTAAGCTACGCTTAAAAGTCATTGAACGAAGTTCAGAAGCCGCTGGTTTGCTTGGCTTTCCAACAACCGAAGGTACCGGACTAGGAGTTGGGCTCTGCGAGAGGGAAGCACGTTCGTCATTATTAGACTTTTCGCGCTCCAACCGCTGTTTGCTAAACCTCCCCATACCGGGTCTGTAGATCTCCATTGCTGGACGATCCTGTGGGAACATCGAAAATGGTAACGTTTACATATCAACAAATTACGTAATTATTATTTCAAGTCACATTGAATTATGTACCTTGTTTCTGATCCTACGTTCCTGCCTTGGATCTTTCTTTGACTTTTCCTTATCGTGATTTCTATCCTTCTTAAAACCACATCGTTCACCTCCGTCCAATGATTTGTGTCGTCTAAGGGTTGCGCCATCACCACCACCCCCTTCGCCACCACTTTCCAAAGAATTACGTCTTTTCATGAGCTTTGTTTCACCTTTCATGCTTAAGTCTGTCGCATAATTACTCTCAGAGTCAATGTGATCGCTTGATTTTGATTTACCCGATTCCACGAGATTATCGTCTGGGGAAACTGAACCCCCCACGTCATTATCTGCAAAGTTCGATTGATAACTTAGTAATTAGTGGGAGAAATAAGCTCTGCAACTAAAAGTGAGTAGATGTCTTTACCGTGGAGTTCACTTTGGATATTGTTATCGCAGGTTTCGCTTAACTCTTCGTTGAAGTCTATAGATTCGGGTTCTGGTTCAGGTTTAATTTTCGTCTTCTCATCTTTTTTCTTTACATCATCTTTCAGAATTTGAATTCTTTCCGCCCTCGATCCAGCTACGTTGCCCTCGGATCTTCTGTCTCTTTTTGAAAATGATTCGCGCTCCTCTTTTTTTACTTTACCGGTATTGACAGGCTCTGATCCAAATTCGACACTTTGTCGTTTTGCTTCAGCCAATCTCTTTTTTTCCTGTCTCATTTTCTCATAGCTTTTACCTCGTTTTTCTTCCACTTTCTTATCCTTTATTTCTCTATCATCTTCTCTGGTTTCATTTTTCCGCTCTTCTTTGCCGTCAGTTTTTTTATCTTCCTTTGAAATTTCTCTTTCCTCTTTACGGACATATCCTTTCTTCTCTTCATTTCTTCGTTGATGCTTTGCTTCTTTATCCTTGAAATTTTTTCCTGGAACCTTGGAATCCCTATCTCGCGCCGTCTTGTCACGCAATTTCTCCTCTTTCCTATTACGACTTTTACCCTCCTTAGGTAAAACTTTATCCTTATCATCTTTTGCCTCCTTTGATTCCTTGTTAGTATCCTTGCCAAGATCTGGGTTTTTCAATACCTGTAACAAATAAGGTTCATTTTCAACAGGGTCTATTAATTATAGGAGAAAAAAGATCAATTTAGATAAACTACTTTAAGAGATCACTCGTCTAATAAGAACGATTATTATTGTGGAAATTAGTAGCACATTTTGTGGTTTGTGGTAAAAGTAAATGGCTGATAAAAATATTTTCACACATCAATCGTGCGATAACAAATTTGATATCTGTAAATATTCGTAACACTTTGAGGTAATCTGTAAAAACCTATGTCCAAATAACAATGTATAAAATAACGACGACTGTTTCCCGTTAGTGGGTTGTGGGCACGACAACGGGCGACATGAATTTCTGCGTCATTCCTTAGCAGATGATCCGTTCACGAGTTCTTTCTGAATCCTGGTAATCCAGTTTTTAATGCCACTTTGAAGGGGCTGATTCTATCACAGTCTGTGACGGCACTGCAGCTCTTGGATTTTGAGAGATGGCTTGTTATTTGGGACGCCCAAATTTTTTGTAAATTAACCGACTGGCTCTTTGATAGGTCAGGTAATACCTGATGGTTATTGACAAGTTGCATCGATCGAGCATAATTTTGTTTGTTAAGGTAATGGTTCTTAGTATAAAACCATTGCCTGCCACAACTGTTTTTTATCCAGTTTCTACTCTCTTTTCGACAATCCTTTTCTCTATAATCAAACAGTCTCCTGATCCCTGCACTCCTCATCTCAACGCCTTCGTATTTCTTGAAAAGACCTGTCGCCTGATTCTCAGAGAGATTTTTCCTCAAGTTTCTTGCCTCAGGATTAGACTTCATTATCATTTCACAATGTTTTTCAGACTTTTCCAAGGACAGTTCGGATATGGCGTCTCCCCCGGGTGTTAAGGCAGAGGTAATAGCGGAAGGGAATTGGGCACTGAGGTTCTCGTGGCTGTATGAAGGCTGCGGATATGGAAGGTCAGCGTCAGAAAATACAGTAAAAAGTAATGAAAGAGTTTCTTCAATATCAAAGACTTGTTTGTGCCAAGTCAACTCAATTTAGTACTGTATTTAATGGCGATATCCTACCCCGCGAATTGTTCATTGCAACGAATTAATTTGTTTGTTCATACCTTGGATATGGTTAGTTCGTCTTTGGCTCGCCGCCTTTCCAAATCGCGACGACGCCTTTCTTCTCGTTTTTCATCCCGTAGCCTTTGCTTTTCTTGTTTACGCTGTTTTAAGAATTCTAAAAGCGGAGTTGTTGTAACTTTCTTGGATGAACCTGTAACTTGAAGCCAGATTTCTGTTATTTCCTAAATACTTGTTTCTTTGCAGTAGCTAGATCTCATTCAATAACTTCTTATCGAATGGAATAGAATATAACATATAGAAATTTAGTATGTACCGTCGGAGGGTTGATAGGAATATTCGGTTTTAGGCTGACTTAATCCTGATTCTGCCTCTTGGTTCTTGAGACTCTCTAGAAAGCTAAGATAGTAAGGGTCGGTCTTCAGGGTGCCACATTTCTGATCCTTTTTTTTACCGACTCTTTTCTTAGGGAGTCTCTGGAAAGGAGCAAACTCCACAACTGCTGGATACTCGGTACCCTTAGCATCGACAAATACGTAATTATCAAACTTTTCTCTGAATATGAATATGTCTTGCTGGTCAACAAAATTTATATAGGCACGAGAGAATGCAAATTGTCCCAGCGACATGTCTGCCTTCACAAAGTACATGTAGTCGTGGTCGGGAAGTGGGGAGATCTGCTCGACGAATTGCTCCTGGGTCATTGAGGGTGGTAAGCGACGAATTACAACCTGAAATAAAATAAGCACCGTATTTCTTCTTGCATCACTATTCTGAAACATTAGACGTCAGCGGTTCTAACCTAAGTAGGGCGCATGCAACGATCATCGTGTAAATATTTAGCATACATTTGAAAAATCTTACTTTGGTCATTGGGCGACATTTGTCTTTTTTATTATCTTTAGCCTTATTGACAGTATCTGGTGTACTTGACTGAGAATCTGTAGGTGGAGAAACTTCGGGCTGTGTTTCCTCCGTCATTCTGATTTCGGATACCCTGGATCAAAATTCTCAAGTCCTGAGAGATTTTCTGAAGGCGAACTGCAGTTGCTATCATTCAAAATGGTATGGAGCTGTATTTCCGGTAATATACTCCAGTCAAATAATTTTTAAACAGCTCAACAAAATAAACTTCGCGTACCACACAATACACTACCGACGTCCACCGCTCTCTGCTTCAAAACAATCCCCTCTCAAATAATCTTTTACTGCAATCTGGCAATGCCAACTGGGAATTTTCAGGGTTGTCTACCCCCTGCATGTGCATCTGTCGTCTGCATCCAAGTCTGTCGTCTGCTTGTTGATTAGATGAAAGTTTAGGAATATTGAGGATTCAACAAGAGGTCTTGCAGTATGAAAAGGCAGGATATTTGTAAATTGTAAAGTACCTTATCTAGGGTGAGTGAATATCCATTGAGTCTCAGATTTTTTATGTGATGGCACAAGTTTTTTTATTAACCGTACCGCGTTCGCGCATTAGATGGCGTTGCGTTTATCAACTAAGGGTACATGTTTAAATGGTATTGTTGCAACAGTAGGTAATGGGTGTATTGTAAATGATTGCAGTTTCCACGCTCCCTCGAAATCAGTAGGCAATGTTGTAGCCGTGCTGTTCGATCGAGTAACTTTGAGGAACGTAGGCGACCGGAGCTATCGGCGCGGAGTACGAATAAGCGTACGGCGATCGTCCTGGCGATACCTGAAACAGGATAATAATTATTAATTCAGAAGTCATGACGGAGTTCATTCCAACGTTTTAACTCACTTGAGGAAGAATTGGAACCGCTGCGTATGGGATGTGAGCGATGGGTGAAATTAATGGAGCTAGTTTGACCGTTGATGCCGGGGTTTTCAACTCCGATTTCTGCACAGGATCAACCGGATGTGCGGTAGGAGCACTCAAGGCGACCGCCAGTAAGACGGAGAAAATTATCTGAAAATTGATCCAGCAATGAGGATATTTGAGATCCGTTAGACAATCGGGATGGTAGAGTGATCGATGAATGGAATACTCACAAGTCTCATCATCTCGGTATCGCAAAAATGGTCAAATAAATTAGCTGTAGAAAGATTATCCGCTCTCTGATCGCTGGGTAATTCTTGGTACGCAGCTGCCGATTATCTGCGTCTTCTCTCAATGCCTTACCTGCTATTTATAGGCAGCGCATCCTTGCTTCTAAAAAACTAGACTCGTCCTGAAATGCAGTCAACGCACGGTATAGGGGGACAAGAAACGTTCCTCTATAGCAAGGTGCGTCGTAAAAGATGTTCCCTCGCTTTATTCAGGGTCTGATTTTCTCTAATGATGAATTAATTAATTAATAACTCAATGAAGACGATAGTTAACCGCTTTCCCTGAGGAAAAATTCAAGAGAAGGAAAATAAATTTCTTCATGGACTTGATAAAGTTACGGTG
This sequence comes from Athalia rosae, assembly GCF_917208135.1. Classification (NCBI taxonomy): domain Eukaryota; kingdom Metazoa; phylum Arthropoda; class Insecta; order Hymenoptera; family Athaliidae; genus Athalia; species Athalia rosae. Next base: position 14,925,467 of record NC_064032.1, on the reverse strand, counting down.
TAACTGGTCATCAAACCTTGCTGCAGTACGAGTTACCCAGAAGATCACGTACGGGTCTATAGTTGCGACATGAGAGCAAAGCGATTCAACATTGTAGTAATTGCCTGGTATGAAAAAAAGAAAAGAAAAAAAAATGGTTGAGTAACGTAGGAAAAAAGGGCTATGAAAACGAAAGGTAGCTCCGTTATTAACTAGTTCATGTTGTACGGTTCTGGTTTAGGATACAGAAACTCACTAAATCACTCCAAGTTTTTTTATATCGTGATAATTTTTGACGGGTCTTTATCGTGGTCTTATTTTATAATAGTAATCTTGAAACCTGCGAGAAGTTTTAGAGGCCCGTCACTGTCACTCGATTAATTTTTTTCCTCTTTCTAATACGTTCATACGAAGGCCAGTGATTCACGCAATTTCAAGTCATTAGTCTCCAGGAATTTGAAAATGCATAAAACGATGTGATGTGTAGCTGATCGTCGAACTTGGATCGACTTTTACTTTATATGGACAGGACTTGAAAACGCACGGCGTAACTACCACGTCGTACAAAATATCGCAAATACACGGTGAAGAAAGACAAAGAAGATAAAGAAGGACGAACCTATAGGTATAAACTCTAGGTGTGGTGCTGCAGCCGGAGCACGGAGATCGCGGTGAGTGGTAAGCGGAGCGGAGGCTGCAGGGTATCGTGATTTCCGATAGTTCGTTCACCCTGTACAAAGACCTTGGACTTCCATTTGATTCCACAAGTTCTTTGACTCGCCTTTGATATCCTCTCCGAACGTCCTGCTGTATCCATACACAGTTTCATCCTCAACTGTGTCCAGATAAGTAGCGCTATTATTTATTTGTCCTCAATTTTTTCAAAAAAACCGCCCGTAATTAAGGAAAAATAATAACTCAAGGGTACATTAATTTCATGTTGGTTGAAAATGGAAATATTCAACTCGCACGATCGGTCAACGGTTACAACGTATGTTTCAACCCTCGGGCTCTCGATAAAGGCGTGCCTGTTCAGGTAACAAAAATTTGGAATAGGACAGGTAAGCGCCCGAACACTCGCTTGTCGATCGTAAGCCCCTGCTGTTATGATAGTATATCCTTCGCCTGAGGTACATAAAACATACAGTACATGCAGCGCGTGATATCGTCGCAGGATAATTCAGCGTGAACGGGACTTGAACTGTTGCCCCGGAGTGGTTGCGAATACGATCGGGATACGGATACTCGCTGCAGGGTATTAAAATTAATGAAGTGCCGCGGAAAATAGAAGTCGGAGAGATAAACTTCCCCTGTTTATAAACGTACGGAAAGTCACGGTATGTAATGCTACATTTCGTTAACATCCGGCTCGCTGCACTGTGCATCGTAGCTGGTCAGTTCCAAGGACTTCGGGAATATCCCAATACGAGGCCGTCTTCGGCTCGTCAAGGTGTCCTCGAGCTATCTTACATTTTTGCAGACATCTTGGCAGCCTTTATTTCCAACGTTTCGTATCGTAATTTTTCGTAAACCATCTGAATGTATAAAATTTTCAGGGATGCGGGTCGAGTGGGGTATATTTTTCATTGTTCAACGGGTAATTGAATGTATCAGAATTTATTCGATGAAATCATAAAGTTGACAGTAATTGCAAACATTGAGGATGGACGTGCGATTCGGTCGGATTTCATGTACAAAAATAAGACCCTGCGACACGACCTGCGTGTAATAAATGCCGATGAATAATTGATTGGGCGTTGGTCCGGTCGGTCAATATTTTAATTATGATACCAGGTCGACCTTGCAACGGCCAGTATTATGATCTCGATATTATCATCAGAGGTGCGATAAAATTGGTCAATCGGCGTTGTCATTGCAACCTCGTCAGTAATGTCGATTCTCAAAATTAATAGCATTCTCAATAAATACGGCCAGACTCACGTCAGACCTTGTAAATTTTAATTTTTGATACCGATTCTGACGGCTCTAGCTCGTATATTCAATTTTTGAAAACCTTATCGTCGAGTCATGCCAGTCGTTTATATTACGCCCACGGTAAATCTCCTTTTCCTGATCAGCAAACCGTTCAGAAATCGATTACCAAACGCTCACTGCTCCGGGATGGGCGTAAGTGGTGTAAGCCAGAGCTGGTCCGGCGTAGCTAATTGAAGCTGGGACATGAGCGGCGTATGAGATAACCGGGGCTGTTCCGTGTACAACGGTGTTCCCGTGGGATTCGATGGTTTTTTCGGCAACCAGATGAGCTGCGTGGGGTACGGCGTGAACGTTTTGAATAATCGGAGCGGTGTAGGCGATGGGTGCGGTGTAGGCAATCGGTGCGGTGTGGACTACCGGGGCCGATCCATGGACCACCGTGTTCCCGTGGGATTCGATAGTCTTCTCCGATATCAAACTGCTGAGGAGAGGACTCGCCAACAATCCTCCGGGTCTGGCAACGGCGACGGCTACGAGAGCGGACAAGACGACCTGGGGAAATCGAAGAAAAAAATTGCAAGTCTTTTAATTGGGGAGGTGATCTTCGGGGTGGGTAATTATAATTTTTTGTGCGACTCGATGTCGATTGCAGCGGATTATCTTTCGTATACTCACTAGCTTGAACATGACGATTGGGTTTGTTTGGACGTTTGGCTTAGGATTTTAACCTGAGACTGATCTGCTCCGTAGTGTTCTCCCGGTGTTTATATAGTCGGGAACGTCTCGCGTTGTCCGGGACCAAGACCGAGACCTTCGACAACGAGTTCGCCAACACGCTAGCCGCCTTCCACCATTAACTACTTATTCTTGTATTACACCAGTACCGGGTATACGACTAGGAAGCATCTGCAGCCTCGTTTATGACGTCGAATATTATTGTGAGAAATAATATTATTCATCTGTATCATTTCTTTTTTTTTTTTTTTTTCTCATTCCACAATGATCAATCTTATTGGATCTACTGTCTAAATTCCATATGGGAAACCTCGATATTTAATTATTCAACCGCGACGATAGAGAGTCTGGTGATTGTTCTGGAATAAAATCAGATTCTCGTTCAGATTATCGTTAACGACGATTAATTGTCAGGTTTCTAATACATTGTCATGCTCCCGACGATATTCTTCAACCATTTATTATCCTAGCACATACAATAAGAAAGTACTTTCGAGTTTCGAGTATTGCATTACGTAAAAAATGGTCGTTATTACACGAGTTGTTTAGTTAAAATCCTCAAATAGTATTTCACCGAGTGTGATATATATGCGTAGATTATGCCAGTTCAGTTGGGCAACGCGATGACGAAAGTCAGTTAGACTTCCTCGTCTACACAGTTGTTAGCTACATAAACGAGCTGGGGCCCTAAGTCAGGGCCATTTGGTGTATAATTGAAAAATTAAAAGGACTTCCGCTCGCTTCGAAAAGAAATAAAGATATCACGCGCACCCCGTTAATATACGTCTAAGAATTATGTAAAAACTGTTGGGCTTTTTAAAGAAAATTAGATACACAAACAGCGAATATACACCTTATACAGCGATTGTTCGTATTCCGTCAATGGTATGAACATAATTTAGCAATATTCTTACATTAGAATTTTTGTGGATCACTATTGAATTCATATTTAACATAAAACGGTTTCACATCCGTGTAATAATTCATGTGGTCACGGTCGCGTATTTCGAATTGCAATGTTTCGTAGCGAATTAGCCTCGTGTATTATAAATTCTGAAATTTCGGTGACCTTCTGACTCAAAAAATGAAATCATTTTCTCTCCTATAAAGACCACAGGAGAAAAAGAAGGAGAACAAAAAATGCAATAAAACATTGAAGTATAGTCGTAGGAAATTGTATCAGAATTTCTACAGAGAAACTGCTCTACGACCTTGCAGGATCAAGGCTCCGGGATCCAACGAAGGCCATTTCGTATTTCGTTTTCCGTTTTTTTTTCCTATGTACATTATTTTTTTCTCGTTATCCCTTATCAGTCGAATTTCCATAACGATATAGTTTCGGATAGCTTGAGGCGTTGGGTTCGTTTTATTTGAATGTTTATCGACCGGTGAATCGGCAGAATTGAAAACGATTAGATCAGTAATCATAACTATACCTACCCAATAAAATAGATCAGATAATCTATTGGTACTATTCATAACTGAAACTATAACGATACTTTTTATTTGCATTTGGCTATTTTTTTTTTATTGTTTTCACGCAGGATACATTTCAGTTTCGCTACGACGGTAATAAGTGTGGGACGACCGAATAGCGGACGTAGTAGGTGCGAGAAGAGATAAATATTCCGACTTTTGTCCCAGGAGAAAGGCTACGGAGCAACTCCATACAATATTCCGGGAGTCTGGATGAGATTAGAATAACCGTTGGTCGCGGAAGCTTATTTTCTATGTCCAACCTGTACGTCACGGTGAGTTTTACGATTTATTATTAGACGTATGGTACACAGACTCGTTCCAGCAGCGGTGCGGCATATGATTTCACGTTGAATTTATTTTTCAACGACAATAAGGACGAGCGTGACGAGCCTGAGGATTAGGATTACGAACGATGAACTTGGCGCATTTACGATTTCAAACTATCGTTGACCAACGACACTCCGTTGCATAATTCTTTCCCAAGTGCTGCGGGAATTATTTATATCCTCTCTCGGAGTCGGAGTCAGAACTCCGCACCCCTGCGGTCACGTGCGTGGTAATGAACGTAGGTTTTCAAAAATCATACAAGGGATGCGTCAATCATACGGAGTGAAAAAAAAAAAGGAGACAATTTTTCTTCATAACGAATGCTTTTTGTGTATATTTTTAGAAAAAAAAATTTTTATTCAGTATCAAATCATTAGTCTTTCTTCCATGAACAATTTTACAGTTGTTACGGGCTCATCCAGTCGACGTTTTCCCACGATCAGTGGATGTAAGCCGCTGCTCCGTATCCGTAAGCGAAGGGGACCGGGGCCCGAACGTACGCGGGGGCGGCGGCGTAAGCCAAGGGTGCAGGATGAGCGGCGTAAGCGATGGGGGCCGTTTTGAGGTAAGTTGCAGCAGGTGCGGCAGCGTAGGTGTGCACGTAATCGATCGGGGCAGCAGCGGCGATTATCGGACTCTTCACGGATACTTTGTAGGTGTTCGCGTAGCTGGTAGCGACCGGAGTGTGCGCCACCACCGCAGCCGGAGCGGCGATTATGCCTCCCGGAGCTGCCGACGCGACGGCCGCCAAGGCGACGAGGAGGACGACAAACTTGTACATGGCGATGAGGAGCTTTTATCACTTTTGCAGTGCGACGATGTGGCTTTCGACTCTGTTGATCGAATGATTTCTGCCTGAATTCGTCCAGCTTTTATAGGAACCTCAACGCCAAGGAGTGTACGTGTTATTCAGCCCCCCCTCCACCTTCTTCGCCGCGTTTCTACCACACCTGGATCTACGTGTAGGTACGTAGGAAGGAACTTTTGAATCCTGGAGCACCGCCTCGCACATTTACAGGGCAGACCGGGCTGGTTATAGGAAGCGCTGTACTACATCAGGGAACGGAGACTCGTAGAAGGGGAAAATAAGTTGCAGAGGTCGTCCGGACGGGAAATATTGAGAGGGGATGGACGGAGATGGACACGGAGGTCATCTGCGACGCAAACGGTAGACTGCTTTGGTTCGGCCCTTTGCTCTGAAATTCGGTGAGTTTTATCGAACGAATGATTTTCATTGATCGGGGATGAAAGGCGAAGATCGAACGATTTTCGTGCGACGAAGCTCTTCGATCGTATTCGCGTTATTTTTTTTTACAAAAAATCAGCCTCTCTTTGTTCGTAGTTGTGCGACATGACGAGGTGGGTAGCTGAATATAGTTTTTTTATTTTAATTTTATTCTTTTCACCGACCACGTACACTCGAACGAACGCTTGATCCGCATGAAATTCAATTTCTATGCGAGTATTTCAGTGGTTTTCAAACCATACCGTACGTGTACACGTTAGTGGCACGAAACTCTTGATAAAAAAGAGCGATGAAAAAAACGCCATGTTCCTCGGTTTGTTATCGTACCCCACGTCCCTTTCTTTTCTTTATTTATTTATATTTGGTATCTTTTTCTTTTTTGTGTTCCGAGAGAACGAGGCCTTGAATTCGGACTGGATTCGCGAACGTCGAATCGGTTGCGCACTATTTTTTTTTTTTTTTTTGTCTTTTTTATTAACAAAAAATAACAGAGTAACAAACTCGTGTATATTATTACACGCGTTGTATCGTACCTCGTTGCACCTTCGGATACGATGATTTATTTTTATTCGACATGAACCGCGTGTCCAGCGAATCGGAATATACCTGTAAAGTCTAGTTAAATTTGAGCCGGTTGCGTCACGTTGTGCAGTCTGATTAGCTAATTACCTGTTTTAAGTTTCTCTCTTCCTCCCTGTTTTTTTTTTTTTTTTTCCAATACCCGATGATTAGCTTCGCGGATAAACGGGAGAGGGGAAAGGGAAAGAGGTGTGGCGCCGCGGATACTCCGGCTAAGTGTGATTCTTTGTTTGCTCTACTTTTGTCGAGTGGTACCAACGAACGGTGAATCGATTTCGCAATTATTAGGTGACAATTCGAAGCAACTTTTCTTTTTTTTTTGCCCAATCGAACCGGTTCCGACGACGGTGTACAGCAGCTCGAGGGTGGTCATCCAATTTCGACGAGCTGTCCGTTGCTTTTCTGACAGAGGGTTGTGAATAAAAATCCGATGTTTTGTATATATTTGAAATTTTCACGTCAAGTGGATTTTATTGTCGAAAGATTATTCCTCCAGTTTTCAACGTGGCGAGTACAATAAATTATACGTGAGATGGCAGAAGGAGGATCCTAGTATCGCAATTCGTGCAGAAAAATTTCATTCTCTAATCTCGCGTGTTGGTCGTTCGGAGCGGATCGGTTTCAAGAGCAGGTTTCCTAGTGGACGTACGAACCGTGTCCGTATCCAAGTCCTCCGTATCCGTATCCCAGACCGTTACCGTAGCTGGAGTATCCGTTGTATCCGTTGTACCCGTATCCGATAGCTCCGTGTCCGTAAGCCAAAGCGGGGGCGGCCGCGTATCCAAGAGCGGGAGTATGAGCGGCGTAGCTCAGAGCGGGAGCGGCGACGGCGACTTTGGTCACCGCGGGGGTTGCGTAGGAGACCTGAAATAAAATATCGAGATGCGTTCGAATTGTCTCGTTCCGAATGGGAGAATTTTTAATCTCCCTCGTCCCTCGTCGTCGAGGATGCATTTTTTACCTTGTAGGTGTTGGCGTAGCTCGTGGCAACGGGTGCGGCGTGCGCGGCGTAACTTACGACGGGGGTGGCGTGCGCGGCGTAACCGAGGGACGGGGATGCGTAGCTCACTGCTGGGGCTGCGACGGCTACACCGTGGCCTAGGGAACCGTATCCGTAACCTCCGTAAGAGGGAACGAGACCGGCGGAAGCGTAGGCCAGAGAGGCGACGAGGAGTGCCTGAAAAATCGAAAGCAAAATTTCGAAAAATTGAAAGTAATCGATCGCGGAGAAATCAAAAGCGTGGATTCCGATCCGGTGTACGAGTAGCTTTGTAAAAAAACGAAGAGAATACTCACGAGAGCGAACATGTTGGGATAGTTTGGTTGATTGTCCCCGGAGGTATTTGCAGGTAGACGAAGTTCAGCTGACTGTGCAGAACTAGCCCCGTCCGCCCTCTTATATACCTAGCTGATCTCTTGCCGTTCTATCTAGCCTTTGCATACGAGAGAATGGTAAGAGTCCGGCTCTGGCTGTGGATTGCAAAAAAAATTACCCCCGCATAACTAATTCGGTAATATAGTAGTAGGTCTGCCGTCTACCACATGTATATACATATATATTTCGCAAAAAAAAAAAGAAGGATATAAAAGTAGGAATAAAGGAAGGTTTTTCGAATGCATCGTAAGAGCAAGGGGGAAGGTGGAGGACGCGAGAACGTCCTGTAATATAACTGCGAGAGGGCGTGGAGATTAGATTGATTCTGAATCATTCAGTGATGTAAAATGTTACCGTTTCTGTTACTATGTACAGGTATAGGTGTATATGCTCAGAAGAGGAGAAGGAGGAGGAGGTTGAGTTCGTGACGAGGAAGGTCCTCGAAGGTCGGTTCTATTATGAGAATTATTAAAGTGTGTATCCCCGAGAAACGATGGGAAACGTTCGAAATTTTTATAACACCGTATAATTCATACGTGCAGAGTCGGCGGTCGGCGTTGCTCGGGTCCGTTTACCTTCGCGAGTGTTTACGCGAAATAAAAACACCACTTACAAAGTGGGGACACCTTGAAATAATCACCATTATACGGCTGCTGTTTTGTACTTACACGTATCGGCTACACTTTGACGATATCGCCAATTATATACGCCCTATGGAATATTGTATTCAGAATTCCTCGATCTTCGTATTATTATGTTCATTATAGTTACGATCTCTGTTTTCTTGATCGCGACTTTTCAACCGTGAAGAGTGGCCTTAGGAGGTCTCCCCCATTCATTTATAACTATAATACTATCTAGGCCGATGAGAGAATTAGGATTATCCCATATTTAATGAAACTCGCACTTTCGGATTATGCGAATATACACGTGCGTGTGATATCGTTCGCTCCCACACGGAGTTATACGCACACGGTTCGCGGAGGTATTTCAAATTTTAAACCTGCGCTCGTAAATCTAATTAGAAAAAGTGTTAATAACGACGGTCGACTTGTTTCGCCACAGATGCGTCAGATGAGTGATTTCTGATAAATTCATGTTGAAAAAATGCGTCTGGAGGTGTGGTTGGAAAAAACATGGTACATATTATTACTAATATTTATTTACTATTCTCACGTCCTTCGTGTGTATATAACGTGTAATTCTCGAACCTTCGTGGCGGTTGAATCGCTTAGATTGTAATAAGTTTCCGATGATAGTATATCATTATTTTCAATGCTATGGTATAAAACAGCACGAACCTCAGCTCCACGCCTGAGCTTTGTCCATTAATTAGTGATCTACGCGTTTCCCAACTAGCCTGTGTAGTCGCCTATGATACGCGATGAGCTAGATATGTGCGAAATAATATAAAAATGTAACGATAGATATTTCGCAAAAATTTTCGTCTGTTATACGTATTATACATGTATATATATTATTTGGTGTTCCTAATTAGCTCGTGTTACTCGTGTTGTTTCATATCGGTGAAAGTCCTCCCACGACTTACGCGGTGATCGGTGTTTCAAATAATTGTGCGGATATTTTATGTCTGCTGTGTGTATATACAAAATACACAAGTGATTTCGATAACAAGGATATCCCCGTTGCTTTTAATCTCGTCTCATCGCCAGCTCTACCGTGCGTGAGTATTTATGAATGTAGGTGTGTATATTATTTTTATCGTCGAGACGTGGCCAAATCGATGGTGCGTGAATTAATCAGTCGTCATGTGCATACGAAATTCGTAGGTGATATAATATATGTATCGATATCTGCAATCTTGTATACCCCTGTACTATTTATAGTGCAAAATTGAAAGTCCTGAATTCGTGTATACTTTTGCGTCGCCGCTGCTGATCCTCGTGTATCGCTGAATCTAACAGATTATCTCATTCTGGCTAATGAGACGTTAATTACAAGGGCTTCCCCTAAAGGATATTCAATCTGGGATCGATTACGAGTCACACGTGTAGCGAAGCATTAATCCGATCTAATGATTGTCATGTGTCGCAATCAGAATATCAGTTACATAATTCTATGTAGGTATGAACTAATTTATGCAGGTGATCGGTGTCAATTTCTTTGATGGTGGTAACGGCGTTCGCGTTGCAACTGTACAATAATCCATCTGCATTGTTTTGAAATCCATACGTGGATAGGTATGCAATATGCATACATACGTACATACATATTTCGTCAATTAGCGAATAGCGATTATCGTCGATTTTGAACATCGCCCATTTAAATTTAGACCTTAATATCGTAATGTATACTTATAGTGTATATCCATATTGTTTATGCGTCGAATATAATATGCGTTATACATACCGTGGGTATTGTGTATGTACATAACATTGACCTTCCCAGATTGGTTATCCACGTGTGTATTAATTAGTATTACCGATACACGCGTTATCTAATATTATATCGTTACAAAATATTCCTACGTTAATTGGTGTAGAAATTTCTCGATGCCTACCCACATGTGTTCTTCGAAAAGTTTAATTTTTTACCCAACCGCGCGGCTTGTGAATAAATATGTTTCTTCTCAAATATTGTATGATCCGATCTGAAAAAAGTTGTGTCCAAACGGAAATATAGATATCCAATGATATTATTGTCATTATACCATATAGTTGTTCTTGCAGAAGCGATCGTTATCTACACCGCATTATGATCACACGCTTGCAAATAAAAATGATCGCGGAATATGACGTTAGGTCAGTTACCGCTATTTCATATACGTACACATGTTCGTAGGATATACCTATAGGTAGTCGATCACTTGGAGCAGCATAGAGTTCGCACGCAACGTAATAGTAATCGCGTTATTGAATCTAGAACGGAAAGCCGTAGGCGTTAAAATTATTATCATTTTTTATTATTTGTTTAAATTTACTATACATACATTAGGGTGGGTTGGAAAAATTTTTTAATTGATATTTTGAAGTAGCCCACTCGTTTTTTGGATAAATAATTGATCAATTGGGGTACTTTTTGGCTTTCAGATTTAGATTCCTGAGCTGATTATACGTGAGATTACTCTTGAAGAACCAAAAAGAAATCCGATTTTTGAGCAGAAAATGAATCATTGTTTTAATTGGGTTTAATATGCTTTTCTTACGTATTTTCACCTCAGGAATCCGAATCTGAAAGAAAAATTGATCTATCTCTAAAATTAACCGAGTGATCGCCAATTTTCAGCTTTTCGGGGTCAAAAATAAAAAATTCATTTTATGGTCTATTTTAATGTAATTTGAGCTCAGGAATACGAATCTGGAAGTAAAATTGATCTATCTTCAAAAATGACCGAGTAATCCCCATTTTTTCGCATTTTTTGGCATAAATTTGAGGATATCTCGAAAGGAAAAAATCGTAGCTCAATTTGGACAACGGATTCGTGTTCCTGAGGTCAAAACACATAAGAAAAGTGCCATACGATCAATTTTAAAAAATAAAAAATTTTGGCCAAAATTTGAAAAAATCGTAAGGGGTACCCCTTGGAAAAATCTCAAATTTTGACCAAAAATTTTTATTTTTTAAAATTGATCGAAGGACACTTTTCCTACGTATTTTGACCTCAGGAACACGAATCCGTTGAGAAAATTGAGCTACGATTTTTTCCCTTCGAGATATCCCCATTTTTATGCCAAAAAATGCGAAAAAATGGGGATAACTCGGTCATTTTTGAAGGTAGATCAATTTTTATCCCAGATTCGGATTTCTTTTTGGTTTTTCAAGAGTAATCTCACGTACAATCAGCTCAGGAATCCAAATCTGATAGCCAAAATCATCTACTCATGCAATCGATCGAGTAATCATCAATTATTCGCTGTTGGGAGCAGAAAAATTGAGACACGATGGGTCGAAATATTCGCATTTTTCAATTCACCAGCAAACCCGAACTTTGCTGGCATCAGGTAGCCACGGGCGCGCGGTTTGTTTTGGGGCGTGACCTCTGCTCAGCCCCGAAAGTGACGTCTCACAACAAAGCGCTAGGCTGCTGGCTACCTGACTCCAGCAAAGCTCGGGTTTGCTGGTGAATTGAAAAATGCGAATATTTCGACCCATCGTGTCTCAATTTTTCTGCTCCCAACAGCGAAATTTTTTTGGCTGGAAGTACCCCTACTAAGAAAATTAAAAAAAAAATTTCTTCAACCCATCTTAATATATAGGGGTATATTTTTTAACAATCAAACGAAGAGAAGAACTTTAATAATACAAAACTGACAAGTATTGGTTTTTACGAATTTTAATGTTCTGATACAGAATTATAACAACGAAAAAAAAAGAAATGAAAAAGCAACGCGCGAATTGCAACGAATGTAAATCGGGATATTAATTCCGAAATGGTATCGGGACAACCACCGAAAGTTTGAAGTTCGGTTCATATTTTCCAATGATTTTATCACGATGATTTGAAGAGAGAAATAAAAAAAAAGAGACGACGACATTTTCCTTCCGTCAAGGGATCTATTTGTCCTCCCCCTCGCCTTCTTCTTCTTCGTCAAATTCTCCGTCTTCCTCGGCCGTAGCTTCCTGGTACTGTTGGTACTCCGACACGAGGTCATTCATGTTACTTTCGGCTTCGGTAAACTCCATTTCGTCCATCCCCTCACCTGTGTACCAATGTAGGAAAGCTTTGCGCCTGAACATCGCTGTAAATTGTTCGGAAACTCGTTTAAAAAGTTCTTGTATAGCCGTCGAATTTCCTATGAACGTTGCGGACATTTTCAACCCCCTCGGCGGAATATCGCAAACCGCCGTCTTCACGTTACTGGGTATCCATTCGACGAAATACGAACTATTTTTATTCTGAATGTTCAGCATCTGTTCGTCAACTTCCTTCATCGACATACGTCCTCGGAAAACGGCGGCCACCGTCAAGTATCTCCCGTGTCTCGGATCGCACGCAGCCATCATATTCTTCGCGTCGAACATCTGCTGAGTTAATTCGGGGACGGTGAGCGCTCGGTACTGTTGGGATCCTCGTGACGTCAGGGGCGCGAATCCGGGAATGAAAAAGTGTAGCCGAGGAAAGGGGACCATGTTCACCGCCAGTTTTCTCAAATCGGCGTTCAATTGACCGGGAAATCTCAAGCAGGTAGTGACCCCGCTCAGAGTAGCGCTGACCAGGTGGTTGAGGTCACCGTAGGTCGGTGTAGTCAGTTTCAGCGTTCTGAAACAAATGTCGTACAACGCCTCGTTGTCGATGCAGTAAGATTCGTCGGTATTCTCGACCAGTTGATGGACCGAAAGTGTGCAGTTGTAGGGCTCGACGACGGTGTCCGATACTTTTGGCGAGGGAACGACGCTGAACGTCATCATTATGCGGTCGGGGTATTCCTCGCGTATCTTCGATATCAGCAACGTTCCCATTCCGGCGCCCGTTCCACCGCCGAGGGAATGCGTCAGCTGGAAACCTTGCAGACAGTCGCAACTCTCGGCCTCCTTTCTTACGACATCCAAAACTGAGTCGACCAGTTCCGCGCCCTCCGTGTAATGACCTTTCGCCCAGTTATTTCCGGCACCGCTTTGACCGAACACGAAATTGTCGGGGCGGAATATTTGACCAAATGGACCCGAACGCACCGCGTCCATTGTTCCCGGTTCAAGGTCCACCAGGATGGCTCGCGGCACGTATTTACCCCCCGTCGCTTCGTTGTAATAAACGTTTATACGCTCTAACTGCAAGTCGGAATCGCCGTGGTACGTTCCCGTTGGATCGATTCCATGTTCGTCGGATATTACCTCCCAGAACTGGAAAACGTTTAAGGGGGTTTCAGGGGGCGGATCGCCACAGAGGATATCACGGGACACGGGGTGTTATATTTTGCGAGGGGAATAAAAATGGGCTTTTCGAAATGTCAAGGGGTGAAAAAAATTCCGGACGTTCTTACCTTCGCTCCGATTTGGTTGCCGCATTGACCGGCCTGCAGATGTGCAATTTCACGCATTTTGTCTGATGTTTTGATACTTGAAAGTTGGAGACGCCGTAAAATAACTTATAGCTTACGTGTACGTACGATCTAACGGTTAACGGATGCTTTCGAGACTCCGGAATACCATGAGAATTTTTAAAAATAAATTCGAAGCGAGCAACAATTTTTCATATGTTTCTCTCTCCGCGGTAACGGGCGAGAAATTTCTTTCAAGGGAAAAAGGGGTGGCCGTGAATCGAATCATTGTAATGTATACCTACTGTCGACATTTCTCAATCTCTGAGAGACGAATTATTCGTATCACTCGTGTTTCGCTCAACAGAAGTTCACTTTGTCGCAACGACGCCGCGAAGAATTGGGAAACTCTCGACTCTAAAAAGCGGTGAATAAAAAAAAAATTCTTCAGCGGTTTAATTTGGTAGCGCAATCGTTACGCGTACGACGTATACCCGTGTATGTACATAATATTCACATAATATAATCCCGTGTGACAGAGAGAGAGAGAGAGTAACGCAATTTAGGTGCAAGGCCATTCTAGCAGCTGTTATTGTCGCTTGCTATAATCTAGATAATTATATTACAGTATTACGGAAACACTGGGCACATGTCATACCCCCTCGTACGAATATCAGCCACGATTTAACCAGCTCTATTATGCCTACCCGTCTAATTACGATTACAATACCCACGTGCGTGGAGTGAATTTTTATCATCGCGAATGTAATTCGGTCGTTGCAAACTTGCTGCGTATCGTGCATACGTTTTATGCCATGTACGGGATAGAATGGAAGGTCGATGCGACGGTGCAATGAATAATGTTTCTTGTCTGAATTTCTTTTATTTCAACAATCGTCTTGTAAAAATGACAATATCTTTCCGGAAGTAGGTTGATGACGATTTAAAAATTAAAAATAATTTTTCGATCACAGTTCCAGTCACCGCAGAGACCAAGTGTCGGATGGAAGCTCGACTATTTTCCTCCCTGCCCTCCAAGTTCGTCCCAAGTTTTCGGTGTAATTTCCTCAGGTGGTACGCTATCCTTCGTTCATCTTTCTCCCAGTTTTAACATTTCCCAATTTCTTGGAGCGGCTGTAGTCGCTAAGGTGGGCCAGCTCTCGAGCGATTTTTAAAAGCCGGAAATCTATGCGGCACCCGCTCTCCATTTGATCTGCACTCTCCCACTCTCCGGTTCGATATTTCATACAAGTTCGACGATCGTCAGTCGTTATTCGGGAGTTTTAACGACGTCCGGCCAAAAGGGGTGCGGAATAAGGGGTGAGCGCCGGATACGCGGAGTAGGCACCGAGAGCCGGATAAGCCGAGTACGGAGAAAGTGCCGGATAAGCCGAGTAAGCCAGAGGAGCCGGTGCTGCTGCCGCTACGTAAGGAGCAGCCACGGCGTGGTTTACAGCGTGTGCGTTGTAACTGGTGGCGTAAGTACCAACGGTCAAAGCTGCCGGAACGGCGGCCGGGACCGCCAGAGGTACGGCTCCTCCGGAGCAGAGAGCCACGAGGGCGGCGAAGAAGATCTGGGGGGTGGAGAAAGAAAAGAAAACAAGTTAACGGTAAATCGGTTTGGAAATATTTTTCGTTCCTCCGCCGATTTTATGCTCGGTCTTGGTATTTTTTGTTTCGTTTTGTTCTAAACTTACGAGGCACTTGGTCATCATGTTGAGAGAGAGAGTGTGTTGGGCTGGTTTGATTTGATAACGCTTCGAAGACTGCGATGATTTTGGTTCGAAGCGACGCGCTTTTATATCCATTGTCGCGACACTTATTTCCCCTCCAAGATACCGATACGACGCCGCACCCACCACTTTGTAAAACGATGCATAAAGAGTCGATCCGTAAAAAACCTCCGCCATGCATAATAGATGAACTTTATTCGTCGCGTTGGCACAACGACCATCCAAACTCCATTTCGGTTTTCGGTTCCCGTACGCGATATTCTCATAGATACAGATACGATACGGAGACACTTCTGAGTACCTATCGCTACTTTTGTCACCTAATTTTTTACACTCCGGATTAAAATCTGCTCGGTTAAGCTCAAATGTCCATTAACTCGACACGGTTCCATCGCACCGCGCGATCGGCAAAAATCTGGGGCACGCTACGTTTGATGTAGATTAGAATTAATTTCTTAAGTAGACGGTGAGCCGATGGTATTTCTTTTTTTTTTTTTTTGAATTGCAGAGAGAGGCATTTCGATTTTGATACACGAATCGATGGGAATTCGGGAAGGAGCGGCTTGTCGTAGGTTTATAAATTTTTCTTTTCGCTTAATTTTAAACGGTCGGTCGTAATGCCGACTGCGTGCGAATCGAGTTTAAAAATAATGATAATTATTTTGTTGTAATAAACTAGGCAAGGCACGTTTTCTGTACGTGGTGAAGACGCTCTTGGAAAACGGTAGTTTCACTTTTAAGCGATGCGACAGAAGTTTTGACGTTGGGTAACCGGGTGCCCTGGATCCAATTGCAAATTGTCGCAACCTCGGACGCACCTCGAGTGCGCGGAGTTTGAATTTTATTTTTTAACTACAGCGTTATTCGATCGCGTTTACTCGCAGCGATTTTTATCCTTCGGTGTTTGGATGACCGAAAACTAATTGCACAAGGACAACTTTCGTCAGTTAGTTCTCCGCAGGACGCTCTAATGACGATAGTGGAAACAAAAAATAAATAAATAACGAATCGGCATAAGGGTGAGGAAGAAACGTGCGGGCATGATTATTTTTTATTTTATTCCAAGTTACGACGTCGATATCGTCCGGCTCACGTTTCAGCCTGCACCGAACATATTTTATCACGTTGAAGTTAATCGACAACTCTCGAAACACTTTATCTCGATTACGTCATTGACCTTCGCTGACAACGGGCGAATAAACAAAAAGAAACATAGGGAAATTGAAAGAGAAAAAAAGGTAAACAACCGTGAACTAGCACCGCCATCGACCCCCGATGAAAACCCCTGTCGCATAAAAGAAGGCGGACAAGTGCTGGGCATGAAAAGTTTCTCGGCCAGAATCGAAACCTTCCAATGCACAGTTTATACCAAAAGCTCTAAACGCGAGGGAACAATGGTCGCTTCGAATAATGGGACTCCTCTTTTTATTTCTTGATTTCTTTCTTTAAGAAAAGAAAAAAAAATATATTCCCTCAAACTACTTTCCGGATTTTTCGATAAATATATTCTAATTATTATCATCCGCTTTGTCGGCTTCTGAATTGCATATCTTTACGGTGTTGTCTGTAAAAATAACACACGGTGTGCACTTCATTCCAATACATACGGACTTCTCGATTCTCCTTATAATAATCTCGGTGATACACTTTTACAATTTTTTTTCTCTCTCTCTCTCGTTTTTTTTTTGTTGTTTTTTTACGGTTTTCCATTGCCCCTCAGAACAGGATGCGATTCAAGGTTGTGCATTTACTGCGGTGCACCAACGCCGAACCTGTTTAATCCGCAAACGATCGTCTTTACGCCTGTCTGGCTTCCGGCATTTACCTCGCCCACCTGCTGCACTAGCTCTCCTTTTTTCGTCCTTGCCCTTGCCGCTTCGCTTCGCCTTATTCGCGTCAAATTATCAAGAGACAAACGCGATCTTAATTTTCATCGCCAGCAGTCGCCTTTCAATCATATATTCGAAAACTGCACCTGAAATAGAAATCGCCGTAGTAAAATCGATGAGAGGAAACGTTTTCGGCTAATTGACCTGCACGGCTAATCGTCACGGAAGCTCTGACCTGTACACGAACCCCTCGAATCTGCCGTTGAATTTGCACGTGTACAAAGTCCCCCGCAATTCCGAGGGTTGAATCGACGTTGAGCCCCCGCAGGCACGTTTCGAACGATTATCTAAAAATTGATCAACGCGTCAACGTGACCCCTCGACTATTTTACTAATTCGATTTCGCCTCGTCTAGTCTTCTGTCACTCTTTCGCCATCTCCATTGGTTTATTTATCAACGATTCGTTCGTCCTTCGGGATTCGTACGGATCGTTAACAATGATTTCCTTTTTTATTGTTCATTCTTTATTATTTACGGGTACGTGGAAATGATCCGTGCACAATGTACTCGTTTCGTTGTTGTCCATAGTGCTTATATTTCTAAGGGGATGCCGGCGGTACAGTGACGTCAACAGCTAATTTCGCCGCGAAAAGACAATTACCAATTACAAAGGACGGATCCTTTTTGACGCAACGTGTCAATGGTTACAAATTTCTATAGTTGCCCTCTTACGAAAATCGCTTCTTCGCCCGTCTCGTAACATTGGAACAACGGATACGATTTTTATTATCCGTTCTCCTCGAATCGAATCCGGGGGTGAGGAAATCTGTTCACGTAACACGTATACACATTTTGTCGGTTGGAAAATTTTTTATTATTCTTATCAAACGACAAAAAGCTTGAAAGAAAAAAAAAAACTAATATGGATCTAGACAATGATTGGCAAGCGTTTCATCGTATTTTGTGCATCGCGACGTGATTCAGATTGCGTAGGCTGCCGGTGCCAGGGGTGCGGCGAAACTTCCGGCGTACGCGGAAGGGATGACACCGGGGGCTGCGATCAGAGGAGCTGACGGAAGCGCTGCGTAAGGAAGAGCAGCGGCAGGAGCTGCGGCGATGTAAGGAGCAGCGGCTACGTAGGGAGCGGCGATGTTCCTCGTGTTGATGTCAACCCTCGACGCGTACGGGGGTATGTTGTAAGGAACAGCCTTTGCGTATCCGATTGCTGCCGGAGCCGCCGCTACGATCGGCGCCGCGGGTACGGCGGCGGGAAGAATTCCGGCCATCGCCGTTTGAAGGACAGCCAGAAGCAGCAGGCTACTCGTCTGTTTGAAAAAAGAAGATAAGTAAGGTCGGATTCAATGTAAATGTTTTGTTTTTTTTTTTGGTTTTCCAGAAGAATATCGATTAGCGTATTTTGACCCACCGTTGCGAAGGAGTTCATTTTGATCCTTGTTTAATAATTATCGGACTGACGATTTCGTTGTGAGGATTTTTCGATAGCCGGTTTTATTTATACGGGAAGTCGGGCCACATCCATTACCATTTCCATTTCCATTTCGATTTCCACCACTCGAAGGAGGAACGTGATCGATACTTTCTTCAAAAACGTGCCGGGCGTTTCGATGACGGTTAAACAATTACGTAATCCAATTAGTTTCGAGCTTGTGCTCCTGGCGTTTCGCCCTACTGTACGATATGTAACACGTCTTTGTCTAGATACGACGTCTTGGCACGTCCGCATTATAATATGGAACTATGTAACATCGTATTCGACCACGTGACTAATCTGTGGTAATAGTTGGCAACAATTTTCAACTCTGCAGTTACAACATGCGATTCTAATGTCAAACACGTAACTAAGGGTTGCAGAAAGTAATAACCGCGTCATCCTCGTCGATTCGGAAGCCAAAGGTTTCTTCTTTTTTTTTTTCTCCGTAGACCTCGCGAAAACCACCCTTGTTTTGTAACGGGGTAAAGTTTTGGGATACTTGAAATCGAAAGAGTTGAAAAAAGGTTGAGCGACGGTACGATATAATTCATCGGTTTCAGAAACACCGACTTCGCAAAGTCTAGGACTCGCGATACACCGTGCGGTAAAATCGTTTCCTTTGTCTTTGTTTCTTTCCTCACGATCATAGAAAGCTACGCGTTCGATAAGAAGATAATCGGGATGCGAGACACGTTATGTTTTCGTCACGAGCGAATTCGTACGCGTCTTCGTCATCGAATCAGAGGCGTGGTGGTGCAAGGCGATCTACTCCCAACGACTACTTACCGTATCGTTTTACGCATATTTTCGTCACATTGGAGGGGTAGTGGGTCGAACGGCAACGATATAAAAGGTTTTGAATTCGTAGCAAAACGCACAGTCAATTCAGCTTTCTGCAAAGGACTAGCTTCCCGTCTCTCTTTCATCCCCCCCTTGAAAACAATCACCTCAGCAGTCATGTTCAAATTGGTGAGTAACGGTAAAATAGGGGAGGGCGAAAAAATTTTTTTTCCATTTCTTCTGTGTTAATTCTTTCGTCTCGTTCCCTTCGAACAGTGCGTTCTCCTCGCCGTCCTGTCGGTCGCTGCAGCCGGCGTCATACCCGCGGCTCCTATCGTCACCGCGGCGAGCAGCCAGGTCATCGCCAGGAATTATAACACCCTAGCCTACGCTGCACCTGCATACGCAGCGGCCCCCATCGCTGCTGCACCCTTGACAGCGCCCATTGCCGCTTCACCGTTCGCTTACACCGCTCCTCTGGCTTACAGCACCCACGCTGTGGCTCCTGCGGCATATCCGGCGTACGCTGCAGCGGCTCCTTTGGCGGTCTACTGAGTCCGAGATAATTGAATGGAGATCTCGAAACGGAACATCGCTAACGAACAATTTACCAAAATTTTTGATCAACATTGATTTGCAACCCCCTAAGGATGAATAAAATTTTTCACGTAGAACATGTAATACGTTACACGCTGCATTTTTTCATTTTCTTTTCATCGTCATCTGCGCCGTGCGCGGAATGATATAAATTGATTACCCACTTATTCGGTGACCGCACGAGAATGGAAACTGATGAATATTTAAATGCCATAAAATTCGGTTTTGGACGAGGTGATCCACATGTGCGAATCGTTACGAAACTTATCTTTTTATTGCTCCGGTTTTCGTAAGAATTCTTTACTCTTTTTCAATCATAGGTTGCATACTTATGTGGAATTCTAATTAAGACAATAGGAACCGGTCCAGATTCTACAAGAAACTTGACGAATATTTTATCTCGTCGTATTTCGGAATGTAAAATCGGTATTTCGTATCGCATATTCCGAAAAACGAAATCAGATACGTAGAGAATTATTACGTATCGAATAAATGACGATGAAAAAAAAAATAAGACAAACTTCGAACGATTTCTTTCAGTTTCAAGAAAAGGTACAGTTCAGTTTCACTAGGCATTTCTAAAATTAAGGGGAAAGAAAAAAGAAATGGCTGCTGCGAATCTTCCAACTATGCGGTTGGATTTAAAAAATCTTCAAGTGAAAATTTTATTCTAATGGCAACTAACTTATTGTTGCGATACCACAAGGGTGACCTCTATGTTTGGCTAGAAGTCAAATCCAAATTTAGTCAGTCTTAGCTGGGAGCTCGTAATGGTAAGACACATTTTTCTTTATCGAATCGGAATGAATTACTCGAATATCTTGAGGAGGATATCATGCGCCTATCTTTGCATTTCTTTTTTCTCTTCCATTAAAATATCGTACAAAGTTTTCAATGTCTGATCGATTCCAATTTCACGATACGATAATTAAAATCTCCATGAGCTCCGTATCCAAAAATAAATTCTTGCTCGTAACTGGCAGCAGATATTTGATTCCCCATAGCAGGAAACGAGATCTGATCTCGGTAAAGAAAGAGTTTCTCAATTGTTAATTGATAATCAATTTTGTTTTATTTTTCATTCAACTTGTTTATGTTACATAAGAATTTTTTATTTTTTTTTTTGTAATAGATTACAAGGTATAATCCAAATTTTCGTGAATGCGCGTGCGGTTAGTGTTGTTCCTTGATTTCAGGCGATCGAATAAATCGATCGTCCCTAATCATGATGTCTTCGCGGTCAGTTTTCTAGTGGTAGTAGGCGTAGGGACTGGCGTAAGGGTAACCGTAGGCAGATCTGTAGGCCAAAGGTGAAGAGTATGCCAAAGATGGCACGTATCCTCCGTATGTTCCGTAGTAGGGTGCGGAATACGCGCTGTATGCCAATGGAGAACCGACCACAGCAGCTGGAGCAGAATAAGCTGAGACGACCGGCGACGAAGCTAAAAGAGCTCCTGGGGCGGCGACGGCAACGGCCACAAGGGCGGCGAGGACGATCTAAAAGGTGAAAAAAAAAATAATAATGAAGCGTTCTTAATGAAGAGAAATAGATTGAGCAAAAATGGAAAAGCAAATGGACTATTAGCTCCATAATTTCGAGACAAAAATGAATTTAACGATTGATATATATTTTTTTTTTTTCTCGAAATAAAACTCGGATATGGAAGACTCACTAGCTTGTACATCTTTGAATGATTTTGTGGAGTTCTACCGGTTACTGAAGAACGAGTATGCTCTGCTACCGATCGACCGGGGCTTTTATAGTTCCGAGGAGCAGCCCGGAACGCCGCTCTGAAACACGGCAATTATGGCGAACCACGCCTCGTCCATGTCCTTGAAAAAAACACGAAAAAAAAAAAGGAACAACACAACTACCTTACTGTCCACCTCCACCTCCGGCTCACCGCGATCTCCTCTCTGCACGCACGAATGGCCAACCGCACCTGATAAAGGTTTGTGACGTATTTTCTATGAGGGGGAAAAAAAAAAACATAAAACAAATAAGACCGACATGGATTTCGAAATCAACATACATATTCTAGGGGGAATATTCACACCGTAGAATATATATAACGATATTATCGTCACTGACGTCAGTAATTTATTTCTGGATTTTAGTTATTCGCAGTTGAATTTTATGCATATCCTACACAGCAACTACATATGCGCTTGGGAAAAATATAATAAAGACAAAAAATGAATGTCATAAATTGCTAATTCACAATTATATCGAGATACCTTTGCTCTATGACGGAAGCGGGGGCGATTTCATAGATCAATGTTGAATAACAACTAAATCCGAGGCTCGAGATTTCCAAAATTTGCATCCCTTGACCGCCAACTTTGGCATATATTTAAATAAACCTCAAAACGCATTCAACGCGTCGTCTGATTTTAATGGTTCTAGTTTTTTTTCTCTCTTCTTAAATTGAAAGTTGAGATGAAATCACCGAAATAATATAAATAACTGAAAATAAAAATCAACATATGTATCAACCGCGTGCAACTATGTACGTGTAATCTACGATGCATCGTGACGGGTTTTTATGCTACCAAATGTCAATGACAATTATAATAAAATAAAGAAATAGCGCAATAGTCGGATTACCAATTAGTGATAAGAAAATGACGGGAACAACGATGATCCAAATATCGTCAAAGCCATCTCTAACGGGGATGATCTCCTATGGGCTGACGTTTATAATTAAAAGGCGCGATCTGAAGAGCAAAAGCCATTAAGCAATATAATGATATTTAAATACATAAATGCGTGTTTGATTACGTAAATTAATTAGTCGAATACATGGGTATGTTATTATGTAGACGATAACGTCATCGGGAATCTTTTTTCAAAGAAACGAAGTTAGGGAACGGCGTACTCGTTGTTAACCTTCGTTGTTACATGACCACCGATCTTACAGGGATTGACGAAAGACTTTTTGTTCGGTATATTAACATCGACGAAGACAACCCGTAATACCCGGTATCCGATATCACCCTCAGATCGACTGAATAATAAATAATTTGTGCGTACATTCGAGATGTAATAACTGATGTTATATTATCTTTAGTACAATATACATTCAATTAATTGTATTCGAAAGATAAACGCGCGATAGATACGTCCAAAAATGGACGGGGCTCGGACAATTACTCAAATACAATTGCTTCAGTTGCTGACGTCCCCAAAACGATTATTCAATGATCCCTGTCCTGTCAAACACACGGCTCTCCGGATGCATTGTGATTAGATCATTTAAAAATAATGAATAAATTAAATAAATTGTTCGTCGTACTGCAGATCTTGTTTTACTCCGTAAACGATCTGCAGAACTATACCGTCTTCGATGTAAAGCAATCCGGACAAGACAAAAAAAAGGAAAGCTTTTGTCGATCGACGTATCGACGCGTTGAAATAATACGCGATCGGAATCCTTAACGAAACGAAAAGGAACAAAGAGAATAAAACAGAATTGAAATATTTCTAATGGACCGTGGGGGAAACTTCTTTTCGGCGCGAATTCCATTTATTTATATGTGATTCGTAACTTGGCAATCGCATGTGCATGGAAACGATTATGTGCTCGTTGTATCACATTAATTTCCGAATGACAAAATAGACCAATTAAAATAATAGATGTTATCTATTAGCGAATGCGGATATAATCACGGGGTGCAACTCGTGTTACCGAATGTCCAACGGGACGAAGTTTCCGTCGTCATGGACGTATTTAGATAAATATATATATAACGCGATATATGAGGGAGTTGGTTACGTGATATAATTATAGTGGGTACGAGGATACTCGTCCGTTAAAATCCATTTCCGTTCAATTAATCGGTGCATTACGAATTAATTTTGCATCCTGTCGGCTAATTATTCGTTGCATTTTCATTTTTTATCATTCTACGGTTATATGCGTACAATAACGTGATGATTATGCTGTATTGTATTACAAAACATTTAATTTCGTTCGCCCCGTCCCTATGAACATCCCTATCTTCTATGTTACTATGAATAGATTCCGATGCACGTTGGCTACGCGTGCAGGGTAAATTCGCGTACTTATAATACCCCGCGTGTACACGGGATTTATTGTGGCACAGGATTACGTTTTATTTAATACTTTCATGTAATTCCTTATTTTTAGATTTACAAATCTATGCGTGCTTGTCGTATACCTGTATACTCATAGTATACTATGTACTTGTATGCTGCAGGTGAAACGATATTTCCATTTACAAAAAGAAGAGCGTCTATAGCTGATTTATTCGCTACTCACATCACGTGAAAGGTGATGGCAGTGCGGTAGGGGAATCTGAATTAATCATAGACTCTACGCGTTTGTCAGCTGATGCAAATTAGCGAGATAATATTTCTCCGACTGGGCCGGATCTGCTCGTAATTTGGAGGAGCTGGTTCTAGCAAAGACAGGCGTGGTCCAGAACTCGATTTTAT
Organism: Athalia rosae; assembly: GCF_917208135.1. Taxonomy (NCBI): domain Eukaryota; kingdom Metazoa; phylum Arthropoda; class Insecta; order Hymenoptera; family Athaliidae; genus Athalia; species Athalia rosae. The sequence continues at coordinate 14,900,982 of NC_064032.1, read as the reverse complement.
TTATAATGTTAAACACATCCAATTACGTAAGATGTAAGAAAAAAAAAAAAAAAAACCACAGATATATATATATAGATTTTTACGAATGACGGCGCATTTATTCTGGAATTTTATCAGAAAATTTGTTTCGGTTGACAATAAGTGCGGCGGATTTGCTGCAGCTTTGACTCGTAGATTTATTAATATTTTGCTGCACGTAAATAGGCGAAAAAAATTATGTGTACATATTACCATAAATAATACGAACGTACTTACACCGTATGTACAGAGACAAAAATGTAGCGGTTTTAATCGACAAAAAATAACCGATACAAAAAAACCAAGGCCGAGGTGTGGTCGTGGTTCGGACACTTGAGACGCTTAAAAAACATACGCGGTATACCATAGTTGGCATACCTATGAATTCTATATAGGGCATTCCACACGCCGAATCGATCTCGCTTTGTTGTCTCCAGTCTGCGTCATTTTTGGTAGTATAACTGAATTATTTTTTATATTCTTCAATTCACTACCCTTTGATTACTTTCGATTTTTGTTCTGACTCGAATTTTAAATTCGGTTCCAGTTGTAGTCTTTCTGAATTTCGTTACAAGTATCAGATTTATTTTGATTTTGATACCGATCTTGACTGATTTTGATTACAATAATATAGTTTCGAAAATTGAATAATTCGGTATTTTAATATCCTTTCGAAATCAGGTGTGAAAAATAGAAAATGGCGAGGGTGATGGCCACATCCCATGGGTGTGGAATCGTCAGACTAATGATGGATATAAAATGAAAATGAGGTTTCGCATTCAGAGAGGATAGTGTGAGATCTCAGGGTTACAACGAGTAGAGAATATTTTGATAAATCACCGTAGTTGTGGCGATTAAACAAGAATTGATGTGATCTGTCGACAACATTCAATGGTAAAACTCATTATGGGTATGAAATCTAATCGTAAGCACAGCGTCTCTATAAAACTAAAAAACGCGCGGTTGCTCAATGATCTTGGTGAAGAGGTCCATTTAGATTGAATGTAAGAGTTTTTGGAATCGAAGACGGACAAAATATGTGAATACAAACGATTTTCATTTTTGACCCATCAATTGAAGGCTGCGATCTTTGGATCGTCTTCATTTGGCTGGAGGATGAAAATCAAATGTTTCGCCATACTCCGCTGACCTTTGATCTCAAAAACACGATTCCATCAATTGAATTGGTCTCGGAATGAATCCCATCAACTGATCCTTGATTTTTCACACTTTGGAACGATAAATTAACGATAACTCGACCAATCTGATAGGTCAATTAATTTGGCTGTCGGATTCCGATTCCTGAGATTGAACAACTACCATGGAAAACTCCACGTAAAACATTGCCAAATCTCGATGCAAATTTCGGAAAATATTTGAGGCTACGCTGAGCGTTGTTTTGAGATGAAATGTGAAGTATTCGAGAAGTAGATTTTAAGACCCTTTCCATGTATTTTTGCGTGAGGAAAACGAATTCGTTGAGTAGATAAGGCCGGGATCGAACCTCGTTAGAATATCTCAATTTTCTTGGCCACAAGTAGTAAAGTCAGCGATGATCTGTATGCTTGATAGTTTTGCTACTCAGTTCATTTCTAATCATTCAATTCCTTTTCTACTGTTACAGGAAGAAAATTAGCAGCCTCGGAAGATCTGCGAATTGCATCTGAGGCATGAGACTCGTCGGTGCAACCGTCAGTGGCGGTGAAAACTATTCATCATGCAGTCATAGATCATGTACTTTATAGGGTCATTAAAAAAGTCATTAATTAAAGATTATGAACTTTTGTTGTAACGCATTTGTTGTGAATAAACATTTTTCTGGTTCAATAAATCTATAATATTCCCAGCAATGTGTTAAATTCATTTCCGATCCATCGCTAAATATACCTTTTATATCAATAGTTAATATCACATTGGATGCATCATTATAGAATTCTTCATGAGAAACATATCACATCAGGCTTTAGCTCGGAGTATATGCATATGATGAGGCATCCATGCATGCAAACGATAAGACACACAGGGTCTCGGAATACCTCCTCAGGATTTCTGTTCTCCTGATACAAAATTTTATTTTCGGCAAAAATTTTTATTTCCGGAATACCTCCTCGGGTATTCTGTTCTCCTGATACCAAAAAAAAAAAATTTTTGAAAGAGATGCGATACACAGGATCGAATGCACACACATGATCAGGCACCCAGTCTCGGAATACCTCCTCAGGATTTCTGTTCTCCTGATACAAAATTTTATTTTCGGCAAAAATTTTTATTTCTGGAATTTGGAATAGCTCCTCGGGTATTCTGTTCTCCTGATACCAAAAAAAAAAAAAAACATTTTCGAAAGAGATGCGATACACAGGATCGAATGCACACACATGATCAGGCACCCGGTCTCGGAATACCTCCTCAGGATTTCTGTTCTCCTGATACAAAATTTTATTTTCGGCAAAAATTTTTATTTCTGGAATACCTCCTCGGGTATTCTGTTCTCCTGATACCAAAAAAAAAAAAAAATTTCGAAAGAGATGCGATACACAGGATCGAATGCACACACATGATCAGGCACCCGGTCTCGGAATACCTCCTCAGGATTTCTGTTCTCCTGATACAAAATTTTATTTTCGGCAAAAATTTTTATTTCCGGAATACCTCCTCGGGTATTCTGTTCTCCTGATACCAAAAAAAAAAAAAAAATTTCGAAAGAGATGCGATACACAGGATCGAATGCACACACATGATCAGGCACCCGGTCTCGGAATACCTCCTCAGGATTTCTGTTCTCCTGATACAAAATTTTATTTTCGGCAAAAATTTTTATTTCCGGAATACCTCCTCGGGTATTCTGTTCTCCTGATACCAAAAAAAAAAAAAAATTTCGAAAGAGATGCGATACACAGGATCGAATGCACACACATGATCAGGCACCCGGTCTCGGAATACCTCCTCAGGATTTCTGTTCTCCTGATACAAAATTTTATTTTCGGCAAAAATTTTTATTTCCGGAATACCTCCTCGGGTATTCTGTTCTCCTGATACCAAAAAAAAAAAAAAAATTTCGAAAGAGATGCGATACACAGGATCGAATGCACACACATGATCAGGCACCCGGTCTCGGAATACCTCCTCAGGATTTCTGTTCTCCTGATACAAAATTTTATTTTCGGCAAAAATTTTTATTTCTGGAATACCTCCTCGGGTATTCTGTTCTCCTGATACCAAAAAAAAAAAAAAATTTCGAAAGAGATGCGATACACAGGATCGAATGCACACACATGATCAGGCACCCGGTCTCGGAATACCTCCTCAGGATTTCTGTTCTCCTGATACAAAATTTTATTTTCGGCAAAAATTTTTATTTCCGGAATACCTCCTCGGGTATTCTGTTCTCCTGATACCAAAAAAAAAAAAAAAATTTCGAAAGAGATGCGATACACAGGATCGAATGCACACACATGATCAGGCACCCGGTCTCGGAATACCTCCTCAGGATTTCTGTTCTCCTGATACAAAATTTTATTTTCGGCAAAAATTTTTATTTCTGGAATACCTCCTCGGGTATTCTGTTCTCCTGATACCAAAAAAAAAAAAAAATTTCGAAAGAGATGCGATACACAGGATCGAATGCACACACATGATCAGGCACCCGGTCTCGGAATACCTCCTCAGGATTTCTGTTCTCCTGATACAAAATTTTATTTTCGGCAAAAATTTTTATTTCCGGAATACCTCCTCGGGTATTCTGTTCTCCTGATACCAAAAAAAAAAAAAAAATTTCGAAAGAGATGCGATACACAGGATCGAATGCACACACATGATCAGGCACCCGGTCTCGGAATACCTCCTCAGGATTTCTGTTCTCCTGATACAAAATTTTATTTTCGGCAAAAATTTTTATTTCTGGAATACCTCCTCGGGTATTCTGTTCTCCTGATACCAAAAAAAAAAAAAAAATTTCGAAAGAGATGCGATACACAGGATCGAATGCACACACATGATCAGGCACCCGGTCTCGGAATACCTCCTCAGGATTTCTGTTCTCCTGATACAAAATTTTATTTTCAGCAAAAATTTTTATTTCCGGAATACCTCCTCGGGTATTCTGTTCTCCTGATACCAAAAAAAAAAAAAAAATTTCGAAAGAGATGCGATACACAGGATCGAATGCACACACATGATCAGGCACCCGGTCTCGGAATACCTCCTCAGGATTTCTGTTCTCCTGATACAAAATTTTATTTTCGGCAAAAATTTTTATTTCCGGAATACCTCCTCGGGTATTCTGTTCTCCTGATACCAAAAAAAAAAAAAAAAATTTCGAAAGAGATGCGATACACAGGATCGAATGCACACACATGATCAGGCACCCGGTCTCGGAATACCTCCTCAGGATTTCTGTTCTCCTGATACAAAATTTTATTTTCGGCAAAAATTTTTATTTCCGGAATACCTCCTCGGGTATTCTGTTCTCCTGATACCAAAAAAAAAAAAAAAAATTTCGAAAGAGATGCGATACACAGGATCGAATGCACACACATGATCAGGCACCCGGTCTCGGAATACCTCCTCAGGATTTCTGTTCTCCTGATACAAAATTTTATTTTCGGCAAAAATTTTTATTTCCGGAATACCTCCTCGGGTATTCTGTTCTCCTGATACCAAAAAAAAAAAAAAAATTTCGAAAGAGATGCGATACACAGGATCGAATGCACACACATGATCAGGCACCCGGTCTCGGAATACCTCCTCAGGATTTCTGTTCTCCTGATACAAAATTTTATTTTCGGCAAAAATTTTTATTTCCGGAATACCTCCTCGGGTATTCTGTTCTCCTGATACCAAAAAAAAAAAAAAAATTTCGAAAGAGATGCGATACACAGGATCGAATGCACACACATGATCAGGCACCCGGTCTCGGAATACCTCCTCAGGATTTCTGTTCTCCTGATACAAAATTTTATTTTCGGCAAAAATTTTTATTTCCGGAATACCTCCTCGGGTATTCTGTTCTCCTGATACCAAAAAAAAAAAAAAAATTTCGAAAGAGATGCGATACACAGGATCGAATGCACACACATGATCAGGCACCCGGTCTCGGAATACCTCCTCAGGATTTCTGTTCTCCTGATACAAATTTCCACTTTTGGACGAACTTCCAATCTAAGGGCCGGCATTCTAGAGATCTACATTATCGGCTCCAGCGTGTGTGATAGCATGAATGAATGATTGAATGCACAGGCAGGTATACGCTCAGTTCCGCAAGCAACCAGTCCTTCTTCTTATCATACGTCGTAAGAGTGGGATTGAATACGCATGATTGCATAGGATCAGCCCTGCAGGCTACTCGATTATGACTTGATGATTTGGTAAATGAGGTGTGAAGGGGTGTGATGGATAGTAAATTTATAATTGTGTTGCAGTATTAGTTGTTGTTTATTGATAATCTTTAGGTAAAAATTACATGTTTGGACATTACGATGCCTATAATGGCTCCAATTTTACACAATATCCATCTTCTTATGATTATAACTAGATACAATCGTGTGGACAATACTTTTATTTCGACCAACATAAGAATAATCATTTGTTGATTCGTAAAATATAATATTCAAACGTATAGAAAATGTTCATATATATATCAATTCTTTTCACAATAACTAGTCTGGAAAATACTTCCATTTCAACTTATATTGTATAAATGTTTTGTATATCTATGATAGTTCACTAAATAAATGGAATGCATAATTCAATAATAGTATGACTAATTATCCACACTGTCCATATGATGATTGGCCTTGTAGATGCTCCGAGAATAGTCTTGTATTTCTGATGAGAGGCCAAACTGCTCCGTACGTCATATGGTTGCATGTTTGTCTCCTGAAACAAAGAGTTTGACGGAGGTGAGTACACATGATAAACGACAAATGCTGCTGCAAAAAAAATTAGTCATCTCAGAAAACATTATGCCCAGCCTAATTAACTCTATAAATTTGTGTGTTTCCACATCAATATACGTTATAAGAGCGTCCTGCAATTGACTCCGAAAACATTTCACTTTTCACCCCCAAAAAACGCCAAGTCTATAGCCTTAGATATCTTTCGGAATTTGCGCCACAATTCTATAATTTTTATCATAGATTCTTCTATCGTATTCTCATGTATTTTAATCTCAGGATTCCAAATTCGCAAGTTGAATGATTTTATATATAAAATTGATCGTGTTATTGCCAACTTTTCACTCTGAAAATATTTACATCGAGCTATTCCGATGAGTTTCAATGATAGTATTGTTCTAGACGACTTAATTTTTATCCCGAAATACATCAGAATCGTTCGAATTAACAATCACCATCAAATGATGAATCCAAGACTCGCTTTGCAATAATAGGATGGCTAGTCCTAGCGCTGCCTCACGGAGGTTCATAAGCTACCGTTCGTTCTCTTAGCGCCTGGAGTTATGCACGTCAAACTACCTTTACGAGATTCACCCCCACGAATTGCCTAACATTAGGCGCAGTCGACATCCCCCACCCTTGGAGTGACAAAAATTTTCATTTGGAATAAAAAACTTGATTCAAAGCTCTTTATTTTACTACTAGTGTCGGAATTTGAATTTTCCAAATATTTTAGAAGTTTATCGAAGTTATCTAGCAAAACTGAGGGCTCTTGGCTACCTACCCCCTCGTCACAGTTATTCCACAGCGTTTGTATGTATAACACCCGTGTCAGAGCACGTGTTTCGTGGAGTTTGCAACGTGCGGCCTATCGCGGTATTTCTCCTTTCCGTCTCTCTGACGGTTCCGTTGCTCCATCGCTGTGGTTCTCGCCTCTTCCTTCATTTTTCATCCCAGCAATCTACCCACTCAAGGTTTCTCGTTGCGACATCGGGACGGACAAAGGTCTGAAGACTTTCCTCGTGATGTTCTCTGTGCAGCAGCCCCATACCTATAACACACCAAATTGTTCATCCTATTACTATATCGTTTTCACGAGCCACCAGTTGCTTAATAATATAAATATATAACACGTAGTGAAACTCACGTTTTGTTTCTGCACGCCTATCAACTGAAAGATTTCTTTTCCTCCTCTTCCTTCTCCAAAGTGTTGCAGATCACCCTCCGTCTTCGTAGAAATTTTTCTAGGAACAGAAAAAATTGTTAAAAAATGCTGCAGTGCTGCTGGTGACTTACGTATACTCGAAAAAAAACCCAGTACGTTTTCCATCACAAGTATAATTATTTATGTATCAAATGGAATCGAAATCGGCGATGTGCAACGTCTCATCGATTCCCCACACACGGCATACTAATTTAATTCGGTACCAGGTCACTTTCCTTATTTTATAATTCGTACTTAAGCCCCGTCCAAACTACCTGATTTCATAAGCTGTTGCGGAATCTTTCGCTATTTTATTTTCAGAATTTCGAAACGTGGAAAAAAATTTCTCCTACGCACGTTGAAACAATTTTCAATCGCCCCATACGCGTACTCGTACGCGTGTCTATTCCTCGACATCCAGGTATTGTTTTTTGAACCCGATATTTCCCTACGATTCGATATCAAAATTTCTATAGATGATACCGGCGGTTCATTATACACGCATATCGATAAACTTGTGTTGGTTTAACACGGAATCTATTCGTCGACGTCGGCGTCGGTTTTGGCTTTGATACTCACGTGGAGGCGACGCTTGCGCGTTGCGATTGTACCAGGGGGAAGATATAAGTAGCCCTGCATCCCTTAAAATTCAGTCCAGATTCACCACTGACGGGGAGCTGGTCGAAACTTCGGAAGACCCCAGTGAATTCCTGAGCATAAAAAGAGATTGAAGAAAAAATATCGTCGGCTCGTATACATATCGATTGATTGATAAACGAATAAATAATTATTAGGGGGCTTCCGAAATTTACTGTAATATAAAACTATAGTGCTGAAAAGTGCAGTGAGTTTTACCGATCGCTTGATAAATATATCGAAAGTAATTTTCAACAAAGACATACGATCAAAAACGATATTTCGTAAGAACGAGAAAAAATAAACGGCAGATACGAAGAACTTTCTATGCTTATAAGTGCAGAGATAAGTTTCGTGAATTTTTGAAAAAAAACAAGGAGGATTAAATCCTTCACCTGGATATCAAAAGGAATCGGGTCGGTTGGCTGAACTCAGGTGTCACCAACTGGCACAAATCGTTGCCAATAATCGTTATACATCCGGCGTCATCGTTGTCATCTCCGATGGAGGAATCAACAAGGTTAACGGACGCTAGGAGCCGGTCGTCTCGATCGGCGAATCACCACAATAACGGTCAATCGCGATCAGAATTCGGAGACGACGAATGTAGTACGGATAGCGGTTGTGGTAGTGGAGGAAGCACCGGAAGTACGGAGAGATTGTCACGTCGTGGTAGCGGCGAGCGTCTTTGTTCCGGGGGAAGATCACCGAGAGGTCATTGCTACCTCGATCGTTTACGTGGTCATTCAACGCAGACACGTTCCCAAGAGAGATTATCGCGAGGATCCCGAAGTTCCGACAGATGTGTGGTAAAATCGATGAGATCGTGGAGCCCGGTTAATCACGGCGGCATACATTCGACTCATCACGAATCGCCTTCGCATTCGCCAAGTTTTTCCGACACTCACAGCAGCGACGGTGACTCCTCGAAAAGATGCTTCACTACTGAAACTTTGCGAAAAGCCTTTCAGACATTGAAATTGTCGTCGAATCGGCGAGAGACGAAGGAGAAGAAACACGTTAAAAAATCACAAAAAAGTATACTCAGGAGTCCCGTTTCCTACACCTACGTCAGAGGACTATCGGGACTTCCAACGCACCGCGTACCGAGGAATTCGTCGCCCCAATCAAACCTACCTTGTATAACACAGGATATGATTGGACTTAACCGATAAACGTAACGCGGGATCAATTTATATTGAAATTTCCATCTACGAGATATACTGCAAATTGTTAATAGATACTTCAAACGTCATAATTCTTCATCTATTTCTTGTGTCAATCAAATTTTTCGGCGATGAAAGAGGAAAAAAGGATCGTTGATATGAGAGTTTCATTGATACGTCTTCGATTTACTAAAAAAAAAAAAAAGGGGTCAATTATTTTCAACCCCGCACAAAGAAAAAACGAAAAAAAACAAATCGTTTCAAATATCGCGATCACAAACACACATCACATCATAGATATACAAGTATAACAATTAATCGAAAAAATTAATTGAACGATCGATTGATTCAAGTCGTCGCCAAACAATTATCCCATTACTATTACTCTTTATTATTGTTATCATTATTGTAGCTGGCATAAAACTCAAAAAATTTAATAATTTATCGCTATTATAAAGTCTAGGCACAGAATAAACGTACCCTATTGTATGACCGCGTGATATATATGAAAAGAACAAGACGATATGAGATTTAAAAATTCCATAATTATCGTCAATGATAATTTGACTATTTGAATTATTATAAATATTATAATATAATACCGAAGAGCGTTTGACTAGCTCACTTACCTAATTAGATTTACAAATTATTTATGAATAATTTTTCGAAATAGGAGGTAAATAGGTATACCTAGATAATGTAGGGATAACGAAAAGAATGAAAAGAAAATGAAAAAAACAAGAAAAAGAAAAAAAAGTCACTCTTCGACTTATATGTTCATATCAGTCATTGATAAATGACGAATCAATGTGCCAATGATGAAATTATAGCGAATAAACGTGAGAGAGAAAGAGAGAAAAATAGATAGAACTAAGAGAAATTTAATAAAAGAAAGTAAAACTGAGAGACAATTATTATATTAACTGCAGAATGAATGATTATCTAATAATACTATAAATAAGTCTGCGGTAGGAGTCAATTAACTTATACATATACTAAATATATCTATACAATATATTAGGTGTATAAAAAAATATATAGGCGTATGAATAATAAGAACAATGTTCAAGTTACACTTGAAATGTACAGAGTAATAGAAAATTTGATGAAGAAAAAAAAAGAAAAGGAAAAGAAAACCAAAAAAAAAAAAAAAAAATAGTCATTAAATTAATAATCGTGTACAAAAATATACCGGAATAATTACCGTAGGGAATATTAAAATCATAAATCTACTCATTGAATGTATACATATATACCTATAGATATCTATGTAAAGGATACGTAATAATTAACAAGTATACGAGAGACGACTTTAAAAACCAAAAAAATTTACAAATCCAAAGTATTAAAGAGAGAGGAATAAATAAATTGATGCTATACTATGATAATATTCTATCGATTGACTAAATAAAATTGACTCGAATTACGATTAGAAATTTAAGTATGTACCTATATACACATACATAATTATGATAAATAGATTTAACCGATATATTGATAAACACACCTATAGACATGACGATTATATATGCCGATATATTATGTTATATACTTATAGGAATAACGTACACCTCGTAATTAATATTTATTAATTTAATAATCGATTCGATACACACCTATAACTTTTCTCTTTTCACCAACGTAGTGAACTTTGAATATTTTCCACAAAGAATTGAAACAGATTAAAAAAGAGAGAGATCAAAAAGAAAAATGAAAAACGAGGTGAACGTTGGTCAATTAAAATTACGAATTTAAAATCACAGACTTTGCGTGTGACCCGCCTAGTGCCTTGTAGAAAATTCCCTCGTGTATGGCTGGCCTAAAAGCGCATCGGATATTTTTAAATTATATACCTATATCTGATTTTAAGAAATTCGAATTTGTGCAAATGAACGAGAAGCGAGAAAAAAAAATGGAAAAAAAAAGAAATTCTCAGGTTTCTGTGTTTTATATATGAAAGGAAAAAAAAAAAAAATACCACGTATACTTATATACTGTACAGGTATATACGATTAATTATTACATCTATGTCAACATTATTAAACATGTTTGTGAATTTCGAATAAACGTTTTCAATACCAATATGACAATTTTATTCATTTTATACCGTAATACCTTTCGCATTTTCTATTTTCACACATCAACCTGCAGCTATGCGGTACAATTAACGAGGTCAGGGGTTGGCAGTTTAGAGTTCGACGACTTCTAGAATGCTGCAACTAGAATGGGGCCATGCCGCATATCCAACTCCGTAGGCACCGCAACTAGCTGCATCCGTATTGCAAAGAGAGAAGAAAAGAAAAAAAAAAACACAAGATACAGATAAAAGTACGGATCCCCTCTGGATCTGGTGTGCGGGACCTGTAAAAATATTCAACGCAATTCAATTACAATATGAACAGTTTTCATTACTTCCATGACAGATAATTCTGCAGCCTTATTTTTATCTAAGACGCGAGTTATCCAATTTCAGAAATATGAACCCATCCCCGCAGGTCAATAAAAATCGAGTCTTCTATACGATCGAGAAATTCTGAAGGGTCGGGTAATTTTTCTGCTTTTTTTTTTATTTACACCGTATTCCCGCAGGTAAACCTTGCCGATTTTAATGGGGATGAGGATATCCCGACCCGAGGTCACACGTCCCAAATATAACCCTGGGTTTCTATATTTAGGTCGTGACCCACTTTATCTCGTGTATATCTATGTAGTATATTATATACAAACGTACATGCAGGTGCGTACATAAGGGTCGAAAGACGCGAAACGCCACACCGCGCGCCGCCCGTTTTCCATTCATGGCGTCGCGACGCTTGAACCGGTAATATGCAAACACCCCTTCGCCGATTCCGTATTGTCAACCCTAATCTCAATGAGCATCCGCGAGAAATTTTCCGCCATAGGCTCACACCACATTTACTACAACCCCCGTAAAAGGAGCACCAGGAGCTTGCGTGACAATATTTATTCACTTTTATTTTCCGTCAAAGGAAAATCACGAAATAGTTACGCGAAAAAAATATTCATCACTATCGTCCCGCGTGGGTTCAATCAAATCAGATTGAACGTGTATCGAAAAAAAAATAAAACGAAAAAATGTAACTATAAATGCGATTTTCAACCCCCGTGTAAATCACAGCGTGTTTCTCATCTGAAATTTTGTTTTAAATTCGGAGGGGGTTGTTTTTTATGGGTCGACCTGCAGTATTCTTCAGCCGCATTTCTATTTTTAGCCGACGTCGGGTCGAGTAAAGATGCATGCAGCGCCTCTTCTTTGTTCACCTTTCACCCCCTCGCCTCGAAAGATATCTGACCCAATTCCAGGGTGTTGCTCCTCGCAACGTCACATCTCTGCGGGAAAGCAACCCCATTCACGACCGTTTCCTGACCCAGATCCGGAGAAGTTCCCGCCTATCCCATGGAAATATCAGAGTTCATTGAGACCCTGCAACACGCCGAGCGGTATCTCCTCGCAGACCCTTTTTTTTTTTTCTCTCTTCGAAAAATGCGCCCTTCTGAGCTGAAATAAAATATTAAAATATCGGACACAAAATGCTTCGAATTTCACACCCGATATTCCCCCGACTAATTTTACACCCTCAATTTTAGATTCGACGTTTTCAAACCGAAAACAAAAATTGCGAAAAGAAAAAAGCTGCAACAGATGCATTGCACGTAAAACGAATACTTCGTCGATCGTTCGATTGCGTGAATTCAAATTGACGAATGGATGAAAAAAAATAAAGATACTTCAGGGACCATCAGGTCCGATGTAATGAGATGAAAATGAGACCAGATTTACCAACGTTAATTTCTCCCCCTCCCCTCCGGTTTCCTCCCTCCCTCGAACTCCGTCGTATGGTGGCTGGTTGCAGGTCCCTTTCATCCCTCATATTTGTATATATCTTGTTCAGTTTGACCCAGTTCGTATCTCACGGTATGACGTCACGATCGTCATTGAGAAGGCCGTCCGACAACGTGCCCTACTTTACGAGCAAGGGGGTTCAACGGGAGGGGGGGTGGTTATAGTAACAGGAACCTGCCCAGCCAGTCTTCCTGGGATTCCCGGGGGCTCTGCCGAACCGTTATACATCAGGGGTTATTTTTTCAAATTCATTCATTTATTTATTTATTTATTTTTTATTTCCATTTATTCGAGTTGTTTTTTTTTCCGAAGGTAAGTACACGTACGGCGATGACAATAATCGGGGTCATCGATGATAATGTCCGTTAGGGATTTCATTCATCATTCGTAAATAATTCAATTATCTCGACGGGAAATTCTATAGAACGAGAACGTGCAAGTGCAGAGTAGACGATACCAAAGAGAATAGGAACGAGAGAATAGGTGTCTCCGTTTGATTCCTATTAATACGTACGTACAACCTACCCCTGTACAATAAAGTAAATGTAACTATTTTCGAGAGAGAATTTCTATCGATAATGGTACGCGTGTGCACGTAACGAACGGAGATAATGTTCATTTCCTCCGGGGTGGACGGAAACCGTTTCAGCTTACAATTATATTAGGCGTGTATTAGATACACCGCGCGAATCGTGTACGGTCGCTTGTGCGCGCGTACGAGTGTGTTCGGTATCGGTAGAAATTGAACGGAGTTAATGCTTCTCCATTGATAAAAGGAGGAGGTAAAGGGCGACGCGATATGACGCGACTGCGAACGTAGGTCTGATTTGAACAATGCTCGCGACGTACAGTAAATGCCTATTGAATTACCTTCCACGCTATCCTGTGCACCGACTGTCAACCGATATCGAAAAGGTATTTATATACGCACCCCCAACTTTCTGAAGCGTCTGAAGCGCGACAACCCGCTCATCATTGTCTTACGACACCCACGTCTCTTGATATTTTCAAAACTGACGAACATCGCAATTCTACAAATAGATGAAACTAATCGATGGGATAGTCGATCAATGGGATGGGAAATTTTTCTTCCTCACATTGAGGACATCGGTTGACGTTGTGTAGAATAAAATCTGCATGCGCATTTAATTACCTCTACGTGTAGTGTGGCAAGATTTATGCGTTGTGTGGTGGCCCAGGGGATTCCCGGTCGAGGTCGCATCTATTCCCCTTTTACTACCCGCCCCCCCCCGTTTTCAGTCGCACAGGTGAAGGTCCCGCCCCTCCCCTCAAAGGATCCGGATCCAACGCGCCATTATGCAACGTTACGTACGCTACGTTTAGCTCCAGGATTTTGTGATTATTTGTAATCGTGACGTACGTATGATTAATTGTTATACCACAAACCGTGCAGGTAACGTAACCGATTGATAATTTTAGTCCTTCGAGGATCAAAGTTTGACGACGCTCGAGGTGGAGGAATGAGGGAATTCTTCGCAATGAAGTAGAATCGACTGTAAGAAGGGAGGGAGAAAAGATTAGAAAAATAGAATTAACATTGATGCCGGTGTACACGTATGTACAGGTGATCCTAGGGGTTGGACGCGCATCCCATTCAACGTACCCCCTTCCTGGGTTGTGTCGGGTCGTTGAACTCCAGATGTGACGTAGCTGTGACGTCACGTTCCTATGGTTACCAGCCAGAACGTCGCGTCGATGCACCCCCAGGTGCTGCTGGGCGCTGGGCGTTTCGGCCATCCCTGACGGGGGTAACTGGGACGGTGACCCCAAACTAGGACAATTCCGACTCCCTCTCTCGGCGGGAGGGTTTCCTCTTGCACCTAAATTGATCGTCGGTACCTGCTACCTGAGGAAAATTTAGAGATATTCTCTTTACGTAGCTTGTTAATTAGCTGTACACCTGATTTCTCACTGTCCGTTTCTTCCCCCCCCCTTTTTTTTGAGGGGTGAGTCGGACTTTGGAAGAATCGTAGATTGAAATCACTGCGTTCTTCCGGTTTTGGGTGAACCGGCAAATCCCTGAAAAAACTTGCATTCCTCGGTCTGAACCGACTGAAAAATGAGAAGAGAACAAAAAAATTAAGCGGCGATTTTTTTCACCCCTATTTCGTGATCGTCGATGGGAAGAATTCCGTTAGATCGGAACCTGCACAATTCAGCCTTGGCCCCAGCTTCCCAACGAGGAGGCCTGGGTGCAGGGGCTGGTCCGCTAGTTCAAACTGGGTTACACCCCCTAACGGTTTTCTGACGTCACGGGCGTCGATTTCCTCCAACAGATTTCGGGTCACCATGTGGCACCTCGAAATCTGCGGTGAGATGAAAACTTCTGCTACGAGTGAATCGTCGTGGAGGGGGATGGGCACGTGATAAAGTACACCGCGAATTAAAAAGGGAAATTTTTCGTTTACTTTTTTCATCATTACGCTCGTGCGCTGGCACGTGAGATACTAAATTTACCCTAGACGCGATCTTTTATTACACTTCCACGGGATAAGAAAAGATTTTCAAGTTCAGGCTAGCCCTACACGTGATATTGGGATGTGCAAGATGAACGTACATTTTTTAATAAACGGACGACGATGTGCGATTGATTCTCACGGAAATCGTTATATCCGTTAAACTAAAGTGAAGAGTGAAGCAAGATATCGTTGCGCAATAATGTAATACGGATGACGTGACACCTGGTGCGGTTTTGGTTCGCTTTGGTGGTCGCGGGTTCGGAGTATCGTGAATAAATTGTAAAAAACGTGATCCAAGCTGACACGTGACTTCGTAGCTTATGCGCGAGACGTGAACCTTTCGCTCCGGAATCCGAATCGGCGCAGAGTTGAGGTGAACCGAAAGTAATTGTTTTTCATTTTTTACCAGAACCTGGTAATTAGCCAGGTTCCAATCAACCCCTTCCTCGGCTTTACGACCGTGAAAACTACCTACGTACATCCGTAAAAAATGACGTTTTCGATTGCGAAGAAATAAATTTCTTGCTCACTTCGACCGATGGAATTTTGGAATTTTAATAGGAAACAAGATACGACAAACGAGGAGGATTCGATTCCTCGCTGGCGATGAGGGAAAACAAGATTTTGTTTTATTTCCACTCGTGACATCGTCACATCTTAGATATTTGAGTATACGAGGAGAATAAGAAAACATTTTTGGAAGACCTTATACGCGATGACAAAAACATACACGTGCGACGCGTGGGATGAGAGAAAAACCTTACAGCTTTTATCCTTTTAGTATATGAGGTATCATATAGGTATATACGTGTATAATAACGTAAGCGATATACCGTGAAGAAATCCTTCAATTTTTCTTGTATATTTTCCGGTTCCTCGAAATCAGTGACTACCTTGCACTGGTTTTACACGTGCCGTATTCTCGCAAAAATTTCCTTTCACTTTTCCGACTCCCTTCCTTTTACAATATTATTATCCTTTGTTAATGTCTCAGAGAACTTTCTTCGCGGTTCTCCCGATCGACGATTCTGGATAGAAATTATTTCCAAGGGAAAAGGCGCGTGCACGTGACCGAGGAGAGTGGAAATTTGATGAAGATATTCCAATCACTATTTTAAAACTATTCAAAAGTATGGTGTACATACCCAAAAGTTATGCACGTTGATCTTCTCGATTTTTTTTTTTTTTTTTTTCTCTTTCAATAAATACGTTCGCGTTGAATCACCTCGTATTCGTACTGTGAAATGTCGACTACCTGTAAAGCTAGTTCCAATTAATAACTAATTAACGGCAAGCCGAAGGAATCGATTCGCTGAGGGGTGGAAATAGGGCTTCGTCTAAAAGACGCCGGTCTCGTGCAACACGTGATCTCAACTCCCACGCCGGGACAACCCTACCGCACATGACATTAAGCTAATCAACTCATTTTAGCCACACTTACTTGTGACCAAATTTTTATTTTTTTCAAACCACAATGCCACTTCCTGTTCATTTTCGCGAACCTCGTCGAACACTTAATTTTTACACCGTGCGTTTTTATCTAGCACAGAGCAAATTATGGGACGAATAGTTACACCGAATCTCAACGTGAAATCCAAATTTGTGGGCAGTCAAACGTTCGTTGAATCGATCGAGAAGGTTTACCCTGTAAGATTACCGCCCCCATAGCTGAGAGTTTGACGTACCCCAGCCGCACCGCAAGCGGGTGAAAATTTCCAACACGTGGTTAGAACAATAATTACGTCTCTTATCACGTGGTAATATAGAAGCGACAATTGATTTGACGAGTCACGATTATATAAATTAATAAAACCGAGAAAACCCTTCAAATTTTAAACACCTAATCGATTGATCGGGGCGATTGCCAGAAATTTCATTAAATTTGATGAACGTGATTAACGTTAATGATGGATTAATTTGTTTTATTTTTATTGGAAATTTAACAGCGATAAAGTAGACTTATAATTATTTGTTTAATTAATCATCACTCGTTTTTCGAACAATTCGAAAACAAGTAACACTGCAAGTAGGAACTTTTAGGAGCGGTGAAGGTTATAGGGTAATTATAAATCAAGTATTCCAGATCAGAATTATTAGGAAACGAGTTCAAATTTTTTCTCGCTGAAACGATCAAGAGAGAGTTATAAATAGCAATGAGAATTAAAATAAATGATTTTTTATTACAAAATTTAATCTTCGGGACTTACCCTCTTCGACGAAAAAATTCGCGAAGTATTGGCTGGCTAGAGATGCTTCGAAACTATGGGTAATGTTAGTCTTTCTGACCCATTCGTAAAGATTTTTTTCAGGATGAAATTGAACCCCGTAAAAAGGCAGGCTCACGTGCTCGATCGCTGATATAAATTCGAATCCGTTCCAATCGTGATTTATCGATAATACTTTGAACTTTGATTCCAGATTTACTCTCTTTAAATCCTAGAATATTTACCGGAAGTTGGTGAGATTTTTTGCATTGAACTTTTCAAAATAATTAATCAAAAAAAAAGTGTCGAACATACATCTCGAGTTACACAGTACTGATGGTAGTTTCCTGTGACGTGATTTTGCGACAGAATATCGATTATAAGAGGCGGAGCATTTTCGAACATTCTGCTGGATTCGTATCCTGCAAATGATTATGTTCAAATCAGTTCTTGAATCACACGAGACATAATCAAGTACATATTTTTTTTTCCAGTCCAAAAGGCATCGATTTTGCGAATATAAGCGGTCAGTTGATCAGGTTTAATGATTCTATGCAATTGCCGATTATCGGGAAATTGATAGAGCAGTAAACATTGAAATACGTTGATAACCCTTATCGCTTTACCTGATACAAACTCGAGTGGGAGTGCCTGATTTTTGCTAGAACAAGCGGAACGATGTTCAACGCCACCAGCTGCTACGTATGTGAGAAGTTCAAATCCCAAGCAGGTTCCCCATATCGGAAAATAAATACCTTCATTGTTCATTCTAGTAGCGATTCTGTGTTGGAAAAAATGGCGTTAATTGGGAAAAGTTCTATCTTTATTTCGACGGATTTCTTGCACCTGATTACCTGTAAATTATCGCCCCGGCTTCGGCGTAACCCTTACTAACATTAAAATATGAACTACCGCCAGGCCAAAGGACGCTGAAAATTATTTTTTCAATTAATTGAAATCAATACACCAATTATTTGTAAGGTGAATTTTCTTTACCCGTTTACTTTGCTCAGGATGTCTTCGTAGTATGATTCTCCCTTGCCGATCCTGTATGGAGCATCGATGACTTATTAATGAAACTAGAATGATTTTTGGTATTTTTCGAATTTTCTAAAAATTTTCTACCAACCATATTGGCACAACCAAGGCCCCGGCACCTTCCACAAATTTAACGTAAGATGCGGCGATAAAACTGTCATATTGGTTCGGATATGATCTGTTCAAATAATAACTGATTTCCTGGGCCAAGATGCCTTGGAAATTTCGATAGGGTATTCAGAAAATGAAACAAAAATACGTTTCATTAAAGACAACCGAATCATTAATTAATATGATTCCAATCGATCACATATACTCACCGATTATGGGCCGATCTGTTGTCAAAGGTTTATCCGAAGGTGTGTCGGGTTGTAAGTTAACTATGGATGAAGAATTAGCGTTAGAAAGCGACGAGAAATAAACAGCTAATAAGCTTATGAGAAAGACAAAATATCGGAGCTCCATCGTTATCTGTTAACTGTATTCAGACAATAGGTCTACTGATGTCAGACCGTGTATTGAAGTTCAAATTTGTTCGAGTTACAAATGATAAATATTTTCCAGAGTACCATTGGGTTATCAACGATAGATATTATACATATATACGAGCATAGTACGACACGTTTCTGAAGTTGAGATTAGATTTAGATTCAATGAACCTTTCCCTTTATTAATTGTTCTCACTGTATTTCAAACGATAAATAATATTCTACTATTATCTGGACTATTATTAAAAAAAAAAAAATTATATCTCGCATAGGATTACGTGCAATTCTTTTCGAATATTTCGTTCAGATTTTGCATTAAATTACTCCAATTTCCTCTTTACATTATTTTCCGTTCGTCAGATGTTCAAATGAATTTTTGTTTTCTACCTTTCCGATCTCCTAGCAGCATCCGAAAATCAAATGTATTCGTCAGAAATATTTTTTCATCTAAGATCCCTGTACAACAGATAACATGGCGTCCCTTGAAACTATATTTATTCGCAAACTACGATCAAAAACTCATTCAAATCCATCGATAGACTTTTTGAAAAATCAACCATCGCATAGCTTTTGATACCTAAAAAATGTAAGGCGGAGATAATTCAATTGACGAACGTCTATCACTCACGAGTTTGAAATACGTAATTATACATCGCTGTCATGCAGGGGAGAATTTTTGCTGGATGAAAAGGACATGATCCGAGCCGGTGCGACTTATCCAAATGCAGTTCCCGGTTCGTGGACTCCCGGGCTGCAGTCCTCGGGAAATAGAGGTGAAAAAAATTGTGGAAAAAACGCGCCCGGAAGAGTCCTATTAACTTCAAACCGAAATATTCGGCCTAGGCCAGCTTTTGGTGCCACGAGAGACGAGGGCGCAATAGGAACCATCGCAAGTTTATCTCCTTATGCCGAAGCCGCCGTTTTTACGCTGCAAGGTATTCGACGATCTATTGAACCGAAAAAGCGCGCTGAGTTTGGGAATAAAATTACATGCCGATCAAACGTGAGTCATAAAATTTAGCTGTACTTATACTCTGTGCATTCATGAATGAAATTAATTCAAAGGAACCCCCGCAAACCGTAGCGAAAGGACCCACGGCAGAAAATATTATTTCGATGACCGCTGCAGGAAGGAAACCTCCAGTTCCCGAAGAAGAACAAGTTGGGCGTCACAAAAAGTCGCTTTTACAAATTGCGTCGAATATGCAAGCGGCAGTTTCAAAATTAGATGAAAAAGAGACGTTGAAATCCGACGACACCCTCGACGCTCAAATCGAAAATGATGTACTTTTGCAATCGGATAGAATACCCGGATTTCAACAGACGTGGGGAACCGCTTTTAAATTTTCGTAGTATCTTATAAGAAGAGAAAATCATTTTATATACTTCCGGTACCATTCTTTTGGTGAAATTTATTGTTTATTGTACTGTACACCGTACCCTATGCATCTAAAAGATTGCGTGAGATTCTTCATTTCGATTTGCTGAAAGTTTTCTCTCGATAATCCGACCAGCTCCACAAACAGGACTAATTTTATCGTTCTGCACGCAAAGTAAAATTATATTTGAGCAATTTCAACGGGAATACGTAAGCGCAACGTGACCGACAGACGCAAATCCAAGTTTTATTTCAGTCCATGGAGATAATCATATAATTATCCGAGCACGACGACGTAATTCGTAAGTCACTGCATTATTCTAAGATTTGGATCGCGACAACCTGCTGTGCATGAAATATACATATTCTTCTAGCTATTGGAAATCCAAAGAAATGAATAAAATAATTATTATTTATATCCCTAGACTTCCTTGTAATTGCAGGATTAATTGAGGTGGAATTTGACATCTACGTTACATCACCCTGGATTTATAATTATTGGGTGGAATTTATAAAAATTCAACTCGCCGCGTTTTGCGGTAAAAGTAGTTCGCTAAATAATCACCATTCGAGGGGGCACTATCTCCTAGCGGTAATTGACCGGGAGCCGGTCGCTTAGGGGTTCCTTGGTAGGTAACATATTGTCAAAACTTACAGAGGACGCTGGTAACTAGAAACCTAAAAATTTTAATGCCAAGGAGAACGCTTAAAGCACAATTCGACAACGTTTGAACGGCGTGTTCCAGTCCTCAGTGAAGCGATTTTTATTAATTTATCGCCGAGAGGTTGTTATCGATCGTTACCTTCTTTTGCTCATTCCACAATTACTGATTCATTCTGATAATGGTGAGTTATATTTTTGTATTTGCTTGCTGGTAACACTCGTTACCACGCGTACTAGACCGAGGTTATGATTCTCAGCACGTGGGAATGCAGCATGCATATAATTAATAGTGCGAAAATATTAACCGTGATAAATAAATATGAATTAAAATATCTACTGACTGAATTGTCCACAGGCTGACCAAGTAAATCCCAAGGCTTATCCTTTGGCTGACGCCACCCTGACAGCAAAGATCCTCAACCTGGTGCAGCAAGCTATGAATTACAAGCAGCTCCGCAAGGGAGCCAATGAGGCTACAAAAACACTGAATCGAGGTCTCTCCGAGTTCATAGTGATGGCTGCTGATGCAGAGCCTTTGGAGATTTTACTGCATCTTCCGCTGCTTTGCGAGGACAAGAACGTCCCCTATGTTTTTGTTAGGAGTAAAGGAGCCTTGGGTCGTGCCTGTGGCGTTTCCAGACCTGTGGTTGCTTGCTCGGTCACCGTGAATGAAGGATCCCAGTTGAAACCGCAGATTCTGGCAATACAGCAAGAGATTGAACGTCTCTTGGTTTAAGACTTGAGAAACTATAAAGTACCTGATTATACTGGTTTAAGTTTAATGGGATCTTCATAGTTTTCTAGTGCAGCTCACTCTTTGACGGTGTTGCTGAGTACATAATAATGATAAAAACAAAACTAACTACATACCAGACACATTATACGACATAGAACTTTGTAACCATACAAACCATCTTTTACCGCTAGTTAACCAGTAATAAACAAACGTTTGTAAAAAACATTCAACTGCAGTTTGGCAACTTTTTTTTACAAAATATTCCAGAATTGTATTGTGATTCCACGATCGTTTCGAACCATTTGCGATTAATAGCTGTTATCTGCATAGGCAAAACAATGCTATTATTTATTATAAAATACACAATTACATCTCACTTCTCGTGGGTAAAAATTCACTGTACAAATCTGCAATCAAACATACTAAGAAATTGGGTTTTGATTGGGTTACTATGTGGTAAGTAAAATAATTAGAAAATAGTTAATTAAAAATCGGTGCCGCGTTTGCTAACCAATAATCATGCCAACGCTGCTTTTGATAAATCATTAATTGCTCACGGAATTTTTTATCCTCCAACTGTTGGTCCTTGTTATCAGGAAAATTCTCAAACCATTTCAGCAACAATTGCGCGAGATCCTTTTCATCTGCGAAAACCATGCCATTGGTTTTGTGCACAAGTAGCTCGTCTAAACTATAAAATAATGAAGGAGTAGAAAAATCACTAACATTTGTTTCAGGGATTTGCTCACCATTTGTAGTTAAACGCCAATGCAGGAAGCCCACTGCCGAACATATCAACTAACTTCATTGGAAGATCTAAGCCACTTGAGGAAGTGTGAAGACAAATGCCTAAGTCCGCGCTGGCTGAATGGACGAGACATTGGATATTCGTCAGATAATGAAAAATTTTACTACGTGTTACGTCCAATAATTGAAATAGTGTATGAAAATGCTTGCCTAAAAGCTTGGGATAGTCCTCGTTTTCTAGCCAAGGCGTAATTACCTCAACATGCTGCCAATTTCTCCGTTTTATTATTGCTGTCCAAAACTCTTTAAGAGGTCCCTTGCCAGTTACAAAACAAATAATGTCAGGCAACATCAATTCTTCAGTTCCATAAGCGTCTTCATATTCTGGAAAGTAAAATATTTTTGGAAAAACAAGATGAAACAAAAATAATGGGCTATTGAAGGATATCATACCTTGAAGAGCTGCTATCAATATTCCAAAATCTTCATCCTGTGTCCAGCTGGTGCTAGAAACAAGTAGGGCAGGTCTGTCTCTTCGCAGAGTGACCTGTCCATCTTCTGAGCAGTCTGTGAATACCGTTGAATTTTTCTTTTGCCCTTTGACTATTGAGTAGGTCTCTCCCAAGTTAAGCATCAAGTTATGCTTTTCCAAGAGTGAAATAGGATGAAATTCTTGAGAAGGTCGATCATACAATACTTTTGCTCTGAAATATTAACATCATATGATATTGTAAATGAATGACTAGCCATTACTGACCAACAAGAGAGATTCTACTTTATATTCCATTTTTTCTGAAGATCTGCTCTCATTGCTTCGCTGACACAGAAGTTACTGGCTGCTAGACGTCCAAATGTGAATTCAATATATTTAGTTATTCTAACAAATGCATCCTCGCATCCTGAACTTAGTGCCTGAATAGTATGAGCATAATTGTGCCAGTCTATGGTAAGCTGAACACGCATAAGCATGCAATAAAGCCAGCATATTGGCATTGTTGGTATAGCAGGAGGATTTTGCAATAGCAAATAACTGGAGCGCCGTTTAACCACCAAGACAGTCAGTAGAGTCACAGATTGCCAGATAACTTTTAATCCGTAGAAAACTAAGCGAGGCAGTCCTATAATAATATGAAAAATACAAGAACCAAGTTTTTAAATATATCTTGTTAAAACAAAGACTCATAGAACATTCAAAAAATTCCCTACTTTCTTGTAGATTTGGGGGAGGTTTCATATATCGCATTTGAACGTTGGGATGTTCAGTAAGTTCATTGAGAGGAGCAGAACCAGTATAACCAACGACGTCTACTTGGTAACCTTCTTTTGCAAAAGACAGTGCATGGTTTTGCATTCTTGGGCTTCTACCCACATCCCCTAAGACTACTACACATACATTTTTGGCTTTTCGTCTCGTAGATAACCACAAGATTAGGATAATTGCCAACGACACGAGTACTGTATAAACTTCGAAAGGAATTGTATAAAACATTGTTATTCAAAGCGGTCGGTGAACTTGAGGAAAGTCACAAGCAAGGGTAACACGTGTCTTGGATAGCGACTGCGCCTGTCAAGCAGTGCTGTCAAGTGACAGGACACAGCCGAGTGCATAGGATTGCTGCAAGAAAACTGGTTCGGATTACACTCAACGCAACGAATTCAGACTTTCAACGGTTCAGCTACCCTTTGTCGCTGGCATCGTATTCAGCATTG
Source organism: Athalia rosae (assembly GCF_917208135.1). NCBI lineage: Eukaryota > Metazoa > Arthropoda > Insecta > Hymenoptera > Athaliidae > Athalia > Athalia rosae. The sequence goes on along the minus strand of NC_064032.1, from coordinate 14,876,757 downwards.
TGCAGTAACGCCATCTGATTAGAAGTAATTCTTCGTCAATCCCTTTTGGTCAGCCGTTTAGTAAGGGGTTAGGTGGGGTTACCTAGCACGCGACATTTATACCAAAATTCGTCAAGATGTATGACGATTACAATGATCAGGTAAAAACTAACGTCACTTAAAGGAAATTCCTCATTCTAATTACTTGAATTTTTGTTTCTTAGTACGACAGTTACATCGATTACGGTCCATTGGGTGGTGCAGACACTCACGTCGACGAGTATGACAGGGACGCGTACCGTCAGGTACCCGAAGTTGTACGAAAATTCCTGATCTACTTCAGAAACTGCATAAACGAGGGAATGATATTCGAAGTTCAAAACTTGTACGAAAATTCATTCCCAAAACTCACCGAGCAGTTCTTTGACAAACAAGCTTGGCCTGATGAAGGCGATGTTGCTCACATTGTCGACAGTGATCCAGTGTTTCTAGTTTTATACAAAGAACTTTACTATCGGCATATCTACGCTAGGATTCCGGGTGGCCCGAGTCTAGAACAGCGGTTTGGATCATTTTTCAATTACTGCGATCTCTTCAACTACATTTTGAGTGCAGAGACACCTGTACCCCTTGAACTCCCTGACCAATGGCTTTGGGAACTGATTGACGAGTTTGTTTACCAATTTCAATCTTTTGCACAGTACCGTGCCAGGCTCTTGAAAAAGACCCCAGATGAAATTGAAAACTTGAATGCACATAACAACATTTGGAGCGTTTTATGCATCCTCAATGTCCTACATTCTCTTGTTGATAAATCAAAGATCAAGAGTCAGCTCGAGGTCTACGCCAGTGGTGGTGACCCAGATTCTGTTGCTGGAAGCTTTGGAAGACACTCGCTGTACAAAATGCTGGGCTATTTCTCTCTTGTGGGTCTCTTACGTCTTCATTCCCTGCTTGGGGACTATTACCAAGCCATTAAAGTCCTGGAAAATGTTGAGCTCTACAAAAAAAGTGCTTATTCGCACGTTCCTGCTTGTCAAATATCTACTGCTTACTACGTTGGATTTGCATACATGATGATGAGACGATATGCTGATGCAATAAGGACTTTCTCAAGTATTTTACTCTACATTCAACGCACTAAACAACTCTTTGCATCAAGAAGCTATCAAAATGACCAGATAAATAAACAGACAGAACAGATGTACCACTTACTCGCAATCTGCTTGGTTCTGCATCCTCAGTGCATAGATGACGGACTCCAGCAAGCTCTGCGAGAAAAGAACTATCACGAAAAGATGTTCAAGATGCAGTACGGAGATTTGGCAGAGTTTGAAGCCTGCTTTCTGTATGCTTGTCCTAAATTTTTGTCTCCTTGTCCCCCACCTCCAGATGCTCCCAACGAGGACTATGTCAAGGAAGCTATTAAGCATCAGACCCAAGTATTCATGGATGAAGTGACACAGCAAAAAATGCTTCCAACTATCCGATCGTACTTGAAATTATATACTACGCTGCCTCTTAGCAAATTGGCTACTTTCATGTGCAGCAACACCCGTCCAGATGGATCATGGGATCTTGATAAGGAAGTCGCTTCGCTTGGAATCCATCTACTTTGCTTCAAACACAAAATGAAGAATATTGTATGGACCAAAGGCCCCTCTGGATTGGATGGAAAGTTTCAATCTGGATCTGAGGTGAGTTTAAATACTTAGTACCAAGAGAAAATTGGTTACTAAATTAACATACCTTGGGATTTCATTGATGGATGATCGTTGTTCTGTTATTGTGCAGCTGGACTTTTACATCGACCATGATATGATCCACATCGCAGATACTAAAGTGGCACATCGTTACGGAGACTTTTTCATCCGCAAAATTCTGAAGTTTGAGGAGCTGAATCGCAAGTTGCATCATATAAAAATTTAATGAGATGTAATGCCAATTGAAATTACTTCATGTAAAGCTTTTTACAACGGAGAATAAAGTAAACATTCATGAGAATAAATAAAATCATTAACCCAAGATACAAAAGCTAGAACTGTAAGTTCAGCAAATTATTTAACATGATTGTAAACATTTAAAATTACATTTTATAACGTTATATACATATAATCGATATGTCGGTCTGCACGTTATCACAAACTATAAATTCTGTTCTTCGCTATCCAATTTCAGAGGTAGCGAATCAGTTATAAGTAGAAATACTTGTCCCACAGTCAGTCACATTAGTTAGATTTCTCCTGAAAAACCGCACTGGCAGCTGCTAGTACATTTTCAGATGCGGATGCCAACCTTAATCCATGTAGATAGTTATGAAATCGATTGCCTCTTTTGTTATTAAGTTTCAGACGCTTTTGCTCTGACCTGCACATAGCTCTGATAGTAGGAAGATAATCTACGGCAGTGGGTGCGTGTTCTAGAGTGGGTGAAATCGCTTGGGATAAAGCAAGGTCGATTCCCAGTTTGACGTTCCTTTTCATAGTCATATGCTCGAAATTTTTGGGTAAAGTGGGCTGATCATAAGAGAGCGAGATTCGTTGTAGCCAGTCCGCAATTTCTGTACTTAGATCGGCAGTGTTGGAGTAAGGTTTCAAATCTTCGAGGGGGGAGAGACTAGGACTCAGCTCTCGTCTCCAAGGTGGCAGAGTAGGATTTTCAACGTCAGTTAACGAGGAAACCAAAGAAATAGTATCCAGTTTCATAGCCAGGCTATCCATTAGTTTCGTATCTAGTTCAGCGGTGGATCTATCCCCACCAGAGTTTTTTTTTGATCTCTCTTTGCTAAACTTGACAGCTGGCTTGTAAAGAAAAGACTGCATATCAGTCCATAATGTTGAGCTGATGTTTGAACTCAGTTGTGTAATACTAGGAGGACCGGACAGTAGAATGTATTGTAATTGCAGAAGGGATTGTCTCAAATCCCCATTCCGTAAAAGAATCTGAAAAAAATATTACAGTAAGACCAGTCATTAGATTATTATAAGTTAAGAAACTTACGTTTAAAAAAGATTTAGGTAATCTATATCCAGATTCTGCCAACGAAATTAATTCAAGTAATGCCAAAACTCTGTCTCCGGTTACTGATTGAAAATGTATGAGCTGTTGCTGAGGAGCCATCTTGTTGAGATGTGAGCATAACTCTCTGCAGGTCATAACTATTGGTCTTCGAGTATTGGCAGCAATTTGACAAGTGGCTGTAACAAAACCATCATCACCCTCGAAAATTAGGTCCACATCTTCTATCAAGATCAGAGAATTTAGCGGAACTTTATTTTCCAATGGCCTTTTTCTTATCGGCATTGAAGTAGATGACTGGTCCCTTTCAACTCTGTGTGATTTGGTAGCTTCTTGGAAATCCGACATGATTTTCTTTCCTGTACGTTTCGAGGATGCATTCACTTCGAGAACCCTATGTGCAAAGAGATTAAGTAATTGATAAATCAATAAGCCGATGCAAGATTTTTTATACAAACAGACATACTTATAACCGAGTTCTTTTGCAATTGCGTATACGCTTGAAGTTTTTCCGCATCCGTGTGGTCCGAGCAACACAGCAACTTTATTGTTCTCACAAGCACCATAACTGCTACAATCTGACGAATAAAATTCATCCCCGCTACTGTCGTCATTTTTAGGCAAAGGAAGTCTCCAGCCGCTGAGCCAATTCCTCAATTTTTCTATTGCCGCTTCATTGCCGACTATTTCAGCAGAGCTCATCGGTTTGTATTTACAAGTCCATGTTGGGTTTGGAATGTCTGGAACTTGTTTTGGAAAAATAGAATCACTTTTTTTCTGGCCTCGCAATTTTTTGGATCTTTTTTTCGGCGATGTATTAGACGTGGAGTTCAGCGCGAACGTAATACTTTTCCACATACTTCGAGTCTCTGAGCAACGTGATTCGATTTCTGTTAATACCTCCTCAAATTCAGATTTCTCAACCTGCACGAATTTCTCTGATTCCAATTTTATGGCGTCTGATGAAAACTTTTCCGTTATGTTTGAAAGGAATTTATAGCAGCTTGCGTCCGGTAATGGGCCGACTGGTTCATGATAAGCTTTGTGCTTGTACAAAGGTTCATAATTTTTATTGTCAGTTTTTTCTGTATTTGATCCAGACTCCATCTGTGTAATGTGACTGATTGATGGAAATGGTATGTCCAAGGAAACCCCGGGATTAGTGCCCGATTTCTGCTCTAATCTTTGCTTCTTCACGTGCTCTGGCAAACCAGATTGCAAGAAATTTTTTCTCGCTTCAATTTCTGCAGGACTTGCTCTCAACTGCCGAACGAACAGTGGAGCAAGCTTCTTGCACTTTATTACTTGGACGTCATCATATTCCTCAATGAGATCTTCATCCAAAATCATAACACTGTCATTGCATTTTTTTGTGAAATTAGTTCTTTCTTGTTTTACAGAACTCGGTGCCTGTTTTGTGCTTATACCTTGTTTGCGGTAGAAATTGGGCTTTTCGTTTGGCGAAATATGCGGATTCTTGCTCTTCTTGATTTTATGTTTTTTGCGTCGTATATTCATGGATTTTTTGTTTTCAGACAGGGATACAGAAATACTTAGGGAGTTTGAGGATTCGTCAGTTTTCACAGTTTCTTCAGATCCATTTTCACTGGCATTTTGTTTGGACTTCATTTTCCTGGATTTCGTCTTGCTCTTTGGTGTAAAAATAAAGTCTTCATCAGTAGTGTTTCCATCTGCGTCTGAAAGAGAATATCAACAAGTGGAGTGATCCTGCTAGAACTCAACTAAAATTACCTCTAGATCAAGCTATCAGCGATCAAAGTGCAACAATCATTGCCATCAAACTGCAAGCAACAAGCTCACAGGAGACTCTCGCCTTTGTTATCATCATCAATTCATACACATTATTGTATGAAAATGAAAACCTTGATTCTGAAATGGATTTGATTTTCTACATTTTATCTAACTTGTCAACTTACGAGGTACTATTTCATCCTCTGATTGAGAATTGAGCTGGACCCGCATTTTCCATTTTGTTTTGGTTTTAGCTGTCATCTTTTGAAAGGAAGAGAATGCAGATAAATATGTGTTCTTCGATTCAAGACAACTGTGCTTTGGATTCTTTTGGGAACTATCATGGTTGTTATTATCCATAGGTTTCTGTTTGACTTCATTTTTCTCTACATGAACTTCTGAGACATGCACATCAGCTACAACTGTGACAACAGATGAAGAGGTGCTACAATTATTGGGGATATCTTTATTGCTTGCAAGCTCTTGAGAGAAAATGCTTTTCTTCTTTCTTCCTCTTTTTTGTTTTTGTTTTCCAGTTACAGTTACATTGTTCTCTTCATCATGTTTTCTTTCACTGGATCTGAATAACTTGGCACGCTTTTCTAGTCTTTTTTCGATCAACTCTGCCTCTTCTATCTCGGCAAGCTTTCTCTTTGAATATCCTTTGCGATCTGCTAGAACTGCAAGTTTCGCTTTGGTCTCATTCAGCTTGCTCTTATATGACTTGGACTTTTTCAACTCCATTTCTACCTCACGCGGCGATGGAGTTGGCAGGGCGGTATAGCGTGGAGGCTTAACTCTGGTCATTAGAACTTCAAAAGCATTGGATTCTGCCCGTAGACTTTTGTCAATTCTTGAACTGGACAGGGGAGTGTTGTCGCTGTCAGAATGCGAACGGTGGCCAGATGTAGTACAAAGATTGTTTGAACTACCTATCGCTGAGAAAGGGCTTGGAGTTTTGTCAACAACGTCATCTTTGTTAATTATTATATCACATCGTCTATCCTTTGAATTACTAACAGATATCTTTATCTTCACTCTAGAGCGCTTTTGGACTGGAGTTTTTCCAGATGTAATATTAGCTGCAGTGTTAACTATTGTGTTTTCAGTATTACTGTTCTCCTGTTCCTCCCCATTACCTTCTCCACTATTAGTTGTTGAATTTGGGTTATTAATCGTCGGTGAGACTTCCTCGTGCGGTTTTGGTGGGCTTAGGAAGTAGTGGGTCAGGTCCTTCATAACGCTGTTGATTGGGATGATTTTGCATGGATATTTTCACAGATAATTTATCAAAAAAATCAGAATTTAATCACAAGGCACATTCGGTTACTAGCCAGCACGAATTGGCGCGAACCAGCTATTCGTGGTCTGAACGCGATCTGCTCTTACTGATGGCGCTATGAATCTGCCATATAGGGGCGCGCGACTTTTTAAACAGCGCGAATTTTTGCAGCACAGTTGTGACACCTGTTGTCACATCAGAAGATCTTATTCACAATTAAAACCGAATTATAAAAGATGAAACAATCGTTTTCCTATGGGTGGTGAGGTTTTTATATACAATACTGACCACAGGGTTCACAGAATAGGTCGGAGCTATTTGACGGTCATAGGGGATGGTACTTACCAATGATCGGTCTACTCTGTCCAATCGATCTGCGGTCGGTATGAGAGGTGGCTCATCCCTTATCCAAGGGTCTCTAGGGTAATGTCGTGCCCTGAAAAAATTGTTGAGAACTACCAATTATTATTCAAATTACGATTTATGGGAAACTAAAGTTGAATTTTCAGCGAGGTTTCAAATTACTCGCAGGTCCTGTTTCAGGGATGAGAAAGAATCGATGAAAAAAATACCAAGATTATTCATTATTTAATATAATATGAGCTTTTCAGAAAAAAACCAACGAATCATTGGTACGGAAAATTAATTTATACGATATTTCAAGCATTATTTCTAGTCGCTCTCTCTATCTCTGTAGCCGGCGAATATCGCATAAGTATAACAATAAAAATAATGATAAAAGATAAAAAATAAGGAGGGCAATATTCATGATAATGGGAATCGGACGCGTGTTCCAACAAAGTATACGTAAAAGTATATACGAAAGCTGTAAGAAATACAACCCCCTCTGTAATATCCGATGCACGAAATGGTTCCATGCACGAGTCCGCTCGAGGCATTGGCCTAGTTATATACCTATTCGAACTTGACATATGTCTTCCGAGTCGTACGATCAGAATTCAGTTGGATAAAACGAGCAGGTAAAACTCTTGCTCGCTATTTTTTAGCCTTTTCATACTTATTTCGGACGATTGGATGTTTGCTGTATCCAATTGATTTTCGATTGGCTGAGCCTATCACCAGCTATTTCTTGTTTCGAGGTCGCCCTAAATATATACGTAGTATTATCAGCGTTCAATTTCTCATCGCTGAGTTTCGATCACCGTTAGAGAAATAGATCAACGACTTTTAAAATGGTCCAGAAATATAATAGTTAATTTTTGTCCCTCTTTTTCGTTGTGACTTCTTCTCCCCGTCATTGGGTATAGAGGGCAATCTGCGATCAAACTCGGAAGAGAGTTTCATGGGGCTGTTGAAACCAACTGTTGGCTTCCAATTACTGTAATTGGAAATTAATGGACTTTGGGTCAACCTGTAATTACTTGATTGCAATTAGACATTAACGTTCGGTCGGGTTTAGTGCGTGAAATATTGTCATAAATTACAGTATTATACGTATACAGGTATAATATAAAACGAAAAGTACCCAATCCGGCAATAAAAATCCCAGGGGAACTGCAGTTCAACGATGTAAAAATTTCATTCGAGATAGGTATACGTTTTTATTTTCACGGTACTCGTATTATACATCCCAGGGTTAACAATCCCTTTGCAGAAACTCCGTGGTACAGCATGGTTTGAATTGGTCCTACTGTAAAAAGTGATAATTAATTTAGTTAATTGTTAGAACCACTCAAAGGGTGTAGAGAGGGCTGCCTCGTTATGTCGGCGATAATTACCTCGGCGCGTTTAACAATTAAGTAATACAGAGCGAGTCTAATAGTTTAGTAGAATGGGTAAAGCCTAGGATAGGAAAATTGCCTACCCCCCAGTCCTGTTGGAAATTTCATTACGGATATTGTTGCAGTAACGGCTTCATCTTTATATCACCTTATAATGAAAAATTTTCCCCTTCGCGTCTCTATAAATATACCAACCACGATATACCTCCACAGTTATGTGGATCGGGTTGTTTTAATTACTCTGAAAATTATACACAGGAACTGAAGATCACCAGTTTTCCAAATACAATAGAGACGTCTGATCCAGATAAATCTTTTAATATTTCGCATCAGGTAAAAGGGAGAAGCGAGCGGGAAGAAAAGGGCGAGTTAATAATTATACCGAGGTGGGACAAATGCGGTATTCATGATGGGATTGGAAGTATAAGTATATAGTGACTGGGCGTGAGCAGGTGAATTTTGATGATGAATTTTCGTTTGTCAATTCAAAATACAAAGCGATTAATTAAAAACTGATTCTCAGAGGGAGGAAGGACAATTGTCAGCTCTAAATTTACCCTCCGTCGTTTTTCACCCCCTTCCTCTGGCGAAAAAATCAAAAAAAAAAAGAGTAAAAAAAAAAGAAAAAAGGATCTCGAGAACCGCCGGTGGCTGCTCGATCTTTCCTGTTAGATAAATCCTTTTGTCTAGAGTAGGAGTAGCGAAGGTCCGGACTATCTCTCTACGTTATTTGGCTTCGTGTCTGCGTTCTTTAGGGTCGTGTAGCCCTCAGGTTAACGTTAAGAATCGAGTCTCGATTGGTCGGTTGGTAATAAATTTGTCAGATTGAAGCCGCTGTGTCCATCGAACCGTGGGCCAATTTTTCGGCGCAAGGATCGCGTTCAGTTTTGCCGGAGGGTGGTTTTGCTACGGGGTCGCTTACTCGCGTTACAGAACCTTCAACTCTGCCATGGAACGGTCATATTGACTCTTTCATAATTGAAGTTGAAATGTATCGAAGTAGGTAGGTATATCTGAAAGTATAACTGCTATTCCGAGACGTTGGATGTAATAATAAAAGTTATACCTCGGGGTGAAATACAGAAACGTACGTACGTAACTTTTCGTCGCTTCAAAACGAACGAATGGGGTCAAAAGGTGATAAAATTAAAATTAGAAAATCAATCGTCATGACCTTCCGGGACAGAGTTCCCATTGTTTTTATACACTTGCACGCTTTTTGTTCTTCATGGGGTTTCCGCAGCTTGTTTCCCGAGAGGCAGAGGATCTGCATCACGCGATTCAAGGGCCTCCTCGAGAGAATGTCCTTGAAGTGAGGTCGTCCTTGGTTTTGTCATTCCACGGGGTCAAGGTGCTGTACTGCACGGAAAAGATCCTCTCCTGAATTTCCTCGCACGTGAAAGGTTCGAGAGCAATTAATTAACTTAAAAGTTATATAAAAGTTCAAGTTTAAAGTTAGGCTCCCTTCCTTCTGGTGGCTACATGGTTATATACAAATACATAGGAATATGTATTTCATACATAGTATACGTATACACAGTTATAACGTCAAATTTCATTTCAATTGGCTCACGGTAGCTACACCAAAGATTTTCTTATGTTAATCTTTGAATAAAATTATCATGTCATTTTACGATTCAAATCTTGACTTCCCTCTTTTGAATCTTCTTATTCTTCGTTTTTTTTTTCTTGTACTCTCTACTTCGTCTTATTTCTCATTCACCGGAACAGTTCTGTACACGAAACTTAAGTAATTGCTTGAAATTATGGATCGTCGCAATTTTCATATCAGAATCTGAAACACGCATATTATTCCGTTTAAAGTGTTGACACTAAAAAAAAAGAAAAAGAGCAAAATCCAAATAAAATAATATCCGATCGATAACGTATATGATACGGAAGTAGGTAATATTTTTCACGATAATCCCCGATGAATTCTTTCCCCCTCGTACGTACATGGCTCTCTCCGTATTGGAATCCCTCTATCTATAATTCATGGATCGAGAGTTTCCTGTCATCTCGTGTTTTGACGTTCAGAGATGGAATTGAGATTATTTCCATTGACTGACAGGTCGCGGAAACCCCTCCGAATGATTTTATGCTCAGGATACCGGGTGCAGAAAGCTTCCCCGGAAGTTGATCCCCCGTCTAATCGGGATATATACACGCATTCTCTTTCGCTCTGATTAAAAAAAACGATCGACGCGCAGGAAATATTGAAAACAAAAAAGAAAAATGAACGAATAAAAAAATCCCAAGAAAAATTACGAAGAAAAGAATCACGCGCGCGCGTTCACACAACGAACGGATATTAAAAAATCATTTTCAATGTAACGTGTGTTGAATATTTTTTTAATTTTTCCCCCCCCCCCCCCCCCCCCCCTCTTTTAGCGCCGAGATCGTTACACCCGCGAGGTTGCCTGCAGTTGGCATGATCTACCGTTAAAACTTTTTCATTCGTCCCGTAACACTTTTATGACCGGGTCGGTTACATATACGTGTACACGCACACCGTGTACAATATACACGTATGAAAGTTGTTTCTGTAGAATTTCAAAAATCTTGTTTTTGTTGAGTGCTTTTCCATTCCGTGCGTGGTGTAAGGTGACGCCTGAAGGTAAAGAAACAACTCTCTCCCTCTCATCCTTATCCCTTTCCATCCCCTGAAATATATAACACCGTCGAAGGGTTTATGGCGCGTGGACTTGAAGCGTAAAACCTAGAAAGCGTCTCGTAATTTTTATATTTACCCTATTTCTTAGTAGAATCGGAGGTAGTAAAAATTATTGGGATAAATCGATTCTGAAATTTCAATTTCGATCATATCTCTTAAAAGATTGCACGGAGCTAAGTCGCGATTATTATACCGGTGTAATAAATTCGAATCGTCGTAATTTATCACTCGAATTTTTCGTTGATTCGCGGCGATCGATCACCCCGCGGTTGCGAGAGATTTTTGTCCTTTTTTGGGTTCAGCCTCGAACTTATGGAAGATGTGTTGATGTTGGTTTTCGGGGTGAAAAGTTGACAGAATTTTCTGTAAACTCAGCTCAACAACTGTGTACAATGTATAAGTCTCTCCGCTCTGCTTATAACTTGAAATTAAGCCCGCCGGTACACCTATATGGGCGCGTTACAAACAAGGAATAAGAAGAAAAGCTCTACCTGTTCCACGCTACGCCTGTACTCCTCGTGCTTTTCATTTATAATACCAACCCAAAAGTTACGAAGAAGAAAACCCAAAGTTTCCCGGATAATCACGAAACGAGTATTATTACTAGAGACCGGAATTTGTTGCTCATTACGTAGTACGCCCCATTGTTAACCGAATCCGGATAGCTCAATTTTATCCTCGAAGATGACAATTTTTTCAGCCGAGTTTACAAAGACCGTTGAAACCATTTCTTTGACATTACGGTAGATTTTATACATCGGAGTCTGAATATTTCTCATTTCTTTTCGAATAAAATCTCGCGAGCGGTTATAAAATTTTTCGTACTTTACTTTGTCGAGCTCGATTTTTCGCGCCGTTGAAAAGCGCTGCCCGAAACTTTTTGCATATTGTAAAGTTGGAAAGCCGGGTGCAGTTCGGAAGTAGAAATTCGATAGAAGGTAACGGAACGTTGAGATATAATATTATAAAGTAGGTACGGTAGTAAGTAAGTCTAACAAAAAGTTATAGAAAATAAATATAAACCGGACAGAAGACTAAATTGATCGGAAAGTAATAGGAACATAAAACAGAGAGGAAAAGAGAAGAAAAGGAAAAGGAGAATAAGGGAAAACGGACAAAGCTTGAAGTAAATGAAGAGTAAGAATACAAGCGTAGGAGTAGAAGGGAAGGAGAGTAGAAGGCGAGAGAGGGAAGGGTAGGGTTTGGAAATGGGTGTGATTGCGGTTAGGCGAACGTGGAGGGATATCTTGCGCTCGTGTGTTTAGGCCTTCCTGTCTTCAGTGGTGGCCCATTACCACAATTCTTTCTCTGGATACGTGAGATTACGACTTTCGCAAAGCTTTCAGACTTTTGTAGGGTCGATGTGTCAGGTCGTCGCGACGCCCGCGTCGTGTCTGGCTTTTATACTTGTTCTGTACACCGTCGTCGTCGTCGTCGTCTTCTTCGTCTTCTTCTCCTTCTTATTCTTCTGCTTCGTCGATGTCGGTGGTTCGGTAACGTTTTCCGTTACGTTGCAGAAGTGAGAAAAAATCGGGAAAAGAATAAAGAAAAGGTAAAAAAAAAAAAAAAAAAAAACCAAGAAAGCGAAGAGAGGAAAAGTAGAAGGACGTGCAGATAGCGATGGTATAAGAAAGAAACGCGGGTGGAAGTCGATGAGCTCGGTTCGAATGAGGTGAAATTCAAGACAAAAGTCGTCGTACCTCCTTCAAGGATTTTCTGTCTGCAGAAATGTCAGGAATATGTTATCGGAAAATCCACTCTATAAAACAAAAGGAGAGCAAAATACCCCGTAGCTCAACGTAAGGGATTCCGTACCCACCAGCCGAACAAAAAGCCGAAGTTGTAATTCACCAACTTTCGAAAGGTTTGAAAAAATGCTACCAAAATGTCGCGGTTGTTCCAACCACGGAATAATTACACCTTTGACAATGGAACAAGTCATATTCTCTAAACGTTGAAAAAATAAAGGGATAAAAACTCCTCTCTCTACCTCTCATTTTTCAAGGTATCCTCGACGAAATCGTACCGAAACCCGGGCACATAGATTCCATTCCATCGCTAACCGGGTGGAGGGATGGTTTTGGTATCCGCACAACAAAACGTTTGACCCGACCGATAATCTATTGTCATTCGGGCGCACAAAGTCGAACGAAAATTCTCAATCAATTCGTGGCCGTTCGAACGTAATTTCAGCAAATATCGAGGTGACAAAATTTCCGCGTTATAAAGTGCAAATATCGAGAAACACGTGGTACGCGTCGATGTAATCAGAAAATACCTTGGGTCTCCGGGGCACATAGTTTTCCAAAACTGCGGCAGAACAGAGAGAGAGAGAGTGAAAGGGAGAGAGGGAGAGATAGGCAGGGGTTGTTGGGACTCAGTTGACCGTAACTCGTCGGTGTTTCGCGCGGAACCAGCGAGTAAAAGCTGCACCTGCCAGTCGCTCCTCTAATTTCTATCTCTGAAACCGAATACACCAAACACGTGTTTGGAATTCACCATATGCAACCGTGACTCCATTATTACAACTACGATCATTTTCCACCGATCATCGATCGCCGATTACACTGGCTAGCGAATTAAATTAACCGTTCATCAACTCTGGATAGTTACTACTTATTAATTATCTCGATTTATCATAGGGCGAATTCTACCGTACACATCTGTCGTTGGAATCAAAGTTCGAACACTACCACGTATCCTCTCCAGTTCCATGTGATCATCGCGCGTCAGTTAGTTGCCGAATGCGAATTGAAATCCACGACATGTAAAAGAAGAAAAAAGAAAAATGTTAATAAGAATCCAGTTACGAGAGAAAGCCGAATAAAGAATGAATAGAAAATCGCTGCAAGCTGCGAAGCTTTTCAAAAGTAATTCTTCAGCTCCGCTGATCCATGCATTACATCTATGTACACAATACGTATGCTATATGGAGTGATTTCCGCATAACGTTCGTCATAAATTTAATGACCACATATATATATATATATATATAAATGAATGTAACGTTCTAAATTTCAGTTACCTGTGACGTTCGTTAACCCAGCTCATCTATAATAATATAATTCACAGATAGGTGTGCCGCATCAACTGACAGTCCTGATTTTGATACTGGAGGGATATATTTGTTTCCTCTTGAATTTGCAGCAGTAGCAGCAGGTGATGTGACCCCCATTGGGTATATGCGCGCGTGATATTCGTTGCAACGCGTACTCGTCAGATTCGTAGTCGCAGGTAGGAGAGTGTAGGGCATATGGTGTTAGAGTTATGGGACAGGGCGAAATTATACTCGTAATCGATGTTATTACCGACAAGTGTGAGTCATTATTGTCTCGCACTACTTTTCACCGAGGGGTAGGTAGCCGAGCACACGCCGTGTGTCTACGACTACGATTGTAATTATGTACTATCATCGTTATTATGATGATCATTGTCATCGTTACTGTCATTAAATAACACGACATCTTGTAGACGTAAGTGCTGCTAATTTACCCTACCCCGAACTATCCTTTCATCCTGGATACCCAATTTTTTATACCGATGAGTAAAGGGATGTGATGTTCCAAATAATTGATAAAGCTTTTTTTGTTGAATTCCTTTCGTAGCTGTTTGTCAATAAAATCGAGGACTTTCATCATACACGTTACACACAATGTGTAATGTAGAAACTCGATTGCGTATCGATTTTTAATTAATTATTTTTTCTCTTCAACCTACGGTACACCGTTTGAAAAGTAAAAAGTGGTCCACAAAGCTTGCTGGGATAGAGAGCGATACGAAAAGTAAGAAAAACAAGAATTGAATTGAGAGGAATTAAAGGAAAGAAATAAGTAACGTCCCGACTTTAAGAGGTCAAAGGTAATTTAAGTTACTTTTGTCAAAATCGTTCGAGTAGGAACATGATAAAGAGAATTTTATCAACAAAAAAGCAAGACATCAATTTATGTGTTATTTATCATTCCGATAGAATCCGTCCACCGTTATTTTTTTATTTTACCTCGTCGTTTTTATTTCGTCAAAAATCGTGTTTGAAGTAAATTTTTTTCTCGAATTCTATTCTCCTTTGGGGATCTGGTTTTTTCAGTTTCTTTTTGGTTTTTTATTCGTTTCCGCCCATCGCTTCAAGTGGGGAACGACGTGTACGTACACCGCCGTTCCGTCGGTCACTCGTCACGCGTACAACTGAATTTAGTCGGGATGGATCGTATTTGTTGGTAATTTGCTAATGGCGGTATATATTGGGTCTACGACTTCGTAATTACCCCCTTCATCAATTAATTCATACATATATACACGCGTGTATATCCGTATACGTATAAATATTAAATATATCCGCATGTACACCTATCTGAAATATAACGTCAGCCAATATTAATTAGCGAAGGGGACAATTAATTACTTAGTACATTCGGAGGCGGTAAACTTCACGAGGTTTTAATCATTTAACACGAAACGATGCCTAAAATTTGACACGTACCTACTCCGTGGTTGATCCCTCGGGATTTTTATTTCTATCTAAACCGTATGACAAGTGATTTAATTTTGGAAACGTCATCACGTAATTTCTTAGGCTCGATTCGAGGATATTTGTTTTTGTCTTTGTCGCCTCACCTTGTGTGAATAAATTAAATGAGAAATGGAAAAGTTTTTTTTTTTTTAGTAGCACTGAAATTTGTCAACCCATTTTTAAGTAATTTGGCGGGTACGTGAATATATGGTAATTAGAGCGGCTGTGTTTAAAAAATTAAAAGTGAAAGAAGAAAAAGGGCTCAATGTACAAATTCAAATATATGCACGGTAGAATAAAATGCGCCCCAAAGGGGGTATTTCGAAAAAGATACAATATACGGATGCCGACGTACATCCTGGACAGAATTTCGTCCCTCATTTTATTTCGTTCGTAATTTTTTTGTTCGTGGGTATTTTTTTTCCCCTCCCTTCTGGTTAGGCGTAGCTCGAAGATCACCGTGAAAAACGAG
Source organism: Athalia rosae (assembly GCF_917208135.1). NCBI lineage: Eukaryota > Metazoa > Arthropoda > Insecta > Hymenoptera > Athaliidae > Athalia > Athalia rosae. Next base: position 14,861,331 of record NC_064032.1, on the reverse strand, counting down.
TAGGACACTGGGTTAACCGGAAGTTGTAATCGGGACGATTTTGACCTAGCTTGTATTTTTTTTTTCTTTCTCTAATTCTCTACCCCCTGCATCGGTGTACGTATTTACAGCTGTGCGCGGACTAGAGGAGATTCTCGTCGTCTCGATGTTTGAATGTCACAACCTAACCCCGTTGCAGAACCGGAACCGGATGCGACGGGTAATAAAGCCGAGAACACGGTTGCGGACTTGCGGACTTGCGAACTCGCGGACTTGCGGAGGGTGAAAGTTATGTTACACAAACGGAACACGGGCCTGACGTCGCGTTTCTAAGTGTTGATTACGCGAACGTTTCGGATATCATAAATCTCGCGGACCTCCGACGATTGTAAAATAAAATTTTATTTCTCGAAAATCGCTAGCTTCAAATATTCACCCCGTGCACGGATAAATGTTGTTCGTCGGAATTCGATGTATTCGATAGATGCTACAACAATAATTGTCGTTCGTTCGATTCGATGTTACGGGTTATGCGTATATTATTCCCCTCTTAATTGCCGAATGCTTTTATATTTCTACATGGGCAGAAAATGAATTTGCAATATTTGCAAACTATTTTACCAAATTACGTTATTCTCAATTTGAGCAGACACAAAATTGAAAATTCATAACGGAATCGTGAAACGTATACGTAGGTAATATCGATAAACTATTTTCACATAGTAACTGATATAATTACAGCGAAAATAACCATTGGGAAATTTCATTCCACCCACGGTACATACGTTTTCGTATACATATAACAATTTTCACTGCAAAATAACGATAGGTATATATAATCTACAAAATTGGTATACGTTAAATTTAATTCATGCACCGTATAAATTTCCAGCAAGAACCACCCGCGGTTTTGTAATTGATAAGTTTTTTTTCTTTTATTTATTTTCCGTTTCTCATATCGCGTAACGATTTTGATTATTCGATCATCGGTCCAAATGACGAGTGAAATTCCTCGACGTTGTAATAATATGATAATTTATGGAATTCGTTTTTTTTTTTTTTTTTTCTTTTCACATTTCACGGGATATAAATCTTCCGGAATTCTTTGAGCGCCATGTACACGGAAAATATTCCCTCGCGCTACGTCGTGGAACCAAAACCCTTTTATTCATATCCAATGGTTCGCTCCGTTAGGTCTTCAAATGTTCTGTAAATAATTGATACGCAGTTATTTGATTCGCCGGATTGCAGCGAAGTATGAGTTCATTTTACCCCCGGATATCGTATAGCGTGTTTAACGCAATATTGGTAACTCTGTACGACGACGATCGGGTAGCGATAATCGTAATGACGATAATTAAAACAACGAGGAGGACCGCGACGCGTTAAAATGACGAGAACGATGAAACGAGTCGAATTTATGGTAACGAGTCGTCGAAATCGGGCGAGGTATACATACGTGTATATACCAACACTCCATTGAATCGAAAGATGATTACGGTACAAAGCCGAAAGCTCTCATCGAATTTACCTGGGCGCTGAAAAAGAATCTCGCCATCAGGTTCACTCGCGAATTTACCGCGCGTAGAAAGAATCTAACGCAATTTCAACTGAAAAGCTGTGTATTCCATTACACATATATACATGCGCCCGCCTATATCTTATACCTATAATGTCCCGGTATCCTTGGGGCTTTTTCTTCCTCCGGGACCGCGCGCTCTTTTATTCTTCTGCTCCTACTTCCTCCTCGTCTTTTTCTTTGTAACGCTCACCACCTGATCGCTGGGGAAATTGAAGCAAAAACTGCATTACGTTGTATATTTTTTTTTTTTTTCAACTTCTGTGTTTTCTGCGTTTTCTTTTATCCCCCCCCCCCCCCCCCCCCCCCCCCCCGTCCCCCGCGTTTTTCTAGGACGGCGTAGCGTTTCGAAAAATGTGACACACGTGTAACCTATAGCGCCAAGTACGACGGGTATTGGTAGACAATAATTTTGGAATTATGGGAGTTTCGGAGCGTTGATTTACCGGGTCCAATACCAATGAACGATTCTCCGCTAACCAGTGGCAGAAATTAATACCGTCCAGACTCTACCTTGAAATATTCGCCAATTAATAATCGGCTAACAAATAGACCGCAATATATTTTCCCCGCATTCAAATCCATGTTATATAGTAGCGCGCGCGTTTCGCGATTGCAAAGGTATTATTGTACCTTCTTGCTTTCGGTACGTGCGTGTAGCCATCGGTTGTGTTTTCAGAAATTTTGTACAGCAAAAGTGAAAATTACGTGAAATATGTGTACCGATAATAACTGCAAATTTTTTTTTTCATCCTCCGAGCGTATACCGGTACACGGGGTACTGCAACCAACGTACATCGTGAATAGCTGCAATCCAACAAACAAAACTTTTTCAAAAGTACGTATCCATGTGTAGTGAAAATACGAACGGCTGTTCAAACTCCAACCGCTTAATACGGTTTGTTTTACCCACCGCAATCACTGCATGGGTTTTATTCTGATGCGCTCATTCGCTACAGCTAGATTTATCGTATGAGAAAGAAAATAAATAAATAGTAGGAAAAAAAAAAAGTTTGAAAAGCAGAAGAGCATACCCGATTCGTAAAATTTTACAATTGCTTTTGGCGTAGATTAGCAAAATAAAATGAAAAAGAACATCGAGAAGTAAGGAGAAAAAAATATGATCAAAAAAAAAAAAAAAAAATAGAACGAAAAAACGGAGGAAAAATGAATAATAAATTATTACCACCACCCGATGTTGGTCGTGGAGTATATAGCCGTGACGTTGGGTACGTGGAATTGTGAAATTAAAGAATTGTAGAATTGCAGATGAAGTGTAAGATGTGCGGAATAACTCAGGGTTGATTTTCTTCTACGGTGTACGGGTGGGTCTCTACCTCCGGATGATGGAAAATTTACATTTTCCAGCACTTCTTGTCGCAATCAGTTGAAACTTAGAGGCGAATCAAAACCAGAAAGGAGTTTCGCACTCGCACTCCCCTCAGTCGTACGTACGTACCTACGATATTATTCCATCCAACTGCAAGTTAGAAAAATATAAAGAATTCCATCAATTCGTACCCTTCCTGACCACGTCGATGACAACGATCGACGTAACAAAGATAATATAAAAATGTGTGTTCGAGGTCTCGAGGATGAAATTAATTGCGTCTGATACTCGTCGGTTTAATCCTAATGCGGTGAATTTGTATGCGCATAAATTTTCACTCTGTCAAATGTAGAGAGGGGACGGTGGTATTAGTTCAATGGCGTGGCAAATTTCATTCCATCAATGTTCCTGCGAATGTTTCAGCGGCAGCAACGGCAGCCACTTCTTCCATCTTTGCTCCTTCGTACCTTCCGCCCTTCGTTCGGAGACTCGCTTTCCTTTCTTTGATATCCTTACTTTTCCATGTCTTTTGGTTTTTCTTTGGTTTTTTTTTTTTTTTTCTGCAATGGAGCGGAGCCAGAGAGGTTATCGGAAACGAAAGACGCCCGGCATGCAGACGGTGCAGTTTTTAAGAGGAGTTGTTAATAGCTTCCCTTGTGTCTCCAGTTCGTCGTTTTTCTCCGAGCTTTTCATTCCATTCGGTGTCGTTGCTCCTCGGCGACGAAAAAAACATTCAATACATTACATCGAAGACCGAGGCGCAACTTCTACATCCTAATCCCTTAAACATAAGGTCACAACCTTCCGCAGAGCTTTCAAGTCAAATAAGGTTCCCGCAGGATGTCAGGGACGTCGAAGCAGACGTCGGAAGGAAGACAAACACGGACCCTTGTTATTCTGATTGTTAGCCACGTATCTACCCTCCAATCCATCTATCCCTAACGACCTTAAATCCAAAATCAAATTATGATTGGATTTTTTCTTTGTGCTTTTTCTTCTTCCTCGTTGCGGTTGATTATCAAATTTTTCACGTAACACTCGTTTGCTGAATTATATTTCCTTATTAAATTTCCCTTTATTTATTTATTGTGCGTGGGGTATGATATTCTTCGAACAGGTGAGGGTTTCTTCGCGGGGATCATTACACAGGGGGCGAGAGACTCGAAATGATACGATGGATTCTTGAAAATATTTTTATCCGTACGTGTATATCGTAAATCGATCGAACGCGTCGCTACCGAACTTGATGGGTGTGAGAGTTTTTTTCGCGAAATATTATGACGCGTAGGTACTACAGATGTAGAATTGGAAAGTGATTGAAAATACATGAAAGTCAAGTACGCCTACCATCCAAAAGCTGTATTCGAGTTTTGACAATCCGGCGAGGAATGAAAATATAAAAATAAAAACCACCCTCAAAACTCCACGATGTAATAATAATGAGGGTATGAAAAAGAAAACGAATAAAAAAAAAAAAAAAAAAATACACGTCATAAATTTACGGGTAGACGCGACGCGCGTCGTTCCTGCGGCCAACCTTCGAGGAATCCTTGCGAATTAGATAGATACTTGGAAAAATTTTCTCCACAAATTTTTTCTATTCAGTAAATTCGATTCGACAACGAAAAGGGAGAAAGAGAGAGCGTGGGAGGGAGACTTACGTGTCATTTCTTCTTCGTATTAGAATTTGAAATCTGCTGTTTTTTTTTTTTCTTTCTTTCTTTTATCTCGTTTGAATTTTGCGAATTTAATTAAACTCTCCCCGGTAGCGGAGGCGTCGACGTGGGCCCGGCAGCTGATATAACAATAACAACGAAGAGCGTATAATAATTATCGTTATACTATAATACAAATTCAGCACAAAAGATGTCATCGTTACTATACGTATCGCCCCGTAGATATAATATATACGGTCGCATATAAATCCGTTATATACAACAATCTACAGGGCCGTAAATTTGCGTTTGAATATCGCGCGCCAATCCCTCACCCTGAATAAAGTACCTTTTATACACGGTAGATATCTGCGGCAGTTCGCGATGCGGGAGGATAGAGGGGGAAAAAAAAAAAATATATATATAAGAAAATTTCTCTTACACATTTTTACCCCTCGAAGATCGCCGATTTCGGGTCCGCGGCTCTTTCGCGAGCGAAAAAAAATAAAAATAAAACTCCAAATATCAAATATGCACCGCATAGACGTCGCCCGGTATACGGGAATAAAATTTCCCTGTACTATAATACTTATGTACAACGCTGAGGAAGCAATTTCGTTTCTTTTTTCCTTTCACTTTGTCGGAATAAAGTGTATGTAATATATACAGTCCGGAAGTATACCGTGCCGACTAAGGGATGTGATTTTGATTGCAAGCGTAGGAAATCGATGCATTTTATACAGATTTGAAAGGGGGGGGGGGGGGGGGTCGAGTACATATGTATACATTTTTTGTGGATCGGTAAAGGGACTCGGGGTTGTATAAATATAAATGGAATAAAATGAGACGAGTCGAGTCTCGAGTTATTTCTTGGTAGTTGAGAATTGAGGAACGCTCGAAGATTGGCGCCCTGAAGAATCGGGGGAGGGTGGGTGAAGATATACGAGTGAGAGAAAAGGAATGAAAATAAATAAACAAGAAAACGAAAGAGGGTGAGAGAAACAAAAAAATAAATAAATTAAAAAAAAAAAAAACAGCGAAAATCGCCAAACGCGGTTGGAGTTGAAAATTTTCGCGTATACAACCTCACCTAAGATGTTTTCAGCTAGTTATATTCTATCGCAGCTGCAACGTCTTGTTATGTCCCACGACACCCTCTCCTTTCCTCCTCTCTTTTCTCTCCCCGGTATCGGAGAATACATTAGCATTGTATCGCAAAGTTTGCCGGAGGTAAAGGGGCACGCGCGGGATAGGTCACCCACGTGACTTGACGTACAACCACCGGTGAACCAAAAGTAAAAATAAATTGTACGTTTTTTTTTTTTTTAGCTTTTGGATTTTTTCATCCGCCTGTTCTCTTACACCGTAAAAATTTTCCACTCATTTTTTGAGCTGAATATGTGTAAAGAGGATCATTTTTCACCTTTCAAATATCAATTACCACGTCGAGGTGCGATCTTACTGTGCGACGTTCGTAGGTGCAGGTGTTACAGCCGAGACGATCATCTTCTGGGAAATAATGAAATTTGTAATGGCTGTGAAAGAAATGAAGAGGGGATGAAAAAATTATCCGTTGATCTGTGGAGGGAAAACGAGTTAGTTTTGCAGAAAAGTTTGAAGAAAAGCTTTTCGTGCTTTCACGAGAACAGAGAAAGGACGAGGATCGGATGACTTTTTGATTTTTGGAGTCGTTGATTGACTTTTTCAGTTTTCTTTTTTTTTTTTATGTTTTCTACCTTTCGACGTGTAATTCTGCAGCAGACGACGATCGTGCACCTCCGGTGCTCTGCTCTTCTTCTCCTTCATCTTCTTCTTCTCTTTCTTCTTTTTTCTCTCCCAGACGAAAGAAAGCATTAATTTTTCATTTCGGTCTCCATTAGGCCGTCGACGCGTTTTTCTTTAGACATCAGCCGAACTTGCCACTTACGAGTTTTCCATAGATTAATAAAACCTGTCACACTAGGCGGGGTGGAGGCGTTCGGTTTCGCTTGGTTTTCGTCGTGTTGCGGAGTGCTTTCTACGGGTTATTTCTTCGAGACATCGGCAGAAAGCTGAGCTGAGCTGCTACAAATACGCTAAAGAATAAGAAAGGCGATAAGAGGGCGAAATTGGCTCGAGATCTTTCGGATTAAAACGAATTTGACGAGTTCCTCGAGGTGTCTAGAGAACGTGCCAAGTACATCGTCGGGCGTATCGTTGACGCCGTTAAACCGAATTGGGAGAGAGAAAAAAAAGAAAAAAATAAAAAAAATGAAGAAAATGATAAAACAAAATAATAATAAAAATTTATGACGCGCGATTAATTCAGACTTTTATATATAACACGATTATGACTTCAATTCATCGCTCAACTAAACCCAGATGCAGACAAACAACCGCGGTGAGATGTATTTTATATTTCGTGTTATTCCCCTCGTTCCTCGAGGATTAATAAACGTTTATTATACGCCATGTCACGCTTCCTCTCTCTTCCTCGTCGCGTCGGGTCATTTTCAAGACGCTAATTACATTGGGCTTAAGATTAATTACGTGTAATTGGAAGCTGCAGGCTCATTTTCTGCTGTTTATGATTTCATATACTTATATACGAGGAGATATATAAAATATATGATACCGTTGCTACATAATGTATACAGGTGTAACTTTCCTGCAGATGTAAAATTTCCTCCTGGATATTACAGCGGATTCAAGCGCGTAATTTATGCATAAACAAAAACCCCCGGCGCGGAGAAATTGCCGCCGCCTGTCCTTTCCGAAGATTCTACCTTTTCCCGTGCGAGTTTTGAATGTAATTAAAAAAAAATAATGATTCAAACTTCGATGACGAAATAACGACAAACTTTCACTCGGCAGGGTCGTGCGCTAATAGAAATTAAAAAGATAGATCACACGCACCTGTAGATTTCTGCCCTGCGCACCGTGAAAAAAAAAAAGCTCATCGAGATTGTTTCGCCAAAGACAAAGAGGCTATGAATATATTCATTAACGAAGTGAAATGAATAAAATAGAAGAAAAGGTAGAAACAAAAAAAATGTTTCTTTTGCCGCCGCAGAGCCGCAAAATAGCGGGTTAAATTTACGGCCGATTGTAGATTGCGGGAAAAGGGGAAAAAAAAAAATATCCCGATGAAATTGGCCCTTCAGACCATTTTCATCGCGCGACACAAATCGCCTTCCCCGCCCCCCCCCCGCGTATCTCCGAAATTACGTTTTCCTACGGTAAGAACCGCCATTCCTCGGACACTTTTAGCCTGGAATTTGGGAAAATTGAAGCCTTCGAAGCAGTGCTTTTATACCTTCCATCAACGATCCCCGGGTAATCGCCCGGCGACTGCACGGCGTTGCAGAAAATCATCGAGCGCTAGGTCTCCGCTAATTTTGTCCCGCTAATATTCGAGTCGATTTCCGCCTTAGCTTTGCCCAAAATAAAAAGATACGCGCGTTTTTTATGCACGCTAAGGTTACCGCGGTAAAAGCGCCAGACAAACGGCCGTTACTTGACTTTTATTTTTGGGTCGCGTAAAAATTTTCATCCCCAGTTTTTTTCTCTCTGTCTTTATTTCTTTCGGTTTTTTTTTTCTCCTCTCGTTCTTCCTTTTTCTCATGCACGCTACACGCAACATATCCAGCTACTTTGTAGCGGGGATTTGAGTATAAGTGGACGTTGAAAGATAGGGTGACGCGTTGCGCGGTTCCACCTATAGCGCAAAGAAAGGGATGGACAAAACGATGCCGCGACGTCACGTAGGGGTAGTAAAACATTCCGTAACACGTGCCACTTACTATCTCCTACGTACATGCATACACGTACGTGTATACAGGTATACTCGGTGGCTGAGAGATTTTGGAAGGCGTCGCGCAACCAACCCACGAGATATGGAGTGGTTCGCGTATTCGTATACCGTGGAAAGAAAAGCACAGCAGCGACGCGTTTAAACTCTTCTTCTCGCGAATTGAATTTTATCGGAAATGCGCATTTCCCACACGATTCCAGACGAGGGGCGGCCTAGAGGGGAAAGGAGGAGGAGGAGAAAAAAAAAAAGGAACAGGAAAAATAAATGTACACTTTTCTATTTTTTACCACCCCCCCTCGGACGATGTGGCGAACGGAACGAAACGGGGTGGGGAGAAATCGTGCCAAGAAATTGTGAATATTTTTGCCAATATAGACGCGTGTACGTGTGTAATACGTGTGGTGAAATTACACTCGAAATCGAGATGATGAAATAATTTTTTTAAATAATTTTCAAAGAACCACCCCTTCGTATTTTTCGAATTTTTTCCCGGTTGCATGCGTCACACGCGCGTGTACCGCATCGAAAACATCCCCTAGCGCGAGTAAAGTTGACCCGGAATAATTTTGCTTTGTTCTCCGGACGCTGGCGACGATATTTTTTCAACTAATCAAGAACACCCTGCAAATTCGTAGACTTGCATTTGATAAATAATTGAAGCGTGCGAAGTGAGACTTCATTAATTTTCCATCAAGGTAACGCCGCAGCGTGAAAAATATGATAAAATTAAATTTAAACACAAAAAATAAAAAAATAAAAATAACCAGAGAGACGCGGGTGTCGCTCTCCGGTATTATTAATACGCGGGTTTGTTCAATATTCACGTCCGTGTCCCTTATATTTTTTATTACGCTATACCTCGTCTCGCTTTTTGTTTTTTCTCCCCGCGTGATACAAAGTTTTTCATTCCCCGGCTGTTAATACCCTCGGGACTGTGAATTTTCTCAGTTTTTTTCGCGCGTACGTATACATATATATACATAAAATATATATATACACGGTTATTTCCTAGGGATGGATACGCGCGCGCGACGTCGTCGTCTTCGTCCGCGAACTCGTGCTCCGTCATTTGAAACTGGTTGTACGTGAAGACCGCGTCGCCTTTCTTTCTCTCGAGACGCGAAGAGCCGACTGGCGAAAACGAGGGTGAAAACAAAAAAAACTGGAGAGAAGAAGAAAAGTTCTTCTATCCGTTCGCTCCTCGAATAAAATCCGAGCCACTATTCATCCGGCAGATTTAAACGTCCCGTAAAGAGACCGGAGGGGAGAACTGAAGATTGCGGAAAAGAAACAGCTCAATCTCGTACGCGCGGTCTACCTAACAAAACTTAGGACACGCACATTGCGCGGCTCACTTCCGACGCGATTTTTTCTTTTTCCTCTTTCGGTTCCGCACCACGAGCGGCGGGGGCCGTTTCGCTATTTTTAGAGTCGGGAAGAAGTACATCCCGCGATCGGGAGAAAAGAGCGATTCGGTTTGAATAGATTCGACTTCTCATTCCGTTCCGTTACTTTCATTCATTTTCTATTTTACTTTTATCATTTTTCTACTCACGCGAAAAATGTCGCGGATTCGGAGTACAGTATACACTCGTCGTCGGTACGGTACGGAACGGGATGGGATAGTCGGTCGGTGAAAATGATGTACGTAGTTCGTGCCCCTAGGGGCGATTTGCCGCGACGACGGCGGCAAAAGTTATCTTTCTTTTTCCTACCTTCGCCTCCTCATCGCCCTCATTCTTCGTATTCGACTTCTTCGAGCTTTAAATATCTCCCACGACGTACGGCCGTATATTTTCATGTGCGGAGCCGAGGATTCCGCGGAATTGCGGCACTCCTAGCTGCAGGATAACCCGCAGCGCTCTTTGAGCTATCCGCAAGTGCTGCTGCTGCTGCTGCTGCTGTATGCTTCGGGCTGCTATCGCTTATGCGCATATGTACACAGGACATATCCGCTATCTCATCGCGATACCTAAGTTACACAAGTACAAGGTGTACGCGTACATACCCGGAGGTAGAGTGACGTAGAAATTGCTCTTCCACGAACCAATCCCACCTCCGTACAGATGCACCATGGTCGACGGTGGCAACGGTGTTCGTAAAGGAGTGGACGAGGAAAGTTGAAAAGCTGCGGGAGAAAGGTATGAAATACATAAATGTGATGCGGGGGATACGGGGCCTGCGATGATAATCATTATCCTTGAGGAGTTGAGAGAGAAGGGGAAGGGAATGAAATTAGAGAAAGAAGTTGATCTCGGCTTTTAAGGGACTGTTATTCAGGTGGTGTTAGTTTGTATGTGGGATGGACGGGCACGCGATATCGCAACTAGTTATACCAACTAATCAAACTTTGATGCATGCGTGTCGTACATAAGGTACGTACATAATACTTGTATACCTATGTATCTGCGGGTGCAGGAACGTTGAAGCTTCCAAGAGTTTTGCCAACCGATCAAGTGCAACGTGACGGAATATTCCCGAGGCCACCCCCTGCGGTACGAAGTTGGTCGTTCGTCGATTAAACTTTGATTGAAAGATATAAAGGGAAATTTATTTAACAAGAAACGGTAGAGAGAACGGACAATCTATTAGGTAGGTCATTTGAAATGGTCCACGTGTATTTGTATTGCAGGAATGTTACCGAGGGGCTGATATAGGAAGAGCCCAGAAATTGTCGTCCGGATGAATTATCTTAACAATACATCATCGGAATCTAACTCTCGGATTGAGATAACCCATTTAGGATTACAACAGATTCCTCCCAAGTAATGACGTAGCGATGTAACCTAATCTCGACCTCCCCTTATTCCCCCCCCCCTCGCTTTTGCGGATCCGAACATTTACTATCAGGAACAGTTTCCTTATTATGGAACAATACTCTAGAATGTATATACGTGTAATACGTATACGAGGTATTCCACGTCAAACTACTAATTAAAATAATTAATCAAGTGAGGTACTTCCAGCAAAAAAAATTTCGCTGTTGGGAGCAGAAAAATTAAGACACGATGGGTCGAAATATTCGAATTTCTCAATTCACCAGCAAACCCGAGCTTTGCTGGAGTCAGGTAGCCACGGGCGTGCGGTTTGTTGTGGGGCGTCACCTCTGCTCAGCCCCCAAGGTGACGTCTCACAACAAGGCGCTACGCTGCTGGCTACCTGACTCCAGCAAAGCTCGGGTTTGCTGGTGAATTGAGAAATTCGAATATTTCGACCCATCATGTCTCAATTTTTCTGCTCCCAACAGCGAATAATTGATGATTACTCGATCGATTGCATGAGTAGATAATTTTGGCTTTGAGATTAGGATTCCTGAGCTGATTATACGTGAGATTACTCTTGGAGAACCGCAAAAAAATTCGATTTTTGAGCAGAAAATAAATCATTGTTTCAATTTGGTTTAATATGCTTTTCTTACGTATTTTGACCTCAAGAATCCGAATCTGAAAGAAAAATTGACCTATCTCTAAAATTAACCGAGTGATCGCCAATTTTCAGCTTTTCGGGGTCAAAAATAAAAAATTTATTTTATGGTCTATTTTAATGTAATTTGAACTCAGGAATTTGAATCTGAAAGAAAAAATGATCTATCTTGAAAAATGACCGAGTTATCGCCGAATTATCGCATTTTTTGGCATAAATTTGAGGATATCTCGAAGGGAAAAAATCGTAGCTCAATTTGGACGACGGATTCGTGTTCCTGAGGTCAAAACACATAAGAAAAGTGCCATACGATCAATTTTAAAAAATAAAAATTTTTGGTCAAAATTTGAAAAAATCGTAAGGGGTACCCCTTGGAAAAATCTCAAATTTTGACCAAAAATTTTTATTTTTAAAAATTGATCGTATGGCACTTTTCTTACGTATTTCAACCTCAGGAACACGAATCCGTTGTCCAAATTGAGCTACGATTTTTTCCCTTCGAGATATCCTCAAATTTATGCCAAAAAATGCGAAAAAATGGGGATAACTCGGTCATTTTTCAAAATAGATCAATTTTTCTTCCAGAATCAAATTCCTGAGCTCCAATTACATTAAAATAGATCATAAAATAAATTTTTTATTTTTGACCCCGAAAGGCTGAAAATTGGCGATAACTCGGTCAATTTCATAGATAGGTCAATTTTTCTTCCGGATTCGGATTCCTGAGGTCAAAATACGTAAGAAAAGTATATTAAACCCAATTAAAAAAATGATTTATTTTTTGCTCAAAAATCAAAAAAATCTGAGGCTTGGGGTTTTTGGTTTGGCATTTTTTAAGTTCATTACAAAAGCATAAGTCGTAGTTTTCGAAAATTTTGACTTCTGGAATTAGGAAGCGGAGTGAGCATGGTTTTCGAGACCCCTCAACACGTCAAGTTCGAAAAATGTTTTAGAAAAGGTGGCCCCTTTGACGTGGAATGCCCCATACACGTTATAATATTACTTGTACTGAACACAGGGTCTGGATTGCTCCTAATCCCACGTCACGAAACAGGAGCATTTATTGAAGATAACAAATAAAGGATTACAACGGAAATGAAGGCGGACGAATATAATACGATTTTGCTCAACAGGATCAAAACGAGATATCGGAAACTTGATTCGTTCGAATTCATGTAACATTGTCCTCTGCTCATTCATAGATTTACCGTTCATTGGATAAAGTAAATAGAAATTTTCCTCATGAATCCGGGATGGTTATGCAATAAGAAGCTCCGTACGTACACAACTACAAGTTAGTTTGGCAGTTGGGCAACTAGGGCGACCTTACTGACCTTTATGTTATTGTGACATAAGGAGTGAGGTAAATAAAGAAACGTTGGGCGATAGATCCAACGTAAGTATATATCGTATAATTTGATGAAAGAATTGTAGTAATAGAAATAAAGAATACTACGTAGTTAAGAGTTGGAGTTGATAAAAAGTTTTGCTCTCGTATCTGAGCAGTGAAAGATGTGGTGGATGACCCGTGCCAAATGGTCGCCTTTTTCAAGTTATCAATAAAAAGAAGAAAAGGTGGGGGGGGGGGGAGGGCAGGAAGATTGATTTTCTTCAACCGGTTTACTAAACCTATAGTGCGACAACTATAAGCATCGATATAGAATCGCCATTAACTTTCTATGTGTGTATTTTCTGCCGTCCCACTTAATCCAACTCGTATAAGGAATAAAAAAAAGCTTTCAATCGGAAACCGAAACCGCGAATAGGCTCTCAGAACCCAGAAGTATAACATCTGCGAGAAATGACATGAGAAAATACAAGGCCAACGGTATAAAAAAAAAAAAAAAAAAAAAAAAAATTAATATCAACTCACAATCTAGATCAGAACCAAAATGGTCCTCTGGTCGTAACGGAGTATCCCATGCCCAGCGATGGATCGTCGGAGTCGAGAATAAAACTGATCAGATTCCACGTTGAAAACTAAAAAACTGAACACTTTTTCACTTTGGGCACGTACGAACGAACGCGAATAATAGCACGACACTTGAAAAGATAATCGTCGCAAACACAATCAACGACTAGTTGTTCGCAGTCCAAATTCCCGATATCGACTAAACCCCTCCCCCCCCCTCCCGCGCGTACCTCAGTTTCGTTCGGCACTCCGTCTGTGGTCTGATTTTGTTTACCTCAATATTACGAACTCGCCCTTTGTCTCCTCGTTCGAAATTCGATCGCCGTGATGACGTCATCGAGAGAGGGAATGTACCGAGTTCCTACTCAATCACGTCGTTGATTGAAATTAGCATTACCGCATGTTTTTTCCCTCACCCCCGAATCACACGCTAGATAATACACACCCTCCGAACACCGAGCTTTTCAAACGACATGGGATAAATTTTATTCCCCTTCCATACGTTACGCTAAAATTTTAGTAACGCTTTCTTTCCTCGTACGTCTTTTTTCATTTTTTTCTTCATGCGCCATGTTTTCCGTATGCAAACGAGCTACGCGAAACGGTTAATTGTTGAAGGGGACGAGGGTAGCGAAAGTCCCATAAGATATAGAGGGTGGCATAAAAGTAGCGCGACGAAGAGGTCACCCTGCCAGCCCTATCAATATTCATCCCTTCTACTCGAGTGAGTTTTAATGCCCACGGAGTTAAAAGTGTTTGCCGGGAGGTAGCGAAGGGAGGAGGCGGTAAGGAGGGTGGGAAGAATTACCCCCTACAGGATTTATATTAAAAAAAAAAAAAAAAAAAAAAAAAAAAAAACCCACACACACACTCGGAAAAGAAAAGAGAGTAAAAAAAACTCCATAGAATATCTACGGAGGTAGAGGTATACGTGTATAAAAGGTTATGCGGTACGGTGTCTGGTGGCTTGTGCCATGGAATATATTCTGCTCTAAAAAGAAACAAAATGGGCGTTTCAAGGGTGGATTTTATACGTATACCTATACAGGTAGGGGTTTGAGTATAGGTATTGTACGTTGCCCGTGAAGAGGCAGCTCGGTGAATCGAGGTGAGGCAGCGGCAGAAGCATAAGCAGAAGCAAAACTGCGGAGCAGGGGGGGGGGGGGGGGTGCGGGGGTAAATAGAACTGAGAAAGAAAAGAAGAAGAAGAGAAAAATACAAAAAGAGAAACGGAGCAAAATCCTGTAGGAGCTCAACAGGGATTGATGAAGGTATCCCCGATCAATCAATCCGGCTAGAACTCCATCCTCGGATACGTAACATACCCCCATACCCCCCCCAATAATTTTTACAGGCGTCCGTTTGCTAGCCTTGCGCTCAAAGCTCCGCTTTTTCTTCATTTTTTTTTTTTTCTCCCATCATTCGAAAGCCACCTCGAATTCACCCCGGTACACGCGTTTTATGACCAACAAATTACGCTAAGTGACGAAATACGATAGCTCCGTGAATTCTCTTCAATTTTTCTCTCCCCGGTCGAATCCCACCGGTGAACTTTGGGCGCGATACCGAGATGGATTTTTTCGGGACGGTCGGTTGACTCGACGATTAGGTTTCAGCTTAATTGCGTCTAGGGGTCGGTCTACTTTTTTTTTTTTCCCCCCCGTCTCGGAGAGTCGTCGGTTCATTTGAATTTTACGGTTCGAGGCGAACCGAAAACCCGTATCGCTTCGTAAACGCGTATTTACAGATGATTTTAGTTTTGTTATCGAATCTTTTTTTTTTTTCTCTCTCTCTCTCTCTCTCTCTCTCTCGCTTCCGGTTCATCACCGGCAAACAAATATTGATTCACCTGCACGCGTAACATCGATGTGGTCGGGAAATTTGACACCCCACGCACCTCCGATGCAGCAGGATACGGTAACGACGCGTGCTACGCGGTGCGCACGTACGCGAACGTTGTAGCCGGTCTCGCGTTTCCGTAAAATGAAGTAAAAAATAAATTTGCGCAACGATAAAAAAAAAGGAAAGGAAAAAGCATAGTCGGATAAACAGAGTACGTGCTCCAACGAAATTCTCGTCGACCGAGCGCCACCGCGGAAATGTATTTTCTTTTATCCCCCGAATCGTAATACGCTGCGTGCGATAAACGTACGTGTAAGTGAACGACGGAAAAATTGAAAATTTCACGGAGACGTCGCGGAGACCGACGACGGAGTGCTAATGTAAATGAAATTATTAACGATATTTTATGGGGCTTTGCGAATCATACGTGTGTTAAATACGCGGTGCAGCAGCTGTTGCGCGTTGGCCGACGATTATTTCCTCCACGTTACGCGTACGTGATAATTATGGCAATAATGATATTAATAATGACAATAACAGCAACGACGGTAATAACAATTATTGTTATATCGTCGGTATCGTCCTATAGCTATACGTAATCCGCATTATTATATAATTTTCAAATCCCTGCAGCGGGCGAACATTGATTAACGTAAATAATTAGGACGATAGCTCAGGTCACAAATCGCACAGTTGATCGCTCTTTTTCACTCTGCATGGATCATGGCGAAGAAAAAAAAATTTCTGGACTCCCCTTCTCGCTCGGAATGAACTGATAATTTCGGAATTCGGAGAGGATCAAAATCCGTTTTGTTTGTACATCTTATTTATTTATTTATTTTTTTTCTGATCTCCGAAATGACCCGCGCGCGACTTTTATACCGACGGGAAGATGGATCGACGAAGGACACGCCCGTGCACACGGGCGTTTCGCTGGACGTAAATTTGAAAATGGGATTTTTTTTTTTTTTTTTTCTATCTCGGTTTTCTTTTTTCTCTGGTATCTTGCCAGGAACAAAGTTTTACAGTAAGTGTTTTCAAGATTTACAGGAACCTATAACGCCGTGTGTTTTTAAGGAAATTGAGATGAAGGGATCAAAAGATTTTATGCTGCAAGTACCTTAATCCGTTTGAGTGCGAATCTGTTAAACCGTGGACGGGTTTTAATATTTTTACAGTAATTAGACCTCGCAAAAATCGAATGGGAATAAAATTGAGAACGAACGAACGATTGAAATGTGTTTTCGAACCCATAACTGCATCATTAGATATCTTTAAAGCCAACAAGAGGAGGGAAAAAATGAGAAAAAAAGAACTAAGCTCTTCGAAAAAGCTTGCGCGCACTCACACTCACACACGCACACACCCGTGACCCGTTGCGGAAAGTTTTTCCGCGTGTACGTAGCAATACCGTACACACGGAGCTTTTGATTCCGACTCGTCAGGGTAACTGCGTTATGGAATTCACAACTCAATAACAAATCGGCCGCTTTCAAAGCTCGAAAGCTTTCGCTCTCTTTCTCTCTCTTTTCCCCCCGTCTCCACTCTGGCAATTTTCAACGTTGAATTCCACGTTATGGCTTTGCAGCATAGGTCTGATATCGTGTACGATGATATTGTACACACATACCTTGTATACCTGTATCGTACATCTATGAATAATATATATGTATATTTCTATGTACACGTAACTGCAGCGTACGCGCGCATCGGGAATATTATATTTATAATTTCAAAGGAGTCACCGCTGCTGCTTTGCCAGTTACCCCATTACGGTCCACTTTTATCCTTCTCTTTATTTGAGAGAAAAAAAAAAAAAAACAAAGTAATGAATAAAATAGAGAAAAAAAAATCAGACGAAACGTGAAGAAATGAATTACAAAAATTGAATAAGTGTATCAAAAAAAAAAGGAAAAAAGAAAAAAAAAAATAACCAAAACGAAAACGAACAAGCGTGAATTGAAATAGAAAAACAGCATCACGCGCACACGTTGCAGATATATTTTGACGGGATGAGTTTGCGTGGGAGGGGAAAATATTTCTCTTGTTCGTTTCGACGATCGAGCTACACAAGTATCGAGGGTAAAAAGAGAGAAGGAGATAGAGATGGAAGAAAAAAAGAAAAGAGAACAGGGAGATGGCGTAATACAATTTCCAATTTCCATTCCAGGATGACAGCACTCCGCGGTGGATTAAAATTATTGGAAAATATGCGTCCCGTACATAGGTATATATGTACACCTGTGTATTTATACACACTACAGAGGCACTACGGTGAACGCTGTCTTTTTCAACGCACGTGTGTACGGCGCCGGTACGTGTGTTGAAAATGAAAAAAAGAGAAGCGAAAAAGAGACGGCGAGAAAAAAAAATTATTCAGGGTACGCAAGGTTTGTTTTAGAGAGCCGTTAATTATTTTGTTCCGTGACACATATTTTTCCCCGCAATTAACAAACGGCGCCTGAATACGCGTCTACGTGAACATCCCTACCCCTGTACATTCACGTGTATTAAGTGGGTACGAGTCGAAAAAAAATTCGTCATTTGAGAAAAGTGATATTCTATTTTTATTTTAATTTACCCACTCTCTTTCGCGCATAGCCGTTGAAAAAATTTTCCAAAAATCATGAGGCCTGTTTTTTTTTTTTTTTTTTTCATTGGTCGAATTAGGCTTTTATTGTATTTCAAATTTTCCGTTTCGTCGTAAGAGGCAAAATTCGCGTACATTCATCGAGCTACTTGTATATGCATGAACGACGGCGACGGTGGGTTTTATATCATGGGCACCGTATACAGCCGCGTGTGAATTTGAGGGGCTCGTTTTTGTAGCGGTGATAGGAGGGGAGAAAAAAAAGCAGATTTCGAGTCAAGGGTTATGCGAGGTTGTAAAAATAAAAATAAAATTCCGAACGGTCTAGTTTTTGGTGAGCAAGAACCCCCTCTGCGCGTATATTATTCTCTGTTCCGAGAGCTGTAATAAAAGTATTAGCTATAAATATCTTATAACCTACCCCACTCCGCCGCGTCCGTATAAAAAAAAAAAGAGAAGGAGGAGGGGTAAAAAATAAGAAAAAATATAGCAGAGGGCAAGAGAGCGCCGTGTGATCCGGCGGTATAGCCATATGAGGGAAATTATGATTCATAAATCGGTGAGACGTATAATACCTGCCCTGTATATGCGGTATAGTAGCGTAAAAATTCAGAGGGGATGGGATTTAATATAACACCTGAGAAATATAAAACGTGGGGAATTTCATTTTATCAAACAAAAGACAAGAGCCCCGCGCGAACAAGTTATTCATCCCTTACAAAACGTGGTGGAGGGACGAGGAACTGGAGAGATGCGGTGTACGTTCAAAAATTAATTCTCCGCCCCATTATTTAATTCACCCAGATTTTTTATTTACTATATCTCCTTTTCATCTCTCCTTCCGCTGCATTCTTATTTTTATTATTTAAATAAATTCCTGTCGCACATAATCTATTGTAAAACAGACGAAGAAATTTTTTTTTTAATTTTTCTTCCATCATTTTTTACTTTGGAATTTTAAGAGGGGAGTTCTCTCCGTTATTCCGTTTAGTCACCCGATGCATACAACGTACACGAGTATATGTAAATTACAAAGTAGCTGCCGCCGACTCGGGACTTAGGGGTAGTAAAGGTATGTAACTACCCGCACGTATAGGTATAGGTAGGACGAAAGGATTATACGGACTCTCGGTGAGCTATTTACTACTTGCGCACCCTCTTCTTTCTTTTTTCTATTCCATTCGTATTTTTATTTTCTTTTTCCCGTTTCGTTTCATTCTCCTGCACACTCCACCCTCTACAGCCAGAAACTTACCTCTCAATTTTCTCGCTCCAAGGGTTTCTTCCATGTGATAAATGATCGCCAGAGTTTGGCGGGACCTGAACTTGCGTACAATCTCTTTTTTCCACTTCTTTTTTCTCGTTTCAGGCTTTTCCTCCTTCAAGAACATAACCTGTTCGAATGCTCGAGAACGAAGTCGCGCGGTTGCTGGACCACGTTGGCCGTCGCAAAAAGGAACAGAAAAAAAAAAAAAAAAGAACAGACCTTATTAACGAAAGGACAAAAAATAAAAACATATTTTTGCAACGTAGATTTCGCACGTTGGTCAAAAAATTTTCACGAAATTAATTGTTTTCGTGTAATTAACTCAAATTAAAATTCAAATTAAGACACATGCTACCTGGAAAAGGGAGGTCTTCTCCATTTTTGAAAACCAATTGCACCTTAGTTCCACCTGTTTTCCCTTCCATCTCCACGTGGGTATTCCCAAATGGACCGTTTCCGGTATTCTATTTCATCGTCGCGGTGCATCGCATCGTCCTGACGGAAAAATTCCTTTTTTTCATTAATAAATCAAAGCACATATGCACATAACATTATGTATTTAATTATTGTAAAACAGTGGTCTTTATTTCATTATTTCATGATCCTCACATAAATATTTTTATCGTACATATTATTAATTTTTTTTTTTTTTACTTTATTTATCCTTTTTTTTATGTATATATATATATGTATATATATATATATATTTATGTATAATACGAACTGGGCTTATGTGTAAGAAATTTTTTGGATATCTGGATAAATCGGGCTTTATCAACGCATAGTTCTGCTATAATAATCCCATGGGATTATTTATTCTTTTCTCCTCATTTTTCATATATTCATTTATATTACTTAAATTTTTCTTTCCTCATTTGTTGTCGACATATGTATAGTGTATACGTATATATATACTTTGAATGAAGGGAAACCGCGTATAAAATATCCTAAAACTTTATAATAATTTAATGTAAGAATTAAATGTATATATATAATATATGATTATTTGATAATATTCGCCTCTTTCTGCTGCGGATGTACATATGTATACATGAATACATGTACATATGTACGTGTATTCATGTATATATATAATACGAACAATAATTAATAGTCTCTGAAAGCCCATCGAGTCTGAATAACAAACTAAGTTAAATTCAGAATATGGTAAGTGGGATGTATAATATATATATAATAATATTAATATCGATAAGGTAGTTAGCTTTTCCATTTGCGAGTTATCTAATCTCATATTATAACGGGATTAATTTCAAAAGCATCGTCGTTGTTTAAATATTAAATGCATATACGAAACAAGATGTTATAACGCTACATCTCTCATCGCGAAGATGAAAAAAAAAAATGTTTTTTCAAATCAATTTCATTATCCGAAACGTAATATTTCTATAACTTATGAATCGTTTTTTGATTTGCACCTCATTTTTCTTTGTTCGTTTTTTTATTTTGATTTTTTTTCCAAAAATTTCATTCGACTACGGGAATTCGTATACTATACACTTTGTGATTCAGCAGGAATTTTTTTCAACCGGGTTCGGTATACTTAGGATATTTTATGATATCGATATAATACAGCAACATGAATAATATTATAATCTATTATTAGATATTAGGGTGGCTTGGAAGGAATTTTTTTTTTATTTTCTTAACATAGGGGCAGAATTTGTACCTTATGAAAATAAGAAACAATCACAATCGACAATTTTTAGATATTTTCTATGATTTTTGACCCAAAAAAAAATTTCATTGCTGGAAGTACCCCACTTGATTGATTATTTATTCAAAAAACGAGTGGGCTACCTCAAAATATCAAGTAAAAATTTTTTTCCACCTAGTGATTACTCGATCGATGGCATGAATAGATGATTTTGGCTTTCGGATTTGATTTCCTGAGCTGATTATACGTAAGATTACTCTTGGAGAACCGCAAAAAAATTCGATTTTTGAGCAAAACATAAATCATTGTTTCAATTGGGTTTAATATGCTTTTCTTATGTATTTTGACCTCAGGAATCCGAATCTGAAAGAAAAATTGATCTATCTCTACAATTGATCGAGTTATCGCCAATTTTCAGCCTTTCGGGGTCAAAAATAAAAAATTCATTTTATGGTGTATTTTAATGTAATTTGAGCTCAGGAATTTGAATCCGGAAGAAAAATTGATCTATCTTGAAAAATGACCGAGTTATCCTCATTTTTTCCCATTTTTTGGCATAAATTTGAGGATATCTCGAAGGGAAAAAATCGTAGCTCAATTTGGACGACGGATTCGTGTTCCTGAGGTCAAAATACGTAAGAAAACTGCCATACGATCAATTTTAAAAAATAAAAATTTTTCGCCAAAATTTGAAAAAATCGTAAGGGGTACCCCTTGGAAAAATCTCAAATTTTGACCAAAATTTTTTATTTTTTAAAATTGATCGTATGGCACTTTTCTTACGTATTTTGACCTCAGGAACACGAATCCGTTGTCCAAATTGAGCTACGATTTTTTCCCTTCGAGATATCCTCAAATTTATGCCAAAAAATGCGAAAAAATGGGGATAACTCGGTCATTTTTGAAGATAGATCAATTTTTCTTCCAGATTCAAATTCCTGAGCTCCAATTACATTAAAATAGATCATAAAATAAATTTTTTATTTTTGACCCCGAAAGGCTGAAAATTGGCGATAACTCGGTCAATTTCATAGATAGGTCAATTTTTCTTCCGGATTCGGATTTCTGAGGTCAAAATACGTAAGAAAAGCATATTAAACCCGATCAAAAAAGTGATTTATTTTCTGCTCAAAAATCGAATTTTTTTGCGGTTCTCCAAGAGTAATCTCACGTATAATCAGCTCAGGAATCCTAATCTCAAAGCCAAAATCATCTACTCATGCAATCCATCGAGTAATCATCAATTATTCGCTGTTGGGAGCAGAAAAATTGAGACACGATGGGTCGAAATATTCGAATTTCTCAATTCACCAGCAAACCCGAACTTTGCTGGCATCAGGTAGCCACGGGCGCGCGGTTTGTTGTGGGGCGTCACCTCTGCTCAGCCCCCAAGGTGACGTCTCACAACAAAGCGCTACGCTGCTGGCTACCTGACTCCAGCAAAGCTCGGGTTTGCTGGTGAATTGAGAAATTCGAATATTTCGACCCATCATGTCTTAATTTTTCTGCTCCCAACAGCGAAAATTTTTTTGCTGGAAGTACCTCACTTGATTAATTATTTCTTCAAAAAACGAGTGGACTACCTCAAAACATCGAGTAAAAAATGTTTTTCACATTTGAAAATTTCTCTTTTTTATAAGGTGAAAATTTTGCCCCCATGCTAAGAAAATAAAAAACAAAATTTTCTCCAACCCACCTTATTAGATATATCAATATTTTACAACAATTCTGGTCAAATCATTCATAATCATAATAAAAATACGCAATCCATCGTTTTTTTTTGCTTGTTTCATGGTTCAAATTATAATACAGATCAAATTTCAATAACTCTCATGACATATATTCAATCGTTTTTCACATGTGCGTATATTCTTTATTTATTTAGTAATCTTTTTCATTTTGTTTCACTCTTCCTCTACTTCATTGTACACTGTTTCAATTATTCACCGTCGCTAACTATAATATTATCATTATCATTATTATTATTATTATTATTATTATTATTGTTATTACTCTGTTTAAAACTTTACTTGGTCTAAATTTTTCATCGTCGAAATTTCCTTTTTTGGTTTATTTATTATAATATATTCATCATTAATATTTATTCATATAATATGTATATTTGCATTTGAATCGGCTTTTGAAGCATCTCACTTATTTTTCAAACGAAATCATTTTTTTCTCTTTTTCTTTGTCTTCTTATTTCACTTGGAGTCGCCTCAATTAATATGTATGTATGTTGTGTATATGTTATCGGTATATAGCGTCGTTTATATCATGTATACGTTAATTAGGTACGAACTTCATTTACTCACTAGTTAATATCGTTAGTTTTATTTTATTTCTTTCGCCATTTCTTTTTCTTCTCTTAATATTTTCATTCGATCATCATATATGTACATTTTATGATACACAACACACTAGCGTTTCACTAATAAATCATTAATCCGGATAAGGATGTGAATCAAAGATTTAGAAATGAAATCGAAGAAAAAAAGTAATGAAAAAACTACTACCGTAACGATACTAATGAATTTCAGTAAATTCCGCGATAACGAAATTAAGGCAACCTAAAAACCCCCTCGATATTTTCATGCGGTAAAATTGTACGTACGCCACGAAAATTTCAACCCCCGGTGCAGAGTCGGTCCTGATATTCCCTCCCCCGTTACCGTAGCCCGGTGGTTCGAAAATTACCGTTGGAACCTACCTATGGTAGAAAATTCCGTCTGATCAAAGCGATTAAATTTAGTTACCTCTATAAAAGCTACCGGCTGTAATTAAGGCCCTGGGGAGAATTTCGGGCTTCATCCAAACTGCACTTGTCTACACGCTAGAGGTAAATTTTCGTTTTTTTTTTCTTTTTCTTCTGGTTCGCGTTCATTCTCTCATTTCTATTCCTTGTTAAATTTTTCATTTTAATTCTTATTCGGTCGCTATTTTTTATTTCTCTCTTTCCATCTTTCTTTTCTACCGGCGGCTCACCCCCTACAGCGGGTTAATTTTCTTTCTATACTTTTTGTTCTTAATCGGATTCTTATTTCACTCGTTCTATTTCGTCGCTTTTATTCTTTTGCCATCGTTTTTGTTTCCTCATCATTTTTATATCCGACTCCGTGGTAAAATATTTCTCACTTATACTTATGTAATAAACGCGGGTGACGCGGTCGGAACGCTCCGGAGCTTGCAAAGTAGCTTTTCCCACCAAAACTACCACCCGATAAAAATTGCGGAAAATCTTTGGCTCTGGGTATACGACCGCGAGGAGAAGAGAATACGAGGAAAAGCAGAGATGGGGCAAAAAAAAAGGTAGAGAAAAAAAAAATGAGACAACCTAAAGAAAAGCACGGAAAATCAAAGCTGCTTCGAATTGAAATACATTTCATCTCGATATACCCAAAGACGTATACCTATAGCACGTATTCTTTCCCTTTTCCCGTGGCCCTCGCGCCATCGGCTACGTGATGTAAAAATATTTATTCAACCCCATCTGCAGATGTGGAAAAACTGAAAATTAAATCTTTACGGTGTCTGTAGAGAAGAGAAAGAAGAAGGGGAAAAAAGAGAAACTTTGCATTGTGCGGTATGTTTATTCATACACAGCAGGACACGGTCACGTTTTAGCGAAATAGCTGCCGCCGCAGATGGGGTAAGAAGAAGACGAAGACGGAGGCGAAGAGGAAATCGGGAACGTGGGCGTTGCGGAATTGGAACGTTTTATTTTATTTTATTTTATTTTATTCTATTTTATTTTATTTAGTCAGCTTCGTTGAACGAGAGAAATCTCCAAGCTGAATGGTCTAACGTGCCACTTTGCAAGTAACTTTCTTCGATTCTTTTCAAATACTTTTGTTCTTACCCCCCTACAGACTCACCAATTTGCGAATCGCCTCGTTTCAACAAATCGAGATTTATATCTCTACGTAAAAGCGCGCATATATATTCCCTGTAGAATGCTATAGATATATTTCTAGCATGTACGAGACAACCGCGAAGGAATACCAACTCGTCGTTTTTCCCCATTCCCGTAGGTAAAAATTCTGTACCTTTAGCCACCTTACTTTTCTTCATTTCGATTTCACTATCACATCTCCTTCTCAACCTTATTCGCCACGACGCTTTTTATTCTTCGTCTTCTTCTTATTTTTATTTTTATTTTTTTCAATTTCCTCGCAAAAAATAATCGCTCGCAAAAAGCATTTGTGCGGGTAATTCGCTAGGGTGTTACTTTCGTGTAAAATTAAAATAAATTTTTACGTCGTTATGTACGTATAATAACTGCGCTTGTACCTATACAGACACGAGAAGTAGGGAGCTAAAGACCTTCTTCATTTAAGGGCTGCTACTGTTATGTACATTTTTTGTTGCCATCGCATTCCATTTTATTTCTTGCTACGGTGCAGTAAAAGAAGAAACAAGAAAAAAAAAAAAGGAAGAAAAAGAATCCACGAGAATACTACGTAGAGTGTAATAATTTTTACATTAACAGCGTAAGAGGTAAGATAAAACCCACACTTGAAGAATAAAATATGTTGAAAGCTAGAGGGATGGGGTACGTATAGCCTGAATATCAAATTTTTCCGGATTGATAACAATCGGATACCTATGGAGTACAGACAGATATCTGGCATATTGTAACGCGTGTCGAAGCTCTAGATGAAAATTCGATTAATTGATCGAACCGATTATTTTTTGTCTTTGATTAAGTTTTCTTTTTTTTTTGTCGTTACACGGATATTAGTTTTCGGGTGATTATGCGCCATAGTTATTCTAATGGGTACCTATAGTTATTTTATACTCGATATAATTATCGTATTATACATGGTAATTAATTCCTTCCGTTATTCGATAATAAACTCACCCCACCGTCGTTTATCATTCATTAGTATTATTACATATGTATACGTGTACGAATATTTAGTTCAATATCAGAGTGATAATTTTATATATGTTTATATTTATTCATAAACGTATGAATTTTAACTACGTCGTTTTTTTTGCCCGTGAAGTTTGATCTCAGTCTCTCTCACGCTCGCACCACGTTTGTCAAGTTTTCTTTTTCTTATCAACGATAAATTGCGCATGAATTTTTTGTCTTTGTATTTTTGTTTTCTCTTTAATTCATTTCGCGTCTGTAACGGTTAGTATCTTAGGTGTATAATTGTATAGAAAAGTTCAATTTACCCAAGTTGATGGTTTCCACGAGACGAAAACCGACGCCCGTTGTACCGTGGAGCGCGTTATTCTTCGACTCACAAATAAGACGATACCACAGCCAACTCCATTTTCCCTCTTCACCATTTCTCGTAGTTCTTTTCTTCTCTAGTTTTCCTTTTTCTCTTTCTTCTATCCGTTTTCTTCCGTACACCTGCACAGGTGTGCGCGCGAGTGTGGGTAAAAGCAAACAATGCAAAAATCGTTTCCTCATTCTCGCCAGTTTTATACCTTCCCATTTAACGCGGTTGGTTTTCCTTTCAACTCCGAAAGATGTTGAGACTATTTCAGCACCGGCGGCAGAACTGGAAAAAGCTTTGGAAACAGTGACGGAAGAAAAAACAAGGAGAAGAGGCCGGTATTGTGTCTTTGCATGACGTGAATATCTGCTTCTGACTTTTCTCGTCGTTTGTAGTACAAACGATATCAGATCTCGAGTCCCGTTCTTCTTCTTCTTCTTTTTCTTCTTCTTTTTTCTTTATCGCCCTTGCGTTGGTAGGCTGCCGCGATATCCCTGCGTTTGTCACCGGAAGAACATTTTTTACGAATAAAAAATCAAATGAAAAAATCCCACAATAAAGGCAAAAACCAAACAATATCAAAGGATATTTTTCTCTCGATTCAGTCTCTCGAACGTGTGTGCGGCTATCGCATCGTCTGGTTCGTTTTTCAACCTCGCGTTGCGTCATCGTTATTGTTTATAAAAAATTGTTCGAAGAATCGCGCAATAGCGCTATTTTCAGTTCTTCATCTCAACACTAAACCTCTGATAAGAAATCCCAGGATAACCGGAAGACATACGTAACTCCTTCCACCTGCTGAACCGTGATGCAATTCGGCTAAACTTTCTCCTGAAACAAATCACCCCCACTAAAATATCGGTAGACGAAGAGCTTTGAATATTTCTCCATCTCTATTTTCCGTTCGTCGAGAAGAGGTCGGAAAATCTGAAGGGGGATTAAAAATTTCGGAGACGCTCACCGTTGAGCACGTGGACGTGAACGATCGCGGGTTGATCGGGCATGGTGGTCAGAGCGCACGTGTAATTCCCGCTATCTCCTGGTCCGACCCTCGCTATACTGAGGGTAGAGTTGGCGCCCTCCTCCATGAGATTTGTTTTTACGCTGGAAAAAAAAGAGGGGGGGGGGGGGAAAAAAATATTTTCCGTTACTAAATTTTCCAACGAACGTGAAAGGAAAATTTTCCAGAGCTACGAGGGAAAGGCGTACAAAATGAATTTTTATTAAACACATCCTTTAATGAAAATCCATTTTGCCCACGTATGCCATTCTGTACGTCTTTTCCCCCCGACACGTTAACACGATATTCGGATCGACGGATGTTTTTTCAACTATCCGCTGAATATCATCGTCCACGTCACGCGGTCCAGGTAAAATTAACCACTCGACGCCCACGATAATATTTATTACCCCACGTTATAGTTATACGTATGTAGCGTACGAAGGGAGAGCCCATTATTATATTTCACAAGTATTTTTAAACGTGATACATCGCCACCGTCCGCACATCTCGTAGCGCAAACACCAACGCAAGTGTACACAACGCGTGCATGTAGTCTATCGGTATATATACGTATAGTTGTGCAAAACTTCGGCTCTATTTTATAAGCTACCTACGTATATACGCTTCCATATAAATACATTTTAAATATATACATATAGCGCGCATATGTATCGCACATAAAGCCACCGAGTCATGTACTGCGGACGGTGGTACACACCATTGAATCTAGGTAGCATGTAACGCAACGACGCGACGAGGATACGCGGTTGTTGGATCCGAAGTAAAAAATATTTCATTCGCCTTCGTTCGTTCACGGAGAGAAATTCTCCGCTTAATTTCCCCCCCTGACTAATTTATCGGGGCGAAAAGAAACGCGGGAGAGAGTAGAAAAAATAGAATAAAAATTGTTAAAACACACACACATGCGATAAAACGGAGAAAGAACGATAAATAAATCGGCCGCGTGAAAAGAGAGAAGGGAAAAAAACAAAAAAAAAGGAATCTTGAAACTTTGCGGTTGAGTTTTGTAGAATTTATATGCACCGATTTGCGGCGTTTGGTTTTATTACTGACAAGTAGTAGAAATCAGCGTAGCGGTCGGACCCGCCAGTAGTAGTAGCCCGAGTTGCGGTCAGCCACCGATCGCGCCTGTGCTACGGAGAGTGGGGGTAACAACGGAGCGGAATTCTAATTGTAAACACTCTGCGTGTAGGACGAACGGAATCGAAATAACTTTTCCATCGCTTCTTCTACCCCCGTTCTTAACTCGGGGGGGTGTTCATTAGCTCTCACTTACTTCGGACAAAAACTAATTAGTGTATTGGATTGTTGAAAAAACCTGATTTCCCGCACGGGTAGAAGAATAAACAGGGAAAGACGAAATCCCTACCCTTTTATTTCGTTTCGTGTCCATTTTTTTTTTTTTTTTTTTTTTTTATTTCCTTAACCTGCAGTGGAACTGAATCGGGAGATGCGGCCGATACCTAATACTTGCGTAGCGCGCGGTCAGTTTGACAGGTGATTGAGGTCGAATGTTTTCCGTACAGCGTGTAACGACTAAAGCTGCTTATCGAACGGGGATTACGATTAGATTGCTGCGGATAAACCGCCACCCTGTTAGTCGTATAATCTAGACACATGCGGGGATAAAGGTTTCATCGGAGGGAAAAAAAAAAAATTAAAATACAATCGACATAAAATAGAAACGGTAAGAACTTGGAGAAGATTGAGGTCTGGAGATTTTGATTCTGCAAATTATTCGTTGTACCGAAAAATGAAGTTTTTTTTTTCGGTCTGTCTCATTTCTTGTTGTACTTCTAAATATTCTATCAGAAAATTTAATCTCGGGGATTACAGATGTACATATTCTTTTCATATTTCAACGGGGCAACGAAAGAAAAACGAAAAAAAACAAAATGGAGAAGGTGTGTGTGTGGGAAAAAAAGGAAACGAAGAAACTGATAAATACGAGCGCTGCCGCGCCCCGGTTTGGAATTACAGGGGTGGTGTTTTCGGGGTGTGAAAAATGTGGTAGGTCGGTGTCGGTTTTGTTTCAAGGTTAAATTTGCGTAATGTAGCCTCACAAGCAACGACCCGTATACACCGGGTTTGTCCCATTCGTTTCGAGTTTTCACCCTCTACGGTTAGGGGTGGCCCGTTCGGCGCCACCGTGCAAACCGAATTCAACGCGAAATTCGCGCGCTTCTGTGTACGTGTGGGTGGGTGGGTGGGTGGGTAGCGCCATTTAAATGTGCGATATGACGTATACATTCACTCGTAACTTGGTGAATTTCAGCTCAATTCACCTAGCGAACAATAATAACTGGTCGTTGAAGTGCATTTACTTAAATTACAGTCGCGACAATGGCTGCTGTCGCTGCTGTACCGCCGCCGCTATTGCCGGAGGTGTTTCGCAGCTTTTTCCCTGAATGTTGCCGCCGCTGCTGCCGCTGCTGCTGTTACTGCACTTGTAGGGTACAAAATTAACGAGAAGTTGCCCCGAAATTTAGGTGAAAAACCGGTACGGCACCGCCACGCCCGGAACTTCTGTTATTCCGCTAAATAAATTACTCGACATATGCAGGACCTGCAGTTACAAACAGGCTGCCCAGTTTTGTCTGGTGTATAAAATTCAAAAGTTTTCCTTTTTTCCAAATAATAATAATAATAATTGTTCGGTTTTTTTTTTCAAACGCGCCGTACCCAGAATTCAACACTTGGGCGAAAAATGACAATCGATCGTTACCGGTCCGATTACGATCGTTTCGGAAAGTCTGTCATCCGCTGTAAGTTATAAAGGCTGACGAAGCGGAGGCAGCACTTGAGGTAAATTCGCCAAGTTGATAACGTTGCCGCTATAATATATGCACGGATCAGCGATAGTGTATTAAGTGCAACCTGCGACGACGAGTTGATCATTCGAGGAAAACGCGCGGTGGTAGCGGGGTTATCGCGGAGGAGAGGTTGCAGGTAAACTTCAGAGAACTTTATACGGAACTAACCCCCGTGGAAACCTACTAATGGAAGGGCTTAACTCTCAATTAGGTATCGGCACGCTGGTCGGAAGCGACCGGAAACTCACCAGTTCGTACGTCAAGTGGTATCGCTTTGGAAAACGTCGACGGTTCGTTATTATTTTTTTTTCGTCGCTCCGACGGTGCAACCGTCGAATTTGTAATCGGAAAGCAGACGCGGCTGTATCATCGTTACGATCCCGTTGATCGTCACGGAAACGGGGGAGTTCGTACTCAGGGTCCGTAAAACGGTTCTTAGATGTAGACATTAGAAGCGGGCGGAATACGTGGCGGAAACCCCAGAGCGAATATAACTTCATCCCACATGAGCTTGACTCCACTTAACAGCGGTGGGTCGGCTGGTATAACTCCGAACGAGCAGCGGGAGCGGTAGCGGCGTCGTCGTCGTCTCTTGGCAAGTCACTTTCTAGCTGGGGCTCAAATTGTTGACAGTAGATTATAACTTGGAAGCACATAGCGCTCACCTCCTCTCAAACCGGATCGCATTTCGCTATCGTACACCAGGCAAGGCACACACGGCTCTCGGCTTCTGCCCGCACACGTCGCGCCCACTTTACCTTTGCCAAGTTGCGTGTACCCTACCGTACGGCGGCTGCTTTTCCCTACCTTTAACTTCTTCTCCGTCCTCACCGCTCGGATATTCCTCCTTTTCTCTATTTCGGGTTCCGGCCAATTCCCTATCGGATATACCGAACTGCGAAACTTTCCACGTAGGCAAGTAAGCAGCGGCGGCGGTGTCACCCGACGACCTTCGGCGTGCGCGGATTGGGCTGGGAATTTCGTCGGTCCGAACGCGACGAAATGCTTTCGAATTTTCCGACAAAAAAAAATACCGAGTTCGGGTAGAATTTATCAGAGCAACGAACGTTCCGGTGATAAGTAACGCGAGGACCGAGTCGCCGCGAGGGGAGATTTTACAAAACTTTTCAAACATACCCTGAAAACGGATTTTAATAGCCGCGCTAGCGATTCGTTGCTAGGACTTCAAAGGATTCGGACATCGCGGAATCGTATTACCTACAACGCTGCCCGTTTCACACCGTTAATTTCCACCAATTACGTGATTACCCTCGACATTTTTCCCAGGGGTCGTAAAGCGCGGATTTCAAAGTCGCGCGGGGCGTGAGTAAAACTTTCGCGAATATTTCGTCTGCCGTTTGGAATTTTTTCGAATAAATATGAAAAGTTGAAGAAAACTGAATAAATATAAAATAAAATTGCGTGGGACGACGGGACCCGGTCCGGTGTTTAGTTTCGCAATACTCTGGTGTCCGAAAAAGCGTTTTTCCGGAAGTAGAAGTGGGACGCGTGGGCTGAGAAGAGAAAAAACCGAAATAAAAAAAAAAAAAAAAAAAACACGTAGCTCGGGGGTAAAATTCTCTCGGGGATAAAGGTCTGCGTTGGACAGCGTTTAAGACTTGGGAAGATATCTCGTCGGAATCATCTTAGCGGTAGAGGTCCTGGCGTTAAAGTAAAATTCGACACGCACCGGAGTTCGCACTCGGTCGACTTCCATCTATTTCTTTTTTTTTTTTTTCTCTTTCTTCTTTTCCTATTTTATTTCTTCTGCAGGTTCTTCCGGTGGTCGAGGAAAACGTTAACGATATACGTATACGAAACGCGGGTTGATCCTGGAGCGGATGGACCCCTTGAACCTCATGGAGCATCTCACGCGAAAAAGGGGAAATATCCCGGCGTGGTCGGTCTGCCCTTTTTTTTTTTTTTTTCAGGAGCGCTACTGGACTCCGGAGAGCACTTTTCTCGATGGGAAAAGGGTTAAGGGTAAACGGCATAGCGATTTGATTACACTACCGAAAAGTTCACACCGCCGAGTTATACATCTGATGTATTGTAATTCACCGTACGGATTGAAAGGGCTCTCTTTTTTTTTGCTTTTTTTTTTCTTTTCGGCTCCAAAGGAGGGAAGCTTTTCCGACAACGCTGGCGGGTGTAATAAAAGATTAGTCGGTTCTGCTTCCGCTGACTCCGTCAGATATTAAATTCAACTTTCATAATGGAAGCGATAAATATTTGTGTAAATAGAGCGCGGCGTACGACGCTGCAAATTTCACCCTATAATCGAATAGGTGAAATGGAGATGTCGAACGGGATATGAAGGGGATGGAATTGCGAGCAAGAGATTAAGCTGCGGCGTTAAGTCCTTCCAGTGTCAGGTTCGAAATAGTAGAAATCCTTTCCTCCTAGAGAAAGAGACCTCGCGTCGAGAGTCAATGCTACGCGGTGCTTTACTTCCACTTTTCAACCCCCCTACCCCCACTTTCCTCGCACCCGCCCTCCCCCTCCCCCCCACTATTGAAGTATTGAAATGCAAGGTGGCGCCCAGTGAGACGGTATAATCGAGCCTCGTAATTCCTGGTTCAACTCGCTTGGAAAATCGATCCGCATTCACTCGCACTATATATACCAGAACCCGATCGTCGAGTTTCCTTTCGTATCTCCCTCGTCCTCATCCTACCGCCTCTCCTCCTCCTGCTCCTCCTCCGACACACCGTGTACAATATCCTCGGACATTGTTTTCAACGATTCCTCTATTCTCAGAAAATTATCCCCCAGGTGTAACGTCTCCCGCGGAGTCGTAGCCGCGCCATACCGCCCGCGTATTCGTATTCCGTTTGAAATTTTTCCAGAAAACATCGCGACGAGGTATTAAAAAAGACATCCTTCACTCACCTGATCCCACCTCTGGTCGTGTCGTAGTTCAGGGTCCTGTTGCCGTGCAACCATTGGACAACACTGTACTGCATCTGCATTGCGATGTGACGTACGACGCATAAAAGTTCGATCGTACTGTCAGCTTCGTAGTATTTGTCCCTCAACGGTTGCCCCATACCGTCGACTATCTGTACCGACGGTGCTGTAAAAAAAAAGAGAAGCAAAAAATAAAAATAAAAAATATAGATGACAAAAAAAAAAGAATGGAAAAAGAGTAAAACGAAAGAATAAAATGAACGACAAACTAGATATACCGTACGCTACTATAGTGGAAAAGTGAGTGTCAACTGTATCAAACTGCAGTGGTAATACGAGCTAGCGGTAGGTTTTACCTTTTACCGCATTGTTTTATCTTTTTCACTTCCGTAAAACAAACTCAACGCGAGTACGAGTTATTTTTTTATTTTCTTTTTTACTTTTTTTTTCTATCAAATTTATTTATTCATTTTCACCGGTCTTTTTATCATCATTTTTTTTTCCTTTATTATTTATCACCTTTTATTCGGACACCTCTTGCGTTTCTCTTCTCGCTATTTCTGTGTGTGCAACGCTCACGATGTAAAGTTATACACGTATATGTAAAATAATCTTCGAGGGGGTATGCTAAAATTCTACCCCACTTTTGGGTCGGTTTATTCCGGATTCTTTGGCCAGGACTCTGCCTACCTACGTGCCTAAACCGTGTGGTAGGAATAATACTTGCGCTTCGATCAACAAACCAATTTCATGCTCCGATATACCTGGACTGTTCTGATATGTAAATCAGGATTTGTATTCCGGCATACATCGCGCAACGAGAGAGTTGAAAAACAGGCGGAAAAAAAAAAATAAAAAAAAAAAAGAAAGGAAATTCAAGGCGATGGCGTTGGAGAGAGCGAAGAAAAAAGAAAAGTTTTTTTACCATACACGCGTACAATTATATTTGGTTTTTTTATTTTTTATTTTTTTTTCATAAATTTTTAAATTCATATCGAAACGGCGACGTTTATAACGAAGACAGCGGCAAAGATCGATCGTGAAATTATTTGAGGAAACAGCGGGCCACTTGGTACACGTCGTCATGACGACGATTCAAATCGTGATTCGAGACACACGCGACAGAGATTTTTAGCCGAAATTCGACTGGGAAGAAACAAAAATACGTTTAAAAATCACCGGGAGGTAAGGTCGACGAGCGGCAATTTATCGACGTTTTTTCATTTATCCGAATGTAGAGAGCGGGGAGCGAAGCGAGAAAACAATCTGGGGGGAAGAAAAACAAAAATGCGGGGAAAGAGCGAAATAAAAATCCGCACGGTCAAGGGGCTCGGCAGATTATTGCGAGAAGTATTCTTCGCGAAGGTGTTCACGGAGGAAATTCGGTGGGAATATTTTTCGCGTGTCATGGGAATACCGAGATTCGACTTCGCTCGACGACGCGCGCGGACCCTATTCGAAATGCTGCATCCAGACAGAAGCCCATTCAACGAAGTTTGGAGGCGTTGGACTCGAGAGTTTCGACTTTCTCGAGGTCGCCATTCGACGTATATAACTTTTGGCGGCGTATCGCGTAACGTCATCGTCGTCGTCGTCGTCTACTTTCCACATTTCTCTTTCTCGCACCCCGCCGCCGGTCTACCCCATTCGCTCGTACACGGTCATACACACACGCCCGAATTAAACTTGCGCTGACGTACACGTACATACGTATGTATCGAATATGTGCTTTAATATGGAGCTTTTCAACGGCACGTTTCGAGCTTTTGCTTTTGCTTCTGCAGTTGCA
Source organism: Athalia rosae (assembly GCF_917208135.1). Classification (NCBI taxonomy): domain Eukaryota; kingdom Metazoa; phylum Arthropoda; class Insecta; order Hymenoptera; family Athaliidae; genus Athalia; species Athalia rosae. The sequence continues at coordinate 14,826,516 of NC_064032.1, read as the reverse complement.
CTGGAACTACTCGAGCGAGGCATGGAAACTTTTACTCCCTTTCAGCTAGGACAACCGACGAAGAGGACGACAAAGTTTGCCTACAATCTGACCTCAAGTGTGTCTCTTAACGGTTAGTGTTTTCCGATATCGACTAGGCGTGTCACTTAACTACGGGAAAACTTTGTACACCTAACTTTATATAACTATACCGGAGCTTAAAAACCCCCGTCCTCCCCCCCCCCCCCCCCCCCCCCCCTGCGAACACCGGGCGACCCCGAGTACTACTTGCAGTATTTGATCGTTGATATATCGTTTCGACCTACCGAGAAGTTGAAAGTTTTTTTTCTTGCATTTTTTATTATTTTTTACACTCCACATTTTTTACACGCCACGTTGCATCCACGAGGAGTTCAATTTCATTAAAAAGAAATAAAAAGTACGAAAAAAGGAAGACGAATCGACGTTTTATTTTATTTTGTTGTTACTCAGAAGACACGATTGCATCTGGGCAAGGTGATTTACGGAGAAATTTTGTTGCAAGGTTAGCAGTTCTTTCGAGATATTTTTTTTTCTTTCCTTTTTCTATTTTTTTTTCACCATATCTAACTCGGGATGGTGACGCGGTACCTACCGGGGGGGGGACTTTGGGTTTTCAAGCTTTCCACATGCTTTTTTATTTTTTTTTTTTCAACTTTTTTCTTACGAAGAACGAAAGGAAGGAAGGAAGTAGATAGTTGGTACCGCGAACAGCTAGCTACCCACCTATCTATCTACCTTGCTACCTACTTACCTACCTACCTCATGAAAAGTGGCTCGCTTGTGAAGTCGTGTTCGCATTTTCAGTAAAACTTTTCGCCAAAACTTTTTCGTGGGGGGAAATTGTTCCGTTGTAAAGGCCGCGTACGGTGAAACGGGCCGCGGCATCTCGGAACCCAGCGATATTACATTTCGCTCGACAATGACACGAATGGAATTCCTGATAGCCCTGCAAGTCGCTCGCGAACGGTAGTATAGGTATACAAAACCCCGTGTGCGGGCGAAAAGAGGCGTCAAAATTTTCCTTCGCAATGAAAGAAACACAGAAATTCTCTGCTTAAAAAAATATCCAGTAAAATCATGAACGGGATCAACAGGAAAGAGAGAAAAAGAGAAAAATAGAAAAGAAAAATCCTCGCGTGAAAAATTTGGCATACTTCATTTCTTGATTTTTCTTTTTCTCTTCCGAAAACGCGTCAAAAAAGATCTTTGAGGGAACGTAACGTATGTAGATCTCCGATATCGGAGGTTATGCGCCGAAGGAAAAGGGGGAAAAAGGGAGTATTCGCTCGGGAGCTTTTCTTTTCGTTTTTACATTACTTTATTTATTTATCTACTTGTTTTATTTCATTTTATCTTATACTTTCTGCGCTCACCCTGTCATTTGATGTTTTTTCATCACCATAAAAATTCCTCAAATACATCTACCGCGTCCTCATAAATATGTAGCAACACCACCAGATCTCCTTTCTTTATTATTTTTTTTTCGCCTCCTTCCGTTCGGCTCTTGTTCTTTTTTTTTTTTTTTTTTTTTTTATCAAGTATTTTTTTTTCTACTCTCTACGGCCGCGATCCTTGATCCAGAATTTTCAGTTCGGTATTCCAAATCCCGGTACGGTATATCCCACCTGAACCACCGACGCGATTCGTTATTTTATTCCTATCCCTCCCTTTTTTTCTCTCCTCTGGTTTTTTTCCCCTTTCCCTTTCTTTTCCCGCGCAGAGATAAAAACTCGTTGAAATCGTCAGCATTTTAAAGGCTTAAAACCATTACGACCCGAGTAATACCCGGACGGCATTGAATTCGAGTTGGTGACAAAAAATATATTTAACTCACGTTCTTCGCTTGCAGCTTTTCGTACAACGTTCGGAGGTCAGGGAAGGGAAGTTCGTTCGCAGGTTTCTCCTTCCCTCTCTATCCTGAATTCATTTTTTCTCATTCTCAGTCATACCCTTTCGAGTAAGGACACCGTATTCAACCGAGGCAGGAGAAGAAGAAAAAAGAGAAGATAAAAAGAGAAAGGGGAAGAAATGTGAGAAAAAAAGAATTTCGAGAAGGACCTCGTAAATTCGTCTAATTAAAACTGCAGCGGAGAGAGGGCTGACGAAAAAAGATGAGGGAATGACGACGAAAAAATTTGGGAGTATGAAAAAGGAATGGAGAGAAGGAGAATAAAAGGTGACGAGAAGCGAAGTGTGTTGCGGGCGAAAGTTGAGAAGTGATTGTATAGATTATATCGCTGCAATATCCTAAATTATACAAGGGGATATTAAATTGACGCGTGTCAGACAAACTACGTTGGATTAACCCGAAACCGTAAACGTTAAGGGCTCGTGTTTAACTGCTGCACTTGGTACCATAGTGGGTAGGTATAACCCAGTTGAAAGCTGAGAGAGGAGGCGACGCGACGGGGGACCTGGGAAAGGGAGGATAAGTGGAGATGATATAGCGATACCCCGCATACTTAATACTTCGAAGCGTCTCACCGAGTTACGGATGTACATTTTCCTCCAGTATTAGGAAATCATCCCCCACCCCCCCTCTCACTTAGCAACGCTGACTCGTTGCACGTCGCGAAAAAAAATTCCGATTCGTAAAATCCGAAGGTGTGACAGAATGAGACCGAGTTTTTCCAAGAGATTATTTCGTAAAGCGTGGAGAAAAAAAGTTGCAGAAAATTTTTGAGCCTGCAATCGCGGTCTAAAAGTTATTTGCACGAGTGCAGGTCGATGTAATCGTTTTATAGAAAATTTCAGTTGTTTTATCCGGGCAGGGAGCGGTATGAAATTTGAGTTAACTTTGATGTTGAAAATTAATCCTTTGTTCGAGGACACGTATCCTTGTTTTATTAAAAGTAATAATATAATCATGGGGTTGACGTGACGGGGGTTTACCTTTGGGCCGGACATCGTCCTGCCCGGTTATGATATTATCTTAATATAATGTTACATTATGGATAAACTAATGTAACCTGCAGGTACCGTTGAATCTGCGGCTTTGGGACAAGGTGCGCGTAACACGCCACCGTTATATTCCTGTGTTATCCTCACGGTTAAACTACGGCCAAGAACCGTTGCTCGCAAAACTTTCCGCGTCCCTGTACCAACATTTGCTCGAGACCAACGAGGACCAGGGATACGTTATCGTGCCCTTCACTTTCTCCGATTCGTCGGAAAATTGTAAACGAAATTTTGACGAGGGTTCGAAAATTCTCTGCTCGGAAGGAGGTGAAAAAAGAGGACCGAAAAATTACGAGTTTAATTAAACGATGAATTGCAAGGACATTCGTAATTCATCGCTATGTGACCCGACTTTGCCACAAGACGATAACGGACGTGATAAAACAGGGTGGTTTTTTTTTTTTCTTTTTCTAGAGAAAAACTACTCTGTATAAAAATTATAGGAGCGCGTATTTCTAGTTATTTTCTTGCATCGCTCCACGTAGCTCGGCAGAAATTCGTGGACAGTGAATAATAACGTCGGTATATTAAAGTCGAGGGGACGAGTCCTTGATGCGACTGAAAGTACGAGGGGGGGTCGAGGGGCACGGGAGTTAAAAATATAACCATTGTACGACAAAGCGAGCACATGAAGGGAAAATCTTCGAATATTTTAAGGGCAAACTTTGACTCTCAAAGAATTCTCCAATAATCTCAAACCCTCGCGATCTGCATTAATTAATAAATCCCTCTCAAGATTTCGAGGATAATTTTTTTTTTCATCTTCTTTCAGTGTTTATCAATTTCTGCCTCGTTCTCACCGTCGCGTCGGTCCCGCTTGTGCGAAATACCAAGTACTTTCCGATACTTGTTCTTTAATTGTATTTTTTCGCCGGATTTTTCTATACTTTGACACCGTGGGGCTTCTAATAAAGTGGAGCATATTTTTTATCCTAGCTCATTTTTCTCCGAAAGTTCATAGCCATTTATAGCGACATACGTACACTAGCTACCCATAAATAATTCAGCGATTTTCATTCTTCACTCTGCCGAGATTTTTGAGGCAGCAATATTATACCTATTTATAATCGAGAATTTCATATGCGTAAAATTTTCTCGTACCCGCGAGTGTCTAACGAAAGAATTTTCTACGACTGGATAATTTTTTTTTTTTTCCCTTCAAACGTCATGGAATAATCGTCAATCGTCTTGATCCGTCGTACCACGCCGCGTGTAATGCCTTTTCTATTTTCATTGCATCAAAAAATTTGTTACATTCGCATTCAGATTGTATCTCAGCAGATGTACCAGTCACGTCCACGTATTGGACCAATATGAAAAAACATCGACGGTTTAGTTCGAGGTACGATGCGATGATCGGAAGCTTTTAGTAGCCCGTCCTTCGAAAACGACGTGAATCGGCGATGATAAAAAATGAAAGAAAAAATGTCCGAACAAACAAAAAAAAAAGGAGACATTATACGTCGGTTGTACGATCATCGATTCGGTATCGATTAAAAATTCCCTCGCCGTCAATCGAATGATAATAAAAATTTTAAGCTGCGATCCGCACACGATGACAGATACGAATTCCCAACGAATCGAAAATCAATAGGCAGGAGGAGACCGAGGGAGGGGTAGGGGTGTGATGGGAAATGTGGGAACACAGGGATGAGAATTGTTTAATTTCATACCTCATATTCCACAGTGAGTTAGTGATGTGTATACACGCATAGCCAAACGAGCAATCCGTGTCTAATTATACCGACATAATGTGCTAGGTAATTAATCGACTGCGAGCGCTATGGTACGACGATAATAATAATGATAATAATCACAACTGCAATAATCGATGCCCACGTTCACTCGAGAAGTTAACTTGCGGCGATGATCAACGTTACGTATCGGTAATGCGAAAACTAATTACCACTGCAGACGACAAAAGCATCCACCTACATATCGCGATTAAAAGAATTCCGAATCTCACATCGAGGAAAAATCGACGAGGTGAATTTTCAATTTTCAATACTCACCGTTTATGTGTAAATTGATCTGTATGAATTTTGGCGGGTGCGTGCTTATTTGGCATTCGTACTGTCCCTCGTCGCTGCTGTTCACGTACTTTATCTGAAGCCTCCAGTTGTTGGGGTACTGAAATTCGACCGTGTACCTCAGATCGCCCGTGTAAGTATGCTGACCGACGGTCAGCAGGCTCAATTGTTCCCCATCGGGCTGACGACGGACCCAGGAAACCTGCGGAGAAGAAGCCAGACTGGAAATTCTTTTCCTCCCACCTCCTCATTATTCGCGCTCGTGCATTTCTTGTCGCTTATTATCGCGATGCACCGGGTAGAGAGAAAGTTGCTTCAAAATTGTTTTCGAAACGACGCTAAGTGGGGAGGGAAAAAAGGGGGTGATAAAGAAGTGCGGGAAGAAGAGTTAGCTATCCGCCTCCGTAGTTAGCTAGCTGGCGCTAGGCTATAGGTGCAAAGTTTATTTTCCTGGAAATAATAAGCGGCGTCGTAACGGTATATCATACGGTTGAACGACGGTCTTTATCTTCACGTGCTGTTCCGACCCACCCCGAACGAGGAAATGCGGGGGGCGCGTATAGCGTAACCGTAGGTATATCGAGCAACGTATATACAGTCGGTATAGACACACCGGTATCATAGGTACGCTTACATATGTATTTAAGCCCTGCATCCACACGTGCGACCTTTAACGTACCACTATGAAAGTTTAACAAGTTAATAAACGGATCTTTACTACCCCCTGAATATATTTACCGACAAAGTATGTATACGGACCTCTACATAGGTACATATACCGAGCGTGTGTAACGTGTAAACTGGCACTTAAACCGGCAATAAGATATCACAGAAATTACACGTTCCTCGGACAAAACGTTAGAATAATTGCCACATTGATTATTTCGTTGCAATTATTTTTTTATTTTTCACCGATCGAAGATCCGGAGTGATCGAAAGGGGAGAGAAGCGAGGGGTAAGCTCGAACGGGCGACGATACGTTCGCTGAGTGTACAAGAGAGAGAAGTGGAAAAAAAAATAAAATATTTCCTCTTACTGGAACGGAATTAATTATTCAGAGTTGCACTCCGGACCTGAATACGTTATTCCCTGTAGCGATATTGCACGGGTGTACGCAAGTCGGAAGAAAAAAAACGAATTGAATAAATAAATGGAAAAAAAAGGAATCGTGTCAATTTTTTTTGCGCTTCTGTTTTTCGGTTTTTCTTGAATTTTTTAAATTAATCCGTGCCGCTGGCTGCAGCCAGCGCGACCAAAAAATAAGCGAAAGAGATGAGCTGCAGGATTTGGGGCGCGGATGCGAGATTGGAGCAGTTTCGTTTGGGAAAATTGAATACATTTTCATGTCGCTGAATTAAAAATCAAATAACGAATGACAAAAAAAAAAAAGATATGAAAACTTTTCTTCCATCGGCGGATATTTACTCACAGTTTTGTCTTGTAGGAGTGAAATCCTGCAGTTCAGAGTGACGGTGGCACCGGCCTGAACGGTGAGATTTTGACTCTCCCCCTCAAAATGTGGACCCCATCTGTGATCGTGATGATGGTGTTTGTTGAGTGTGCTGTGCGCGTCGAAAATATAATTCAACATCGGCGCGTCGGTTGGTATCGAACGTTTCGCCGTTGTCGTCACCTTGGTCGACGGCCTTTCGGTAGTTTCAGGCGAATCTGAAAACCAGAGGGAGATAAAAAAAAAAAAAATAACGCAACGAACAAACATACGCGTAGTATCGTTCGAGAAACGGAGCGGAGTCGCCGAAATTCGAAACGGATCCGAGGAAAGAGGAAAAATCGTTTTGCCACGATTCGCGGAGAACTTTTTTTCCCCCACATAAGTCGAGACGTTGATGTCTGAGGATGAAAAACGTCTACATTATTGTCTATAACCGACGTCTTCTTGGTCGTTGAATTTTCACGGGAGGATTCTTTACCCGGGTAAACATCTCGGTAGCAGCTGCTACGGACGGTATATCCCATCGGAAACTATACGTGGGCGTTCGTACGGCGACGTTTTTATTTTTACTGCGCTTTTTTCGCAAAGAAAGTTGTCCGTAAAGTGACACGTATACGACGTTCGTAGCATTAATGTATCACAGATCCACACGTGATACCTCCTCGGTAAATTCCTCCGTGCTGTTATTTTTTTCATTTTTTTTTTTCTTTTTATCCTCAGTCACTTTCGGCGAATTCGAAAATTTTGCGATAATCTGCGATAGGGGGACGACCGCGCCGTACGCGTGTAAGACGTTGGCCGCGTCTTTAATTAAGAAAATTTTCGCGACGCAGGTACAACGCCGGCCCCTTTAATTAAACGTTGCGATAATACTTCCGTTAATATTATGACCAACGCGTAGCCACCTATACACGAAAGGCAATAATTTTATACGGGATATATTATTCGTAATCAACGGCGCACTGTACTACGGTGGTACGTTTTTTTAATCAACTTAAACTCTCCGCCGACTCCAGCGTCTTTTTTCCACCACTTATTTTCCCCGCCCCGTCCCTCCCCGCCTCCGCATCGTTTTCTGCAGATATTAATTCCGCCGATATTAATCCTCCGACGCGCGTCTCCTTCCCAGTCATCCCCCTCTTCGAAGCCCCCCCTCTCTCTCTCTCTCTCTCTTTCGCTCTCGCGTTTTCCACAGCCCCCCCCCCCCCACCCTCGCCGATTTGGATAACACGGGCGTCGCGACGCTTCGGTCAAGGGTCAAGTACGGAGGGCGTAGCTATGAGTATGGGAACAACTTGGGGACCTTCGCGAACGATATAAAGCGGCTCTTTACACACGCTCGATAATTTCCGCAGAGATCAACCGTCACATTCTCATCCTCTACGGTCCGCCGTTACACGTTCTAATTCCGCTGCTTTTAATTAAACGGATTTTAATTATCACTCCATTTTTTCCCCTCCTCAGCCCGCGTCGACCCTCCCATGTTTACGAGCCATCCCACATGATCGCGTACATATGCGATATGACTTGGAAAAATATTGGTTTTTTTTTTAACCCACGTTACGACTCACCCGATCGGGGGGTGGAGTCGTTTCACCGTCGTATCTGGGATAATGAAAAATGAAAAAATTATCAGCCACTTTTAAATACGGTTGCGAGTCGCTGGCGGTGGTGGTTTCGGAGTAGCGATACGTCGCGTACGTGCGACGAGGCGGTGTCTCCGAAAATTAGTAGCTGCCACCTGTCCCGCAAGCTCTCATAATTTCGAGTGGGTTTAGTTTCTCTTATAGCGTCGCGACGGCTTCCGAGTCGCTTCTAAAAGCTACGTTGATTAGGTGTCGGATTTCGTGGGACAGGTAGAATATGATGATACGTAAAGTCGTGATGAATTATTCAAAATTTTCATAAAGACGAAGAAGAGAAATTATAGGCGCGTAATGTACACCTACGTCGAGGGAACGCGCCTTGTTATCGACGTACGTACGTACGTACGTACGCTATACCGTAATACGCGTCGACTAATATAAAGCGACTATTTTGCCTCGAGAGGATTTCACACGACCTCGCGGTGCAGCGGGTCTGCGATGAAGAGCACTCGATATATACCTCTATAGGTAGGTAGCACTCGATAAATTTCAGCTAGCTTCGGGGTGTGAAATAGCAGGTTGTTGCGTAGCTGGCGTACTCCACGGTATAACCTGGCCGACCGACGTAGGCGTCAATTTCAATGAAAGTTATAGAGCTTTGTGCGCGCAACCTACACTCCGTCCCAAGGTGAAATTTTGTCGGGTTCCAAGCCGATACCGTCGAGGTGTCCAAATTTTCCGAAATTTATCAATAACGAAAGAAGGAAGAAAATTATACGTATAATTCTTTTTTGTTTTTTTTTTTTTTTGAATTACCGATCATTAGTTGCATTACGTGTACACGTATCACGTATATTTTCTCTATGAAACGGATCGGTGATGTGTAGGTTTTCAGGGAGCCGGCTGTTAAGGTAAGCAGGTGATTTGAGAAGCTCTGAAATTCCGGGAAACCGTTCGCCTTATGAAAATTCAAAAGCAATATCGCGCGTTTCGTTCGATATTGTCAATGATGGGGTATTATAAGAAGCGTGGGGGGGGGAATATAGAGCCGATGCTGCGGGGCTCTACGGAATGAAATTTCATTCGAAGGATACCTGGGCACACACGGCGTTACGACGCGGGTATGCGGGACGTTATATTTTCCAGAGGCGGTGTAACGACGTAACGACGAAAAAAAAAAACCGCGCGTTGTCGGATAATTGTCTGCCAACTAGGATTCTTTTAACCGCACTCGATTTCATTTTTATGCAATCACGAGAGGTAAGAACGCGAACGCTCGGAATTGCGGCGAAACTGAAACCACCTGCAGCCATGCAGGTGGAAAACTTTTCCCCCGCTGCGGAAAAATTCAGAAAATTAAAGTCTCGTTTTCTGTCCAATTTCATATCCGTGCACATAATTTATCGTCCTGCGATTACACGCCTTTTGAGAATCGAAAATTGATATCCTCTGAAAATATAAATTTTCTTCATTCTCTCTGTGGTTTCTGAGGAGATATGAATATAGATTTCCGAACCGATCTCACCTTTCCGCCATCCATCTCATCAGAAGTAGAGGGAAAGATGGACAGAAAAAAAAAAGGAGAAAATTTCGAAAAACTAACCGTCACGTATTTTGTTCCCCAGGTGTCGCGGGAACGCAGACGCTGCGTCCGCTACTTTCGTATATTGGCTCACGTCACGTACTTTTATCCGATTGTTCCATCGTCAGGCTCATTTTTCTATAACGTAGGCGTGTATGTTTATTTTATATTTATTTTCATCGTTATTCTCCCCTTCACTTTGCGATATTGCGAAGGTGAGAAAATTAAAATTTCAAAGGAGGGGGGCGTGAAGAAAGAAGATCCGGAAACGAAAGAAAGTGGATGTTGCCGTGAAAGATGTTTGAATAAATTTTGAGAGTCTGACGAGTGGCTAATTATTATTCGAAGGTGTAATTGGATCGTGTGTAGCAGATACACGGACGCGAAGATGAGATTTGTCGCGTTACGTCGCGGAGTAGTCCCCGCTCGTTGTCCTAGAAACCCATGAAACGAATTTCCCCGAACGAATTAAACCGAATGACGCTTGGAATTATTCAAATTCCCTTGGATCGCGTAGATCGTTGCATGTAATTAGATAACAGAGTTCAAGGAAATTAGCAGCGACAAAGAGAAAAGCGGGTGAAATGAGAGAAAGAGAGAGAAGGACTAACCACTTCCGTACATAGGAGCAAAAGAGATGATACGACACGAGTCGACTAACGCTAAGAATCTAGTGGGATAAAATCACCACCACGTTCGACATAATTAAACAGCAGCTTATTTGCTACGTGGAAAGTAAATCGAGGCGATCACTTCCTCCACCGTGTGGCACTCGGAGAGCTTCGATTTCTGCGCAACCTCCTAACGGATCGTAATTTAAGAGTTCGCAAATTTTCTTCGCACACAATTTTCTTTACACCGGAGAAAATCGATAAGAACTTTCTTTTAAATTCCCAGAAAATAAGCTGGCCCCTGAGTTTTTCTTCTCAGTTTTTTACCTCATTTTTTATTTCACTTTTTTCTTCCGATATGTGAGAAACCTTGCGTGGGACGGAAAAATTTTTATACAAACCCGAACTGAAGAAAGCTTTTTCACACTTTATAAGGATCACCCACATACGTACGTACGTAGAAATCTATTCAAGGAAAGGTCCGCAAGCTCAAAGTTTCAACTTTGAGATTGCTCGATCTTTATCCCACTCTTTCAGTTGTTGGAAAAAGTATCAAAGCTGAAACTTGCGCGTAAACATGAGATAAAAGGATTTCAATTTTTTAAAGTCGTTAAAGAATTTATCCCGAGATGAGCCAATGATACCGATACTTTTTTATCCCGCGTGTTTTTTCGTTCAATTAAATTCAACGGCCGTTGGATTATAAGTGATTTTATAAATTGGAAAAATAAATAAAATTTCCTCCGGGATTACAAGGAGAATTTTTGTACACGAATATCGCCCCACTTCCCGTACAGCGGCCCCTTCAAAAATCTTTGGTAGGGACTCTTCGGTTTTCCTTTATTTATTTAATTTTTTTTTTCTCTCCTCCTCCTCCTCTTTTCCCGAGTTTTCTTTCTCTTCTCATCTCTACTCTTCGCTCATTCGGCCCCCGAGTTTCTTATTCTCCTTGGAGAAAAACTGATCAGAATTCCAGAGAGATTGTCGGGCGTGTCTGGGATACCAATATGGCCGCTACCGCCTCACCGCGTCGCTTCACTGCTTCCATCTTCACCTTTCGAATATATGAAAATCATCATATTCGACTTTGCTCTTGTACCGCCGTGCCCGACATGGAGGAAACTTTAGTAGCTACCTTTACAAAGAAAACCCCCAAAGACATACGGAATTTCGAAAACGAATCGAAAGAAAAATAATCAAACGTGAAAAAGAAAAGGTGAAATCAAATTGATAACGAACCACCACCTCGCGGTCGAAGGTCGTTAGAGAGTTGCAAAACTGATTCATCAATTCCTCGAACGTTTTTTTCATTTAATTTTCGTTATACGCGACGACGAATGATTGAGTTTCTTTCCAAATATCATGTAATATCGGAGAGTCGGTGGTATGGATTTGGCATACATAAAACATACGTGTGAAACAGAAAATCAGCTTCAGGTGCATTTGGCGAATGGCGAAGCTTCGCTCCCGGCGAGTTTATACGAACGAGACTAGTATTATCAAAGTTTTGATTAGCGAGTATTCCTGTAGAGCTAATCAACGAGACTATTGGGAATCCTTGCCCAAGTAAAAAGGGTGGAGGTGGATGAGAGAGGCGGAGTAGGGGGGACGGAAAGCTCGAATATTCATAATCAGACGTGTATGAAGTTTGATTCACCCCCCAAAAAAATAATAGAAAATAAAATAAAATAAAATAAAATAAACCAACAAGTCGTACCTCGAAATCCGATCGAATCCCCGACTCGAGGACGACGACGTTGATCCGGAGTTTTCAATTCGCGTCATTAAAAATCCATTCGCACCCTCGGAATTCGGCGTCTAGAGCTCACGAACTTAAGGACATGGAAGTTAATAGCCACATAGGTGGGCAAAGACGCGGTAATAGCAAGTTTAGTTTTGAGAAGTAAATGAATAGTTCATGGATCGGTTCGCAGATACGTCTATACGTACGTACGTATGTACCTGTTTGGTAAATTCAGGGAAACTCCGGAAGTTGCGGTCTCTTGACTCGAACGTATACATCAAGAACAGTTAATGAATACAAAATGGCAGTTGAAACCAGCCCTCATACAGGTGGGCTAACCAAACCCAAAACTTAACTCATATATACAGTTAGTTATGCAAAGGTATACACGCGGGTAGACCACGTTGCCAAAGCACACGGTATGTGTTTGTGGGCGGCGGTACACGGTGTGCCGTGGAAAACTAAACTTGAATAATTGAATAAATAAATTAATTAATCGTACAAAAAGCGAGACCTTGTTATCGAACGCGTTACACAGACACACGGTACCCTCCCGATACGCGCGTTACGTGTATCCGGGCGATATATACTTCGGGAAAACTTTGGAGCGAACAGTCGGTCGATCAAATTCAATTTAAATCATTACTTACGACGTGGCGACGCGATTCATCAAACGAAATCGCACAATGGCTGCTCATCCCCCTCCCTCTGACTGTACGGCAAAATCGAATTCGATTGCTTAAGTAACTTATCGGAAACTCCTCGGGAGAGTAACTGTGCTGGTAAATGAGATAGTGTGTTGGTAAATACGAGAGTACATACGTAATATCGAGAGGGTGTATATGTATGTATGTACGGGCGGAAGATGCGGCGTCGGGGGTTCGCCGATGAGGAATCTTTTCTGTATTCTAGTCGCACGTTAATTTGCTTAACACGTCGAGCCGTTCGTTTTCATATACCGTACACAGGCGTTGCTCCGCACGATTCAATCTACTCTGACGACTACCACCTATTGGTTTAACGGTATCGACGCGGGCTAAACGAAATAAACGTGTATAGAAAACTTTTCCCTTTTTTTTTCCCTTCCATCTTATTTCTTAAGTGTCTATTTTTTTTTTTTTTTTTTTCCTCCCTCTTCCTTCTGTTCGGAAATCTCACAACTCCTACGTATAACGTGTATATATATGTCTACATTCCGTGCCCTTTCTTTCTTTCCATTTCTTTCCATTTCTTTCTGCTCGGCAGTAACGTGCAGACAAAAGGTAACGTTCCTGATGCGGCATTACTTCGGTACGAGATCAGAAGATCAAACGATCGCTATCGGCTATCGGAAAATACTCGCGAATCCGCGTGCACCCGTCCTATCTGTACACACTTTTTTCCTTTTTATATAAATACCTACTTTGTACCGACTAACCTCCACTTTACGTAGGTAATACCTGACGATATTTACCGAGAGAAAATAAACAGATCGAATAACCGAACGAAAATTACCCGAATAAGTTCGATTACTTTGTAAAAAAGTGAAAAGTAGTATATTTAAGAAAAAAAAAAAAGAGAAACCGAATACGTGAAATAAAAAAAAAAAAATTTCCTTTCTTTCAGAGTTTTAATTTCGCTAGTTTTAGAATTGGTGTGAGGACGAGTTGATCCTGCAGGAATCCCTCGGACAGCAGCTAGTATTAGGACGTTACATCGTACCGCAGGGGATGAGAAATGTTTTTTTTTTTCTATTTCTTCTATTTTTTCGTCCTATTCCCTATATTTTCTTTTCTTTCGAAACTTTTCACCGTGAGCTCTAATTGACCTGCTTCCACGGTAATTCGATTTTTTTTTTTTTTTTTTTTCTTTCGTTTCTCCTTTTTACTTTCTTCCAAGTCATTTTATTTCACCTCTTTTTCTAATCTATATATATATACTCTGGATAAAGGTATCGGTGCATTTCCACGGGGTTTTTCACGTTACCGCGCCATCGACGCGGCCCACATTTCCAGAGTTCACGTTTCGCTCCCCTTCATTTTTACCTGAAAACCCGAGGGAGACGCGGAGCCCTTTTTTAAATACCCTTCGAAGGCAAACACTCGGTTATATACGTACACTGACGAAGCACTTCTTTTACTCCTCCTCCTCTCCCGAGGACGTACACAAGATATTAAAAAAAAAAAAAAAAATCAAAAAACAATGTTTAAACATTAAACATTCAAAGTGTCCCATCCATAAAATTTATCGGGGATGATTCATGTTTTATGTATAACATCGTCGCATACATGCCGTATACGCGCATTGTATATATATATTTTTTTTTTTCTGCAGATGTGAATTTTAAATCGGCGACAAAAAAAAAAAAAAGCTGAAATTTCCGATATTATTCGACTATATTACAATAAATAATCCACGCGGTGTCCTCGATGAAAATAGGAGAAGAGCAAAAAAAAAAAAAACCGATCACTGAAATAACATGTCCGGGAAATCCCGTAACGATTTGTGCTCGAATTCCGTCCAGTTTTCCGTTTTTGTCAAAAACGTGTGTTTGAGTAACCCCGTGTGCATTGTACGTCCGCCGAATCGAATCGTACGGAATTTCGATTGTTCGTTTAATCTAGTCGTTCGCATATTTATGTCCCGGGTATTTAATTGTTTCGTCGAGAGGAATAATCGCGCGCGTTTGCGTAGGAGGTAAGGGTGGGTGCGGGCGATGGGGTTGAATTTGTATACGGAAACGCGGAGTCAAACACAACAATAGCTATCGATAAAAATTAATAACAATATTCCGCGCGGTCCGATTGCGAACTGCCGCATATGTACGTGTCACTCAAAGAAACCAGGAAATCGTGCGCGGAACGAAACCCTGCGATTGATCGATGGATACCCTTTTTATTTTCAACTCATTTCCCGACCTTTCATCTATTCAATTCGTTGAATTTATTACTGTCGATTCGATACGTCAAATCAGCTTTATCGCCACGACGCGGTAGAGGAGTCTCGTTAATGGTATAGTTCAACTTTCATTACACGCCGGTGTAATCAGACATCGCTAAACGTTACGAGCACAGATTTAATCAAAACCGCAGCCCGTTAATCGGACTAATAAAAATAATTAACCCACAACCCCCGCTCTCCCCGTTAGCCGAGAGAACAATCCGCCATACTGTTGCCACGAGGAGAACGGAGGAGCCCACTCCACCCTCCGAGGTAAAAGTGATTTCTATGCTTGACCTTTTTTTTTTTCTTTTTTTTTTCTATTCATCGCTTTTTCCACTCTATTGGAAATTTCTTACGTATATGAATGTATAACAATTTTTTTTCTCCTTCTGTCTTCGCTCGAATAATGAAAAGACGAGGGTGAAAAAATACGCATGCGGATATATTTATAAGCCGAGCGTTGAGTAAAGGGATAATTTAGTTTCTTCTAAATTAGCGTGACTTTTAGGTCACCCTTTTCGGTCGACGGTGGTAGGAAAACGTGGCATTTCCTACGGACGGGTTGGTTTATTGTGCGGGAAAAGGGCCCTGAATTTAATCCGCACCTAAGCTCCTCCGCTCAGAATTCGGTAAGGCTTCGGAGTTGCGGGGGTTATTAAAAGCGTCGGTTGAAAGCATCGGCGAGGTGTCGGATCGCCACGATTCGCACGTCCCTCTGTCGTTCGCTTTCCGGTTGTTCTTTAATTTTTTTTTTTTTTTTGTTTTTCTTTTCATTTCTCGTATACGTTTTTCGTACGGTGTAACCGGTACATTTCATCGCGGGTAAAATGACCCCGTTAACGCACCGGGTCCCGAATAAAATCACATAGAAATTAACTGCGGAGATTTTCTATCGAACAAATTACCTCTACGTATACAGGCATTATGATACTGCAAACGCGGTTTAGTGCTGCAGTTTAATTTCCATAATGAAATCCCGTAGCAATTTCGGGGCAATTGATCACTGCCGGTTCGCGTATAGATACGCCGAATCTAGTCGAGCGAAATTTACCCCCCCCCCCCCCCCCCCCCCACCGGAACGGAAACTACGGAAAACGTTGCGCGAGCGAAATTCGTAGGAGAGACGAAAGTACGCGTTTTCACCCGCACTAGATAACAATTTGAAAATTATTTAACGCCGGTGTTGATATCATATTTGTTCAGCACGCGGCTCGTGTGTAACGCAGAGACACGTATACATATATCTTCATCCCTCGGCGTGACCCGGGTGCGGAACGCCGCGCGTGTTGCCAGCTGTTGGTAGCGGAATTGGCGTAATTTTCGAGCTCGCTGGCTGACCCAGGTAAATAATTCTAATTCAAGCATAGACTCCCTCACTTCATGTTTTATGCATACAGGTATACCTTTTCTCTACCGAGGCTACTTTGTACCTCCGTACACCCGACCGACGGGAACACGATATGACGTGACGCGTGTTAGCTTCATTCTCATTACACGTATTTTCAACCCCTTACCGTGAAAAATCAAATTACCCGAAGAAGAGGATCGAAGAAAAATATTCGATCGTTAACGGGAGCTCTACTTTCAACGAGCCAACGACGAGAAGATTGGTCTAGAAATCTGTGCGGGGTGAATTTTGGCGCGTGAAGCCTGCGTACGGCGTACACCCCGTAAGATCCGTTAAAGCAGGTTTTGACGAAGGTTATTTGACTGATCGTTTGCCACCAATCCTGTTCTCTCTTCTCACCCTAATTTATCCTCTTCCAGTAGGTGGGTAGTTGGGAAGGTACGGTAGGTGGGTATACACCTAATGCATACTAGTAGAAACGTAGAGAGAAACCCTAGAAATGTTTTAGGCACCCTTAATCACCGAGACAGATAGTCGAAATATTTCAAAGACCTTCAGGGTTTACCGGTACAAATAGTTTGCGTCAGTCTTACTTATAGGTTTACAAATAGATGCAACGACAAGGAAAACTATTTGACTAATTGTAAGTAGGTATAATTATTGCACCTAAGATAAAAGAGAAGAGAGGAGGTAAAAAAAAAGAAACAACTTTCTCAACTGTTATAGTTAATCCCGAAATTCATGCATACGCAGAAGGAGAAACAGGGGAGAAGAGAGATTAGGAAATAAGAGAAATTTCGTTATCTTAAATTTTCATATACTCTCGGATCCGCTTTAACGAGATAAATTCCACAGCTGCAACTCTAGCCTTCCAGTGATGGCATTATTTTAGTCATACATATGTATGCGTTCGACTACTGAAAGTATCACGAACGTTACTATCTTCCGCTTTAGCTACCGGAACGGAATGGAACCTGTCGTTTTCCGAGCTTAATACTTATACGTGGTATATACGTGACTTGCCGGTTCGCTTTTAATTCAAAAAAACTTTCATGAAGCAGAAGTTCTTCGTCTTCTCCCTCTAGTTTTTCTTTCTCTTCCTTTTTCATCTCCTACTTTTTGTTTTTCTTTCCTTATTTTACGTTACCGCTGGCATATACTGTTCTTCATATATGAAATTCTAACGTTCCATGTACATCGTTTCACATCTTTCATAACGTTTCAACATATTCTCTCTTGCAGTAGCCTGGTCAGCGAGAATGCAATTTAAAATGAGTGCGGTGGAACGTGAGGTAAGAAGAAGCTACATGCATATTTCACCCTCTTTGATTTTTTTTTTTAATACGTTCTTTTTCGAAAGTAAATTGTCATTCCTCGATGGAGGGTGGATGACACGAAACAAAAGGGGTGTGCGATTTTAATTTCTCCATTTTTGCGTTCCACGTACATACCCCATTAATATCGTTTATTCGACATCTTCAAAACGTGCGTTAAGAATACTCTGAAAGATTTCCCTTTCGTTCATTCTGATGAAAATGAACGAGAAAAAAAAAACGAGGAAGAGAGAAATTTCGTGAGAAAACTATTTGGCAATTGATGCGTTGGAGTGTATAAATGATTTGAATGATTCAGGGGGTGGGAGCAGATGGATGGGTGGAATTTTTTTTCTTCCCTTGGTATGAAAATGTCGTTAAACGACATCTTTTATAAAAAGGTCCATCGCAAATCCAAGGGGATACAATCGAAGGGACACAATGCTATTTTACATTTGATCCCGTACAATACGCCCTTTGAATTTAAAAAAATAAGAAAAAGGAGAGAAAATATTTAAACGACGTCTATTTTTAACAAACTCATGATCGCGTTTAATGGCGATGCTATTGCAGTGGAAAACGAGATTACGTATGCCTAACCACACCGCGCCTCGCTTTTACTTTAATAATACCCGGTTTTTATATCGAGGAAATAAAACGTTGCGCGAACCGCGTAGTTGTAAAGTGGACTTTATCATCCGATGGGTGTAAAAAAATAAAGAGAGAAAGAATAAAAAAAACGTAAAAGAAGAAAAAGAGAGGAAACTATTTCTTCTTCAAAAACCTTCGGCCGTTTCGGGAATACGAATTTAAAAACCGAATTGATCTACATATTTGTAAAATTGATCGAGTTATCGCCAATTTATTGATTCAAAAGTGAAAAATCAAGGATATCTCGACGGGAAAAATTCGTAGCTCAATTTAGTTAACGGATAGGAAGAGTGTTCTGCAATCGATTTGAAAAATACTTCATTTTTAGCCCAAAATTTGAAAATTTTCCAAGGGGTACCCCTTGGATTTTTGTCGATTTTGGACCAAAAAAAAATATTTTTTTTTATATGCTATTCTTGTGTATTTTGATCCCAGGAATCCAAATTCACAAGTAAAATTTGTCTATCTATAAAATTGACCGAGTTAACGTCGATTTTTCACTTTTTGGAGTAGAAAAATTGAGATATCTCGAAGGGAAAAAATCGTAGCTCAATTTACTCAACGGATTCGTGTTCCTGAGGTCAAAATACGCAAGAAAAGTATCCTTTGATCCATTTTAAAAAATAAAAAATTGTGGTCAAAATTTGAGATTTTTCCAAGGGGTACCCCTTACGATTTTTTCAAATTTTGACCAAAAATTTTTATTTTTAAAAATTGATCGTATGGCACTTTCCTTATGTATTTTGACCTCAGGAACACGAATCCGTTGAGTAAATTGAGCTACGATTTTTTCCCTTCGAGATATCCTCAAATTTATGCCAAAAATCGCGAAAAATCGCGAAAAAATGGGGATTACTTGGTCATTTTTGCAGATAAATCACTTTTTCTTACGGATTCGGATTCCTGAGCTCAAATTACATTAGGATAGACCAAAAAATCAATTTTTTATTTTTGACCCCAAAAATCTGAAAATTGGCGGTAACTCGATCAATTTTAAAGATAGATCAATTTTTCTTTCAGATTCGGATTCCTGAGGTCAAACTACGTCAGAAAAGGGCAATACGGACGATTTTTTAATTACTTAATTTTTGGCTCAAAAATCGAAAAAATCCAAACGGGTACCCCTTGGAGTTTCGGCGATTTTGGACCACAAAAAAAATATTTCATATACTATTCTCATGAATTTTGACCTTAGAAATTCAAATTCATAAGTTAAATTGATCTATCTATAAAATTAATCGATTTATTGCCAATTTATCGCTCCGAAAAGTGAAAAATCAAGTATATATCTCGATGGGATTTATTCCCGACATCGTAGCTTGTGAAAATTTTGACTTCGGGCGTTAATAAATAGTGTAAGCATGGTTTCTGACTGTGAGATCTCTCAAGACGTCGAAAAAGTTTCAAGTTGAAAAAACATTTGGAAAAAAAAGGCCCGTTTGCCGCTGAATGCCCCGTATACAATATATGTTTTCATAGACACTTATAATAAGCCCGCTAGTTATTAAAATCGTTAGTAAGTTTACAATGTTTGTTGGTTCAGAGGCGGATCAGATCCATTATTTAGTGGGTACCTAAAGCAGCTATGTAAACTCCCCATCACGAAGCTCATAGCCAACCGAGAAGGATCCTGGATCGGGATCACCGCGTAAACCATCCTATCCCTGATGTTCCCGAGGATTATACGGTCTGTATATACAGGTATGTGTGGCTAGGGTGGTGTACATACACATTAAACACACCCCACTGTTCGGCGGAGTGCAGTGTGTATCGTCGAAGACGTAAAAAGTTTAGATCGTAAAGTGATCGGAAATACGGGGTATAGAAATGCAGTTTGAATTTTTATAACGTACCTCACCACCGAATACCCTCTAGTTTGATTTATCCCATTTATTTCTAGCGTGAATTTTCCCTCGCGTCAATCTCCATTTATTTCCCATGCATGTACACCTGTCCCCTCGTACATACGTGTATACGTGTGTCGTAGTCAAGGGCTTTTGTGGATATTTTTCTGCTGTTTGTTGCACGTCGACAGGTGGTTCGTTTCATCCACTGAAGTGACTCGCGAGTTTTCTTACGTGCAGTTCTCGTCGTTTTTTTCGTTCTTTTTTTTTTCTTCTCCTTCTCTTTCATTTCTACAAAAAGTTTCAGTTCTCCTCATTCGATATCGGAGGATTTAAAGTGGATTCATTTTTTTACAAGGAGCAGAGAAGAAAATCGAGGAAACGTGTATCGGGAATAGTCTTGATATTCGGTCTCTCGGATTGAAATTTTTTACTAAGAGCTTGCAGGATTTGTTGTAGAACAAAAGCTCACCGAAAATATAACGGAGCTCTATAATTCAGGGTAGAGAACGTTACGTATAACCTTGGCGATTATCCAACGGAGTGTCTCCGCGTCGTACAAAGGAAGATAAATTTATCACCGAAGTGACCCGATAAGCGACTTTGGTAGATTTCACATTTCGTATATTACCGGACTAGAATATTGAAAAACAAAATAAATAAAAAAAATTTACATCCGGTGTACGCGAACCGATGGAATATCCAACGACGTTAAACGCGGTTTATCTTTGTCATTTTATCAAACAGGAAACACGACGAAAGAAATCAAATTTTCCGCCACGAGTCACGGTGCTAAAAATTCCCAGAGGGATAAAACTTCGATAATTTTATCGTTGCACGAATCTATAAGTGAAGCAACGTCGTAAAAATTCTGCGACACTGCAGAGAAACGATCTCTCGAGAATACACTGTACATGTATTATTCTCAGACAACTTTGCCTCTTATATTCTATTCTACGATTTTGCAGGTTCTTTTCTCCCTCTTCTCTTATCTCTTTTCTCCGTGTCACAATTCTACCCAGCGTGTAATGTAACATAATAAGAGCGCGTGATGCGAGTGGAGTCGAGAAAAAAAAAAAAAAAAAAAAAAAAAAAAAAAAAGGAAAAAATCAAAGAAAAAAAGGAAGAAAAAAAAGGCGAGGAATGAAACTTTCCCGAGCTTTTCACTCGAACATTTTTAACGTCAGAACTCGCAACCGTCGACCGACGCGACGTGGTCGTTCTACGCGTCTCGACGACATTTCCGATACTCTCCAGTGATTTACGATCGTTTTCATCGGCGTCTTTCACTGTATTTCATTTATTTATACGCTTCATTTTATTATTACCCCTTGGAACTAAAATTTCGCATAGTTCTCACGCAGGACCTGCGGTACAAAATTATTCACCTCTGAAAATTAGTGGTCGTAAAATTTTCTAAATTTTCGTACAGCGACAGCGTTCAAATATTAGAGGATAAATTATTTATAGAATAAAGTGGAACGCGTCGTTCAAAGCGGAATTATTCTTTAATAAAATCCGGAGCCAGCCGTACGGCTGCGGCGTTGCGGGAATTTCGGCGTACGATCAGATTTGAAAAATGTAAATCTAGATAAAATGACGCGTTGCATGAATATTTATCGAGAATCCCCGAAGGGGTATTTACTCACCGGTTTGTGATCGAATCATGACCGAGAACAGGGCAAGGCAGCAGCATATTAGTAACTGCCTGTGCCACATGACTGCGCAAACGCCACCTTCCCTGACTATCCCCAACCCTGGGCATGGGGTGTCACCGTCATAGTAATCTGAAAATATATAACAAACGGTCAAGCGAAACGTATAGAAAAAACAGATTTCCGAATATCGAGGAGCAACAGTTTTTTTCGGGGTAGGTGTACTATACGTACACGTGAATATCGAAATATTACCGGGAGGATACCTTATCTCTTCCCACCTTACCCTGGGACCGGCTTTAGCCGCTTGAGAAAAGATCTTTTATTGAATTTCTTTCTCCGGCGAAATTTTATCCGTCTGTACGTATGTGGACAGATTTTTCCATACGCAAATTCGTAGGGTGTTACGTATATATATATACCTATACATTGTACATTCATCCCTTTATACTTGTTCCTTCCGGATAGACATGAGCTCAAATATTAACTTCCAAAAATAAACCACGCTGTAGCTGCAGACCGTTTGGAAAAATAAATATTTAAACAAAAAAACAAAAAGAAATATTGCCCGAACAGGGAGTCGAAAGGGAGAGAGACTATGCGTATGTCCGAATACAAATGAAATTCAGAGATTTCATGTAAAAAAAGGACAAAAAAAAAATAAGAAGATAAAAGAACAACCCTCGGCGGTTGTCTCAGCTTTTATTTTTATGTTTTCCTTTCGACGAGCCTGATGTTACTTCGTATCTTTTTTTTTTTTTTCTCTCCTTTTCCGCACCCTGAATTATAACAACATAATTATTTTGCGAAACGAGTGCAGAGTAGAAAGAGAAAAGAGAAATTGAATAAATAAAATAAAGATAAACTGAAACCCCGAGGGATATATCGGGGGATTATTCAAGTTTTCGCAGCTACATTATGTATCGGTGTAACGTTCGAGTGGACGATGCGTGTGATCTTTTAAAGGAATTTATGTACACGAGGCACCTTGCGAATGTTACGTAAAGTCTAATTTTCTATTACTATTAATCTCCTATCCAGGGAGTTAATTACGGTTTAATTAAAACCTGGGCAACCAGGGTGCACGAAGAGAGAAAGAGAAAGGGAGAGAGAGAAGGAGGGAGAGAGAGAGAGAGACTCATGGGAAAGTTTGAGAAGTTAATCCGAGCGCGAGGTTCGCGATACTTTCATATTAGCGAAGCACCTGCTGGGTCTGAAATAAAACGGTTTAATTATGTTTTCCATGTCCTCTACCTCCACCCCCCCCCCCCCCCCCCCCGCACCTTTCTCTTTTCTTCCAGGACGACCGCCCTACTTCTTGTTGTCAACTTCTGAACGACCTCTTCATCCTTCCTGATATGCTTGATTTTTTTTCTCATTTCTTATCTTTTTCTCTCAATTTATTTTTTCTTCCTCGTCCCGATTTCTGGCGCGTCAGGATTGATTTTACCTGTCGATCTCGAATTCCGATTGTTTTTCCATCTAGTTTTTGACGGTAATCGGGGAATTTTTGTTGGCTGTTGGGCGAGAGGGTAGTTTACCGCACGTATCGGTACTCGGTGTAAACGAAAAACGTCGTTGCCAAAGCGCGAAGTTGCGGTGTGCAGAGGGTTTGAAAAGTGTAATGGATTGAAGTTGCCACCGAGGCACCTCAACGTTTAGTGGGTATCGAGTATCGATAAGTAATTCCATTGCCAGTAATACCCCCGTCGACGTTTAGCGCGGGGGTTAATTTTCTCAAATCGCACAAGGAGTTCAACCTTCGTCTTATACACGTACCGTGAGAAATTATCTGGTTTTACACGATCGCTCATCACACCTGTCCCGATGAACGAAGCGAAAAAAAACTATTCGAGATGATCGAACCGATTATTTTTTTATTGAGCTTTACCGTAGTAACGAGTGGATTTTTGATAATGTCCGGGGTGTACGTGAGTGCGTTTAATTTTCACTCGATCATTTGAATATCCGTTAAGTTTTTGTCGAGTTTAAATAATGTCCGTATCGAGCTACGACGAGTCGGTTTATAAAATATCTGGGTATTAAGTTTTCTAATTATTAAGTACTTCGTTTTCCTCGTCACCTCCTGTACGCGATCAAGAGACAAACTTTCACCGTGAGACCATCTTTCTCCCTTCACAAAGCCGAAAAGAGATGAGAAAAAAAAAAATAAAAAAAAAATTTCAGAGTCAAAGTTCGGGACAATATTCAGCTAAATTTATTAGTTTCCAATTTGAACTTGTTCAAAAGTTGGCTCGAAAAGCGCGCGCGGTGGCGTATAAAATAAATTTTCCTTATTCTCCGCAGCAGCCCTCATATTTTTCGTAGGTATATACTTTTCTTTATTTATTTTTTTATTTTTTATTTTTATCGCGTTACTTTTTTTTTTCTTCTCGCACTTTTTCCGCTTCTCGTGTCTCTTTTGGTACGCGAAAAACGAGGAAAAGAATGAATGAATAAATAAATACATAAATAAATAAATAAATAAATGATCTGCATGCAAATAAAAAAGTGGAACGTTTTCAGAAGCCATTTAATCCCATAATAACCTTTCGATCTACATCATCTGGACGATCGAAGAGAAACCCTAAGAGTGAACGAGGAAAACTTTGTCCCAATTGCGGCTGTATTCACCCCGTAATATCCCGTAAAAAGGTTTTCTTCTGTCCCAGTTTTTCTTTATGTTATAGTAAAACGAGAGTAGCTATGAAAACTTGCTTTCATACGTACAGATAAATCAATCACTCGCGAGTTATAATTCAACAATTTCATGGCTACTGTTTATTCATTTTTTGTCCGCAGGTTAGCAAACCTCGTACGGAATTGCGTTTGAAATTACCATTGGTTGTTCGGTTCGTTGATTGGATGAAAAAACGTAAGAAACGACCACTCCCCGAGCGTCGAAAACCCTCCCCGATCGCGAACAGAACTCGTCGGTTTTCTTCGAGCTTGAAAAAAGATGAAAGCCAAGTTCGGAACCATAACGACAATAACGAACCAGCGCCGGTGCTGGAATCGGCGATGTACAACATCGGGAAGCATTCGTTCTGCTCCAGAGACGCTAAAATCGTTTTCGCCAATAACGATGATAAAAATAAACTGCACTCGAAGCGGGAGTTCGCACCCTCATTTCCGCGCCACAAAAACAGCTGTCGAACCGTGGAGACCTCTAAAAAATCAGAAGAAATTTATGCCAGGTAAAAAAACCTGTCTGAAAGGAAGTCAGAACGGGTATGAAAGTCCATCGATTGTTTTTTAATCGTTGAAATAAAATCGTTCAAATTCATCTTCCCATCAGCGAGATCATCCGCGAACCTTCATCGAGTTCGAACGATCTGAATCACGTGAGTTTCGTTACCTCGTTCGAAGATCGTCTAGATCAAAGCGTGCTTTCTCACGGGGAAATTCCAGCGTCAATCGGAACGTCTATGTAATTCAATGTTCCGATCCCGAGACTCGTTCGCCTCCGAGTTCACGTCGAGCTGGTTATCCGCGGGGTGGAAATTTTCGAGAAAATTGACGCAGGCGACGGTGAGGAAATAACCGAGCGCGAATCCGCGAACGGTGTGTATAAAAATAAAACAATTATCTCCGCGCGCTCGTAACGTGACAACGTATTTTTTTTTTTTTTTCTTCGTTCCAAGTTCGTACGTCGCAATTTCCACAACTCGACGATCTCAACGATCGAGTGACTGATTAAAAGCGAGGAGTGGGTAGTTCGTCGCTTCTGCCGTTGGTGCTTCTCGTCTATTTCGTACGGACGTTTCGTGCCGAGCCAACAACAAACTCGGTTCGAATTTTGAGTGACGATGAAAATCCTCCAGTTGGTATTGCGGCGACGAAAATGGTTACTGAATAGGTCGCGCAGGAGTACCAAGTTTATAGGGGTGTGCGCGACGGTATAGGGTGGTGAGTACGTTATAAGGGAAGTAAGGCAGACGGTTTTCAAAGCTCCCGAGATATACATACGTGCCTATAGCGTATGCGCACGTATGCGTTCGCGCCGGGTATAACGTATGGAAGTAGGTATATATGTCTTTGAAAAACAGGTGTAAGTATACACGTATGTGTAACCTGCATTAAGGATAAGATTTACCTTACTCGGTGTGTTTGCTTGAATTTTTCAGCACCGCCTGGTATAGGTATATGTATTTACCATCTCGAATGGGGAAGGGTCACCAGGACTGGCCCCTCACGGCAATTTTCTTGCCCCTGTAAATATGGGTTTGGTACACCTCAATGCTATCTCTAGCCCGAGGGCCATCAACCGCCGTTATAACGCCTTTACTATTTTTCCATTTTTCCATTTTTTTTTTTTTCTTTTTTTTTTCATCCTAACACCTTTTCAATTTCGCACCTGCGGACGCTTCTCCGAGGAGACTACAGCGTCGACCGCCTTTGAGAATTTTGCCACGGAAAGAATGAGGGAAAAAAAATAAAAAAATAAGGAAAAAGAAGTAAATGAAAAAGCACCGATTCACAATGCAATTTACAATGAATTGATATCGCCCCTCGTCGGCTGTAGCCGGAGATATTTTTATTCCATACGCGGGATAATTGAAAATCTACGACATATTATCAGAGTAATACGGCAGCCTCCGCATTCGTCGCAATCGGATCATCGAGTAGGAAAGAAAAGCTGAGCTTTCAACGTGACCGCCTCGCGTTTCTTTTAAGATTCGCCGCTCATTCAGGAACACGATATCCAGCACCCGTACGTATGTTACGTTCGCGGAAAAGGTGGGGGGAGGGAGCAAACTGGGAGGGAAAAAAAAAGAGGGAGGGGGGGGGGGATGGGGAGGGAACGTCGACGACTCTTTTACTTTGTTCTTTCGTTCGTTCATTCGCGTGACTCCCTCCCGCGAGTTAAAACGCGGCGTGCTTGTAATTACCAGAACGTGTTGGGCCTCGGAAAGAGGTGGTACGTACCTATAGAGGGGCAAAGAGAGAGTCGGTTCTTTCAGCGGTCGAGCGGACCTCTTACTCTTTCCCAGTCTCTCTTTCTTATCCCCTTTAACTCGTAACGCCCTCGTTTCCTTTCGAGAACGTCTCAAGCGTTTTTTCCCTGCGAGCCCCCCGAACTTGAAAATTCGGATGAAAAATTCTCAACGACTCATGCGCGAACCACACTCGGAGTATTTTTTATTTTTCTAATTTAGGTAAATACACGTATCCGTAATACGTCACCGCCTATATCTTTTCTCTTCCAGGTGCGGCTGCGGCCCTTTTTTTCCTTCCCTCCATTTTTTATTTCCTCCCTTTTCTCTTTTTTCCTACTGATAACTCTGGCGAACCATCGTTCGGGAGAGTGGATTGGCATGAAACTACGGCTGCAGCTATATAAAAAAAAAAAAAAAAACAGAAAAAAAAAACACGGAGGGAAAAAGAGAGCCGCGTACCCGGCCGGAGGAGATGTGGGAGAATGAAAATTCCGGGGTTTCGCTACTGAGAATTTTTCACATTCAACCCCATGGCGACGATACGGCATTCCAACGAATATAACCGCCGATACGTCACGCGATAGCGTCTTCATTTCACCTCTAAAGAAGCGACGGTTTTCGAATTTTATTCCCGTCTTTCAAATTTAAAAAATTCATTAATTCTCTATTTTAAGATTAAAAAAAAAGAATCAGATGTGGTAGAAAACAAGTCTGCATAGAAAATCAAGTACGTTTGACTGTGCGATGTATCTTGGCATTTTTTGTTGCAACTGTTTCGCGTAAACCTATACCGTGTAGTCTACGTCTGAGAAGTTCTGCGATCTCATTAACGAATTATACACGATGTTTAGTTGTCTGGAAAATGTGTTTGCGAAGCGATATTGTTACATACAAGATTACAAGAGAATCGCAACGTTGTCGTCTCAGCCTGCGAAATGTATAGTGAGATACGACGTGCATGCCCACCCACTAAAATACATACAACGCATCGCGATTACTTCTGATCTGTTCATGTTCCATGGTAAATTTTCAATTAGACTAATTGCTAGATTTTTCAAATCTTCGTTTCATCCGTAGAGGAAAGAGCCGTGAGGGTGAGTGAAATTATTTCCCGCGAGTTC
Organism: Athalia rosae; assembly: GCF_917208135.1. Classification (NCBI taxonomy): domain Eukaryota; kingdom Metazoa; phylum Arthropoda; class Insecta; order Hymenoptera; family Athaliidae; genus Athalia; species Athalia rosae. The sequence continues at coordinate 14,798,737 of NC_064032.1, read as the reverse complement.
AATAAATACCCGCGAAAGAGACGGAGAAAAAAAAAAAGTAGAATTTCTTTTCTTGCACCGGAAGAGAAAGAGAGCTAGAAAGAGATGGAGATTTGATCTGATCTAATCCGATATAATCTATCTTCGGAAGTATCTATTACCGGGGGAGAAGGGAAGGGCGAGAAGAGTGGGAGAGGAAATCTGGTACACTTTGAGGAATGGGTTGTCGATTTTTATCAACAAACGTGCGTTTCTGTCTATCTATACATGCCCTATCTACTATTTGATTAACGCCGGTGATCGCGGGGGTTGTCTTCGGTTTTCTACTAACAAGAGTCATCGACTGTACCACGCCCCGCAAGGTCCACTTATCTTTTCTACGTACCGCAACAAACCTCGACTAAATCGAACACATTTTCGAAAAAAAAAACATTAATAAAAAAACGAGGGGTGGTTTTCCAATTTGTTCCATCCTTATAAATCCCTCCCTTACGCTTTCTCGTGGTCCGATTAATTTTTTTTTGCGGTAATTCCATGAAATTAAAATGAAAAAGAAGAGTAAAAATGGGAACAAATAAAATGAACTGTCAAAGATTTTAGTGAGCAGAAAGAAAGAGAAAATTTTAAAGCCAAAAAAAAAAAAAAAAAAATTCAATCGCAAACGACGAGACTGAATTAATGTTTGGGCGGATTAAATATTTCGGAAGGTAGACAAGTTATGGGCGTAGCTGTCTTTAAGTTGAATTCGTCTTTTATACTTGTTTAATCTTTTCATCGTCGGATAGACTTTACGTCGCTCTGACTTTAAGAATAAAAAGCAGAACGAAAATGGAACAAAAAAACTAATAGAAGAAACAAACCAAACAAATAAGACTTGCACATCGCTCCGTACAATTTCCAAAGTTGAAATTCGTACGAATGATAAAAATTAGGCTAAATTAATGAGATTAATTTATACCACGGCACGCCTACCCTCGTCGTTTTATATCTTATTTCGGCAATATCTGTGGTGGTCTCATATTCGTTTCCGCTATCGAATAAAATTTCCGTATAGTTTTAGTTTGTAGTATTCTTTTCTTCGTTACGATAATAAATTCTTGTCTCTTGATTGAATCAGAAAATTAGTCGTCGCAAGACCAACGGGAGCAGCGGCGGCGCGAGCAGCGTAGCCGAATATAAGAAGCGCCGGCTATACGAGCAGCGGCATAATACCGCGCGTATAACGAGTGGACTGCAGCAATAAAAGCTGTTATTCCGTACAGAGCGAGCTACAGACTGGCCAAGGGAGGGAAAAAGTTCGCATAAAAGTAAATACCTAATTAGGCCATAAAAGATTGCGAGCTGCTCAGTCAAAGTATAACGGAAAAAGAGAGAGAATACGGCGGGGTGAAGCAGGCCGAGTAAAAGGAAAGGGTCTTCCTTCGGATGAAAACTGCGAGAGGAGTTTTGTCATATATTTGTTTATTTTATTTTTTCCCGTCCTTTTTTTCACCAGTTTTCTCATCTCTTTCCTCATTCCAATTCTTTACGTTACTTTATTTTTTATTTATTCGCTCTTTTTTCCTATTATATTTTTTTTTTTTCCATTTGTCCATGGCCCTCTTCTTCTCTCAAACATGAGGATCAGAGGGTTGGCGCACTCCTGATGAATAATTATTTTCTCCTTTTTTTTTTTCTGTATCTCAAAAGTCAAAAAGTATACGACGACGATAAAAAAAAAGAATAATAATCACAGCTCTGATAATAATAATAATTGAATGAAGAGGATAGGAGAGCTTTTATTCCGCGGTCACGCTGAGATTTTCTAAAAGCAATTTACGGTGTAGGTGGCAATGCGAATGGTGCGCGATTCTGTCGCCCAAATTGAGGCGAATTGATTAGAGGATTTCGTCGGTGTTGCTGCTGCCGCTGCTCCTCATTCTATTTTATTTTTTTCACCCACTTCACCCGCAGGAAAGGACAGCGAACCTTCCATCGGGTGGATGGTATAACATTTTCGCGAAGTTATTCTCGCAGACATTGCATTGACTTTAATTAAAGTGAAAGAAGAAAAAAGGTAAACGAATAATATAAAAATAAAATAATTCCACAGCTCGCTCATCCGATCTAAAATTCACGATGAATTTATCACTAATTACTCTTCACTCCGGCACAGTCCCTCTCTCTTTCACCTTGGGAATTATTGTTCGTGGAAAAAGCACCTTCGAGAATGGAAAATTTTAGATGAGAATTATTTTTGGGAGGACGATGATATTACAAGGTACCATGAAAGTTATATATATATGTACAATATTTTACATAATGTACGGTACATAAGTTTCCAAGTATCGCGAGTTAATACCCGATTGAATTTTCAATCGCTCGAGATGTTCTTAGGTAAAGTTTTTGATATTTTAGTGAGAATAATTACACACCATGATTTCGATAATTAAACCCGTTAATAAATTTAAATATAATCAATCAACGAGTAGGTCGAAACAATTTTCGCTAGAAATTAGTATTACCTATACGGTTATGCATAGGAAATAAATTTAACGCAAATGGGGTTGCGCGGCGTAAACTGTTTCAAAAAGAACACGTTTAATTTCATTTTGCGCCATTACAGCCTCGATAACGCAACGCGGTACGACGCATGATTATCAAATTTAGGTTGAGTTGGTATTTCGGTGTACCCTACCTACCCAAATACGTACGTAAGAAGCACCCGGCGGATGACGAGCTAGGGGTTGGAAATATTCAAAGGACTCGAGGCTGCGCGTACAGCGGGGTACCTAATAAGTAGAAGTACATACCTAACCGACGCATCTGTGTTTCCCCGTCCTCGTGTTTACAATAATATTGTTTTTGCCCAAGGGCATCTCGTTACATCATATCTAGACTTTAACCGTAGGTATATCGCAGCCCTGCAGGGTTCTTCCCTCCCTTACCAGAAATTCATCTTCAAGAGAAACGCGACAAGATATTGCCAACCGAATAATACGAAGACACGAACACCTTCGGTATTTGTTTAGTTTTTAGCTTGTTTGCGAACAAACAAGAAAAAATGATGATAAAAAAATCTGTTCGAGAGAGATTCGGACCCGTTAATGTATAAAAGTACTTTTTAATCCCTCGCCATCGTCCCTTCCTGCTGCCACTTTTTATTTTATGCTTACGTACGCACGTCTCGTTGCGTATTTTCTTCACGATCTTCGGTCGCGTGAACATAAAAAGTATTCTCACGTACTAACCGAGCCCGAGGTAAAAAAATAAAATAAAAAAAAGAAATTTTCAATCCGCAAATACCAGACCGAAAATCGACCTACGACCTTACACCAAGGGGCAGACGTATACGATCGGGAAAACCGCGAAACAGAAGATCGCAATGATTTATAGAAATACTTTTTTTTTTAATATTTTTCAAAAGGAGTCATTCCGTGGAAATGAAAATTTAATTTATCGACTGTTTTATCGGTGAAAAGTTTATGAATTTTCAATATTATTTGCGCACCCCTTACTCAGATACCTGTAACAAATGATATACCGCGGTAAGGGTTAAATCGCTTAGCGGGGTTCTGGTATATATCTATATAGAAATGTTCTTATCTTTTTGTAATTTAGGAAAGTCGCGCAGCAGCGGCAGCAGCAATTAGTATGAGATATACATCGGTAGGGAAGTGGGGGACTAAGAATTAGGGGAAGTCGCGGCGGTCTCGCAGTCTCGAGTTTCCCTTTAAAACTGACTTTTTTCAACTTTTGTCTAGGGGGAAAAACTAGGAGAAAAAACAACGTCTCTTCTTCCGTATCCTAGAGAAAATTTCTTCCTGTGGATATAAGCACCGATAAGCATAAATTGCGCGGGGGAGCAAAAAAAAGTGGGAGGGTGGTGGTATTTATGCGAATTTTATTTGAATTTTATCTAAAACCAAAGAAAAGTTGAAAAGAAAAGCCCTCCAAAGAAAAAAAAAAAGAGGAGAAACGGAAACATATAGAGGGGGATGGGGGGTCGCAATAGCTGGGGGCTGCTTGTTAGTATCTTCAAAGAGGAATAATAAAGTCGAATAATATGGTCTAATTACGCCCGACGGCTACAGGCTTATATTGAGAGGTGACTATACTCGCAGTTCGCTCTTATCTTGTAGGTGTCTTTTAAATAAAACCATCCCACCCCACGTTATTATAATCGACGTTCGTTGAAGAAAACCGAGTTCTTCGAAACGCCAAAGAAATTGGAAACTTCGCTCTTACACGGCAATTATAAAAATATAACATCATTCAACTTACATCTGGAAGCTCGTCTCTTGTTTGTTTTTCAGTTTTACGTTGCACGTCATCCCGTACAATGCAGACGCGGCAATAAAATGCACGTAGCGTCCGACGAGATTTTCCTTTGGAAATTTTTAGCGACTTTCAGTTACATGGAGAATAAACGGTGCGGGAATGATATGCCACTGTCTCGCGAGTTCGCACTTCGTTCCCGTAGTTTGTCTTTTTTCCCTTCTCTTTTTCTCCCTTTCTCTTTTTCCCTCTATTCGACGAGCGTAGAGGGTAGAAAATTTTCTCAAACGACACGAAGTGTGGAATTCTTTTTTTTCAAACCTTTTTTTTTTCTCGATAATTTTGTGCAGCGCATTTTGAACGACGCAAAGAAAAATCTCCGACCTGGAACAGAACGCGGTTTTTCCCCTCCCCCTTGATCCCGTCGATTTTACGGCGTTCTATGTCTGACCTACCGGCGCCAGTCGCAAATCTGTGGCGAACGTGAAAATTCGTGAAATATAATTATCCGGTTATACCGGTTTCGGTGGAGTAAAATACATCGACGTAGTTCAGGTATATTGTAGGCGTACAGGTGCGAATAGAAATCCTTCTCACTCAGAATTAAATGATAACGTAAGGGCGCTTGGAATATTTTATAAAAGATAAGTTGTTTCTGGAGGGTGTATATTTTAGGGTGAGATTGTCTGCCTTGTCTCCGCGGCGTTATAAATTAAAATTACCTTCAAACAAATTACTGAAAAATTTAAATGAAAAACATCCACCGTGAAAACAGTTTTAATTTACAAAACCGTTTTTCATATTCATTCCTACGTACGTTCATTCAAGAATGGGATAATGTCTCTTCGAATTTTTCTACTCTAATTTTTTTCTTTTTCTAGAAAAAAAATTCTGAGACGCGTTTCGAGGGTGGTAATTTCGGTCTGCCGCGGGAAGCACTTTAAAATACATGTATGTACTCGTATTATGTAAATATTAAAACATACATTATGCATTACATGTTCATGTTTTCCTTACTATCTTCCCCATTTTTATCATCATTTCTTATGCTTCTCCTATCTTATTTTATTTTTTTCTTTTAATATCGTTGCGGCGTTTCCGTCCTCTTTATCTATCTGCGTCGCGCGTCGGTATGAAAATACTATTTTCTCTATCCCGAGATTCGGAGAAGCATTTGGGAAACTGCGTTTCAGACTTGTCTCTTCTGCTTTTCAAGAATCTCTAGCTGCTGCCGCTGCTTCTGTTACCTCGCACGGATTGGTACGCCATTTGTTCGTATCAGTTACGCTCCGATACTTTCACCGGAAGCTAAAAGCTTACGACCTTGAGTCGGGTTAGGTTAAGTATCTGCAGTACGTCATTCTTAAATTTCACCCTCCTCCCTCCTCCCTCGCCAACTCACCCCTCACCCCTCACCCCTCACCCCTTCCATCCACCCACTTTTCACAACCCATACATCGTTCAAACCCTTATTAGCTTTCGTTAACAGCGACGGTTTTTCACCTCGTGGATAAAATTTAAGCGATTTGTCTTCTTTATTTCTCCGGCTTTTTTTCCCTTCCTCTTTTCTTCGCCGACTAAAATCCGAGGTGAATAGAAATGCCCAATATTTTCTTCGGATACTTTTACTCCCCTCTTTTTCTCCTTCGACCGATCGACGTTGAAATTCGAAAATCTTTCGGTGTGAAACGAGTATTCCGATCAACTCGCGAGATGAAAAGGAACAAGGGGAAAAGAACGAAATGTTTTCTCGATTTCACATAAATCAGCGAGGATCGAGGATGTTTTTTTTTTCTTTTTTTTTCTTCTCGTCGACGGAATCGAATTTCCAGAAGCCGGATTTGAAATTTCATGAAATTTCTCGATCCTGCGTACCCGGGTTTTCAAATAGCCAAACGAAATTTTGTATTAAAATATGGAATCGGGGCACGTTTCCTACTCGCTTTGTACTCTGGATATATTATGTCTTTCGACCGTCAACGTAAATAGAGCTTTCACGGTTGGCAGCCTCGGATCATCACTCCTGCGACGGAAGATGTCAACGGATGAAGGACTACGGTGGGTATAGCCGCTCCCTGGAGTGTGAAACCGCATCGGTGGAACGTATACGTATACACGGAGTATATCCTTCTCCTCTATTGTAGCGCCGGAATGAATGTACCTGAAATTCCTTCGTCCTCATGATTCCGGAGATGTGAAACGCAAGCTGAACCGGGGCTCTGCGCTACGCTTGCAGGAGGTACAATGAATTTTAGGTGAATTCGATATCGTAATTGTCTCCGTCCGTACAGCTATGTTTCTACGTGTGTTGTAGGTAGTACCTCCTATTAGACTTTGCCATTCCATGGCTAGGCGCCAGCCAGGCCAAGTGCTGCGGCCGAAATGAAACCGGCGGCAAAAAAAAAAAAAAATAAAAATAAAATAAGACGAAGAACACTACGGACAAAAAAAGGGAGAGAATCTCACGAGGAAGAAATCGCGCAGGATTAGCGCTTTGCTTCGTTCCTTGCTTTTGGAGGTTCTTTTACACACGTATCCATGTTCGGTTGGTTCTTCTTTCGCAATTTTCAGAGACCTCCTCCCGAAAGATCGCAGTGTTCCTCCTTCTCCATTTTCTCTTCTCCCTGGTTTTTCCTTCTTCATCTTCTCCTTCATCATCATCTCGGCCACTTTATCGAGGGTCTGAGCTTTCCACCGTTTTTATTGCTACTTTTTTTTCTTTTTCTTGCTTTTTTCTTCCAGCTACTCGTCGTAACCTTTGTTACGCTCCAAGTCGCAGTGTCGAAGGACGAGACGAAGTAGCGATCCCAAAAGAATTGCCAATTTTGCTTATCCGCAACCCTCCAAGGTAGAAAGTATTCCGTAGGTGTTACCAATTTTGGTTGAAATTTTTACAAATACACCTTTGGTACGAAACGATTTTTTTTTTTTTTTCATACTTGATGACGAAAGGAGAAATTCGGTGATCATCCACATGATTGTACAGATCCGTAATTGGATCGAATTGAATTTTATCCGCGGGATAGAAAACAGCAGTTTTGTTATTATATTCCGCAAGAACTGGTTCTCTCTTTGGAGACGAGTTGATCGTGAGTAAACTATATTTTTCTATATATATATATATTTTTATAAAGGCGATCGAGCGGGGGAAGGAAAGCCTGTGGGATTGCAGCCAATAAAGAAATGTCATTTATTTACTTTTGTTTCCTTCGATCCGCGAAGTCCTTTTTTTTTTTCTCGTTCTCCTTTTTCCTCTCCTATCTCTGGTTTCGGATGTCTGCAGAACCGTAGAAATTCGTTTTAAGATTATCTTTCCTAGCATGTATAAATATGTATACGTATGTACACATAAAAGTACGTGTATACGTATCCAGCTCGCACGCATTTCCTCGCTCGGAGATATTCCTCGTTGTGCAGGAACGTAATGCGAAAATTCTCTTCCATAGGGTATCCGATTTCTTTCTCTCTCGATTTCAGAAATCATAGAGCCGATGAGAAAAGTCGCGTGTCATGCACAGCGCGGTTGTACACGTTCCCTTAGAAATAGAAGCAACAAAATGTCCGGATCAATCCGAATGAGGGGGAGAAAAAGCTAAACACACAAAATTGTTTGCCGTAGGGTAGGTTCCCTCGTACTTGAGATCGTCTTTCAACCGGTCGTAGCGATTCACGGATATTCTTATCGTCATTTCGATCACGAGAAACGTCTGCATTCTGATTATTTTCCTGATCAACTTAATGCGTCGAAATATTCCTTTTACCAGCAGCCCCCTACGCAGTATTCCCGGTATGAGACAAATAGAAGCGGATGGAAAAAAATAAGAGAAGAGGTCTGTCAAAGTAAAGCTGTCGGCAAACAGGATCCTTATAAGACTCGGTATATGATCAGTCGCGGTCAATGTCCTGCAGAAAATCAATCGAGGAATTTATGTACCTCGGTATTATGGGAAAACTTACGTATGCGCATCTCCAGACCGCGTCGTATGAGCCAGAATGAGGTGGCTTTTTGCCTCATTTTATTCCATTATCGTATGTAGAAGAATTCGAATTACCGTAAGCTTCGGAGTAGATCGAGCATCTTTTCAGTAGGTATTCCAGTCTACTTATCATCCGTTCGTCCTTCGCGATTTCGAAGAAGCGAGAAAGCTCAGCTCCGAGGTCCGAGGGTCACGACCACATCTCATGGCCGTAGGTAATTCAATCCATAGAAAATCAACGTATGGGTTTATCGCTGCAGTCGCAGCGGCGGCGGCGGCGGCGGCGTTCGCTTATTTTCGTCCCGTCTCGTCTCGTAAGAAATGAGCAAAAAAATAAATAATCGCAAAAAATAATCCACCTGCACCGTGACCGCCATTGTGCTTCGACACTTTGACTCTTTGTCCCGCTCTCCCGAGGCACTTGAGCTTGCGCGAAGTCTCGTGATATGTGGGCGTTTTTTTTTTTTCTCTGTAACTTTTACCGCTTTTCTTTTTTCTTCAACAGAACAAGACACGTCGATCCGAAAGGACCCACGTTTGTGGATCGAGGGTGAATAAAGAAGCGAAGGTTCTGTACGAGGTGGTGTGAAAATATATCGGCGGAATTTCCGAACTCCGTGTACTCTGTCCAATGGAGAAAATCTGTATGACGGAAGGCGTTATTTATCCTTCTCATTCTCGGCAGGTGTTCGTGTTTCTCCTTTGAAGAAAACCACACAGACTCCGCATCGTGCATACAGTGGATGGATGGATGGATAGACGTTCGATTTGGTTGCTTTCATCGCCCTGCAGCGGTGGTAGCAGCAGCGGCCACGGCAGAACAGAAAGCCACCGCGAATCTATTCAGGTCTCTTCGGTTGGTTTATAGTAGTTCCGTTAGCTCTGTACACAGTTTGATTCTATCCAAGGACTCCCCGGGACTCCGGGACTCCGGGACTCCGGGACTCGTGCAGGATAGTTCCCGTATACCTTCAGGACTCTCGGCAGCGATACGAAATCCAGAATTCGAAGCACGTTTTCACCAACCAACATCCTTCCTTCCTTCCTTTCCTCCCCTGTGCTGCCCGGCTCGCTTTACCCTACCGCATGTCCTCTCTTTCGTTTCTCTCTCTCCTTCCCTCCGCCTCCGCCAGATACACCGACTACCCCTCTCCTTCCGTACACACGAGCGTAAATTCCTTCTCACACGGGATATGCAACCACCTGGTACAGTACGAGGTACACGTCCGTCTGACAATTTTCAGTTAAGTGGATCGTTCGGGCTACCCGCGTATGCATACATGGGCAAGATATTGTCGCGTTTCGTAGGCCACTTCGACATCCGTACGGAGAGATGGAAACTCAATTTTTCTTCATCGATTAGGAGACCCTTGCCAATCTCGGGATATTCGAAACGCGAGAAATCGAACGAAACGAATTAATGAGAAGAAGAAAAAAGGAAACGCAAAAATGGATAGAAAGGACCTCTTCGAGCGGCGACGAGATGATCGTTCCGCAACGTACATATATATATACGTTCAGAGATTTACATGAAGATGGGAGTAAATACGTGATCTAAATTTTAAATGGTTGGAAATTAAGCAATCGGTCTCGCCGAGTTTCACCTTGAGATTTTAGCTGCGAACGTTGTGTAACAAGTTCGCTTTCCATTTCACGGTTGTCAATAAAACCTGGCAACTCGCCTCGAGAATGACAACCGAGCTGAGCACGGTCGACTCTCTCCGCCGATTTATGGTTCTACGGAGAAGCTTTTCAACAATTTTTCTTACTCTCAACCTCCCCCTTTTTTTTTTTTTACCACCACCACCACCACACCGAATCCACACCGTGTTCTCTTTTACCATTCGTCGCGTCCTTCTTCTGTCCGCTTCGTAAAATCCGAGCAAAGACTATACGCGATTTACATCTTCAAAATTTCGGCGATCAAAATTCAAAAAAAAAATTAACAACGAAAAAACATCTTAGGCTTCATCGAGTGGCGTCCCTCTGATCTCTCGAAGAAGAAAGGCTTTTTTATTTCTCTTGCCCCCTCAACTTCGGAGACTGTAATCATCGGCGTTCTTTTTTTTTTTTTTTTTTTCATTTTCATGAGTGGTGTGGGGTGTTTGGAAAAAAAAAACGAAAGGGAAAGAAAAAGCTTTTCTTCGACTCGGTTTCGGTCCATTCGTTGGACTGGAAAGTATAATTTGATCTCCCGCAGGCATGGAAGCGGAGTTAGATTCAAGGTTTTGGGTTTAAGGTTCCCGTGCCATTATTAAGGCTTACGAGCGGAGCTTTCGTATACATAATACACGCAGTTAGCGACCCTGAGCCCACATTTCGCTAGGTGTTGCTCTGGCTGCTTCAGACCTCGTAAATCCACAGGGGAATCGATAGCGAAGAACGTCACGAGGACCGACCGAGCATCCGGCTAATCGACTCAAAAGAATTCGCGCTGAAGACGGCGAGAAAATTTCTTATCTTTCCCTCGTTCGAATGATTTTCATTCACGAGTGGGAAACGCGAGTTGCTATTCCGACAGTTTCCTTGGGAGATAATAAGTTTCCCCTCAGGACTTTTGCGCGGGATTTGAGTTCTTATTATTGGGGCTATAATACAACACGTAATAACCTAATCCTCGTAGGAATTGCCCGATCTTATTATCCGAGGTGTTATACCGGCGGCGTAGCGGCAACGGCACGAAGAAACCATCAGAAAACGAGTTCCTTCCAGCTACCGATATGCGATAGGAGGAGGGGGGTGGGGGCCAGTTGCGGAGTTCAGTTTAGGTTTGGTACTTTCTTCGATAATTGGATACTCGATTGAACGTACTAAAAAGTATTTCTCGATAGCTGCTCTTTTAACAAGTCGTTTCAACACGTAGCCTAGCAACTCGCTACTTATGTATAGATTTTTTTTCTCTCATTTTTCAACACCCACTTTCTTTCCCCCGCATTTTTTCAACGCACATATATCAATCGAGCAGCTGCATTCGATGCATTCGAAACTTTGACTCGACCCTGCGAGCTCGTATTTTTTCTATTTTCGTCCGCTGTATACGTATACGTGTACAAAAAGGCGACGTGGGGGATGCACTTGCCGAAACTAAAACTTCCTCACTCCGTCAAAAGAGGAAAACTTTTGCACCCCCACACCGCGAACTTTTGCAAAGTTTATCGCAAATTTTACGCAACTGAAGAATAAAAAAAAAAACTAGAAGCATCGAGATAATGACGATGACGGCGATAATAATAAAACGAGGGTAATACGCAACACGTAGTAAAGACGAGGGTTTGGCGTACATTCGCATGCACCGACCGTCCGCGAAAACTCTTCTTATCTACGCTGCAGGTTTTCCCAAAAGTTTTCGGAGCGTCTAGACTTTTCTGCAACTATTCGTAACGTGGCACCAGCTGACGGATACCCGCATCACGTTAACGTCGAAAGTTTGAAAAAAAATATTATCCCCATCGAATCTCAGATGCAGGCTACGCGATACGTATGTAACGTATAACGTTCGTCGCTCGATTTGAGCAGAGTTTTTTTTCATTTAATTTTTTCTCCGATAAACGTTGATTCGAAGAATTTTCGCCACGCGAATTTCACGCCTTTTCACGCGTGTCCCCCGAGTTCCGATTGATACCGAAAAGTTATTTATCGTCGCGCGAAATGAAAATGAATATACGGGAATTCGTGAGATGTAACGCACGCGCGCGTGTTGTACTCGATTCGAAAAAATCATTTTCGTTTTTTTTTCGTTCCACTCCCGAGGTTTCAGAGACACCCGATTCTCGCATATTGCATATCGTACCTACGTAATAATTCAATGCGCGCAACGGCTAGAGGGAATACAAAAATACTTATATTTCCCTCATGCTTACCACGTTCTTTCAACCAAGAAATGAAACCCATAAATTCAGTGTTGTGTTTCAACCCGGTCGTATATGTAGGGCTGGTTTTGCTTCGTTTCGAGCCCTTCGTCTTTCGCTCAACTCGCGCGCGTTCTTAGATTTCAGTGAAAAATATATCGACCCAAGTGAAAAAGGGTAAAATAAAACACGCCGAGACATCGCGCGCATGAATTTTCATTTAATCTGAATTAATTTTGCACGATCTGCATAATTTAGAAGGGGTGAGAGCAAACATCGTTCGACTTTGCAATCAATTAAGTCTAATCCTCAGCTAGAGACTCTCGATCCTAATCTATTCGTATGTACCAACTCCTACACCGCTACGTGGTAGTCTCGTTAATTAACGAAGCCAGGATTTACAGAATCACCTTGGAGTTCGGAGAGAAATTGCTGAAAGCGATCGCGTTGTTGTAAAAAATTTTTTTCTCTCCATCTCCCCGTTCCGAATTCGGACAGATTCTCACCGCGGGTGCGGTTCGCGTCGACGATATCGCCGGTTAATATCGAAGCCAGATATCGCGGCGGTACGCAAATATTGAAACCCGGAAGAGAAACGAACGGATCGTCGACGGAGCGCATAATAAGTTATTAGATTCGTCGAAGGGAGAATCGAGGATCCGCCGCGAATGTATCGGAGAGACGATAATCGTCGAGAAAGGGGGGTGGGCGTTCGTTCGATTCCGTGGCGACGGTTTGTGAGACTTGACGTTAAACTATACGCTGATCTAGACGATCCCTCGCTTTTTGGTAGCGTGGATAAATAGATAGGAGTACAGAGAGCCGGGGGAAACTTACAATAAAGTGTTTTCGCTTTGGGTTTGAAGAGGTGTGCGACTAGAAGGGGCTCTCTGTAGTACGGTACCAACCGAGGTCTACCGAGCTGAGCACAAGGGCTTTCCTTCGGGGTGAACCGAGGGTGGAAAGAAGGAGGGGGGGGGGGGCGGAGAGAGGGGGAGGAGAGAGAGTAGAGGGAAAACACTCAAGGGATGTTAACGGGGTTGTTTATACTATGTATATATCATGAGAGGAAAACAATTGACTGGGAGTTTACTCGGCGGTAGGGTAAACGTTCAACGATTTTGAATCGACGAACCGCAAAAGACCAAGAAATAAAATAAATTAACGAACAAACGAAGAAGACAAGGAATCGAGTGCATGTGAATCGAGTTTCGCTCGACGACTGAAAATATATATATATATATACGGAACGTTTGATCTCGTATAATTTCGTCGCTATAGAGTATCAAGAGATCTAATTTGCGAGTATGATTTGTTTTAATTAACCGCGATGTAACCACCGCCTCAAAGTTTCAATCGAGACATTTTTCCAAATTTCAATCGCCCCTTACAATCCCACCGACTCCCGTACGGTTGCGGTATTCCGAATCTCTCGCAAGAGCGTCTCGTTTCTCGATACGACGAACGATCGATTGGCCAGTTTCTATTTCTCCCTTCACTTTCCTCCCCTTTCCATCGATTAATTACCGAACTTTGGCCAGCCAGCGAGGGCGACGGGGTCCTTTGAACTCGATCGCGGAATTCGTCACGTAGCGCAAAATTTTCCCACTCTCTCCGGAGACGCGTGCTATACATTATACGTATACACGGAATCGCGGGATCTATCTGTATGTAGATGTCGAGCACAGCTGGACCGCTTGATTCGACATATGTTCCTGCGGGTAACTCCACCGGTCTTGTTCTTAATGGTAATATCTGTCCACTGAATATCAACGAACCACGGTTGGAATATTAAATCACAGAACTCTACCGTAACTTTATACGACCGAGCCAGTGGCGGCTGCGAAGGTTCGCCTCGTCAAACCTACGGGAGCTATTCCAAATTTGCACACCTACTTCGTACCGCGGCCGTAACGTTGCTACCGGTGTAGTTTGATCTGCCGGATGGGCAACACCGGACGAAAGTTCGTTCCATCGGTCCTCCGCAATGCATAACAATATTCCCCGTTCCACTCCACCTCCGCCTCCGCTTTTTGGGAGGGGACTCCGAACGTAGACCGTAGAGTTTTCGTTGTAACCGTCGCGATAAAAAAAAACGAACGAGAATTCAAAAAGCAGAAGCTTGTTGATTTTTAAACAGAAATCGTCGATTCGAGTCCGGCGTCGGATATTTCTGGTGAGAAAAATCTGCGTAACGCTACGTAGAGCGCGAGGATGTGGGGAAAAAAGTGGATTGAGCGGCCGACAAAGAAATTAATGAGGTGAAAAAAAATGAGGGGAAAAAAAAAGCAGAAAATAGAACGCCCCTAGCTCTTTTTGCGAATTTGTTTCAATCCCGATCTTTTTAGTTTCTGGGGTAGGACGCCTACCGCCCGTCACCCTTATATACCTCTTACGTGTTAATGAGGAGACTTAAAACAGAGTAAGTTCTTTTACACAAGCGAATTTCACGCGGGGGGGTTTTCAGAAAGACTCGGAGGTAGAAAAGTTCAATTTAGAAAGAAAAGAAGCCTTTTCAACCTCTTCGAGCCAAGGGTTGGACTCGGTATGGGCGGAATTCAGCTTGTAGCCAGGCGCGTCTGAATCTGGTGTTTCTTTGTCTCTTTCTTCTCCAGCTGCTCTTTCCTCCTCGCTCTATTTCGCGCCTCCCACTGCAGCAGTTCCTCTCGTCAGATCCGACGTGGTTCCTTCGCCCTCTCAGCAGTTTCTCACTTTTCTTGTAGCTCACTTCGGAGCGGGGATGAAACTCGGTGGATTCCTCGTACCCCGCGACCGTGGAAAAAAGGAGAAGAGCACGGTGCACTCAAGCTAATTAAAACGTGTTTTTAGGTAAACTAACCCCACCGTTAATTCAACTGCAGTCACAAATACCATGGAAGGAAGAACGCTTTTCTCAAACTTCACAGTTGCATCGCCACCGCTAACTTTATCCAATTGCATCTCCCGAGCTGAATCGGGAGGGAAGAGAGACCGTCGCCGACCTTACCCTCACCTCGTCGAATCAACTTTTCGCCAGTTCGAAAATCTTCCGAGCAACCGCAATTTCGGATCTCATTCTTCCTTTTTTTTTTCTTCTCGTTTCGCTCCACGCAACGACGGAAGATCTTTCTTCGACGTATCTCCTTTCCTCGAAGCGCGTGGCTTTCCCTGCGGTTTGAAGTGAAAAGTTCCATGAAATTTATGACGGCGGATACGCAGCTTTCGTCCTCGGTGTGTAACACACCCATCGGTTCCGGTACAGTGGTCTCCGGTAAGCCTCCGTAATCCGTGAGAAAGTCGCGATACGTCTTCGGTGTTCTTTTACGTCGGAATTGAGGGGGTTGCGTCGTCGTCGTCGCCGCCGCTGAGATGCACCTTCATACTTTGGGGTAATATCGCGTCGCTGGATGAGCTCCCGCATCGCGAGGAAACCGGAATATCCGACGCCCGCGCCGCTGCGAAATTCGTTTCTTATTTCCAGTTCTAGTTGGGAAAATGAGAAAGTGGGAACCGGCGAAGAAACTCCGGGACAAACGTCACGTGTCAAAAGTCAGGGGACGGTGTAATTTTGTAGGACGCATCGCGCAGCTGCACTCCTACGCTGAAAGTCATACCTGTGCCAAAGGAGCCGTGTCTGGCAAAAGTAGGAGGACGCTGAATCTCACGGATTCTCATATCCACCCGCCGAAGGATGTATATATTTTTACATGGCGGATGTTTGCTCAACACGTTTATGGGTGTCTGAGACCCCCTTTCTTTTTCCCCCTTGACGGCTGTCGCTCTCGCTGCTAGAATCTTTTCCACGGAGACAAGAAATGGCAAAAGCACACGTTTGAGCCTCGGGGACCAACGGAATTTTATACTTTTATTTTCTTGCTTATCCTTCTCCTTCTCCGTTTTTTTTTTTTTTGTTTTTTTCTTTTCTCCCCTCTCTTTTTTTCTCTCCTTCTTCTCCTTTTCTGCACAGCTACAACACACATCTCGGTGGTAAAACGTCTGGCGAGTTGAAAAGCTGTCGACACGTCGGTGAGAGGCGAGAAAGAAAAATCGACTTCTTAATCCCGTACGACGTACATACGCCGTGTGTAACGTATAACGTATCGCAACGTATTCCGCAGAGTCGAACGTACCGTCCCGTATAGTTTTCACGTAGAAAAATAACGCCCGGTTTACCCTTCAGGAATTCTTCCGAAATCCTGACACAAATGCTTCAAGGGCGCGACGAACTTGAGTTATGATTTCATAAATTCATAGCTAATTCCGTTTCTGTCACCTGCAGCCTCTCGAGCCAGAAAAGACCGGACGGCGAACTACTGGGCGGGCTGCGGATCGGGGAAGTAGGTCATCGGGACGTGTGAATTTTGTAGTTTTATTTCAGTAAAAATGCTAACGGAATGATTTAAAGTTCTAGCTAACCATACGGCTACTAGCCGACGAATATGTTTTAAAACTGCGTTGACGGATGTATCAACTTTTGGGGAGGACTTTTTTTGTCAGAGGATAATTTACATTCGAACGGGTTATTTCTCCGGCACCTTTGAAGGGAATCGGGGGTGAAATCTGTCGGGAGGCGAGATTCGCCGGATCGGCGTATGCGCGACGCTGAATATAACGCAACTACGGCAGATCGAGTGGAGATAATGGTAAGCGAAATCCTCCCAGAGGTGGTAAACCAAACCGGAATCCTCGCGAAGCGTAGAGGCCATCGAGGCTCCAAGCTTTCGGGGAGAGAGACACAGTGGAGAGGATCTGCCGGTGGATATGCAAAGGGAAATGGAGCGAACGGAAGGTAGGAGAAGGAGAGGAGAGAGAAATCGGACACATTTGCGAACGGTTAAATACACGTGGATTGTATATTCCACCCCATGACGGATCGCGTCTACCGAACCGAGCCCCGAATCGAACCACATTGACTATCTACTCGCCGGATGTATCGTGTGCATAGAATTATAGGCTATTTACCGGGAGTACGAACGATATCGCGCTGCCGAACACGCGAATCGAATCTCCAGCGAATATATATGTGTATCAGCGGTATAGCGCAGCATTCAGAAATCAAAGGGGGATGATTCGTAGGTTCGGTCGCGTAGGAATCGCTGGCTACCGGGAATCGGGGATCCTTTCGTGTCACTTTAGGGCGAAGAAGATCGAGCGTGGGGAAAATATTGAGGAGGTTCAAAGGGCGTAGCGATGACTTTAAATTCCGCTCAGCTGCGATTCGAGTGAAAAAAAAAATTATTCCCGATGTCCAGGGCATAAATTTTTGCCTCGTTCGCCGATTCGTCGGCATCCGGTTTCTAGGCTTTGCGAATATAATGTATGTAGGCAAACGGTGCAGCGGCTTCGCGCTTTATCTGCCCCCGAGCGGCTTAGAGGATAAAAAGCGGAGCTTTTTGTGTAGCCGGATTTTTATCTGAAGAATGTATGCGGAATGGCTACTCTCGAACAATATAATGATAATAATTATAACAACGACGACGACGACAAAAAAAAGACCCCTCTATTTATTAAGGGTCGCTTTGAAACAATTTTTGATGTGATTATTCAAGTTCTTTTTTTCTCTCTTCTCTTTTTCATTATTCTTTCGCACCACGCTGTCGGATTATATATAAATATGAAGGACCTGATCCTCCCGTTATGAAGTAGGGGTCAAAAATATCTGACCCTGACGGCTGTGTCGCGAATAAGGGTGCTAACTGTTTTTTAATAACACTAGCTTTTAATTAATATCCACGTGTCATTCGACCGACGCTCGGAGGGTTTTCAAAAATTTCATTAACAGGTGTCGGACAGTCGGCGCGGTGGCGATTAAAAGCATGACCAAAATTTTCACGATGAAAACCACTGTCGGTTATCCGAACAAAAGTTCGATATACTTTCATGTTTCCCATTATTTGATTCTGTATATTACGGTGGGTTGAAAAAAATTTTTTTTTCTTATTTTCTTAGCATGGGGGCAGAATTTTTACCGTATGGAAAAAAAAAATTTTCAAATGTGAAAGAAATTTTTTACTCGATATTTTGAGGTGGGTGATTACTTGATCGATTGCATGAGTAGATGATTTTGGCTTTCAGATTTGGATTTCTGAGCTAATTATATGTGAGATTACTCTTGGAGAACCAAAAAAAATATCGCTGCTGGGAGCGGAAAAATTGAGACATGATGGGTCGAAATATTCGACTTTCTCGGTCTACGAGGGGGCTCGAGCTTTGCTGGAGTCAGGTAGCCACGGGCGCGCGGTTTGTTATGGGGCGTCACCTCTGCTCAGCCCCGAAGGTGACTTCTCATAACAAAGCGCTACGCTGCTGGCTACGCTGACTCCAGCAAAGCTCGGGTTTGCTGGTGAATTGAGAAATTCGAATATTTCGACCCATCGTGTCTTAATTTTTCTGTTCCCAACAGCGAATAATTGATGATTACTCGATCGATTGCACGAGTAGATGATTTTTGCTTTCAGATTTGGATTCCTGAGCTGATTACACGTGAAATTACCCTTGAAAAGCCAAAAAAAAAATCGATTTTTGAGCCGAAAGTAAAGTAGTTTAAAAATTGATTGTATTACACTTTTCTGACGTATTTTGCCCTCAGGAATCCGAATCTGAAAGAAAAAATGATCTATTTCTAAAATTGACCGAGTTATCGCCAATTTTCAGCTTTTCGGGGTCAAAAATAAAAAATTTATTTTTTAGTCTATCTTAATGTAATTTGAGCTCAGGAATCTGAATCCGAAAGGAAAATTGATCTATCTTCAAAAATGACCGAGTTATCCCCATTTTTTCGCATTTTTTGGCATAAATTTGAGGATATCTCGAAGGGAAAAAATCGTAGCTCAATTTGGACGACGGATTCGTGTTCCTGGGGTCAAAATACGTAAGAAAAGTGCCATACGATCAATTTTAAAAAATAAAAATTTTTGGTCAAAATTTGAAAAAATCGTAAGGGGTACCCCTTGGAAAAATCTCAAATTTTGACCAAAAATTTTTATTTTTAAAAATTGATCGTATGGCACTTTTCTTACGTATTTTGACCTCAGGAACACGAATCCGTCGTCCAAATTGAGCTACGATTTTTTCCCTTCAAGATATCCTCAAATTTATGCAAAAAATCGCGAAAAAATGGAGATTACTCGGTTATTTTTCAAGATAGATCAATTTTTCTTCCGGATTAATATTCTTGAGCTCAAATTACATTAAAATAGACAATAAAATAAATTTTTTATTTTTGACCCCGAAAAGCTGAAAATTGGCGATAACTCGGTCAATTTTAGAGATGGATTAATTTTTCTTCCAGATTTGGATTCCTGAGGTGAAAATACGTAAGAAAAGTATATTAAACCCAATTGAAACAATGATTTATTTTTTGCTCAAAAATCGAATTTTTTTTTGGTTCTTCAAGAGTTTTTTCTGTTCGTCCGGTGTTCTTTTTGCTTTTTTTTTGCGTCCTATCCGATTCTATCGATCCATAAATAAATCCACGTATCGCGGGCGGTGGCGTGAAAATTAACTTGACAAATAACATTTCCAAATCTGGACATGATAAACTATTTCATTCAAACAGGGAGTTGGAAGAATAAGCGAACGAATGCAAATAAAAAGCGTGAGAAAGGGTGAAATTTGTTTGAAAAGCGCGAAAACGCGACGCGTTATACCGAGCAAGCAACGCGAAGAAGCGAGGATCACTTGATACGTTTCGTCAAGGGATGAGGTATTCCGAGTGCGGCTCCGGTTGGCTTGAAGGGTGCGAACGCGAGAGATAACTTCATTATCGTTCCTCTCGTCGCACCTATACGTTACAACGCTCTTCTATTTCGTACCCTCTCATAGCAGCGATTCTCGACCACCTCGATCGATCCGCATTAAAACTTAATCACGCGTATAACCGCGAGGTTTAATCGTCCAAAATTTTCTCGTTACAAAACACGAAAGCTTCGAATATCGCGAGGAGGGATTGAAGATTTTTACGGCTCTACGACGTCACGGTGGGACTCGGTCCTCCCTTGTGTGCACCCCGAAATACCCAACCATATAATATAAGCTTGTTCAAATAAAGTGGCGCGTCACGGTCACTCTACTTCTCCTCCGCTCGATTCCACGCGTCAGTAGTTCGCTGTGAAATTTGTTAGGAAAATCTCCCAAATTTTCCCTCGCGATATTTTCCATAATATTTTTTTCCCCTCGTCGCACGCGGGTCGCATAAACCGTAGAGAAAAAAAGACAAGAAGTAAATCAAATGAAATAACAAATTATACGAATGGCGAACACTTTTCTTTCTCATTACCCATCGTCCTCGCTAAGTGTGCTGTATAGTATTTAAGGTATTTACCTACCTAGGACAAACACGATACGATTATCGTTGTAATCGTTAAAAGTAACGGTTTATAGGCACGATACCAGGTGCTTTCGGACATTATCTTCGTTTTTTCTATTATTCCGTTCTCTATTGTTTCAATTCAGAGCCCCCGCCGTAGGAAAAAGCTTTCGTTATAATTATATCCTCATTTTTTTGTCGTCTGATTCATTACGTGACAAAAAAATGTTGAGAAATTTTTCAATGATTCAATCGAACTGATTCCGAGCCAATGAAGACGAATCGATTTTTTCGGTCGTTGGGAAAAAAACGTGAAACGAAAATAAAAGAAAAAAAAAATAAAATAATCTAAATCCAGTGCAGATGCATTAGTTTTGACGCGAACATTATTACAGTTCATGTGTGGCTTTAAGTTCGGCGGAATCAGAAATACCCGTGACTCTGGAAATCCTGCACGTTCCGAAACGTCAGTGCAGTCGACTCGAGTTGATCCCGACTAAGCCCACGGGGTCGAGTCATCCTGACCGAAAGCTTCGCACACAATCGCGGCGGACCGGGTCGACACACCGGTATATAACGAACTGGAGACTACGACGCATGCCACTTCTCGGCCGTATACGACTGCGACTAGTCGACCACGACCGCAAGATCACGACGAACCCTCATTCGCACGTGGCGTTAACTCCCGCTATCCGGTAGAACCGTGAAATGCCCGCGGAATCTCTGGAATCCAGGGGATGTTTGGGGACCGAGCCATCCATCCAACGTCACCCCCTTAGCCCGTACGATCGCCGGAGTAACTCCCGATATTTATCACGTTCTTCCAAACATCGGGAGATCGTTCCCTCTTCGTGTAATTTCTCCTTTTATTCCTTCCCCCCCCCCCCCCCACCCCCTTTTCCCCTGTCTCGCCGAAGCTTTTTCATTCGTCTTATTGGGAAAAATATAATTACGATATTCCCACGTTGTAACGAAGTGGATATCGCGATGCTCCCTTAATTCGATGCTGACGATTAATATAAATTGAAAAATAATTGAAAATTAATTGTTCCAGAGACGACGTTAACCTTCATACCGTATTACATAGGCCTCTACATCCTGATCAAAGGATTGCTCAATTAATTATAATTTAATTACTCGATAATTATACCAATATATCGTTGTTCGATTTCGCAAGGTCAAGATGCTCGTTATCATGTACCTCGAATTTTTTTCCTCGATATCCCCTCTCGTTCCCTACGCTTTTATTTTCTCATTTCTTTCCCTTTTCTTTTTTTTTGCTCCATTTTTTTTTTCTCGTTCGAGGTAGCGTCGATTAGCAATCATACTCTGTCGGGAATAAAATGGCTCCTTTTTTCTCCCCGCCCATCTCGGTATATCGCCGAGTAAAACCTTATCGAAAATGGCATGATCAATGTAATGACATGGAAAATGGGTTTTTTTTGTTTTTTTTCTTTTACAAGACGCAGGAAAGAGAAAGATAAAAATGTGGAAGGAAATAAAAACGAGTTTCACCAAAGGTGTAGGGATCATCGGTAATTCGTCGAACTTTGAGGTTGTACAAATAACCTCGTAGGATGACGAATGTTGTCGCATCGCTCACCGCAATGAATTATTATACGTATTCTTTCGCGACTAATCGTTCGGGCGGTATGACTGACTATATAATTTTCGGACGACCCCGGAGTTACCGAAGGTGAAATAAATCAACGACTTCGGAATTACGACTGACCTCTTTAGATATTTTAATTTTTCACTCCCTCTCTCGGTCGAATACCGGCGGAACTGAAGCCGAAAAAGGGGTTGTGAAAATTATCCAGAGAAGCATTTATACGGTTCTTATCGTTATTCAACCATGAAATAGCTGCTGGTGGTTCAGGAAGTACGAAATCACCGAGATTGTTGAGGGTAGCTAACACATTTCCCTTTCGTTGAACGGACGGGCGCTCGAGAGCTTCTGCTACTGGTTGTAACAAACGTATAAAATTCGAGAGAGAACGGAGAGAGTACACGTACGCGAAGTCGCGAGAGGGACGTGTGAAATTCGGTTCCGCTCGTCGAATCCGACGGTTTAACAACCCCTGGCATTTTTGTGGGGGGTTGTGGGGGGGGGAGGGTCTCCATTATTAGTGTAAGAGCCTTCGGAATTCGCGAACTTTACGCCACATGTATCGCGCAGTTACCGCCTCCCCTCTTTTCTCCCCCACACTACCCTTCGATCTCCGCTGGTATACGGGCAAAAAATTCTTCGTCCTTCTTCACCTAACGATACGTGGGTACATATATGTGTGTATTTTTATATATACCTACTAGCGCGCAAAGCCGTCCTTTGTATCTGCATCATTAGCCCCCGACATCGTTTTACACTTTCCACGGTGGGGGAGAACAAAAAAAAAATAAAAAAAAATAAAATAAAAAAATAAAGAAGAAAAAGGAAAAGAGAGAAGGAATAAAATAAAATGGCTGCAAAAAAAAAAAAAAAAAAAAAAGAAACCGACGAAAAAAGTCGTCAGCTTTTGTTGTCAGAAAAAGTACGTAAGCCACTCGTATGCCGGATATCTGCAGACGAAGCCTCGGTAAGCCCAGTCACCCCCCTGCCCGGTTCCCGACCCCCCGCAAGCTCTGCACGCTTCACGCGGATTTTTCGATCTAGCCACAAATGGGGTGGAGAAAATATCTTTGCGCGAGTAAACTGAGGGTGAGAGTATCGCGCGTGAATGTATATCTCTACGCGTGGGTGGGGCGATAGATATTAGGAAGGGGATGATTTTTAGATCCGTATAAAGCTTGATCAAGCATAGTTCGATCGAATTTTTTACGTACGAATTATATCGGACGATTGCGACGGTAATGAGGTGAGATATTCGGTTATTACGTCGTTAAATGAAGAGGTGAAATTTTTTAAGGTTGAATTCCGAAAGACGAAAACCCCGCGCCCTTTGTCGAGCGATGATCATATTTGCGCCCCTTTCCTTATCCCCCGTAACTCGAACGAGGATCTTTTGTCGCTATGCAATTATTTCCGGCTGTCGGTCAATTAAGTTTGCCGTAAGAATTCGTTAGGACGGGGTTAAACAAATCCTCAGATCTTATCGAGATAATTTTATCATTCCGACGAACCGCGGACTTTTTTCTAATCATCGTAAACTCCGGACTTTTGATACATAATTTTTTTTCCTCCTCCTCTACTTTTTACTCTGGGATAAATTCTGAAGACATGCTTTCCCAAATTTTGGGTTATCGTCGTCTCATTGAATGCTGATATCTCATGCTTCGCCCGTTTCTCAGAGGCTTAGGGTTGTTTTTCACTGCCGCTTCACGAAGCGCGTAAATGAGCTGACATCGATTATATCGCACCTCTTTAGAAATCGCTTTTTCTGTTTTACTCGAACGAGTCGGAGTAATAACTGCGAAAAACGGACATTTTTTTTTATACGGTCAAAAGACGGAAGCGTGTTAAATAATTTGGGAATTCGGTAAATGATATTTGGGTCTGAATTTTGGCTTTTTGTCGAGAGGAAAAAAAGGAGATATTATAAGAAAACGTAACAGAGAATGAGGGGGTTGGTTGAGTTGCAGTTAGCCGGAAAGGGTGTGATATTAATGAAAACGAATGAACATTTTTTGCGTGACGCATGAAATGGGAGCGTCGCTGGTTTAACTCTCGAGAGAATTCGCCCTCGTTTGCGGTTAATATATAGCCACTGAACCTACTGAACCTAAATCTAAACGCGCACAGGTTGGTCGTACGTTATATCCGAAAATTTATATATTTCTATTTTCTCCCGTACCAAAATCCAAAAAACCATACACTATCCGGCAGAAGTATATATACGCGAAGGCGCCGTAAATAATATAAATTTACATTCACGCACCGCGCGCAATAAGTTGACCGTTTTTTACAATAAACCATACGAGGCGAGAAAAATTTATTTGAAATTAGGAGCGAAGGTGAATTTATGGGTTCGACCAAATTTTGTTTGCGTTGCGTGTCGCGCGAAACGCTTTGATATCATGATTTTTCAATGTATTGTGGATTTTTATACCCACGGCGGTGCAAAAGAAAAAAAAATGATGCATAAATATATATTTGTTGATAATTATCGAACGTTCCCGATTTCGATGAAAATTTTAATCAACGTTTATCTAATGGGTAATTATTCAAAGATTGTAATTATATACGTCCGGTCTAGGTGATACGCGAATATCCATTTTGTAAATGAACAAGCGTACACACGCACACGTACGGAGGGGACATGCAAATAGAATTTACGTTTACCGATGGAATCAAGCAAACAAACCAAATAGAAAAGGGACGCGTATAAAAATAAAAATCCAAATAGAAACTAAACAAAACGGACGAAAATCGATTCGGATAAAATTGCAGCAACGGTCATAACACCGCACTCTGGAGATAAAAATCCAATACACTTTGAAATTTTACTAATGTTCGCACGGCACATAGAGGAGATTTCACGGTACGATTTGCAGCACGTTTTGTTGAACGGCGTAGCTGCGCTTTTCTTTAATTTTCAGCGTAGACGACGCTGAAAACCCAAAGTACCGTGACCCATGGTTTACGAGGTTTTGGCGATTCGTTGAATTTCGCGGGGATGAAACTCGCAATTTCGTTATACGGGATCAGCTAGTTTGCGAGAAATAGAGAACAGCGGTCAAGCAAATGTTTCTAGAGTTAGATGGAAGCAAAATGTCCCAGAGTTTCCAACGTCACCTGCATCGCAATCTCCACTTCGCCGATCTCTACCTGTATACGTATACACAGACGTATACACGTACATTTAATTGCATCGCCGTCCTCGTATCCGGCGACAACATCCTCGTGCTTTACTCGTTGTTATACTCGCATCATATCCACAGTAGTTTTCCACATGTCCACGGACGTTCGCTTCGGCGACTTGGTTAGCCCCGGGTGACAGGAGATTTCAGAGATGAGAAACTTCCGTTTTTAAAATCCCCCGTCGTATCTACTTCGGTATCGCATTTTACCCCATTCGAAATTGCCCGACAAAACAGTTTTCACGTTTTTCGCGTTTTATTTTTTCACCGTATCTTTTCATCCCCAACCCCTTCCGAAACACCGAGCGACGTTACATATGCGTCGTTGAAAGGGGCGAGATTTTTTCGATTCTTTTATTTTTGCTTTATCGTTTCACCGCCAGATTTTCTACCAATGTTTTTGCTTTACGGACGCCCGAACGAATCTGACCGTCGACGTGTGGGCGCCGGTTACCGAAAAATCGGTGGTAACGCACTTATGAAAAGCTACGCGAAACAGGGTTAATTTAAAATACCCATCTCCTCGCAGATTTTGACTCTGATATAAAATAGTCCTTTTTTTTTTCCTTCGATTTTTTCTCTCTCTCTCTTTGAGTTCGGTAGCGCCGCTACGGTCTTTCCAATGATCCGCAGGCCAGTGGTTCGGAAGAACTCGTTCACTGGACTTCGCATCGTTGCCTCGGTTCTCTTTTCCTATTCAGATACCGACGTCTGAATATATATATGTATACGGGTACGTAGGTATATATTTTATACGTACAGGTATACACTTTTCTCTATAGCTTTTAGCCAACCGCCGAATATATACCTGTACCATCCACCTTCATCCTGCCGCGCACTTTCGCGCTCCATTTGTAAAGTTTCATTTGGCCGTTGAACCGAACTAGCTAAAGTAAAAAAATGGATCTACCTAACGTCCGTTGCATTTATGGAATAGCTCTGGCAGTCCATCGGGATAATGGCGGAGGATATGATTCGGCGGTATTCTAATGTTGATAAAACGAAAAAAAAAAAATGAAATAAAAAATAAAATAAAAAACAAACGTAGACTCGGTGGGGCTGGGGAAGTTAGAGATCCGGAAATTGCGTGTTTGGTCTGTGTTAAATTTGATTGTCATACCTAATACAGCACGGAATAATAATTCCCTTGGCGGTTCATTCTCTCGATCCGGAGGTTTTCAACAAAGCATAAATGGCGTCAACGTCAGCTTTTGGTTCACCACACCGTTCGAATTCCCTATCTTCCCTCGTCCCGCCACCTCTCACCCTCTTCAATCTTCTCCATCTCCTCGGTTCTCTTATTACGAAACAAACCGAGGCAAACCGTATCGAAACAAGGCCAAGTAAAGTAAAGTAAGGCGAGGCGAGGCGAGGCGAGGCAAAAGGTTCCGACTCATAATGACTCTGTAGTTAATTGAGTTACAAGTTGAAAGCATTCAAATGACTCGTTTCATGCCTACGTCAGACCGTTAAGAGAAAGAGAGAAATTTTCTCTCCGTTTCCATACCTTTTCCCAAAATTAATCTCTCCGTTCGCTTTTCCCTGCTAGAATGGCGATAACCTACCGAGGACGTCATGACGCACGCGATACTCAGACCCTGTTTTATTCTTTCCTTATCAATCATTATGCATTGTATTATCTGATTTTTCATATTTCATTCACCTTTCAGAAGCTCAACGATTCTTTGTTTCCTTCCTACTAATTATTTGGGAACAGTGGACTAAAAATAAAATTTATCGATCTAATCTACCCAATATGACTTGCGTTTTATAACGTATCAAAAAAATTGCTCGTTAACTGCTTTTTTTACGTTAGATAAGTCGCAAGCTCGAATGAGAAATCGTTCGTATCGTGACAAATTGTATTTTTTTCTCATTTCTGCAAAACCATCCGACGTTGACGCTATAACCGAGTCATTTTCGAAATCGCCTGACCTGGTATCGCGGAGAGGCAGAAAGAAGAAAAAAGAATCGTTCAAAAGGCTCGTGGGATCGGTAGAAGAATTTACCACTTATACGTAGAAGGATATCCGTTATAGGATGTGAACTTTGGGGTCCTATCCAAACTACCGGTTAATTTAAATGAACGCCAAACACGTATCTGCAACCCGTTCAGCTGTTAAAATGTTTGTTTAAAATTCTCGCGTCCCCATTTTACACTATATACTATCCGGTTGGTGTCCCCCCCTTTTATCGCCCGAATGATTATTCATCTCGGAATGTTTAATCCGTTTAAAATGTTGGATGTTGATCATACGTCAACGACGACGTGACGCCGTGTCAGAGGGGATTGAGGAATGAGGAATTTAAACCTACCTATAATACAAGTTTTGTTCAACGTTCGACCTATAATACCCGATACATGGGTATATGTACAGATATACGTATATATACATATATACCTGCGTAGACTACACCGGGTTATACGCGAATTTACAACCTGCATAAACCCCTTTTCGAATTGGTATTTATCCGTTACAGTATCTCTGCACACATTAGAGTACACGAGTATCAACGATTCGTTGAAAGAAACAAGAAAACCAATTTACAAAAAAAAACTAAAAACACTAAAACCCGAATAACTAAATGAACGCAAGCGTTGCAATTTTTTTTTTTATCCACTCGATTCTCGCGATTGAATATCAGCTGAACGAGTGCTGTCATTCTTCGAATGGAGTTCGTAAAAACGGTAAAAATATTTTAATAAAATAAAATTTGCCAAGTGACCGATTCGTGTAAACGAAAAATAGAAAACTAATTTTCATCGCGATTTCCCAATAATCCCGTGTACCGGCAAACGCCAACTTTTATTATCGCCGTATAAAACCCTCGTTTTTATTACGGTATATTATTCAATTAATGGCAATATAATTTAGTGTACAAGGGTGTACGAACTAGTGTTTGAAAAACCGAGAAGAATAGAGCAAAAAAAAGAAGAATGAACGAAGAATAAAAAATGTAAAAGAAGAGACGTTAAATAAACAACGAATGATTGGCAATGAATTGAAGTTAGATTAGTTCCAGGTTAATAGCTCCCTCCTCAAACTTTTCCTTCGCTGCAGATATTCGACTCGACGATCCTCTTTTCGGTCGTGTTTCGTGAATTATGGCTCTATAAACACACTTTTTCCAAGTCCAATTTATAAAAAGGGAAACGCTCCGGGGGCTGGAGCTGCAGATCTCGAAGGTAGACTGCAGAGCGAGAGTAAGAAAAAGTGAAGGAGAGAATAGGAGGAGGGTAGGGCGACTAAAAGGAGCGGGAATAAAAGATGCAAGAAGAAAAAAAAATGTTCAAAAACCGATGAAAAAAATGGCCGTAGCGTTTGTTCAAACAATAAAAACGCGGGGAATATTAAAAAGGGAAAAAGAGGAATAAGAAAGAGAGAAAACAAAATGATAGATTACAATTCTGTACTGAACAATAATCAATCCAAATAGCGTGAATCGGGAGTCGTTTGTTCATATTAAAAACTGTCACATCGAATTCAAGCGGGCGTATGACTATCGCGAATGCATAATGTGTTAAAAAAAATTAGAGCATGCCATTTATCAAAATACCGAACGGCGACTCTCCGTGTTATTAATCATTTCTACATATTGGCGTACAAATGAAATACAAATAAAACCTCGACGATTTATAATACCCAGCGTTGAGCACGTACGAGCTGCCATTTGATATAAAAAAAGAATCCTCTTTTTTCTCTTTTAAAAAAATGTTTCTCCCTCCCTCTAATTCCCCAAATAATCCGCCCTCGCTGCAAAACCCACAGGTATTTCGCTCACCCCTCGATGAATGGAAAAAAGAATATTTTTCTCTCTCTCTCTCTCTCTCTCTCTCTCTCTCTCCCGATAAAAATAATATTTCGAATAATGATAATTTTAATAACAGCAGTAATAATGATTACGATGACAATTGGTATTCGTTACCGGATGGGTAATCTCATCCGCGTACAGGTATAATCGAATGTGCATGGAACATACGCCGGAGGTCGTGAGATTTGAAAAAGTGGGGGTGAGAAGAAAAGCGAAAAGAAGGTAGAAGGAATCAAAGCAGGTAGAAGAAGATGAAAAAGAGCCCTCGTCACCTGCTCAATTATTTCTCTCATTATTTTTGAACGCTTTCACGGTTCGAGTAAACCTCGTTTACTTTCCTTATTATCACGAAATCTCGAATCAGCTACCGACGATTCGCGTATATTACAAACGTTTTTACATCTCGTTGAAAAATTTATTTCTGCTTCAATATTTTCAACTCGCGCACTCCCCAGCGTACCAACTTATTATTTTCTTTTTTTTCAACCAACGTGGTTCGAACAATTTATATTTTATTTACTTTTCTTGTTGCTTTTTCTTTATTTCTTTTTTCGCTTCGTTAAAAAAAAAAAAAGAAAAAAAATACAACGATCATTTACTCCCCGTCAGCAGCTTTCGTGAGATTCGTATAGAAAAAAAAAAAAGGAAAAATCGAAAATAAAAAACAAGCAGAAGCTCTACTTCCTCTCGCGATACGTGAGAACAGAGACCTGAAATTCCTTTTATTGTTCCCCTCAGACCCGGAAATATTCACTGCCGCCTCAAACTAGATAGTGCAGGTGGACTAAATTAAAATTTGCGGATTCCCGAGCGACACTTTCCCTTATATTTAGTCCCCTTCATATCATTGGATTCGTCTTTCGACCTGTTGGACTCCCGGAAGGTCTCCCTTCGGCAGAATTTCCGAGATAAAGCTCGCCTCGCTTCTCGGTACAAATCGTATGTAAGGGTGACCCTTGGCCTCCCCTTCCCTTATTTTTTCCGCCGCAGGCTTTCGTCCCTCCGGGGAATTTTGGAAAATAGTGAGAGAAACAGAGAGAGGGAGAGACGAGGGTGAAACGGGGGAGGAAAAAGTGAGACGCGACGGATCAGATCGTGGTGCGCATAAAGCGCAGGGCTTTGGTATTTTCCCAACGGTACGTATTTCAGAATGATTCAGAGACTCGCTGCTATCTTCTTGGCAAGGGTTCAATTCCCCCATACCCAACCGGGAGCGGGGAGATCACTCCCCCCCTCCCTCCCTCCCCCCGACCCTTGCAGCGAGCAGTAACGACAACACAAATTTCAAATCCACGTTCGAAGAATCGAAAATTATGGAAGAAAAAAAAAGGCGACGACGCGTAAAATTTTTCTCAAATTACGATCTCATCGAATCTGGCTAGTTGAGGAGAAAATTTTTGGCGTCTTGGTAAAAGAAATTCAATAATTCGAAGAGAAGAAAAAATCGCCATCATTGTATCGGAATTATCGATCGCGATAATATCTCGTTAAAATGTAACGGTTTCAGGGTTCGTAATAAATATACATAAATTGCACCTCCGTACGTAGTTTACACTCTGTATATAGATTAAAAATATCCAAACCTGCCAATCATCGACTATGTAACGTATAACTTCGCGCCCTAATAAATTCCATACATATAGATACGTAGGAACATCGGTTTATAACACATACCGATCGGTATGTACGTACGTACGTATTACATAGGGAGGGTTGCGTATTTGAAAACGTCACTCATTCATGGTGTATAACGGATCGCATATATTATACGACCACTCCCTACCCCCCTCTGACTTTTCCTCCCTGCCAGAGCTATCGAATTACCCATAAAATCCACAGATTCGACTCGTCAAATTCACCCGCAATTTCCTTTATTTCGTCGTATGTCGCGTGTACCGGGGTAATTCGATGTCGATAAAATAAATAATCGTCCTCGTTTTTCGTGTGATTACTACAACGGTTCGTAAAAAATTGAAGACTTCGATTTTTTTCTCTTTTATCCTAAACCGCAACGTATCTCCTGCGCGGGGAACAAATTTTTCCCACCACGCCCCTGATGCAGAGCACCGCCAAGAGCTATAGATTACACGTATAGGTATATCGTTCATGCGAATAAATGTTCGAGGGCGTGTATCTATGTATAAAATACATGTACGCGCACCTATTGTTGTATGTAGAAACGGGACACTATGTATATACGTACTACATAGCTACGTGGATTTTATTTGTACAGAACTTCGAACTTGCTGGTCGACATGGGAGCTGCGGCGGCTGGAGAGAGATATTGTGTTTTACTTTTTATTTATATATTTTAATTTGATTCTTTTTTTCCAAACTCTTCCTATTTCCCGGGTTTTTTTGCACGCCGGAGAGATAATGATGATCTATGGGTGGTGGTTTTTTTTCTTCCGTTCTTTTTTTTTTTATTCGCGTTGTTTTACGTTAAATTTTACGCTATGATACAGTCGCGTGCACATAGGTATCCGAAATTCTGACGGTAATATAGAATATCAGGTAACCGAATTCTATAAATTTACGTAAATAAACATGTACGCGTACAGGTATAGGATATACACCGTAAAATGCATCGAACGATTTGTTGACGTTGAATATAATTTGCATAAATTAAATCTGAGCATAACTGACCTAGTTCAATATAATACGCTCCGCGAATCTGCAGTTACAACTTACTTTCCGTATATCATATTTATTCCGACGCACAACAGTCACTCGTTATCACTCACTGAACGACGAATGGTTATAAATTTTACTTCCTCGTGTGGCAAAAAAAAAGAAAAAAAGGACAAAAACTCTGGATTATTTTATTCGCAGCTATATGGAATAAGGGACAACGATTTCCTGTCTTTCATTTTTTGCTTCCCCTCCCTATAAATATCTAGTTACGAGTTAATCGTGTACGATTTCTTTCGGATTACTCACTCGTTTTCTGGGGCCTTTTATCGCTCAGTTTCAGCCGGTTAGTCGATCCTGATGACCCGCGATCGCGAGTATCCTGAAAGCAGAGAAAAAGAAAAAAGTTTTATAATATTTCTCCTTCTTTTTTATCACGATGTAAATCCTTCGTCGAAAGTGTGATCACATTAAGGGTAGATTTTCAAAAATATTTACGCAACAAATACGCGAACATTACAGTTGATGGTTCATATACGCACAAGTAACGTAAAAAGTGGTAAAAATTTAAGGCAACGAAACTTTGAGGTTCGGTAAAACCCGGTCTCGCCGAAACAGTTCTTCATTAATCAGACGTCCAGACGGAACGAGGCGGCTACTCCAGACAGATTTTTCAAAGATAAGGTATGACGTATACCTATGTAAGGGGTACGTAGTCTCGTAATCGGAGCACGTATCTTTTTTTCCCCTATTACAACTCTATTGTTATTTCTATATATCTATATTTCTGATTTTTTTTCCATCTACATTTTTTTTTTTTTTGTCCAGAAAACGGGCACGAAAATATGGCTGCTTTTATTCGATCCCGAAAATTGACCGCTTGATATTTGTCTATCCGCGGTGGCGGGATGAGCGGAAGATACATGGAAGGAGGTTCAAAGGGGTCACGCCCTTCTCGTGGTACTGACTGATTGGCGCGAAGCCCACTCAAGTTTCTTTTTTTCCTCTTTTTCGTTTCTTTTTTCTTTTTCTTTTCTTTTTCTTTTTTTTTCGATCTTTTTATTTCCCTCCTTTTTTTTTTTTTCTCCACCGACTTCTCTTCCCCGTGTCATTTATAACGTGGGACGTCAAACCCCCGTCAAAGAATTCGAAGATCCTGAAGAACCCCACCACGCGATCTTTCACTCGAAAAGAAGAGGATTATGATTGAGCGGGTCGCGTGCCAAGCAGTTTTATATCGAACAAGTATAACTCTTTCATCTGCACACCCACATCGCACCACGTCTCGAACGTCCATTTCTACAAGTTATGGAAGATATGTGTGCCGTTGCAACGGACGGCGTAGAGATGAAAAATTTTTACCCGAATAAATTGAAAGTATTAAGGACGAAGGAGAGGAAGAATCTATTTTATTTTTACACACACTCAAGGTTTTGTCACAGTTTTCACCATAGCGATCGCTTCGATTTCTATATTAACGCGGAGCTTTGTCTGTGTCGGGTATACGGGCGCCGTTCAGCTTTGCCAAATTCTTTGTCGGAAAAAGAAATCCGGTAAATGTACTTCCGGTTTTTAGCAGAGTTACAGTTTAATCTACCGCGTTTCTTTATTCCCATATAGGTATATCGCACGTACCGTTCGAATAATACATAAACCGTACAACTTTCCTTAGCGAGGAATTTAAGACAAAAAAAATGAACATAAAAAAAAAAACGAGGAAAAAAAAAAATAAGGCGAACACCGCTGTGCGGGAGAAAAGAAGACCTCATCAATTCAATTTCTGGTGAAAAGAGTAAATCGACCGATCACGCGCTGATGATATCCTCTTTCCGAGAGAAAAGGAAAAAAGTAACATAAAATCGACACTCGAAACCGTGATCCCAGTTTCAGATTATATCCGCAAGTTGCCTTTCGTCGTGCGATTTTGTACGAAAAAAAGAAAAAATTCGGGGGTGGGGGAAAGAAATTAATAAATAAAACGAAACGAAGGGAAAGGAAAGGAGAGCGGTGACAAAAAATGAGTCCCCGTACGCGCGAGTTTTTTTCAACAGGGTAGTAAGGTATAGGTACGCAGCTAACAAATCAGCAAGTTCATTCAAGGGAAAATACGCGTTTTAGTCGGACTACGTGGCTCAGGGGCGGCGGGCGAATGTGGGGAAAAAGAAAAGAATTTGAAGGAACGGAGGGTCGAAGGCGCGTGAAAATTAGTACAAACATTAATAAAGTGGAAATCCTTGCCGTTCCAGGTTCTGTTTCTGTTTGGTTTGGTTTTTTTTTAGTTTTTTTTTTTCTTGCCTTTCCTTATTTTATTTTATTTCGTTTCGTTCTTTCTTTTTTGGCTCAGCGCGAACGTCGTAACGATACGACGGACGCCTGCAGGGCGGATCGCGTATCCTATTTTTCTTGTACCTATACACAACGCGAAGGGTGTAAAAGATATCGTACTGGTGGCGGAACTACGATGGGAAAAATAACGTGGACGTTTCAAGTTTTCCAAACCGCTTCAATCAAAGAAAAAGCTCTTTAATCTGAGAATTCGCCAAGACAACGAAGGAGAAAGCTCCCCAAGGCGAGACCGAAGGCCACTTTTCTCTCATCCCCTCGCTCATATTCCGTCCACGATTCTTAACTTGACGGAAACTTTTTCCTCGATTCATCACGCAACTTGCTACGATTTTTAATGATTCTCCACGAAATAAAATAGACGAATAAAAAGAAAATTCAGAAAAAATCAAACACGAGATTCTCTTTCACAAAAATTCAAAGATCAATTTCCTCGTCGTAACTATTCGATAGCAGGCAGTTGTAAAAAAGAATTTCGTCAATTTTTTTCACAAACACCATGAATATTTCCAATAAGTAGCATACTCGTGGGGCGGAAGATATTCTGCAAATTTCCTAGCACTCTATAATGTGTGTAATAAATCATTTTCAGAATTTGTCGCTTCGGAGATACGCGAAGTTCGCGCGATTTCTCTCGTTGGTGGCGATTTTCGCTCTCCACTGTGTGCGAAATTTATAGTCAGACGATACGGCGGGGGTGAAAATTTTACACAACACGGGATCCGCGACGTTCCGATAAAAAAAAATCACATCAGGCAACGTATTACCGTCGATATCAGAGAAATTTCTTCTGATTGCGCACGTTTGTAATCTTGTTAAAATAAGAATCGACTTCTATTCCGCAATTCCCGAGGGTGAACGGAAAAAAAAAGCTTCGGATGACAAAAATGGAGTGAAAAAAAAATTACGTACATTGCACCCGTACAGTTAGAAGTGTAAACCATGGATATATAATGTTGGTTGGCTCGTGGTAGTTGAGTATAGTGGAGTGGTAGTTGGATGTAATTTTAACTAAAAGTAGGGGAGAGTATAGTAGATAGCTTGCGGCTGAAACTGGCTCTCCGAACTTAAATGGAGGCCGATTTGCATTTGGACGAGTGTCAAATTGCCGCCAGTAAAATTGCACTCTCTCTCACGGCGCGATGGTGGGCGTACGTATAGGTCCGTTATATCCACCCCTCACCCCTCGCCCCCCTCGCCGCCCCTCATTTTCTCCCGCACATCATACCCAGCCTAATTGCATTCCAGGAAAGCACACATCTGCATTAGTTGAATATTCACTGCACCCACTGTGTTACCCCCCGTTAATTTTACCCTCTACAAGATAATCATCGGTTACATATATGCACTATGTACAATAATTATTACATACACATCAGAGTGGGTTGGAAAAAAATTTTTACTTGATATTTTGAGGTAGCCCACTCGTTTTTTGAATAAATGATTTGATCAAGTGGGGTACCTCCGGCAATAAAATTTTCGCTGTCGGGAGCAGAAAAATTAAGACACGATGGGTCGAAATATTCGAATTTCTCAATTCACCAGCAAACCCGAGCTTTGCTGGAGTCAGCGTGGCCAGCAGCGTAGCGCTTTGTTGTGAGACGTCACCTTGGGGGCTGAGCAGAGGTGACGCCTCATAACAAACCGCGCGCCCGTGGCTACCTGATGCCAGCAAAGTTCGGGTTTGCTGGTGAATTGAGAAATTCGAATATTTCGACCCATCGTGTCTTAATTTTTCTGCTCCCAACAGCGAAAATTTTTTTGCCGGAAGTATCCAACTTGATTAATTATTTATCCAAAAAACGAGTGGGCCACCTCAAAATATCAAGTAAAAAATTTTTTCTACATTTGAAAAATTTTCTTTTTTCATAAGGTACAAATTCTGCCCCCATGTTAAAAAAATAAAAGAAATTTTTTTTTTTAAACCACCCCAACACACATACACTTAAATATATATTCCCTATGTAGCAGCGCGCATAAATTAACCACATTTTTTTTTTTTACACCATTTTTATCATCACCAAAGAATTCAACGCAACGTCGTAGAAACTTCGAGCGGTCGTGTGTAATATTTTTAGTAAAAATTTATTTTTTTTTCGTCACGCCGTTCGGATATTCGTCGATGGAAAGAGAAGGTCCTGGCTCCCCGGAATTCCAATTTTGACGCAAAACCGATCCCTTCTATTTAATATCCTATAGCTGCACCCCGACTGAACTTTTTCCGATTTTTTTTTTTTTTTTTTCTCTATTCCGCTTCGTCGGAAGGATCATGACGCGTTAACCATCGATTAATTACTTCACTCTTTATTACTTCGAAAAACATTCTGGAATGACGAAAATTTTCAAGAAATAATTAATATTCCACGATACCCATGAGGGCAAAGGATATACGAATGGAAAAGCGCACGTCGCGTGAAATAGATGGAATGAAAAAGGCAAGGAAACCATTGATTCTCCTTCCATTCCAAAGTCGTGAGTTTTATCTTCGGACACGGAGAATCAAAGAAATTGGAAAAAAGTCTGTTCTTTTTCAAGATTCTAGTCGTTCGCCTATACCGCGGTACACGGTTATGCCCCATACACGTACGCGTATACGTAAGTACGGTACAGGATGTGGTGGTCATATAGGATACTCGCGTGTGAGTATAATTTTCTACACGGGACAGTTTAAACCGGCTGCAGGATTTTCTGATATAATTAAAGTCTTCCACAAAATTAACGAGGCTGCTATACACCGGTATAAAGTAGGTGGATAGGTAGGTAGGTAGGTAGGTGGGTTATAACACAAGCCAGGGTTCGCGGAGTTCTTTCCATTTCTACTGCAGTTCCGCACCGCAACTTGCACCCACATACACGCACATGCTGTACGAGGCAGCAACAAAAAATTGAGAGAAAAAGAAAGACGAAGAAAATTTTTTAAATAAATAGTTCGTTCCTGCAGCATGTTTCACGGGGGCTATACTACGCGGTTGTGTAAAAATCCAGAAACAAAGATAAAAGAAAATCAAAAATAGAAAAAAGACAGAGAAATGGAACCTAGCTGCACGATACCGTAAGATGTGCGTACCTAGGCGGTGATAAATATATCGAAGTCGTCAGCCAGGATGTCGTTTATTTTTTTCCTTCTCAAAAGTTAAAAATATGTTTTAGAACGGGTCATATAACGCATAACATGTGACTTTATACGCTGTTCGCGATTTTCCGCCTGCACCCTGCAATGCTATTACGTAATATAAAGCAATTTCACGATGCATTCTGCACCACGTAACACGGTATATGACGATGTATCACGAGGTAGCGAAAAACAGTACAAAGGAACCTCGAAAAAAAACATACAGGCTGCCGGGGATCCTTCACGATCTCTGAATTTCCTCATTTCCCACTTTTTACACTATTCCTTTTTTTGACAACGATCGATCAACAGCGAGACGATTTCGAAAACGCCACGGATAACGTGTACGTTGAAAGTTTTGCACGAGCATAAAATAGCGGCATAAAAAGACCACTTCGAGTGTTAGTTGGAGAGCGACGAGAATTAAGTTCGCCCAGAAATTGAAGCTTATCGCAACAAGCGAAAGGTAAGGGTTTGCCGTACAACAATTTGCCTCGGTTTTTGCTAGCGTAATCGCTGATCCTGTTTTGTGCAGTCGTATCCCGTGCAACGCTTGATTAATTGCTACGGGACAGGCTAACCGCTTAACTTTTACCTTGAAAACTACTCAGGTCCTGTGTGTAGGATGATAGGATATGGTTAATGTCCTTCGCACACAACGTAATCTATGTGCGTTACGCGTGGTATTCCTACGATCGATCGTATTCTCATCCCGACGTCGGATACCGTGATTATACCTAATCCTCATTATATCCGAATTAAAAATTCGGTGTCCGCGCCCATCGCTTCCTCGGTGACGCGATCGATCGTCGAGATGATTGAGAGAAATTGGAATGAACGAATTACAAGACTGAAAATAAAATTAGAATATAAATAATAGGTACGTAAAAAGGGAAGGGGGGAAAAAAAATTGCGGGATTAATCACCGTGGAAAATTTAATAAGGGGTTCAACCCCCGTGAGGGGTGAGGAGGGGTCTCGTTACAGATTTCGGTAATACTTTCATCAATTTCGTTTTTTGTGTGTGTGTGTGTTTTTTTTTTTAATCGTTATTTCCAATTTCATTTTTCATTTCACACACCTTCCGGATGAATGTATTACAGGCGGGTCGAACGGCGTAAAGGTGGGTTTGGTAATTGGTGCAAACAGGAAAATTACTGGCCAAATCAAGGGGCTGTGTAATTTTCAAAAAAAGAAAAAAAAAAAAAATACGTACAACGTGTGACTTGTACATTGTACGTACAAGAATTGGAAGAAACCAATTTCCGCAGAGGGAGTTATTTTAGTCTTTCCAATCACTTTGCGGAAACGTAAAATACAAATTACACGACTTGACGATCCAAAAATAATAACGATCCAACCAATCTCACTTATATTATAAATCTTCACCCCGGAATTTCCATTTAATTATTTCCAATGGAATAAAAAATCCCGATAACACGACGTAATACGTTATTAAATTAAATTCGCCATCATCGTCGCAAGGAATTCAATAAAAACAATTAAAACACCAAACTAAAAATGTACCGATTTTAATTTCTATTTTTCTGAAAATTCATCCGCGAACAAATAACCTCACCCCGCACGCACGTTTTTTCC
Source organism: Athalia rosae (assembly GCF_917208135.1). Classification (NCBI taxonomy): domain Eukaryota; kingdom Metazoa; phylum Arthropoda; class Insecta; order Hymenoptera; family Athaliidae; genus Athalia; species Athalia rosae. Next base: position 14,760,095 of record NC_064032.1, on the reverse strand, counting down.
GTTTATTTTCCCATCACACTCGTAGGCATACACGAGTGCGTCCGTACGTAAAAAAAGATTGGTAAACGGTTAATGGGATCTGTAATCTGATGTCGATTCGATTTTAATTGGTTTTCCCTTTTTGCAGTTTTACGGTTTAACGCGTCAACGATCGCGGGCACGCAAACGCACGTAAAATACAACGATCACCGACTTTTCTGTTCGATTACGATCGCACCGTCTATAAAATCACGCATCGATTACCCCACCCGATCGTTGCAGCGGACACGAAACAGAACCGATGCGAACGCCCCCGATACTTCCGATCAAAGAATATTTAAATATCCGACAAAAAAAGGAGAAAATTTATCAATTTCTGTGGAGGAAATCAGATTTCGAGCAATGTACGGACACACGTGCCCGCCTATACGTATCTCTTTCGTGTCATGTGGCAGAGAAATGAGAAAAACGAAACCAGGAAAACTTCACTGATCAAGTATATCCGGAGCGAAAGGGAAAAGAACGGAAGGAAAAAAAAAAAAAGAATGAAGATTCAAGAAAGAAAGTACGAAGGTTATTATATACAGAGGGTGAGTGTTCAACGTGTGCGACAGAAAAAAAAAAGAATAAAAAAAAAAACATTCTAAGCCAATTTCCTCCCCAGAAATTGAACTAGTATTCCAACATATCTCTCCTCATACGTGGAATATTGTAGATAGGAGAAAAACTTGGAGAGGGCGGATATAAAAGTTTCTTTTTGAGACGGAGGGGGGTCGGGGAGTGGTTGGAAAAAAAAAGATGTTGATGAAAGAAAAAAAAAAAAACCCACAATGAAAGAAAGTGGAAAATAAAATGGAAAAATATGGAGCGACGCGGAGTGGGGTGTGTATGAGGTGATTTTGTTAAATTTGGATTGCGCAAGTTTTTTTCTTCAACTTTCCCCACCATAATCGCACAATCACCGCGCTTTTCTCAACCGATATCAACCGACATTTGGACTCATGGATAGCGGTTCGGATTCCTTGGAGTTTACGAAAAAAATGGAATAAAAAAATCGAACGAAAGTAAAGCACAGATTGTTGAAGAGTAACGAGAAATTTTTTGCGCAATACCTGCTACCGGGGCGACCCTCGCAACGAGGAATATATTTAATAATAAGCGAAGGGAAGAAGAAGAGTTGCATGGCTATACGATTTCACCGACGGAATGCTTCGCGATTGTGTCTGCGTGTGTACGGTAGAACTTGGAGTATGAACTGAGCTTTTACTGTCGGTACTCGTGGTATACGAACGCTCCGCGAGTTACTGCAGGAGTTACGGAATGCCGGAAGTTTCAAAGCTCAGAATTTGCGCAGAGTTTAAGTACGCGTGTTAAAAAATATATGCTTATATTTAAATGTGGTTATATACGGCGCACGAATATACGTACAGCGAATGGAAATAATTAAAGGGTGGATATGCGGGGGGGTAAGAGAAAAAAATTGCGATAAGAGGCGTTCTCGTAGCGTTGTTGCTTTTCCGGAATAACTCTTCTTCCAACCCCTTTCCCTTTATTTTATTTTCATTTATTCATTTATTTAGCTTTTGTTCGTTCGTTTTTTCTTTCGCTTTGCTTTTTGCCGGTCTCGCGAGCCGGAGATATATATTTTTACTTGACGTACACCCGGAGAAAATAAAAGGGAACGAGAGGAAAATCCGCGTGTGAGTGTTTTTGCTCTTTTTACGCCATGGTATAAATAAGTGAACGGTGCTACGATACGAGTCTAACGAGATCTTGACTCCGAGATTATTTTCCACTGAACGTCGCCTTCCTTTATCTTGATTTCCAACTGTCTCCACCCCGACTTACGCGACTCGTCAACCCTTGATCATTCCCAAGAGAATTATACCCGAACCGGCGACTGCTTTGCAGCGAAAAATTCATCGAGAAAAATTGAATCGAGGGGTTGGAAAAAGAAAAGGAGAGCTCATTCTGCAAACCCTAAAAAACAAGCAAGCCGAGTCGTAAAGCCATGGAAGCGCAAGTTGGGTCGTCGCGCGAATTAACCAGTTTCTTATCACGATCCGTCCGAATGTATTTATTTCGTTGTTTGTTAACTGCATAAAAGCATAATCATAATCTTCCGCGAGTCGAACGATTTGCGAAGAATCGGAGGAAGGGAGAGGGTGATTCCAGTTGTTTCATAGCCGGAGAGAGAGGTTATTGGGATTCTCTTTCCGGTTACGGTGATACATTATCATTTTTTTTTTGGTTTTTTGTTTTTTTTTCGCCCTCTCCTGTATATTTTCTTCCCGATTCTCGGGGTATTCCGAAACCCGCTAACTTCGTGTTTTATTTCATTCGCCGCGGATATAAAGCGGGAAGAGTTGTCGACTTTCGTGTGCTAAATTTCAGGTCTGATTCCTTCCCATAAAACCCCTGCGTCTTTGGATTCGCGCCAACGTCCCGCTACGTTTCCGACCTATATCTACGTTCGTACATATTTCCACATGTACGCCCTGCCGTATACTCTACGTACATTTATCCATACGTATTTCTACATCCACTACGTACGGACCACCGCCGGAAGTACCTCGGAATCTCCGATCGATAGGACGCGTCATATCCGCCCCCTCTCATCTCGCTCTCTAAAGGAGAACTCTCGAGTCCGAGGATCTTTTACATACGCCTCTATTATTCGTACGTGTAAATTGGAAAGCTTGCCAAAAACAATTCGAATGAGTAAATTTACTTCACCCCAAAAGACATCCCTCGTCTGATCGATCGGTGGGAGAAAAAAGAAAAAAGAAAGAAATAAAAATCCTAGAGATGACAGTGATCAAAAAAGGTCACGGTTCGATCGTCCAGAATTTGGTAGAGCACGTGCGGAAAAAGTAGACGCGTGTTCGGACTGTTTAATATCTGTAAAGTTCGCCACGAGTTTCTCTTTCGGGGTTGATTATCGGCCGGTTTTCTCGGTGTGGCCGAGTTCGGCCGGTCGGTTTGCCAACGGTCAGGGGAGTAGGCTGCAGGCGGACAGGCGGTTTGAATTGCTCGGGCAAATTACCGGACCACGAATCGCCGCGAATATACACAAAGTTCAAATAAACCGAGCTTTGCACAGCTTCCGCAGAATTAGGCCAACACAATCGAGCGCGTAGATTACACGTTCCGTTGGGAGGTGGAAAAATTCGTGGAATTTTCGATACGCGATCGAATAAAAGGGGATGAACAAAAAAAGAAATAAAATAAACTCCAGTCTCGATTGTTTAACGACGATCTTTCAAATTCACACTGCGTAAAATCTCCCCGTGTTGGTTTCAGGGAAAAATGATCAAGCCATTGAAAGTAGGAAGTGGAAGTGAGTCGGTGAATAAAACATAAGGCTCTATAAGTTAGGTGTACTACCTGCAGGGTGAAAAAGAACCAAGTCGCACGGTCGCTGCAACGTTATACGACAAAATTCCAAAATTTATCGGCCATAAAGTCGAAACCTCCCCTCCGTTAACGAAGGTTGAATAAACGATGGAAGCGTTCTCCGGTTGGCGGTTGTTCTTCCTATCCTCCGTTACTATCGGAAAAGTTTTCACCTACAAACGGCTTCGCCCGTCCTCCCCTTTGTCTAACGCCGAAACTCTCCATGGCAAACTACACAATCCACCTCCCCAAAGTGAGACACTTGAAAGTTTCGCAAACGATACCCGACTCCCCTTCCTTCCTTCCTTCCTAGGGGATGAAAAAAGGAAAAGATTAAATAGAATCGGTTTACATCGCCTCCCCGTTGCACACGCGTCACCGAACGTTGTTACTTGTAACTCCAAGATTATCGCTCGTGTGATTAATTCGTTTTTTTTATTTTCATTTTTTCTTTACACCGCAAAAACATGATAATTAGAAATTTTTATTACCTCACGCGTCAACGTCACGACGCTGTTATTAATTACAACGCGTTTCGAAAAAGGAGCAAATAATAGGAATCGCTTTTTCTAGGCCACGGGGCTCGCTCGCAGTTGAACGGCACGTAGAACGCAATGAGCGTCATTACCGTTTCGATATCTGAAATGGCTCGGGATATCGAACGGTTGATCCTTTAATCGAACATTGTTATAATAGATTGAACGGAGGTATGACAATACGAGTGAGGCGTGAGTGCGTCGCGATTAAACTACGGGGTGTGAGGGGTGGTGTGTGTGTACGGGGTAGGGTATTATACCAGTCAGACAACGAAGGACAAATCGGCCATCCACCTGTCTACTTGCATTTCCGTAAATACATACACAGCTCTACGCACACAACCACACGTGCGCGTGCGTACGTATTACACGTATGTACACGGATATCTTGCGTCTATCCGTTCCCGCAAGGGTATTGTTGTTCTTGTTCGCGAAACAAAGCGCTCCCCTCGTCCCCCGCGATTCATCAACTATAGATTACACTCGCGGATTGCTATGCGAAAACAGACGCGATCGCTGATATATGCGATGTATCCACATTAGGTGTATCGCGTAGGTACACACGCGAAGTGGAATCTGGTATAAATTAGTACGCATATCTGTGAGATAGAATCGAACGACGAAAGACGGAGGAAAAAAAGTTGCCGAAAGAGGCGAGAAGTTTGGTCGAGAGGGTGTGACTTTAATCTCCTTAAACTTGTCGTCGAGGAAGACCCGTTTCACAGTTTGTCGGTGGCGAAAATTTATATATTGTTTGTATATATGCGTGCATTGTACGTATATATATAAATGTTTTATTTTATTCGTTTTCCCTTCCATTTTTTCCTCCTCTTTTTCCCACTCTTCTCACATTTCTTATTCTCCCCCGGTGAACGCGCTGCGCGGTGTGGTTTTGATTTATGATTTGGGAATTTTAGAAAGAGCGTTACGCGTGCGCTTCTTTGGAGTACCTTGACTGAAAAAATACCGAGACGAAGGGAATGGAGAGAAAGAGAGGAGATAAAAAATATTTGGAAAAAACCGAACAGACGTTCATCCCTTTTCTCGCTTACACACCATCCCGGGGTCTTCTTCTTTCATCTCACGGACCTCGGGGCATAACAAATCTCGAACACTGGGGAACGTAACGGACGCGCTGTCGTCAAAAGCTTCAACGTTATAACCCTCATCAAGATGCTCGCTTATTCTTCCATCATCCCTTAAATATTTTTACACAGATTAGAGTCTCCTTCTCTAGCTCCTCCGCACACGCTCGAAAAATAACAATCTTATCCGATGTTTTTGAAACCTATTTCTTTTTTTTTCATCGTTAGCTTTCTCTCTCTCTTTTTTTTTTTTCCCCTCTGCGAAACGAATTATACACGATAGGGATGAGCAACAATTCTCGTTCCTGAAAAAACTTTCGTTCTTAGCTCGGCTCGGATTCCTTCAAACTCGCCCTACTTAGATTAAGAGTCCCATTATAAACGTAACTACCTTGTATCCCCCCACCTTCGGCAACAAATAAATTGGATAATGTGGATTCTAAATATTGCAAAACGTCGGGAATATTCTAGGCCATTATCGCAGTGTACATATTTCACTCTGATGGCTTTTTCGTTTTTTATTTGTTGAATTATCGGTAGGATTGAAATAATCCGAGAGATATGCGAACGTAAATCATCCCCGTTAAAATCAAAACCTGAATTTTTCTTACAAGTGAAAACGAATCTCGTGAGATCTTTTTTTTCTGTCGTACCGGGAAAAATTAACCCTCATTTTCGCCATCGAGTGGCTTGAATTTCATTTCGATATAAGCGGCAATCTTCTTGATTATTTTATTCCTTTAGAAAAAAAAAAAAAAAAAGAACAATAGAGAAATTCTACTCGTCGTCCCCGAGGCTTGAACTTTCGTTAAAACTTTCAATTTACCTCGCTATTAAATTAATCACCCAACAGTTCCTCTACTTTTTTATTTCTTTTTTTTCTCTTTTACTTTCATAGGCACACGATTCCAATGTCAGTTCGTTTTCCAGCCGCACCGAGAGAGTTCTTATCGTTCGGTCTAAGTTGCTCTGTAATTCTTACCCCACATAGAGTCTAGGTGCAGCGTAGAGTGCACCGTATATAGATAGATAGTTCCCTCAAACAAAGGATCGTAAGTCTGATATAAAGTTGGACTTTTCAACGGTGGCTGTATAGTAGTTGGGTATACGGTTATAAAGAAAGCTCCTATATATTCTGAACCGAGGTTGCGAATATAAATATGTTTCGCGGTAGATTCGCTCCCCAAAGTGGCTCACGAGAAGCTCGCAAAGCTCAGCTTGACTCCGCATCAGCTCCTTTATCTGGTTTACGTTTTTTTTTTTTTTTTTCTTTTTTTTTCTTTGATTTCATTTTGTCACAACGAATTTCAAGCCGCGGTTGAACACATACTAAATAATGTATTTGTCCGGTAACGTTGTCTCAGAGTTGAAAAAAGGGGCTTTTTCTTTGTGATCTAAACTCGGTGAATATGGAAAGCTCGGAGAGTCGAGTAGAAATGAGGAGAAAAAGATATATTACAAGTTTCATTTGTGAATTTTATTTATTCCCCGATGTACCGAATTGATTATTTTAGAAAAATATAAAAATAAAATCCTCTTACGTTCTCGCGAGGGGGAATTATTTTTAAATTGCTTCTTCTTTCCCTTTTTTTCTGTCAGTATTTCATGTACTTTTTTGGTACAGTTCTGTACACCGACATTGTACATATATTTGCAGAGAGAGATGCCTTTTTTGATTTGATTGTGAAAAAAAGCTAAAGTCAAATTATCCTGATTCCGAATTGACTTTTGCTCTTCTTATCCTTCCCTATTACCCTCCATTTAATTTCTTCCCTACTCCTTAATTCCTCCTATATACTTAGACTATATGTACTCACGGAGATTCTAATTTTAAAATCACTTCTTGCGCGATTATCATCTCGACTTTCAACCCGAAGATTGAAACGAGGGACGACTCTGAGAGACGGACAACGTTTTCAAGACGAACAGATTGGTATACGGTTTAATTCCGTTCAATTTTGTTGAATTCAGTTCGCTTCATTTAATCTCGTTCAATTTCATTTCACGTATCGAACTATTTTATTTACGAATTAATTATCGTTCGATCGATGAAAAAATACGAAAAATTTTTCACAGACGGTCGTTCACCGTTTGTATTAGTCACAACGATTTTAATCGAAATCAATTTTGACTTTGTGGGCTTAATTCGATGACACTCGATACCACACCGCATCTCCTCGTTGATTATTCGCTAATGACGGCGGAGGTGAAGTCAAATATGATCAAATCAGAGCGTGTTTAATTATTGAATTCAACGACCATCGTCGGTAATTCGATCATTTGTTATATGGGTCAAACTGCACCACGGCGTTCCGTGATATTTTCATTTACTCCGCGCACAGTACGAGAAGAGAATAATCATTTTCTCTTCCGCGTTATTTATCACCTCTAATTCGTTTTCTTCAATTTGATTCTCGCAGCGGAGCGACTCCCGAGTCCCGGAACAACGCAAAACAGGTGCTTGATTTATTTCCAATAAATTCGTTCACCGCCAAAACAAGAATAGGGAGTGGCCGCGGCATGTGGATCCCGAAACTCCTGGCTTCGCGGGAGGATTCTTCAATATTTCCAACTAGTTTTTCCACGATCCTCCCCCCGTACCCTCTACGTAATTTATTTTTTCGCTAACGATTACGCCGATTAAAATAAAAATCGACGAGCGAACGGTCGAGCGAAATGTCATCGCCGCGTGTACGTGAAAGTATCGACGTATCCGTCAAGCGGGTATTTACTTGAGCAAGTATCTGAAAAAAGTTGGCGAGAAATCGATTTCGTCAGCTTCTAAGAACGGTTCAAAACCCGAGCCAAGTCAAAAGTGGGCCAATCTCGCTTCAATTTATTTCATGCATAAAAAACTAGATTCTCAAGAGTTATGTACGTGGGTCGCGGTCACTGGAAATATCGCTCGGCGTTCGACCGCAGACTTCGTTTTAAGTATTCTGCAGTGCGGGGGTAAGAGAAAAAAAAGAAATGGAGAACCGAAATTAGAGGACGAGAAGAAACGAAAGCGACGCGTTGAAAATTGTACGCGAATGCGACGGAATCGAAATTGCAAGAGTCTCAAAAGTTATTCAACGCGATTCGTTGGGGGTTCGCATCTTTCGCGAAGGGGATGAAAAATGCACGTCGGAGCATCGAGTAACTCATGCGATGCATTTTTCCGTCATCAATGAAATCTGACGCACGCGCGAACGTCATCGTCAAACTTCTTACCGCACCAGTGGACCTTAACTTTTTAATAAAAAAAAAAAAAAAAAGTTATCCACCTCCGTTAAGTAGAAACGAAAATAAAAAATTAGCACCTAATTTCGTAATCTGCCTCCCTCACGACCAAATTAAATATATTAAAAATTCATATCAAAAATCACCCTTACCTGCAAACCCTTTCTTCTGATCATTAAATTATAAAATGTAACGAGCTTTGCGCTGGAAACTTTCGTCCATATATCCCACCATTATCTCGGCTTTGGGTACATCCCTGTAGTAGTGGCGTTAATTTTTCATCAGCTGGGTGGTACGCGACGTTTATCGGGGTATATCTATATTTATTTATCATCCCCGCGTACGTGAATCTGTTGTAACAAGAGCCTATATACACACACGTTTTGTTTTATATACGTCTTAACATCATATTTATACACCCATATTCGCACGTATGGAATGTAACGCCCACACTTTGGCGCCGAGCGCTATAAGTCTGAGGTCCATTACCGCCCGGTGTAAGCCATATTCCGAGAGGGTTGCCCGTATACTTTCCTACTAGGTAGCTTTAGCACCGCTACGATAACCCTATATTTTGGTAATTCTTGCAATAAGTTAGCCACCGCTGCTCCAACCCCATTCATTCCTCTTCAGATCTCACCCCCTCCCCCGATTCCTTCGCGTCGAGTCATGTGGAGCCACGGGGGTGTAAGGTGCGGCACGTGGCTCGTAGGTATTAAGACTATTATATGTATTACTCGCGTTATAGGGTGCGGCACACGTGTGTACGAGAGCGTGTGTTTGTTTTATATATACCAAAAAGCCCATCCCCCAATCCCGACACACCGAGAGGTGTTTTGGATGGCTTGTGCCATTAGAGATTATTGCTTGGCTTCTTTCACCGAACCGCACCGCACCGCACCGCCGGGTGAATGTGCGAAGAAACCTCGTCGCGTATTTTCCGATTTTTCGGGGGGGTGAAAACGAGAAAAAGAGAGAGGAAGGGAAGAAGGGAAGAAAAAAAATGAAAGCACGAGAACAAGCGGAGTGTGCGAGAGAATTCGGGGCGTGAGAGAAAGCAAAAAAAATAAAAAAAAAAAAAAAAAGCGACGGGGGAAACTAGAGAAATATGAAAGAAAAAGGTTTGCGAAGATATTTGACAGAAATGGGATAAAAATGCGGTCACCAAATTCCCCGATTATATGTGTATCGTTTGAAACCCGTTTTTATGATCTGTCCGGAAGATTGGCGGACCCGGATCACCCGCCGCGTATACTTTCCTCCGGTTGAAAAGGGAGTAAAAAATTTTTCTTCTTTAAATTTCAGGCAAACAAAAATACGAGAGGGACGAATCCGACGCAGCCGTATCGAGGAGTAAATGAAAAAAAAAAAAAATCTGGACGGGGGTGGAAGAAAAATTCGTCATTGTCGAAGTTTCTCGTTCCCGCGTACCTTACGTGACCTTGATCGGAAAAAATGAATTCGAAACTCCGGCTACGTACACAGAGGTATACCTATACCGTTTGACTTTCGGACGGGGTCGTTGGCGTAAGCCCAGCAGCGCTTCACCCGAACACGATGCACTCCTATAACCCTTGGAAACCCCCCGCGGACTCTCGAGAAGAACGAGCCACTCGAGAAGTGACTGAAGATCGGGAGGGGCTGGAGGCGTAGCGGGATAGGTGGGTAGCTATATATATACAAGGGACGAATTACCTGCCACAACGGATAAACTTATTAAGCTGTCGATAAAGGTGACAAGTAAAACCTAGACCGTCGTTGTCACAGCGTCGCGCGGTGCAGCGGCAGTCGACGTCTTCATGAATATTTAAGTACGTCATTCAACCCCTAAGGAGGTGAACGACGAACAGAGGCGATTAGGGACGGGGATTGCGGTGTGAAATCTCCCGTCGCTATGAAAAGAATTTGCTTTATTTTCCCCCTTTTATTGGTTCTTCGAGTCTTCGGGTTTCCGACCGAGAAACCCCCTAATCTTGCGAACGGCAGAATTTTTTCGTTCATCTGTTCTTTTTTCGAAAAATCGCAGGACGTCGTTAGCGACGGGGTTTTCGAGGTGAGAATATTAGATCTGGAGGGGGTATTCACCCAGGTATATGTAACGTAGAAATTGGAAATTGAAGATTAATTTCTCATCAAACTTTTCGCTCAGTACTCACGAGTTGCGGGGTTATATCGTACCGTCCCCGTTCAAAAACAGCTCGAATTTTGTTCACCGTAATCGCGGATCCCGATGTTCCGTAATTTACACCAGATTACAAAATCGGACGCACATTTCGAGTTTCAAGAAACAAATCCGTCCGATTATCTCTCTATTTTTTTTCCCAACGAAAACGTCGTGATTCGAAGATCTGGTCTATAAGGTGAATGCATGACAATTTCTTTTCTTCTTTTTCGTCAAAGCGTCGCAGTTCGCGAAAAGTTTTTTATCAAAACTTAGTCTTCGTTCATATTATACGCTCTTTGGTAGAAAGGTGGAGAAAAATTGCTGCCTAGGTTTTACTTTTTTTTCAGCCATCTCTGGTACTCTTTAGTTTTTTCTTTTTCATATTTTTGTTGAAAAGCTCCGTTATACATCCGAGCCAGTCTCCCTGGGATGTCTTTATAAAATACTTGAAGAAAGGTTGTTTTCACGAAGACAATAGTCAATCTCGTGTAAAAGAGCTTTAGCTGCAAGCTTACACGCTATACGTATAGGTGGGTTGCCTAGTGCTACGGGAGTGAGACTACTGTGATGTACGGTGACTTAAACGCCCCATCCCTCCATCCTCCTTACAATTCCCTCTCAAGTATAAGAAGAAGTAAAAAAGCGCCGGAAAGAAAAAAGAATATTGTATTCAGAGTTATAGTTCGCAAGAATGCGAAAGGAATACTCATTGTGAGGAAAACTATAGCGGAGTGAGCTTGCAGAATCTGGTTTACAATTTTTTTGATAAAGTACCGAACCGGTGCTCACACCTTTTCGCGACGAACCGTTGACGAATAATTAGAGAAAAATAAACCAACAACCGATCGTCGATATCCACCCTTATTCTTTATTTTTCACTCGTCGAATCAAAGTGTGAAGCGCGCGATCTATAGTACTTTCCTCAATAATTAATTCGAATAAATTCAATCAAAAATTTTCCCGATTCGTCGAGTCGATCGATAATAGAAGACGAAAAAGTGGAGGGAGGTATTCGCGTAGCGTTCCGCAATCTAAAGCAAATTAATCGGGGTGGCGATTTTCAGGGGAGCATGGACCCGGTCGTGGGTGCGGGGGGATCCTACAGCGGTATACGGAGTTCGAGGAGAAATTCATCTTCGTTTTCCTTTGGGGTCCATCGGAACTTGGTCAAGTTATCCCCGAGGTCTTTGAGCTCGCGGAGAACCTTTTGCGAGTAGCGAGCGAGTGGAAGAGAGTCCCGGAGCTCTCGGTTTCGCTTGTGCCGTCGCCGTCGCCGGTACCGTCGCCGGTGCCGCCGGTTCCACCGGATCGCGAACCGAGACCGTAGAGTCTTTGTCGGGTCAAGTTAATATCGTCTTCGGATTCTTTATGGCTCGTCAGATCAACCCTGTGTCTCCATAGGCCTTTGTACACCGTCTAATAGGGTTGCACAGGTTCCCTTTGTGCCTCACCGACGGATATATCCACCCGAGAAAACCCATCGTCACCTCATCCCTCTTTTCCCTTCCCTCTTCGCCCCGACCGCCCCTTTCCGCCCCCGTTTTATACGGCTCAGCTCCTGCGCGCAACGCTCCCGATCACTGTATAGGTATCCGAAATAGTTTCAACGCACGATCATCCCTTTGACCGAGGGAATTTCCCATAAAAAAAAAATCTTTAAAACGAGAACAAAAAGGAAGCGAGAAATTGGAGTGCAGCTTTTTATTGTTAGCGAATTATTATTCATACTTTCTGATTTTTGTTGGTTTTTTTTTCTTCGAGCTTCGTTGCGGTGTAGGTATCGGATAGAATTTTTCTATTTTTCGGTACGGATTTTATAAGAGAAAATATTTCATCGGCGAACGAAGAATTCACTTTTGCAGAGTGAAAAATATAAGAGAAATTGCGTAGGGGTATAGAAATTGGGTGGAACAGAGATGGGCTTGTAGTGTATATATGCGGATATTTCGATCGAAGCCGGTTGCACTGAGAATAAGAATAAGAAAAAGAAGGAGGCGGCGATATTGTATCGCTTGGAATTGGCCCGCGAAGTAAAGGACGGACATTATTCACCCTGGTGAAGCTATAAATCTGAAAGCTTAGGTGAAGTTTACTCCAGTGGCATGGCAGTTCGCTCTTGTAAGGTGAAGCTATCACCCATCACGACCCGCACCGCGTATGTGTATATTTTCCTCCCTCTTTTCCACTAGCGCCCAAAGCGGGACTGGGGTAGCTACCCAGCTAGGCGGATAGGTAGGTATTGGGTAGGTAGCAGCTGTCGTCGAACGTACCAGCGCGATGTACGTGTCATATGTACGTACGTTACATATATAGGTATGCACGTGGAACGATATATGCTTGGGTGATATTTTTGAATTTTTATCAGAACTATTCAATGCGCGGGCAGATGTCCCGGTGGGAATAACTTGACGGTAATATTACGCGTATGTATGTAGGATGTAACGTTATACCGCACACTTTCTTGAAATAAAGCTCGCTCGGTTTTCTTCGGACTTTAAAATTCAAACAACAATCTCTTTTACCCTTATACTCTTGAGAAAGTATTTGGCGAAGAGAAGGAGAAGAGTATGAGGAAAGCGAAAAGGGTAAGAAGAAAATAAACTGAAACGAAAAAAAAAAAAACTTCACTAAAAAAATGTTTTGCTTGGCCTCCGCTCTCGGCATTGTATCACTTCAAAAAACTGTTCAGCTTTTCTACCCCATCGGGCTGAATATTTCAGGATTTTTTTTTTCGAATTTCGAAGTGAGAATACAATCGTTTTTGAAAGTACCCCTTGGATTTTTGTCGATTTTTGAGCAAAAAATAAATCGTTTCTTTAATTGGGTTTAATATGCTTTTCTTACGTATTTTGACTTCAGGAATCCGAATCTGAAAGAAAAATTCATCTATCTCTGAAATTGACCGAGTTATCGCTAATTTTCAGCTTTTTGGGGTCAAAAATAAAAAATTTATTTTATGGTCTATTTTAATGTAATTTGAGCTCAGGAATTTGAATCTAAAAGAAAAATTGATCTATCTTGAAAAATGTCCGAGTTATCCCCATTTTTTCGCATTTTTTGGCATAAAAATGGAGATATCTCGAAGGGAAAAAATCGTAGCTCAATTTGGACGACGGATTCGTGTTCCTGAGGTCAAAATACATAAGAAAAGTGCCATACGATCAATTTTAAAAAATAAAAATTTTTGGTCAAAATTTGAAAAAATCGTAAGGGGTACCCCTTGGAAAAATCTCAAATTTTGACCAAAAATTTTTATTTTTTAAAATTGACCGTATGGCACTTTTCTAACGTATTTTGACCTCAGGAACACGAATCCGTCGTCCAAATTGAGCTACGATTTTTTCCCTTCGAGATATCTCCATTTTTATGCCAAAAAATGCGAAAAAATGGGGATAACTCGGACATTTTTCAAGATAGATCAATTTTTCTTTTAGATTCAAATTCCTGAGCTCAAATTACATTAAAATAGACCATAAAATAAATTTTTTATTTTTGACCCCAAAAAGCTGAAAATTAGCGATAACTCGGTCAATTTTAGAAATAGATCAATTTTTCTTTCAGATTCGGATTCCTGAGATCAAAATACGTAAGAAAAGCATATTAAACCCAATTAAAAAAATGATTTATTTTTTGCTTAAAAATCGACATTTTTTTCAAGGGTTTTTCATGATATTCTTATGTCTTTTGATCTCAAGAACCTGAATCTGAAGCCAAATTAATCCATCCATGAAATTGATCGAGTTCTCGAAATAAAAAGAAAGGGAGAATATTTATTATCTCGAGATGAAAAATCTTTGGGGTTCAAAACTGTTTCGAAGGATGAAATGGTATCGGCTATGGATTTTCGCGAGAATAGCAAAACCACGACGTGTTTTATGAGAATCGACTTCGCCACCCCTCCTAGAGAAGGTAACGCCGAATAAGATCGCGTAGCGAACGCTAAGTTTGGTTAAACGTAATACGACGAAATGTGCGGAACGTGTAACGACGTACATCGCGGATACACCGTAGGTTACATACAGATGCACGTCTGTGTTGTACGTACAAAAGTGGAGGCGTGGTAGTTGTTTCTCAAGAAATCAACTAACCGACCGACCGGCCAACCTTTAACCCGGATTTTCAACCCCCGGAAAACAAAACCCAAGTAGTAAAGGAACTTTGAAATAATTTCAAGTTGGCGCATGGCGGTTCTTCCTCCTCAAAAAGCTACCCGAAGCTTTTCGCGTATATATAGTGACTACACTATATTAGGGGAGGGTTCTTCCTCTACTATCTTCTCCCTGTTTTTTTCTCCCTCTTTTTATTCCCAGACTTTTTCATTGCGTTACTTTTTACGTCCCTGAGACAAGTAAAAAGAGAAAATTAATTCATCGACTTCCGGGTACGTTGGCCTTTCTTTTTTTTATTTTCGTTTCCTACCAAAGCTTTATGAAAGCACATATCAAGACCGCAGCGGCAGCGGCAGCGGTAGCAGCAGGAGCAGCAGCGGCGGCGGCGCTAGCAACAAACGCGAACGCAGCTATAGGTGAGTGAATAAATGCGCCCGTCCTCGTCGAATGACCCGAAGATGGATATGAGGAAAAAGGGAGGACCGAAAGTGAAGGTACAAAATAACCGAGAGAGAAGAAGTTGTGCGAGGAAATTTGGCCCAGAGTTGATTAAGTCGACAAATAAAACTCAATGGAACATCTGCAAATCTCCCAGCTCGTTTTTATCGCTCTTACCGCGCGGTTATGCGGCCCTTTTCCTATTCCGCGTGATGTTTTTTCTTTTTTTTTTTTCTCTACCCCGCTCTGTGCAGATTCACGTGGCAAAATATATTCCCTCCGCATTTTACGTCGATAAAAGAACGGAGGCGCTCGAAAAAGAAAGAAAAAATAAAATTGAATAAGTAAATCAAACAATAAAATAGAAGATACCCCTGCAGATTAAAAAATTTCCTTATCCCATGTAATACCGGCAGCCGTAGCGTTTATTTCATTTTCTTCCCTCCCCTTCTTTTGAAAAATGAAGTAGTAATAATTAGAATTCGGAATTCGATATTGAATTACTCATACGCGCACCGCGGTGCCCCGAAGTTGTTTCTATTCGTACGGAGGAATTTCTTTTTGAAATAAAATAAATTTGTAAAAATTAAAAACTGATCTTCCTTCGAAATTCTTTCACGAAGCGACGTGATGCGACTGTCACTTGAACCGAATTTTGATATCATACACTTAACGACGTTTGACCTATAAACTGAAAATTTTTAATCAACATATTTTTTTTTTCTTCAACCGCATCCGTTGCCGAAGAGGCCATCTCGAGTTTGCGACGTTTTGGCGATGAATGATCGCATGGTACCGGGTTCACGAAAGTGGGAAAAAATAATTGGAGTTTTTAGTAATTGACCTCATCAAGAAACCCGCAACATCATTGCATTTTGCAATAAATCACTTTCAATTGTAAATGACAAAAAAAGGAAAAAACAGAACGATGTCGAAAATTCGAATTTGCGATTCATTACCGATAGTTGTCGATTTCCCTCGTATTCCAGCGAGTAATCAATTATTCTATTTAATTACCGTTCGGAATGGCTCGATTATAATATTTCGATTATTATACGTAACGACAAACGAATGACGCGTAACGTGATTCTGCATAATATTAACAATTTAAATTATATACCGTAGAAAATTGAAAATTCCGTTGGCGTTTACTCTCGTCGAAATTATTATCAACGGAGATACGGGGGGTTCGTTGGAAAATTTTAGTCAATGTATATTCGCCGTAGATACATCGAACCTACGATATACCGCACACCTAGCCACGCGTCGTAAAATTTATCGAATGAGAAAACTGAATTATAGCAAAGCCCTATAAATCAATTACTCACACCTACAACACCTTCGCAACAAAACATAAACGATCGGAGGATTCATCGCATGAATTTATGTATCAAAGTTCCGAGGATAAGTACACGTATATACATAGTGGTATAGCCTTCGGTTGTTGAGATAGGGTGGTTATAGATATAACGGGTATAGGGTTATTCCACCGTTACCCCTTAATGCATAGGTACGGCGTACGTATACGTAACCGTTGAAAAGGGAAGGTTTCGCGAAGCGAAGCGTGTTTTGGGGTGTGTAACACCTCAAGTTGAGTCAGTCTCAAGTTCTCCAGGGCTAATTACAACAATGCGTGATGGGGTGGGGGAGCAGGTGGAGGTGGAGGGGGGGGGGGACCACCCTAAACAATTACGTACGGAGGCTCCGAAGTTACGCAATGGGTTTATCGTTGTACCCTATAACCTACCGCGCCGTATACCTTGGCGAAGGTCCCTTCCCCCCCAACAGGCGCTAAATCTCGGCTTACCTCAGGGACAAGGTTTTTTCAGGATCCTAATCTTCATCTCCTCGACGTATTGAAGGGTCATGCGCCGTTACTAAAACAAAAAAAGAAAACAAAAAAATTAAAAAAATGAATAAGTAAAATTGCACGATCCTTCTTTTTGTGATCGGTGCATCAAAGGTTTTCAGCGTTTCAGGTGATACGGTAACGGCAGGTGTAGTTCGTAGTTCGTGGAGTGTAGGGTAACTACTACCGGCTGTACCTTTGCCGAGTTTAATCGAGAACTATTTTAAATTGCAAATGCGGGAACGATCGGTATACTGCAACGCCGGTAGCTCAATATGTAACCCACCCTTTAACCTCTTCCGTTATCTAAATTCCGAACCATCCCCTGAAATTCCGCCCTCTTTACGTAACCCGTGGCGGAGTCGCGAGTCCGTCGAGGAACGTATTATTCTTCACGGCGTGGGGCGGAGAAAAAAAATTTTCTCTCGCTTCCGGACTTTCGATTCGATGATTTGCGCACAGTCATTCATCTTCGAAGTTCGTTGGTAACGCAATACACGGCGTAATATTGTGTTAGACATAATATCACGTTGTACATATTAAGGCATTAGGATTTAATTGAGAGATATGTCCGGGGGAACGTGTGCGATGCAACTGCATAGGTGTACGTAGGGTAGCGGCGTCTGCAGGTATTCCACACGCGGTAGCGTACGGTAGAATATATCCGGTAAAAGTAGTATCAGGTATTATTCGGCGAATAAGCGTTCCCAACCTCCCAATTTCACCTCGAGTTTCCAGCCCGCGCCAACGTTGCGGCCTTAATCCCGAATATGAAATATACCACCTAGGCTGACTATACTACTCCCTCTATTCCGCGCTGCGGGCTTTAATACCGGCGTATACTCTCCTAGGTGGGTAACTACCTGTTTGTGCCTCCGATTCCCCTCGACTCACCCCCTCCTCCCCCCATCGGCCAATTTCTACCCTCGAATCCGCCTACGCCCCGCGAGGCTGACACGTTATCGGTACGGTAACACGTTTTTTCGTTATACGTTCACCCCACCCCCCCACCCTCCCCCCTAGCCTCAAATGTTATCAACACCCGAAATTTCATTCGACGATAAGCAAAATGAAAAAAAAAAAAAAAACACCGCAACAAAAAAATATCGGTGAAATGAATGAAAAAAAACGATGCAAGATACAAAAGTTTCGTCGTCCTTCGGGAGAACGAATAAATATAATACAATTGTAGGAAAAATGTTGACTCTTTGGGGGATGAATTAGAAGAGCTGGTGCACAAGGACAAAAGGCGAGGGGAGGAAAAAAAAGATCGGGTTCGACTAGATCCCGGAGTTCTCAAAAGCGCGGTTGGAAATTTCGCGGAGTCTGGTTGTCCGTAGGTTTAACGGTAAGGGGTGAAGATCAGCGGAGGTTCCAGTAGGATAACTTTTGTTATGGCGGGTACGTGTTTCGAGGTGGTAAGGATTATGATAATGTTATAGCCGGTGGACCAAAACTTCGTATTATAGCGCGGAAGGGATGAGCCGAACACATTTATACTCTGAACCGAGAATAAAACTATTCTTATTTCTGCAAGGCCTACGCCGCTACCGATTCTTTCGAGATTTTTTTACGGTGTTGGAAAATGGCCTATTTCCGAAAGTGGAAGTTGTCTTCGTCAGAAACCTAGCGAGTGAAAAAAAATGAAGAAAATTTTTACGGCAAATTTCCCAGAGCGAAATCTAATCGAATGATCTGCGTTAATTTTTCAACCCGTTAATTAATTTTACACTCGTTCAAAAATACCCACATTACCCGAAGTTATATTTCGCCGGAATTGTTTGGAGAATGGAAAAAAAAAAAAAAAAATTCCGACGATCGACCGACGGCCACCCCTCTCTAATTTTCAGCTCCAGATGGCTGAAGTATTGTTCAGAAGTTTCATTGCCAGATCCTCGAAAAAATTTCGGAGTTTGAAAATAGAGATAAATTTTATAGCCCGTGTAACGTCCACTTCGGAATCCAATTTTCGTGAGATACAATTGGAGAATATTTTTGAAAAACTAACGAAAATATACGTGTACAAAATAGCGCGTAC
Organism: Athalia rosae; assembly: GCF_917208135.1. Classification (NCBI taxonomy): domain Eukaryota; kingdom Metazoa; phylum Arthropoda; class Insecta; order Hymenoptera; family Athaliidae; genus Athalia; species Athalia rosae. The sequence continues at coordinate 14,741,279 of NC_064032.1, read as the reverse complement.
GAATAAAACAAAAATTTCATTTCCGATAGAGCTCGATATTCGCTGATACCACGTTTACCGCGTAGGTATCGCAGGGGTATATAGGTATACGTCTATAACTGAAACGGTCGTAGGATAAATAGCCTTGAAATATTTTATCAATACAAAATATGTATCGATGCGATGCGATGGTAACGGGCGAAGCTATCCGGTTGGATGGCTAGGTATACGTATAAACCCTATGTACGATACATAGAAATTTTTATAACGTCTACTATTCCAGATTGGCAAGGAGTACAAGAGAACCACCTCGTGGCTAAGGTTTTCCGCTATCGTACAAAGCTGTTAGTTTTAACCGTCTGCACTTCAGTCACGTGCTTCTGGTATAAGAGTAAAGAATTTCCTTCGATTCCCGACAATCTCGTAGTCAGACATCATTTGAATAGACACGAGTTGATAATAAATTTCAAGGGTTCTCAATTTTCCGGGAGCCGGTATAACAGCCATTCGAAAAGTTCTACGATCCTTAGCACTTTGTCGATCGCTGGATAAAAAGATTCTCTCGTATTCGCGGGGTTTCCAAGATTTTCGCGAAGTGAATTTGTATATATCAAGAATAGGTATACACCCACACCCGTAAACCGTATGCATGCAAAACCGTACGGATATCCACACACACACACACGCGCGAGGGGTTCGTAAGAAAAAAACCAAAGAAAAAATCCGAACACTCGTTGGAAAACTTCAATTTTTCCGTCAATATCGTAAATTTTTATACTTATATTCTTTCCACGATATAAGCAGGATTTCTTCGCGAGCGAATGTGTACTACGTCGTCGCGACCGGTAGCTCTGCATCCACCTATATACATACACGAGTATAACCCATTACTATAAGAAGAGCAATACTCTCCTCACTTTTATCCGAGCACAGTTCCCATCATCCTTAGGTAGGGGAAACCTTATTTCGCGTATAACTAGGTTATATCTACACGCTACCGAGATAATCTATATTTTTTTTCCCGCTTCTATCTATCTATCTATCCATTTTTTTTTTTTTTTTTCGTCCCTCTCGAGGGAAACGTTTTAACGATTGGATTCGAATAGTTTATTCAAGATTTTTCCGCATTTGGTTTTTTCAACGGCAATTTTCGGCATCAACTTGTTTTCCGCATTTCGCCTCGAGCTTTCATACAATCTACCGCTACACGTAGGTATACCGCGGTATGCCCACCACTTTCGGGGTAAAGAAAAGTTTATTCACCCCCTAAGGATCGAGATAAAGTATATTAGAACCGAGTCCTAGCCACCTGTACCCGGTAAAAACGTCTGAGGAACCTTGAAAAAAAAAAAAAAGAAAAGGAACTCTTGTAATATTTCCGTGAAAATGTCTCATGATCTTACAAAAGTTTTATCAATATCCCCGGGCGCACGAGAACCTGGCGAGGGACTTCGGGTCACGGAAAAATTTCAAGTCGCACGCGTCTCGATAAGCAGGAAATAAAATTCATCCGTTTAAGTCGCAGGCTCCTCACGGCGTAACAATAAGTGGAATTTCTAATTCCAGGCTTTCGACGAGCGGCCAAATCGTCGGGCAAGAAAAAAGAAATTCCCGACAAGGGTTGAGCCATTATCGTAATTTCCAGTGGGCGTGTACAGGATATTGTTTCGCGATATTGAATTTCCAGGGACATTGCGGTGGAAATGGGGGTGCTTATTTTCTACCGGTTCATGATTTCTCCTCGGTGGTTTTCGGAACGAATGGTATATTGTATGTAGGGTCGCGCGATGTGTCGTATACTCGTTGAATTAATATTGCAGACTTAATTTTCTCCGCTGTGAGTCTAAACGCCATCCACGCGGGATCTACGACGTGTTTTTAGGTCATGGTATATATCGCGCATACCTATATACGCCGTGTACCGTTGGACCCAGGGTAGCTGATATCCGAAGTAATATGTAAATGCGGTGCGGTTGGTCGGAGAGGCTCGCTTTTCCTGGGGGTTGCTTTAGAAGGAAGGAAGGAAGGAAGCGAGGAAAACATATAGTAGCTAGTTATACGTATACCATCTCCGCGTCGCGTTTCGAACGTTTCAGAGAGAGAGAGAGAGGGAGAGAGAGAGAGAGGGACCGGTTACACCTGCATATAGTTTAGAGTGTAATTTTTCACCTTTTTCCGTACGTGCACCTACCGTACGTAACATCGGTAGCTAGTTATTTAATCCGACGAAATGAGGTGTATTTTATCATACTTAACCGCGCGGCGGAAGCGAATTATGAAAATTGGAAAGAACGAAGCGTGGATAAGTGTAAATAAATTAATACAGGGCGGCGGCGGGGGGGGTGCGTGGCGGAAAAATCGAGGGAATTTATTCCCTGGGAAAATTCACTTTGTCCCACTTGGTTTGGTAGCGAAGTGTATCCGGATGGACGGGGTTGGATGGATCGCCTGCAGGACCTGCTCTGACAACTAGGACCTTCCGTTATACGGGATAAATCGAGTCCCGTTGTCCTCTCTACTTCGTCGTCCCTCTACCTCCGATTGATTCGATAAAATCGATCAGGTTCGAGTAAATTCAAGCCGTTTCGTCATTTGTTCAACGTACGAGATACGATAGCGTTTTACCTATACACCGGTTGCGTACATACAGGGAGAGGGAACTTCTGATGTGAGTAAGGAATACTTGTCAAATATTTGACGGATGATTTTACCGTCCGCGGTATTCTCACGTGAACGAATTCACCGTAACACGAAAGGTTGCCTAAGGACACGAAGGACACGGTAGGGCACGAGAAGATCGTTCGAACGAGAAACGTCACTCGTCGTACCTGTCGGTGTGTTCGACGATAATTTTTTTATGGATATATAATTCAAAAAACGAGGGTAAGATTCGGGCGAAAAAAATACAAAGGAACGGAAAAAAAAAGGCAATCTAGTTTCTTGCTTAAACATTTTCCGCCATCGATCTTTTTGGGCTGGAAACGTAAGGATCTCTTTACCTCGAATTTCGATTTAAGTGCCCGACGGGGTGGCGAGGAAAGGTAAAAAGAGGCCTACGGTCCTTCGGTTGGACATTTTCGAACTCTTTAGGATCGATTCAAATATTTATTCTCATTCGTCGAGACGGCAAATCCACACACCCGCCCCCCTCCCCCCCTGAAAGCCACGTTCCATTCCGTTCCATCCACCCCTCTTCCCTTCTTCCCTTCTCCGCGAGCGAGTAATTTTGAACCGATGCTTGTGCCGCACGCCCATGTCAGACTGGGTATACATGCGATACGGTATATATATACGCCAGCGGTCCTTCCTTCGCTAATAGTAAACCGCCCCAAATTTCTACCCGGATTTGCCTTGTCGGGTTTTGCGAATACGTGACCTAGCTTCTACCGTAAGCGCCAACATTTGTAGAACCGAATCCCGCTCATTTTTCTTTACTAACTCACCCCTGACCACCACCGTCTGCAACGGATTGTACACGCGTATGTAATACCTATATCCCATCAAGGAACATCCCTCCCTCTTCCGCGGCGTTCGACTTCCGTTGTGTATTCTCTATTATTTCATCCCTTCGCTTTATCAGTGAAAGAAGAGCCATCAAAATTCCACGGACGTGTATACCGCGCGGAGAAAAAAAACCACGTAGATACCGTACATCTATGCTCGTCTCTCGTCCGCCCCGGAATGAAATTGTTCGAAGTATAATATAATACGGAAGATTCAGCCGCACCGTTTCGCCAAGTACTCTATGATCCATGAAAAGAACGGTAGAAAAAAAAAGGGAAGAAAAACGACGAGGGGACGGTGAAACGGGGTGGAAAGGGTGGCTTCATATACCGTGGTTAAAATAGTATAGTCATCGATATTACGAGGACGATACTAGGCCGTTGTTATTACGGCTGGAAGGGACAACGATGTCCTTAATACGCGGTTCTTTCGTTCGGAATGGTCAATCCGATCGTTGAGAAGGAAAAGAAAATTGGGAAGAAAACGATCGAGGCATTAAAAAGAACGATTTCAGAAATGAGAATGCAAATAAAGTTATCGTACGGATGAACGAATTTCTCTTATTTTACTCCATTTCATCCAATTTTTTTCGAGCGTAAAAATTTTCGAAAAGCCACGCAACTGGGGAAAAACAATCTCCCGAATAGACGAACGGACATGGAAATGACGAGGAACAAAAAAATATTTTCGGGTTTTCTTTTCGTTCTCTCAATTTCTATTCTCCCTTCGACAGTCCGCCGATATCCAATACCCACGTCTCGTACTTCGTCGGTGCCAACGATTGAATTGGAAGTCTAAGGCGTCCGCTGAGTTGGTATCGCAGCGGTCATTCCAATTTCAGCGACTTTCCCGGTAACAAAGGGGAAGCAATGGGGCATGAACGACCCTCGGGTCCGCCTTTGGCCAAAAACCATCTCAAGAACCATTGAAAAAAAAAAAAAAAAAAAAGAAAGAATCCCATATGCAGCTGAGTCCGGGACCACACCTTTCCTTGTATTATTTATTTTTAAACTCATTTATTTCCCTTCACTTTATTCAATTTAACTTTATTTTACTTCGTCTATTTTTTTTTTTTTCCCTTTTAATCAAGAAGAGGTCTCGTTTTACTTTTTTGTTTCACGACCCTATAAACACACGTTGATCGTGTTACAGAGAAAGGAATCGAAGGAATTTCCGGTACCTCGTGAAGAAAAATCATCTCTCGTACGTTAACTGTGAGTGCAAACTTGGTTCGATTGACGGAGTCTATGAGAGAATTTCAACAAATATAACCCCGATCGTTAAATTCGCACCAAACTTCACCCTTCGCTCGTTGCAATATTTCATCACTTTACACCACGTATCGATGTGAAATGCATTTTCGATATACGTAACGTCGAGTCAGCCAATTAGAAAAAGGGGCTACGAGCCAAAGCGATAAAACAAGCCTCGTTAAAGACAAAACAGAAAATAAATTTAATTTAAATTCTTTTACTTTTTTATCACAACTGGAGGATCGCCAACACAGCGGATAATATCTTCACCTCCCGCCCCCTTTTCTATCCATCCCTCGCCCCGTTCTCTGGACGCTATTTCGACTTGAATTTCAAATGTTCCACATCCAAAATTTTTCAGGGCTCGTACGGCTAATAGTTCGTACGTACGTAGGGTAACCTATGCGGGTAATTTCTGTCGCGTTTTAGAAAGTTTTCAAATATTCAAACTCTGGCGCAGAGCTGCTACTATTACACCGTGTGTATGAGATATCAACCTCGAAAACATCCCCCTCGTTAATGTCTAGATACCTATACACGCGCTCATATATTATGTAACTCTATTTTTTCTCTTACTTTTTTAGTTTCATTTTCTCCCTTTTTTTATCCTTTACCGCTTCTCAGTCTCTTCGTCTTGCGATCTAACATTTTTCAGAAACATTTACGGACCATTACTTCCGCATCTCTTTGATCAGAAAAGCGAACGAACTATACGATAATTCTTTTTCTCAGGCGTCTTTATAAAACAACCCCATCCGAGAAGATGTGCTTCATTTTCATAAATACGTAACCTATTTCCAACAAATGGAGATAATATAAAAAATAATTACGAGAAAGTTAAACTGACATAATTTCGTAAGAGAATGTGATGAACCGTTTTTTTTTTTTTTTCTCTCATTCAAACTCGTTATCGTTGATTGTACTGATTAATTTAAGAATTTCCATTAGCGTTTCACTTCTCATATCGAGAATGAAAAATAATAATAAAATAACTGCACGGGATCGTCGAGTCTTTCAAAATAATTTTTGCTCAATTCACCGTCTGTGCGTGTCTTTGAAATTTTTAGAGTGCAGATTAATTATACAGTTGAATTAATTATTAAGGGCTGGTAATAGCGATAGCGAGAATTTTATATACTCCCGCGAAATGCGACGGCTCGGATTCGTTTGATTATAACGAGACTAACTTGAATAGGAAAAAAACTCGTGTACACAAAACGTACACATAATTATTTTCAGTGAAAAGATACGTCATCTTCAATGGGGCAACGAACGTGGTTTTTCTTATGTCTAATTATATCGGGTATTCAGTTACACTTTTTGTCCGTTATGCGTGTTATGGGGTATATTTTCAAAAAATGAACGAACAAAGAAAACGAAACGTTCATTGGTCACGAAATAAGAGTGCACCCGGAGCGTTGCAGGAGGTGCGCTTCCACGGCTCTAGATTTTTTAATTGCTTCGTATTTTTTTAAAAAATACCTCGCAGACGCTGCGCTGGTACCGCCGCGTTTCTCGTTTTGTAAAAGCTGTTGAATTTCCGGTTTCTCTTTGTCCAACAAGTTATATCCTCCTCAACTCTTGATTGTGAGACCGAACTCGATTTCCTCATTTTTCATTCTCTCCGCCACAACCACCGACTCGGATCCCTTTTATATCCGATTCTATTTATTTTGTAAAACTGGGTGAGTTCCATCTTGGGAACTCCTGGTGAATTTCACCGTCCGACCGACGATGAAATTAATGAAAATATCGGTAATCGGTACCTCCGACTCTGCTTCCATTTCGATGTTTTTCTTCCTCATCTCAACCCGTTGCTAATTTCTTTTCTTTCATTCTTCTTTCCTTCTCAATACAACATTTCCGTTTCGGATCTGATTTTTCGGCGTGCCAAACAGGCGGCCAGGGAAGAGGCAGGTGGGTAGCAGCCGCTGCAGAGATCGTCGTTCGTTTCAATCAGTTGAAAAGTAGGATAAGCAAAGTATCCCGTGATACGGACTATCCCATTCAGCGATAGTATCGAACAGGATTCGATTTAACAAACATGCAGCGGTACCAGCAGCAGTACGGGAAGCTTCTCTATGAGCGAAGAGAGCGAGGATTCAATTTCGTTAAAAAGAATCTGATGTAACGCAGTTGGTTACCCCCAAAAGTAAACCGACCATATTACCCGGAAAAATACCGTTGAAGGTCAATGTATAAAAAAATAAAGAAGACAAGAGTGCACGCTCTTGAAACAGGCGATCTCGGAGGATATCAACGCGAAGAGTGGAGAAAATATAGACGGAGAAAAAAACCGAATTAAATTAAATAAAATAATCGCCGCTCAATGTGCCGCGTGAGAAAATCTTTCTCTTCAATTCAACGAGTTTCTGCTATACGCGGCTCTGTGAATTTTTGACTAGATACACAATTATTCCCTCAGGGGAGACGAAACGCACTTGCAAAGCGGTCCCTTCTAGCCCCTTTCGCGATCACTTTTTCCAAAATGATAGCAATAAACGCGGATCCAACTGAGCATTTATGTACAAGGTGAGCGCCGTAAATGAAATAGTTACAGGTATATCACCTGTATATATGACGTAAAAAGATATAGGTATCGAGCTTTCGCCTCGCGACCCGGCACGGAGCACGTGGTAAAACGGGCGTCCCAGAAAAACTTCGAACCTCCAACTTCTAGCCTCCGCGAGTAGGCAACGCGGGCTGTGAAACATTTATTCGACTCTCAGATTTCAACGTTGGCCACTTAAAACTCGAGCAAATAGTTATCGAATACGAACAGATAGCAGCTATCTCTCTTCACATTGCACGCTATTCGAAATGGGAAAGTAGGTACAAGTCAAACTTTGGTTCACTACTCAACACCGCACACTTCGAGCCCTCGAATAGTTTTGGATGGAAATTTTTTTTTCCCTCCGTTCACAAAGCGATCCCGCGTCTCTGCGGATAAAATATCATAGAGATTCGTGTGACACGAATGAGCAGATTTAAAAATTCTTCATATCGATAAAACTTCTTACGTATCTGTAGATCACTTTTCGAATTATATATCGGTTTGATCGTGAAAATGAGAGTGTGTACTTGTTGAAGCTTTCGGAGGGGAAGAAAGATGAGAAAAAAAGAAAGAAGGAGAGAAAGAAGAGGAAACTTTGGAAATAAAACGGTAGTAAAATTCTTCTTTTCTTTTCATTTCTTTCCAAAGAGTCGTTTTATTTTTCTCACCGCCGTGAATTTAAATTCAACGTACGACTCATCGCGCGCGATCTGAACAGCTGTTAGATTTTTCTTCTCGTTTTTTTTTTTTATTACAATTTTCTTTTTTCATTTTTATTTTCGCACAACTCCGGTCTAATTTTATATTCAAGACAGGTGAATTCGAATCTCAAGTGCGAATATTTAATCACCGTGATAAAAGATAATAAAGCAGATGGACGTAATAAGAAAAAAACAATATTTCTCAGGGGGTGCAAAGATGAGTCCAAAAAGATGGAAGAGAAAAAACCACAGTTACTCATTTAGGAAGAAATACGATCAGTTTCCACGCGACATTTTAATAACCATAAGTTTTGACGAAGCAAATGAACGAGATGGGAATTACGAAAGGTAAAATAATACTCTCGTCCGACGCATCTAATGCAGCTTGAAAAGCATCGCGTTGAAATAAATAGTCGCGATACCGGGGGACAGCGAGAAATACTTGAAACTTGGTGTTTGAATATAAGTTGGTGAAAGTAGAAGTGTATACAGGAGTAAAAGATAGAAGAAAGAAAGAGATGAAACAGCCGCAGATATTTATCAAACCACAAGATCGATGCTAGCGGTTGAAGTAAAGTACCCGCAATATCTCACCTCTAATTTTCATATAAATTGACTCGTTCGTGTTACATTTTAATCTATAACTACCCCTTATTATATCAGTCAACATCCCCCGCCACTCCTTTTTTTATTCTCTCCCGACAAAAGTAAAAAAATTAATAACTAAATAAAACTAAAAAAAAAAAAAAAAGTGTCACTTCGAACACCCCGCAAAATTCAATAATAAACCACCCCCTATCCCTCATTTCTCCATAAATTAGACGGATGATTTATTTTCTGAAAGATCTACTAATTTACTTAATTGAAAAAGTTTTTTTTTTTTCCCCTTTCGTTACGAACTTTTCAATTAATTTTTTTTTTGTACCTTTTTTTTTCTGGTCATTAAATAGAATCACAATCATTGAATAGGTATGTAGTACATCTCGTAACGCAGTGAATAAAGTGTAAAACGCACGTGAATGGTGAAAGAGTATATTTTTCTTACAATATCCGCGAATGGTTTCTTTTTTTCTTAGTTTTATTATTCATTCTCTCGTTCTTTTTTTACTACCATTCTCCTTCAGGAGGACCGCGCTCCTTCAAACTGATGACGACTACGACGACGGATTTATCTTATATAACCTGTATACATTGCGCAGTATATAACAAAGAATCTTTTCCTTTCTTCACATTATTTCATCAATTTTTTTTTTTGCGCTATTTCATTTCTTTTTTTCTCCTTATTCTCCCTCATCTCACCCGAGGTTTTTATACCGCACGCAATTAAAGAAGTCATTCCCCATTTTCTCTTTCTCTACATTTGTTCATTCATTCATTCATTTATTTATTTATTTATTTCATTCCCGTTATTTTACTCTCCTACTTTTTCACGTTGTACTGGGAAAAAAATGCGGTATTCCACAGCAATTACCAACGAAAGGCTTTTTTCTCACATACAACGTTTTATAATAATATAAAGAACGAGTATACGAACGAAGCTATGAGAACGAACGAACATCTCGGTAGACAAATAAATGATAAAAATAATTTGATAAAATGAACGATAAAAATGTTCGAACCGCTGTACCGCCTACTCTAGATTTTTCGGTACGTAAAATTACCCTCCCAAGAATTTCGTGGCGATTTTTGTCCCGCTGTAATTGGGTTATAATTTGAAGGAGAGCTTTTTCGGTATTTCTAAAGGTTCGTTGTGCACAGTTTCTAAACGGATTAATTTCAATGCGGTTGTATTTGCGTGAGTTTATTTTTTTTTTTTCTCAAATTTAGTTGGGTACGTTAGTTTGAAAGACGCGGACGTGAAAAAAGCTCGGATATTAGGGAAGGTTGAAAATTTATGTCTGCAGCTAACGATAAATGGCGAGGTAACATATATATTACACGAACATCTCCACTGCGTGTACGTATCTATGGTATATCTATGTAAATTTGTAGCGGTAGATGAGAGACATGATGTAAAAAGACGGCGCACCCACGAACGGCTAGCAAAAGCAGCTGCAGCTCGCTGCAGCTGAGCAACTGAGATTTTAGAGATTGGGCACGTGCTTCATAGTGCAACCTACTATTGCAGTCTCCTTCATTCGCGGGTGATAAAACGAAAAGTTCAAGTACATGTAAGTTACATTCATCTCCCTTGCGTAATTGCGGTTTTCCTTTTTTCCAGCAATTTTTTTTTTCCTCATCTCTCCATTACCTTTATGGTCTGATTCCGGACTCGGCGAGTACAAGAAAATTTAATATATCGGTAAAAAACCCTGAAATTAAACCCTCAATTTTTTTCTACCTGTTCCACGTACGCGACAAATAAGTTTGAAAATAAAAAGAATCGAGAAGTAAAGAGGGGGAAAAAGTAGGTCTGAGACGACGCGATTGTCTAGGTTTCTCCTCCATTCAGATGGAAATTAGCAAGGGATGGTGTGTGAATTTCTGAAGAAAGCTGGTTATTTTTTGCGCCTTTAATTTGACGAAGCCTTTGGCGTAGAGTTTGGGTAATACGGTAGGGGCTGCTTCTTTTTTTCGACATTTTTTTTCGGGGGTTTTAAATGAAAGAAATTGCTCACCAGGCTTCAATCTCAGGCGGGTAGCCGCCGCGTCGTATTTCGCCCTCTCCCTTGCGTTATAGGTGTGAAATATTTATAAGACGTTGAAGTTTTAAGAAGAGCTGCGGGTATAGGGGGAGAGAAAAGTATTAGGAAAACTAGACGATGGATGTTGTTTTTGATCCATGTAAATCCGTCGTTTATATCGAAGAGCAACCGTACCAAGGTCCAGGAACAACCACATCGGAGCTGAAAGTCAACCCCTTTTTCTTTCCGTCTCACACTTTTACATTTTTGTCTTTATCTCCTTTTTCTCGCTTATTTTTTTATTTTTCAATTTTTTTTTTCCTCACAGTCTTTTCACAGTCGCGGGAGTTAAGTCGCACACCGAGTTCTCCACTTTCAAAAGTACTCCATCACGCCTCCTCGGGGTTTCCTGTTCCAGCCGCAAACTGCAACCACCCCCGCACCAATAATATACGAATGCTACTAAAACGTAATTTTCTCCCGATTTATGTCATACAATTTTCACTTGTTACTATTTGTCATTGATTTTCTTCTATTTCTCTCTTCAACTCCAATTCCGAACGTGTGTGTTTCGATAACTTTTTTTTTCAACACCACACGATGCACAGAAATGATTAACGAAAAACGAGGTGAGAGAGTTGAAAATTTTTCATTCTTTTTTCTTCTTCAGTTTTTTTTTTTTTCAATTAAAAAAGATAATTATCCATCACTATTTTTCGCACAGTTTTCTTCCTACGATTTTTTTGTTTCTTTCCTTTTTTAAAGTTGTAATTTGTTGTTAGAGCGTTTTATAATAACCCTGGCGCAGCACGCGTTTGTAATTAATATTGCAACGTAGCTACGGCGTCGGTTTAAAGCCTTCTAATGGAATTAATTCCGGGTATGAATAATACATAGTTTCCTTTCATTTCTTAATGCAAATACCTTATAAATCATTTCGTCAGCACGTCGTTTTTCCCGTAGCATCCGGGGCCCCGCAGGGCCGGCATGTAGATCTGGGTTTCAGAAGCGAAAAAAATTGAACTATTTTTCTTATCTTCTTTGTCACCTTCCACGGGAATTGTGTCGTGAAAATTTTCTAATAACTTAAAGTACATGTATTCATGTACCGTTATATTCATGTATTCGTCTCTATATAGTTTACGGCATGATCGCACGCTCCTCGATTATAAATCACAACTTTTAACACAATAATGAATAACATCAACGACACATATGTACACGGATAACGACTAGGACGACGGGGTAACACACAATGCGGTTGTACGCTGTGACGATAATAATTCCTACGTTTTACGACACTGTACCGCAGTACCACAAGACGTACGACGTCTACCTTCGTTCATTCCTCTTTCTTTGGGTTCAACTGTTTCATCAATCATCCCTCACTGTGCACTGAATATTTCTTCCTTTAATTAATTCGCTTTGTCGGTTTTATTCAATTTTTATATACCTGGGCACTGAAAATCTATCACATCAATTACAGTTTTACTGTACGAGAAAACGGGGATCAATCGTAATACGATGAGACTGTCGGATCGGATTTTAAATTCATAACAAAAAAGTTTGAAGGAAAGGGAGGAAAGAAGAAAAAACCTTCTCATAGATTCCTCCGCAGAGTTTATACGTTTTGAATTTTTCAAAGCAGACGAGGGTGTAGTTATGAGATAGGTCAGATGGGTGGATGGAGCTACTGGTCACAGTGTCACAAAACTGCTGAGAAAGTTTCATCTTCTTTTCCCCCCTTTTTTCCTTTCTGTTCCTCGAGGTATTTTTTTTTTCTGTTTTAGTTTTATAATTCGTTTTATTCGTCTATTCGTATGTGTAGGTATATATATATCAAAGAGCGAAAACTTTGCCCTTTCACCTTATCTTCGTCTATTTTTGGCTCCAGTTTCGGTCAAAAAAGCATCAGAGGGAAGAGAAAGAGCGACAGAGATATAAAAGAAAAACTTTTACGATAAAGAAAAGAATTCAAAAGATAAAATTAAGCTTGATTTGCCATCGGTAATGATTCCTCATGCACGTCATTTTACCGTAGTTGCATGTCGGTCGTTAATTTTTCATGGGTATACATTTTTTTTTTTTCAATTTTCTTTCAAAATATTCATCGTCGAAACAACGCGTAGAATTTTCACTACGCGTTCGTACGATTAATAAATTTCGCTGCTAGATGCGTTAGATGTTTTCACCTATAAAAATGCCTTTGCAATGAGATCACTTCTGTGCATGAATTATGATCATCATGCAGAAAAGAAATTGAAAAGCCAAAAGTTGAAAAGAAAAATTGTAAATTCAGAAAACTATTATTGAACGAAACGGTATAGAGGAGAGAATGAAGTAAATAAAAATTAAATATTCCAATCCCTATTGGTTAAAATAATTAATGTTCTAAAGCACAGAATGCAATGAGCTTTCTTCGATTTTTTCATTCATTCATGTAATTTTTGCAAATTACTTTGCCGCAGAGTACGCAAAGATTCATTCATCGACGAGAGAGCATGAACGATATACCAACGATTGATGTGTCGTAATTGACGATGAAATAGGAAAAATGAATTTTTTTTTCTCTAGGCTTTTTTTTTTGTTCGTTCTATGTTTCAATTGCTTTTCGCGAGCGTTTCGCTGATAAAACGCGTAGGAAAAACGACGTAGAGGTAAACTTGCGCTAAGCAGCGCACTTCGCAAGGGGCGCGGCGTTACTGAACTACAGAGAGAAGCGAAGTTTCTCCCTCTCTATTTCTCTCTCTGTCCCTCCTCCTCTCATCCCCTGAAATTTCCCTCTCTCTCCAATTTTCCTATATCTTTCTCTCTCTGCGCCCCAGAGCAACTCCGGGGTTGCACGATACGTATAACGTACCGGTTACAGAAATTCTCTTATTTATATATATTTATTCCTGCAAGGGTAGTTTTTCTATTAAAATTATCATCAAGTTATTAATGTGAATTTTAGCAGAGATATAGAAAACAAAATATGATAAAACTCCATGGAATTGTGGTAATTTTATATCGGTTGGATCGGATGAGAGGCGAGGATCCCCAGATTTGTTTGAAATTCATTTGAAATTTACATCCGAAAATTCAGATTTCAATTTCACGGGATGGAAGATTTTTATGGAGAACTTGAATAAACTACCTCTACCTACGTACGTACTTTAAATAAAAATCATTCGTTTTGAATTTTATTTTAAAAAGTAAACGTGCAGGATATAAAACTGCATTTTATTTTCATTCCGAGACGCAGGTATAATATGTATCATACCTATATCGTATTTAAGGAGGAAAAATATATAAACTTTTGAGAGAAAACGATCTCGTAAGGTAAAAATAAGAAAAATATCAAATTTCTTGAATTTCTATATAGCATATATATTACTAGAGTAATACAGTATATAGCAGAGCTTGCAGGCATAAATATTTTATGTCAACCTACCCTACTGTATAGGTCGCAAAAATGTGTAGAACATTTCGAATGTATGTGCGCGTATATACCTACCCGTAGCAAAGCGTAAAAAGAAAAAAAAAAAAAAAAAAAAATGGAAACGTCAAAAAGGTAAAAACGCTACGATGTACCAAATGAAACGATTTCCACACCCCGACACGTGGAACGCGGGTATAGAATCTACACATATATAGAAAAACGCGGTCAAATTATTGCCAATTTTATGTCAAGGGCGTCACTTTTATTACGTTCTGGATTTTTCTCAAGAGAAAACCGCGACTCTGTGTACGCGTTCTATATCCTTTCGTATGTGTATACGATTTTTGTTTTTTTTACATGCACCCCCTATGTAAATGTTATATGCATATCTGTGTCCGCTGTTGCGACATATTGGCTAAAAAAAAACCGTATCGATTCGCTCATAAAAGTTTTACTTTTTTTCCTAGACGAAAAAAAACGTTGGTTCAGGAAATTTGTTACAGCCAAGAAACACGCAGAAGAAGGAGAAGGAAGCCTTTCGTTTTTGTCGGATCATTTTGCACACTAGGAAGAAACGGTGGTGGAAGTTGGCACGGGGTGATTAGTTGTGCGCAAAATGGCGGACGTATTTCTCAATGAATTTATATGAATCAGAGTACACGGAGTATGATCCCGCAACCCCCCAATGGCTGAATGTAATATAACCTCTTCTTACGGGTTGTTTGGGTAATTAATTGTTACCAGGTTGATTATTAATCTCAGACAAAGCAGCGTCGTTCGTCATTTCGGGACAACGCGGGACATTATCACCACCCCCTCTAGCTGCTATTTCCCTTTATATCGCTACCCGCCATCTTCTTATCTTATTATTGTTAGTCATCATCATCGTAGAAGAGAGGAAACCAGAATTCAGTTTACCCGAACGTCAAACCACTCCATTGTTCGCATTCCTTTTTCATTTTTCATTTTTTCTCCGTCCATACTCAATTCAATTTCTCTCACACTTAATCCAATCTCGACGGGAAGTTATTAACATTATCGCGACGACGACGACGGGGATGACGATGATTTTTTCGGTGATTTCGCCGTACAAAATTTAAAAGAGAGAAAACCGAAAGAAAAAAAAAAAGGCGACAGAGCAAAAACGTTTTCACTTTGTCTCGCGATCATTTAACAAACGTATTATACACGTATGTATACGTTAGGTTTATACGGTGTATCTGCACAGTATACACAGATATATGTATATGCGTATATAGGTACTATCATGTTTGCGATAAGATAATCCCTGCGGAATACGGAAGCAATGAGCGTTTCGCAACCCGCTCACCCATTCCGACTATCTCGCGTCGATTCGGTGCTATACCCACCGTATAAGTGGAGAACGTTGCTTGTGCATGTGGTAGAGCGAAAAAAGCAGAGGGAATAAAAAAGAGAGAGGAAAAAACAGAAAAAAAAAAACAAGAAAATAACCAAAACCGCAGGAATTCAAATAATTTGAAATGAGTTTCCAAGGAGGTGAGGTCAACGCTTTCGACAAACATGAGAAGTTAGTTTGCCCCGGTAGTTTGGCCAATTTTTTTTCTATTCCCGTACGCGCACCGTCCGTTTTATTTCATCTCTTTTCACTCATCTTTTTCCGCTCTTATACGCTGATATAATCTTTCAAAAATGTCGGGACGTCCCGTCGGACGTGGTCGAGCGAGTTTTTTTCTATGGGGTATTAGGATCGGATGAGAATAATTTCCAAGACGAACGACGGGGGTGGAGAGTAGGCAAGTTTTACCCCCGCGACGGTGCCTCGGCTGCGGTTACCGCTGCAGCGGCGGTAGCGCGAAAGAAAAGCTTCGGGCGGAGCTTTCAGTTTTCCCGAAACATTTGTCAGGATTGCGAAGGACATCCTCTCGCCGTTGTCCCGTGCGAGAGCACATTGGTAAACACAGAGAAACACTCGCTCAGCGGGTTTTCCTGCACCCCCTCCCCCCCCCCCCCCCCGAGGCTTATCTATGAGCGGGCGTATTTCGGCCGTTCTCTCTTCCCTTAAAAATACGAACGAGATCCCGCGACCCCTTTTTCCCCTGCCACAATATCATCGGACATTTTCCAAAAGAATATATTACGCGGGAATAAAAACAATGATTTTGCATACGTTTCTACGTCTAGTTTTTTCCATCTCCTTTTTTTATCGGTCATTTCCTTTTTTCATCGACAAACGAAAGAAAACTCGTTACTTTCGAGATAATATGTGCGGCGGGTCGTGAGGGTTTTTATTTCCCTGTTTATGGCAAAAGGACATTCGGGTTGCGACCTGAGATCGCAAGGTCAGTTTTAAGAGGCGATCTTACCAGGTTCGAAATTCAATTCTACACCGTTACCGAATAGCGAGGGGTTGATTTCGTTGGGGGTTACACGGTAGTCATGGGTGTAAGGGGGTCGGGGGAGGTGTGTAGAATTGATGGCGAATCCGTTTAGCGCAACCCGGCACATCGGTACGCAGGAGCGAGAGAGGTGGGGGGGGGGGTTGGTATATACGTAAGGAATACTAATCCCAAAGGTCCCAAGGGAACGACGACACTATTAAGGACTCCTCCGCCATACTCAACCCTCCATTTCCGCGTTTCAACTAACTGTCTCTCTCCTCTCTTTAGCCAGAAATGTGCTTAAATTCCCATAAAATTTCATGCCTCAAAAATTAATTCGAAGCTCCCCGCGGTCGGGGGACGGCAAAAAAAAAAAAAAAACAAACTACGTCTCCACGTGTGAATCAAACGAGTATGGGAAATCGTGTTTCATATACGTTATCGTAACCCATAATCATATCACATCACATAATGACGGTGTTCGGGTAACCGTGCTTGCAGGGACATGTCTGCAGATTCTGTTTTCGGAACCAACGCCTGGATATGTTCTAGTTGTGAAACATGGAGTGTCCTCCTTCTCCCTTTTCATCCCCCATTTTCTCCCTCCCTTCCTCCCATTCCCCCGACGCGGTTCCGTCCCATCCATAATTTATGAGTCATGGGAATTATTGTCTGATAATAGAGACATCAGCGGACACGGAGGAAAAAAAAACGAGACGAAACGAAAAAAAATCGACAAATTCTTTCGTCATCGATGAAAAAGCAAAATAAAATAATTACAAAGACATCGCAATTTGCTAATTCAATTCCTACGTCTTACCGATCCGAACTCATGTTATTTTTTTTTTTTTTTACCTTTTTCACTCCATGTAAAAAATAATATATCACGCGATGGTTTCACCCCTCAGCGGTCTATCGAGTAGAAAAATTAGGGCTGACCTTGCCTAATGAGATCCGGTGGGTAATGGTGAAAAAGGACTGAAAAAAATGAAGATGAAAAAGAAGGGGATGAAATTCTGTGCGATGGCAAACAACCCCTTCCGCATCCGGAGGGGGAAAAAAAAATACTTTCGTTGCGCTCTATCCATATAGATTTACGCGCAACCACCGAATGTCCTCGCCGGGACTTTTTAAAGTTTTTTTGGAACGCTGGGGGAATAAACGTGAAGAAGGACGAGGAGTATGTATATAGAATAATAATTAACAAGAGCTGCAAACGATGGGAAAATCTCGAGAGATACTGGCGCGACTTGTTCAAACTTTTGCCCAAGGATCTTAGACGCGAATAAAAATTTCTAGAGTCCGTTTATTTCCCTACCATGTACTTCAGTTAGATATCTGGACGCTTCTCTCACGTCCCTTTTTTTTTTTTGTAAATTTTTTTGATCTTCCATTATTCTTCTTCTAATTTCTTACCCTTTTTCGGAGGGAGTGCAAGGATTCCCTCGGGTTCCCCAGCTCGCGATAACAATTAGTAAGTTTGGAGAAAGAATTTCCTTGCAACGTCAAAGAAAGATGGAAGACCATGAGACAGACAAGGAGACTCTACTTTTAGCTACGCTTTGGCTTTGGCTTTAGCTTTTGACTTTGGTCCCGAGCTTAACGCTGCTTACTCCCAACCTGCGGAGCAAATCGAGAGTTGGGCAATGTTCTTGAGTTTTGGAACAAAATTAATCTCATACCGACTAATAAATTATCGAGTAAGGTTAAGAAAGCGTTATAAGCCGAGAGAAAAAAAAAGAAAGGGGTGAAAAAATTACAATCCTCGAAAGCTCGGAGAGAAAAAAGCTCGCGCAACCGTGTTGTATAATTATTATGAATAAAAGGATAACGTCAATTATTTTTTTTTTTTTTCTACTCGTAACTTGAAATTCTCGTATAAAAATGGCGCATCGGTCGATTCCGCGCGTGTACGTGTAAATAACTATTGCGGATGAAAGCGGTATGCATTTACTGAACCGGGTATTATAACTGAAATGAAATTTATTCTTGTTGAAGAGTCCTAGTTTCATTTTTATACGTATTTTATTTTCTTTCACTCCGATTCACCGAAGTCTAAATAATATCCTCTATATTTCCAACGGTACATTAACATCTGCATTATGAATTTTTCCATGTACAAGTATCACTCCTGTCTACGATTCCAGTTTTTCATCATCCTTTTTTTTTTTTTTTTTTTTCGTATCGTGAGAATATTATGAAATAAATTTTTCCGACATTACGTATAAGTCTCGTACGTAAAGTTTGAATCGAAAAATGAAGTTCGTAACTTCTTCTCCTTCTACCTGCAAACGAGAGGTTTTTGTTCCCTTTTTCACCGCATCATCCATCCCTCCCTTCCTCACCCCTCATCGCTCCCTGCCCTTCTCGAACTCCATAAAATGGTTTCCTCGAACTATTATTTAATTAGAACAAAAACTAATTAACCTACAGCTGTAGAGGTGTGTAGAGAAATTTGCTGGGTAAACCCGTTCACCAGACGTCAAGTTACTCTCCGTAGAAACACCATGAGAAAACTTCTTCGGTATATATATATATCATTATACACAGAGGTATATAATATTGTACACAACCGACATCGTAGACAGTATGTCATAAACATCTGGAGAAAGTTTTCTCTCGACCAGATGTCGTAAAATATTCTGCACTCGAGCGTGAATGAAAATTATTGATAATGTTGTTAACGTTGTTGTCGATTGATTATGCGATAATTTTGGATAATTTTTATCAAATTTTTTCTCGCCGATTAAATTGTCATCAGACTTATTTCCGCATTGCGAATTTCGCACAAAAAACAACAGTCGAGTTTCAGAGTTCGCGTACACGGAACTGGTATGTTATTTTCCGCTACCACTTTACCCCGTATCTTTTCCCTTCGCCTCTTTTTCTCTCGTAGAGTATTTGGTTTTATTTCTTTGGTTTTTTCCTTTACTCTTTTTTCTCACGAGCCTAATTAACGCCAAATACTTAACGCCAAGTACAAAAGTTTTCTACTGCGGGGAAATAAAAGCAAGGGAGTGAAAAAATAGGAAGAAAAAAAAATATCGAGAGAAAGAAAGAAAATCGGAATAAGAGGAATGCAGAAGACGAAGAAGAAGAACAAGGAAGAGGGTAAAAGTAGGGTAGGTGGTTGGTTCCAATTGCCGGCGGAAACGCTTCCAATTTTACGCCCTTCGCTCAAACCAACCGAGGTTAAACGCATAGCCGCGACCTTCAAAACCCATCAAAGAACTTCCGGTTTTCCTCAACGATTAATTTTATTTCTATTTTATTTCTTTTTCCGCGTATGTTTCTACCTACTTCACGTACCGACCATTCGAACAGATATTTCACCTTTATCCGTACGGTACACAATTTTTCCATCTACTCACATTCGTCACTTTTTGTCCTCCATTTTTTCTTCCCTCTTCCATTTCGCTCGGAATTCCGTCACCCCCGCGATGTAATACAAGCCACAAAGAGGGTGCGGCTGAGAAAACTGTACATAAGTTACTATAAGACAAGGTATATGTATCGTGTTTCCAAAGGTTTATATTAGCCGGCTTTAACGTCAGCGTGGAACAGCAGCGGTGTGCAGGTATCGCGTCGTTTCTTCGACGACGACGACGACGACGACGACGACGACGAGGAGGAGCCCTTCTGCTTCTTATTCCCGTGTACGTATACGTGTGCTTTTTTGTATTATGTATACTATCTGGGTAGGGATGTGTGTGTGGGAAATAAATATAGATATATATAAAATTACGAACCCCTAGCGTCGCCCTCCGCCTCCGATGCGACCCTCCAACTTTCAAAGTTTCTAGCTACCCCCGTTCCATTGTTAAAAGTTTGATATTCTTGCCGGCACAACCGAGCCTCGCGCTCCGAGGCGTTTGTAGGCGAGAAAACACTAGCGGCCCGCGATACCTGCTTGGCCTATACATAATATACCCAGGATACACGTATGCACATGGAAAATCTGGTACTAACCTCGTGCCTATGCTACGCCGTATCTCGCCTGCCACGCGACGCACATCACTTTCAAAAACCGCGAAGAAACGCAAAAGACATCAAAATGAAAAAATGAAAAAATGAAAACCGAAACGGTGAACAAAAATGTGGAACTCCTATTCAAACGTCGCACACCGCGATTGAAAATAGTTAAAAAATAATCAATTACACATTCAAACGAAGAACTTAATAAAATATCAAAACTTCATCGGCACAACGTATCGAAAGAATATTATCCAATAAATTTTATCCGGAATTCAACGCGAGGAAAAATCACTATCGTATCGACTTCGCTCTAGTACGGACTAAATCAGACTGCCGTACGAGATCAACAAGAAGATTATAGGGTATTTAAGAAGATTAATTCCCACCTAGAGGGCCGCTCTGATTCCTCGTTACGAAACTGTCAACACCGTCAAACCTACTCGAAATCACGAAGGTGCGTGAATTTATTTTTCTTCGTCGCGGAAGAAAAAATGTCGACAATAATGAAAAAGAACGCGCGTTACGTTTAAAGTTTGCTATTTTTAGGTGGACGTTAGTTAAGAGACAAGAAACGACCGTGCGATGGCAACCCTCGACGGTGCGGACGGTTTCAGCCTGTCGCTTAATCAGAGAGCTTGTCAGGCGCCAACAATTAGCCGCAACGGGGTTGATATTACTCCGTGTGGAAGATGCAATCTATCCACGGTGAGTAAACGCGCCTCGTCCCGTGTGTGTATCGCCCGCCCGGTGGATACGTTGCGCGTCCGTACACACCTGCGTCCGTCAGGGTGCGGATATAAGGTACGTACGTGTGCAAAGGTGGAGAGAGGGAAAGAGACGAGCGGAGCGGAGGAGACGGAGGAACGGACGAGCCCACCTTCGACGCGTGCGTCTATCTCTCAAAGCAGAAATCCATCATGCAGACCGAAGCCAACGATGAGCTCGTGTTATTCGTGCTGTAGTTTGATACACCTCGTATACTACTGATTTGAATGCTCGTGTTACTACCACCTCTGCTTTACATATAACGCGAGGGGTTAACGGAAACTGTGATTCGCGTCCGCGAAATTGTGGCCAACCCCAAACCGACGTTACGGTATTTCTTTTTTTTTTTTTTTTTTTTTTAATAAAAACACATCCACGTAGGGTAACCTGAATTGTAGTTTTCTTCTCTTTTCAAGGGTTACACCCTTATGGTTCTCAACCCCTACGGTTCTTACGAGTAAAAGTTTCGTCTCGTATACGTGCATACGGTATGTATGGGTATCCGTACACCGATATCATGTAAACTGTAAGAAGCGGAAGTCAAAGGGAAAAAAAAAGAAAAAAAAAAAAAAAGTACATGAAATAAGGTCGGTTTTGCTGGCACTTGGTAACACTGCAAGGTCGCGCGTAGTGTACGAGTTTGATATCAGCGGCGATATTGTTGGAGAAGTAACTTTACCGAATAAGTTTATGATAATGGGATAGTACTTTTAACAAGGTGCTGGTTTACTTTATAATTCAAATCCAATAATAAAAGGGGGTTGAAAATGACAAAATATCTACGGAAGACGCGCTATAGTTGAGCGCGGGGGCGAGCGAGGCGGAGGGGTGAAAACTCTTCGTTATTATCAAGTCGCGATGTAGGTGTGATTCACACCGTGCAAAACGAAGAGAGAAAACTCGATTTTTTTCACAGTTTCCCTCAAATTCGCGTTCGTCGGTTTGTACCTTCGTACCTCGCGGTGTATATCTCTCGCTCTATGATACGCGATACACCCGATTAGGTGGATGTTTAATTAAAATTGCAACCATTTTTCTCTTTACCGTGCTTTTTTTCCTCATTTTTTTCTTTTTTTCTTCTCCTCCGTTCTCCGAATAGTAATAAAAGTGTCTTCTCACCGGAACACGATCGTCAGGCCGTACGTAGATTAACTTTTAATTAAGCAGCTCAAGATCGAGTCAACTTTTCGAGGTAATACCGAAAGTATGTACGTACAGTCCGTAGCCATACCTATGCATATAATCCGTATAATCTAGCTACCGTAACCCGCGGAACGATATCCCAAGGAAACGATACATCTTCGAACCAGAGAAAACTACCACCCCTGCAGAAACAGGAGTCAGCCGGGGGTGTTTCTAATTTATTATCCGACGATGAATTTTATACGAATAAGATGAGAATTGAACGAGTACGAGAAAAAAAAAAAAAAAGAGAAAAAAAGGGGTAAGAAAAAAATCGAGTGAAATTAAATTAATTTCACTTTTAATTATAATCCGCACCGTAGGATGGATTCTATTTTTTCTTTTTCCTTCGTTTCTTTCTTTCCAAATTTAGCGTTGATTAAAGTACGACGCCGAGAATAACAACGACGACGACGACGCGACGTTTGTTTTTTATCATCAGTTTTTTTGTTATTTTTTTATTATTTTTTTTTTTATAGTTGCAAGCTCGGTTGCAAGCTGAGAAAGATCTTTAAGGATAATGTCTCCGACAGATGCGAGTATATGGGAGGGATTGTTACCCGGGTGAATGTATATAACCTTAATGTAGCTAGTAATCAGGTCCGACCCTTGTCGTACAATGTTCACTTAATGGTCCAACCCCGCAAGAACGTATTAAGGTATGTGCGGTGTATATATTGTATAGTCCGTCTCTGAAAAGTTTCGTCTGATTTTCTTACCCACGAGTTTTTTGAACGTTGAAATGAGATCGGTGGAATTGCCGTCTCTCTTCCTTTCCTCCGTTCCTCGCGGTTGAGAGACAAAAAAAAAAAAAAAAAGAAATGAGGAAAAAAAACTTTCCAGACAATGAAAAAATAAAAATCAAACGCGATAAATCCGCATGTAATAACCGATCCTGTATATACGCTGCAACACGCGAGGAATACGTAAGAAAAGTGGGTCGAATTTAAAAAAGTGCAAAAATTAAAACGGGAACAGGTAAATATATATATATACATTATATGGAGTTGGAATTTTTCAGCAGTTATTCTTTCCACCTCGTTACCTCGCCGTTTATATGGCGAGGCTAATGAATTGCTTAATTAATTACCTAGGCGCTGCAGCGGCATCGGTATAATGCAGGTCGGGAGTTAGCACGCGGAGAATTTAATTGTTAGTCTGTCTTATAAGGCGTGATTCCAATAAAAAAAAAAAAAAAAAAACCGTACGTACGTTACGTACACGACTCGAATTGCCCGAAGACTCGCATCATTTTTGAAAGAATTCCGTCTTCTTTTTTTCTCCAATCTACTGCAGCGAGCTCCCATAAATTTCTTACATCGAGGTTCCGATTGAATTACGCGATATCAGATATTTCTGTACCGGAAATTAATCGAAAATTTGATCTTATCCAGACATTTCCGGTGAACGACGATTTTTTTTTTTCCCGATCGAGGTATCCAAATTCCGAGGGTAGAACACGTTCTCGACTGCCTACATTCGTTGAAACCAGATCGAAATGAATTTTCGAAAGTTTCTACCGCAGCGGCGGTTCGCCGAGCGATAATAATCGTTGGCTGAAACGTTGTGTCGGATAAATTCGGAGAGGGTCCTCCCGTCGATCTTCCGGTTCTGAAGTGAGTCCTTCGTTTGTCCCGGTCGTTCGGAGGCCTTTAGCCGATAACGCGACGAGGCTAACGTAGATTCGGAACGGTCGTAGAGTCCCGCGTCCATACGTCCGTCGTTCGGTGGTTTTCGCATCTAACGGAGTCTACCGCAAGTGTTGGCCACCGGAGAGGACGAGTTTGTTAAATCTAGGCGGACCGTTGTTGAGGCGGAAACCCGTTAAGGGTGGCGAGCCGAGGGTAGTTAGACACACAACAATGAGAAAATAGAGTACGCCGCCTCGCTGCATCGGACCCGAGACGAGGACGCCGCTGCAAATTTGGCTACCAAAACCAGAAACCAGAAACCAGAAACCAGAAACTATATAGGAGCCAGTCGGACTATGAAACGGCGGATACACGGCTCGGGGTAAAAGTGTCGGAGGGGGTGGTTTCTGGCGGGGTAAATAGGAGTATGGGTAAAGGGACATTAATTACTCTTATCTGGGCAAACAGCGAGACCGTTAACGGTATCCAGGCTACCCTCGGATTTCCACCCGTCTGAAATCTGTCCTCGCGCGCGGGCGGTCGCTTCTGTTTCAAAAGTTTAACGACGAGGGATGATCACGCCCAGGCATGCTTTGGCCGTCTCCCCCTCCCGCTGCCCCTCTCTCCCTCCGCCGCCCGTTTCAATCCAGCGGAGCTTTACACCACCCTAAATTGCATGGAGCAATTATGCTGCACGTTAAAGGGTGCCATTTAACGACCTTATTCTGTCCGCGGTTGGATTTAATTTTTTGGACATTCAAAAAAGTGTGACGATGTAAAAATTACCGGTGTCGAGATTTCGCTAGGTGAGGAGGGAAAAAAAATAAAGTATTTCTCCTATTCGAAGGTAAAAATTTTCACCGACAATACCGGAACAACGGCGTTAAATTCCCGTGTCTTTCCATCCTCTCCTCAGGTAGTAATAATTGCGTTAAAGGTTACGCCTTCGTTAGCGCTAATTATCAGCCTCGGGTATTTTCCCGTGTATTAATTTTATCTCCGAGAACACCGGCGTGTCTTCTACGCCGTATCATCGGCATCTTTTTTTTTTTCTCTCCTCCCTCACCTCGCTCTCTCGCTTCATATCTCTATCTCCTTTATTCCTCTCAATTCCGTATAACCTCAAGTGGTTCGCAGTATCGGTATTTTCCATGCGGTATAGAACCATCGGCCGCAAGTAGAATTTCGGTATTCTCTCTTCTCCCTCCGATCGCGCGGCAGCGGGTTACGCTTCGAAAACTTTTTCAGAACCTAGCCAAGTCCGCTACGGTTTACTGGACGATTAACGCTAAATACCATCGCATCGTCGTTTCGCGCTTTGACGATTCCCATCATTCCTACCGGAATTCAATTCGTTCGATTCCACCGGGCGCCCGAAAAAAAGGCATCTTCCTCCATTAGAAAAGTTCGGACGATTCAACCCGCACGTATATTTAATAAATAACCTTCCCCGCTAACGGTACGTTATATTTTTCTACCGCAGAAAATTCATTGAAAATAAGTAAAAAAAAAAAAAAAAAACGTCGGACATTCCGAATCGAACACGCTGACCCCGTCGTCTCTATTGGACCGATTAAAATGAAATAGCAAGAGTTTTTCTCCTATATCCCTTCCTCTTTTTTCACTGCGATCGTCGGGAACATTGTCTCTATAATCGGAATGATTTCAAATTTTATACGCAGCTACGGAGAATCGTTATAAATATTTTCTCCCGGGTAAAATCTACAGGTGGATCTGACCCGATTCCGATCGTTGAATATTTAAATAAATTCGTCGGTCTACCGTGGGCGTTATTCCAATTTGTAGTTAGTTAGGTCGCGTACGTGACGGGGCTGGTGTGCGCCTGTAAATACCTGACCGGTCCTGTGGTATTTGAAATTCTAATCGAAAGTTTTGATTTCTTTGGCATGATAATAAATTTAAGCGGCGGACGACGTCGGTCCTCGTAGAGCGCGGGGCCAACGCTTAGGCGGTCCGACCACATCCCGACCGTATCTACTTTTCCCAGAGGTCGGAGAAGAGCAGCTGCGGGGCATACGGCGGAGCGGCGCGCGGTCGCAAAAGCTCGGTACAACGGATATCGCTAGTCGGGGCAAAAGAGGGGCAGGAAAAGGAGCGTGGGTCCGGCGCTACCGCGACTTCTGTCTTCGGTTTACCCAACCGCGTAGATGTGCTTGGATGATTACCCGGGTTTCATCGCCTACTATCGGAGAAGGTCGTAGCGCACCTCGGGTGGGCTTGAGGTTGAGGTTCGCAGCGTATTCGAGGACGAGGAATTGCGGGTGATGCCGTTCGCCCAAAGGAACGAATTATACATAATACGTATATGGGTCCTCATGCGCGGATAAAATTCCGTCCGTCAACGGCTGTTCGCATATTTTCCTCATAGGAGAATTCACCGCCGAGATTTTTCCTTCTTCACCTTTTTTCTTTCGCTCTCTCTCCTTCTGCACTATTCAGCTATTTTCTCGTTTCACCTTCGGCAACGTTATTCCGCCTCCTTTTTCTTTTTATTAAAGAAACGGATGGATCGTTAGGTGGTCCACGCTGTTAGAGGACAACCTTCTTCTCTTCCTTCTCGTCGTCCTCATCGGCGTCGTAGTCGTCGTCTATTTACTCAAGAGGAAATATCCACCAACCTCTCTTCTCGGGCCGCAGCTCTTGTGTAAACGAACGAGCCTCAACGAAGAACTTTACTACCCTCCGCGCTTGTGGTCGGCGGCTATCATTGCTTCCTTTATTACACGCACTAACTCGCCCTGGTATACGCGATACTGTATTTATATACGTATACGATTAGGTGCCCGTAACAAACCCTATTTTGTTTATAACTCCCCACGTTATCATTCCGCGGACCCTCAAACACGTCCTAATGTCGAAGATAAATGAGGACAGAAAAAAAAAGGAGAGAGAGAGAGAGAGAAAAAAAAACATTAAAAAAATAAAACGAAGGGTTGAAAAAACACGACAACGAATTATGGATTAATTTCACTTCCTTATACGGTCGCACGACGATAACTGTTCCGGTTTACACACCGTTTCTTTTCTTTTTTCATAGCGCATGGGGGTTTATTTTTTTTTTTATTTTTTTTTTTATTTTTTTTTTTACTACCAGCTCACAAACTTTTTGGTTACCTACTCGTTGAATATCCTTTGCTGACAATGACTAAAGAGTGTATAATACTGTACGCGAATTCAGGCACTAACCACCCTCTCGTCCAGGTTTTTACAGCTCTGACCCATTTAGCGGGGAGGGCCTAGCTGCTAGTACCACCGTCGTCGTTTAAGCTCAATTTATGTAATAGTCAGTGAGAGGGAGAACGGCAGTCAGCGAGAGCGAAGTAACGGAAGTTGCGAGACCGCCGAAGAGAGAGGGAAAGTAAGAGAAAAAAAAAAAAAGAAAGAAAGAAAGAAAAAAAAGTAGAAGAAATTGGTGGTACGAGAATGAAGGAAAAGTGGAGAGAGAGGAGGAGGCCTTCCGAACCATCCGAGACTCGAGTCCTCGCCCATTACGTCAAGAACAGTAACTGAATATTTCAGAGTGTATTTTTAGCTGAAGGGGTTCCATCACCTGTCAACCCTACGGGATCATCCCTTACCGAATTCCTTTCGTCATTTGCATGAACGTCTATACGCAATATCCGGGAATAAGGAAGACACGTAGATTCGGCCGACTTCCTGACCGGAAAACTATATTTTTGTCTGGTCGTATAAAATTACCTCTGTTTACCGTGCAACGCGGTTCGCCGAAAACCCCGATATAATATCTGCTGCACGTAACTTATACGTACGGTATATTATGCGGTTAGACATACGGAAGAAAAAGATGACGAAGGAAAAGGGGAGGCTTCCTATGTATATTGAAGAGCACATTTTGCATTTCGACTCACGACCGCGTGACGGTATATAAGCGAAAATCTTCCGCAACTCGTCTTCGTCCTTACCTGAATATTTTTCATTTTATAATCTCCTCCGCCACGAGTCAATACGTTGTTCGTAATAAAAAATCATTTGGAAACTCGATTAACAAGACCCACGTAAAACCCACGAACGAAGTAAGGCGATAAAGTGTCGTATGATACGTAGTAATGCGTGAAGTACGCGTTTCTTTGAATAAAGTTTAAATAAGCTCGCTCGTTTTTGCGCTTAATAATTTTAAATTATTTCAAATAAGTTACAAGGGATATTTTACGAACGTTCAGATATTAACCAGAATTTGAAGCATCACTCCGCGGTACCGATACCTCAATCTTTCACCGAATTGCATCAGAACCAGAGAACTGCACACGAGTATCCATAATTTCGTTCAAAATTCGCCAACGTCGCGGTGTGGTAACAAAAAAGCTCTTGGTACGTAGCCTTCGTACTTTTCTTTTTTTTTTTTTAAGGGGATACCTTTCCACCGGATTTTTGGAACGACGCCAAACACTCCGAAGACAAAAAACTTCGTCATTTTTAACGGGTGCAGGTACGAAAAAGTTTTCAAAATCTCCGAAAATGCAAAGTTTTTCGTTTGACGTGGTGAAAAAAAAAAAAACAACAAATTGCAAACTAGTTTCTTTTCCGCCGAATCGTTCCGCTGGTCCGGTGTCTTATTAGAATATTTGTGAACCCTCCGTTCCGTCGCGATGTCGGAAGGACGAAAACCCTTCCAAGTGAAGGAATATTAAACGCGAGTGACTCGGAACGTGGGTAAAGATTGAAGGAGTTTAACGAGCCGAAGATGAAAAACGTTCCCTAGACTTTGAAACGCCTCGACGGTACCTGCAGGTAAGGTACGCACATGGCACCACCCTACGTTTCGTTCTTCAGCCCTCAACGCGACGTGAAGAAAAAAAAAAAAATCAACTAAAATAAAATAAGAATCTTAACCGCGAAAAACGAAGTCTTCCGCTTTTCTTCCTCGGTCATAAAATACGCTTGGATATAAGTTTATATGAGAGAATAAACCGTAATCATTAGATGAAATTACTTCGGTATGGGAAGAAAGAGAGAGGGGAGATGGAATTTTCCCATAAAGAAAAAAAGGAGAAAACTTTCCCCCTCCTCAGACTACCGGTACTGATAAAAATCCAATTTAGCCCTTGTAACGGTAAACAAAAGATCAGGGGCTTATACGTGCGCAAAACCAACTTCATGTCTGAACACACATAAAAATTTCTGTGTAATATTAAAATACACACATGACGAACTAACGAAAATATATGGGATCGGGCAACCGAAGTAATCTCCCATCAATCGAAAAGTCAGGGGCTGATGAAAAAAAAACAAAAAGAGAGAAATAAAAAAACAAATTGGCGAACCGTTTAATGTTAATAAGTATTTATCTGTAGCCGTGATTTTCAGTTTTTTCCAACTCCGACAAGTTAAATACCTTGTCGCGCATAACGCAGGAATATACGCGGGCGGGAGGTGAAAAAAAAGTAGGGATGAAAAGTGAGTGGAAAAAAAAAAAAAGAGTACAAAAATAAAATAAAAGAGCTAGAGGAGGTGGAGGTTTCTCGGTAATCTCTGGGGTAGTTATGAATGGAGAAGAGATAAAACGTAAAACTGGCTTAACGCCGCGAGCCTTTCTTGTCCCGTGTAATCTCGCCCTGAAGGCAAAAGCCTTTTCCTCCACTGAGGACCCTCACGACCCCTATGACCCCGGCGTCGGGAGAGGGAGAGGGAGAGGGAGAACGACGGGGGGGAGAGAGTCAAGATGCGGCACGGTGTCGACTTTATTGCATCCGTCCTCGGCTTTGGCTCTCCGTTAAGATCTTATCGCCCGAATTAAGTTCGATTTCTGGCATATGTACACTTTGCGCAAATCTCACGCAACGGAACGTGATCGTCAACCTATACGCTCCCTCTCCACTCCCTCGCCCCCCACCCCACTTGTATACCTGAAGATAACATCCCCCGTAAACCCTAAACACCGAGCTATTCACCCTCCACGGAAATATCCCCCATATGTCTTTTCCAACCGTACAGACGTGTGGGTCCCTCTCACCCCGAACTTGCAATATGTTTACACCGAGCGACGCGATAGCGAAGCTTGTTGAATTCCCCCCATTCCTAATTTATTTCAATGACCGTGGTAATAATTTCGAAAAAATGTTACGACTGCGCTCTTCGGTCGAAATAATTTTCTCTACTCTCGTTCTCACAGTCTTGTTCGAAATAAAGGAGACGAAGTAAAGCAAAAAGGAGTGACGGGGGGAGTAAGCGGTGGTAAAGGGCCTCCCGTATCCCGAGGGATGACGACCTACCGGCCTTTTTGCAGGACTCTTTTCCTCGCGTCTTTCTTTGGAATCCCGAAGATCGGGGTCTTTGCGAATTCGCGAAAAGCCGTCGTCTTACAGCCCCGCTGACGCAAGAGAAATAGGGGGAGAGGGAGAGAGAGAGAGAAAGAAAGAATGTACATTTGCGCAATTATTTCGGTCGTCGTTGAATCAATGAAATATTTGACGATATAAATAACGGCCGCGAACGAGGGGAGGGAAAAGAAATCCGGCGAAACTTTGGAACGGTTAAACTTCGGCGCGTTGATTAATTAATACAGGAGTGGAAATAGTCAGCTGCGGCGAGAAGGTGAACGAAACTTGAATATAATCGTACCCCTGATATTCCTTCATGTGGTAATTGATTATTAATACAGAATTTTCGTTGCGTACATAACCAGCTATGTAAGTACACACGTATAGTATAACGTACGGGACTGGCAACCGCGTCGAGAAGTCAGACAAGTTCGTAACAGTTAACGTCTTTAACCTATTCCCAAAGCTCTGCAGCGGCAGTGAAATTCAACGGGGTGGGGTAGTAAGTGTATAGATGTGTAGATGAGGTGCAGGAGAGACTTAAGACGGCGAAGACGACGACCGGGGGGGTTGTTCTGCTTCCCCAATCGGATTCTCCAATCGAATAACACTCAGGCTTTAATGCGATATATCTCGCGTTCGGATGCGTTAATAATATATCCACAGACGCACCTACATCCCTTCATAAATTTATCACATTAGCTTGGCTGAGGTAACTGTCTTTCGCGTGAATTCCACAAGGAAATCCACAGAGAGATCTTTCAATTTGGGGGCGCACAGGTGTAACGGGTGTTGAATATTCCTACTGCCGTAAGCATCTCTTTGAAGCTACACTCGTATTATCAAAGCTAGTCGTTAAATCCGTACGGTTCATCGACTACGGAACGATGAAATGGTCTATGATTTCGGGGATGAAATAGGACACGAATCCTCCGAGACTCGAATATCCTGGAGAAAACTGGTGTTTTCGACGCAGGTATACGTCAGTCTGTGTTCGAGGTGTTCGAGGACCGGATGGAGATCTGACGGCTGGTAGCGGGTAGCGAGTTACTTTTCTCGTCTTATCCATTGCGGAGTATTTTGAGGGAAGGTGTTGGGGGCGGTGCACCTACTAGTTCCTTTCCTTGGTAGGAGTAGCAATTTTTCAGGATCATTTTATGCCGGTGGTGCCGCTTGTGTTAGGGTGCGGTGTGGCATACCATAAAGTAAAGTGAGTACATTGACGAGGCGGCGGGAAAAGCAACAGCAGCAGCAGCTAGCAGCAGCAGCCAGTAGCCACCGACGTTGCGGTAAACATTGAGGGTGAATAATGACTCGGGTTGACTGATGGACGCGTCCGTCGACAAAGTGGTGTGCGGGTGAGGTTGCTCGGTGTACCTACGGTACGGATCGAAAATGGCGCTTTCAAGATGATCACCGCCACTTCCCTCGTCGTAGCCGAGCCGATGTCCGTGTGTACCCTCCCCCGGCACGGACGATATCGCCTTCAATTTACACCGGAAACGAGCCGAAATTACGAACACCCGAGTAATTGTATATCGGCGAGGAAAATTACCGAAATACACCGAACACGTCTGAGACGACCCGACCGTTTTACGCCAAGAAATTTAGAGTATCTCGTCGAGCGGGAAAAAAAAAATAGGTTCGAAGGATGAAAAAAAAAATTCACCGAGAAGAGTAATTAGATTTCCATTTGTTCCACATTTTCTGCTGCTTTTATCCGGGTTCAAGATCCCCCTGCAGCTGCGATCCACCTTCTCGATCGAGTATATCTTCCGTAGTTCTATTTCGCGTGATATACCCGTCGGGCACTAGATTCTCAACTGGTCCGGTAATGGTTTCATTATACTCGAATTTATTTTGTTCGGAGTTTTTTTATTTTATTTCGCATTTTCTTTTTTTTTTTGGTTTTTTTAATTTCTACCCTTCACGATAACGATCCTAACTTTAATTGCTCTCCACGGGGCGAAACGAAACCAGTAGCTGGACCACCTGTCACGTTCCGATACTCGAAAAGCAGATACACGACCATTAATCTAATATAAGATACCGTTGTATACGCTACCGTTTTATCTCATCAGCTAATTCGGATAAATTGGAAGTAAAAAAAAAAAGGAGCTTTTGATAATCACAGTTTGATTCGAATAACTCTTCCATGCGATTTTGTGGACATGTAGAATATCGAGTGAGGATCGGATGTATTTACGAGTAATACGCGACGGATGGTTGGCGGTGAACAGATATTAATAATCTATGACACGTGAGTGTTAGCTACGTAGGGTGTTGAAAACGTTATAGTTAAAGTGTGCCAGTTCTGGCGAAGTAATTGCCTTTATCTAGTTGGTTTTAATTAAAGTTCAGAGAGAACTGTTTATGCTGGAAGCTCGGTGTACCGTTTCGTACACACATACACGTATACAAATATATATATATATATATCTTTATCCCGAACTATATGAGATATGCGGTAAATGGAATGTTTGCCTCAACTGGGAGTTAACCGGCCACAGCAGCAGCAGCAGCACCACTACCACCACCACCACCACCACCACTACCGCTAGAATTGGAGTCTAGATTTTACGGTTCACGGTTTTCTCCCATACATTTTACCCTTCAGACTTCCTACGCCGAACTATAGAGCGAAACCCTTCCACCGAGGAATGAGGAATGAATCGCCACAACAGAAGCCAAACTTCAACGACTATCCATCCACACTGGACATAGCGGGAGATAGAACAGCCGTGAATTTTCTCTCCCTCGATTTCCGAACCCCCAACGATACTCTTTGTACTCGCGGTGAGTCAAGGTCTAAACGTTGCTCACGCCCGACTGGGAAGTAAATTTTTTTTCTCACGGTAATTGAAATATCAAACGACTCAATCCAATTTCACGAGCGTCAAAGGGGTTGGAATCACGTAATAAGACACGAACGGTGTGCGTTAATTTCTGAAACATATGCGCATAGTTTCGCGGTATATCTATACGTATGCGATACCTTAAACACATACCTACGCCGGGGTTAGTAGACGTGTGTGGAACTAGCAATTAGCAGAGATATAATCGCAATGGGTTAGTACTTGGGGTTGAGATCCATCGTTAGCCCTTTCCCTTGTGCCCTTCCCTTCCATTTTCACCCCACCCCCACCCCCCGAAACGTTCAACCCTGACGCTTAGATAGTCCCATTAAGTTCAGCTGACCTAGGACAGGACTCGAAGCACCTGCAGCCGAGGGTTTCTCCTGATCTATCAATCTATTGCTTCGCGAAGGTTAATTCAAAGGATCAAACTACAGCCGAACTAAATCTCCTCGCGGTACACCGCCGAAGGGGATGATAAATATCAATTTAACCTAAAGCGAATCAGGAACAATGGCGAATCTGAGGTGGATACTTCGATCAATTTTAATTTCAAAGGCGAGTTTGGTAAAAAATTCATTTCGCAGCAACAAATGTAAGGAAAAAAAAATAAAAAAAATAATCAAGGCGTGGAATTAAAAAAAATTTAAAAAAAAGGACACCCGAGCATCCCGACTTCTGATTCATTTGTCTCTGGGTTTTTGCTACGCGAGGTCGGAGGTTAATACCGCGGTGATTCGTGCCTGGCTCATTGCAAAATTAATCACGTTTTATTATCCATGTAGAAAGGATATGGATAACAGGAATATACGAAATTTAGTTCAGAGACAGCTAGAAATAAAAAAAAACGAAATGAAAGACGTAATAGCGATGAACGAACGTGGAAAAAAAATTAATTTAGCCAACTTACGCGCGATATAACTCGGGCAAAAATTTCACCGCCAAGTTTTTCCGTTTTATGTTAATCCCTCGAGTCGTACGTTTAACTTTTATGAATTACACCCCATATCGCATCGGCATACGAACGAAGAGAGGGATAAAGTATAATGTTTGTGGAACAAAATCTACCGTGGCGGGCGTGTTCTTTGGGTTATTTTCATTGTTTTATTTTGCGAAAATGCAATAAGTATACGTATATGTATCCGAATGTATAAAAATAGTTAAACTGCCGGCAGTGCAGCAGCGGCAACGCGCACCAACGCGCTACCTACGAATACGACGTTTGTAATACCTGTAGCGCATGCGATGTACAAAGTTCTCGTTGTTTCTACCGTATATTTATTTATAAGCATTTTCTTCAAGCAGAATCAGAAAAGTGTACGGAAGTTCTATGTGCGGCAGAGAAATGGAGGAGAAGGGCTCGGTGTAACTGGGACGCGGTAATATGTACGTATGGGGGACGGGTATGTGATATCGTAGGTAGGTACGATCCACGTAACGTAAAAGAAGAGGAACTAGAAGAAGAATAGGAGAGAGAAGAGAAGGAGAAGAAGGGTGGAGGAGAAGCGGAGGCAAGGCGCGGGTATATAAGCTCGATATAAAAATGCTGGTAGGTTGAAATAAGGTCACACACGTTCTTCGCCGCCTAGCTTGTTGCAAAACGCCAGTTCGCGCTATTCAGCTATGTTCCTTGTTATACTCCTCGCGTCTGCCGTGCAATACAACACCCTCGAAGCAAAGTTCTTCCTTTTCACCCTTCTAGCTATTTCCTTTGCTTGCAGTTATTTCTTTTTTTTTTTTGTTTTTTTTTTCTCCTGCCTCCTCTCTTTGTTTTCCCATGCTGCATTTTCAGCAGTTATCCAAACCTCCAGAAAAAATAAAAGCAGGCGGAGGGGAGGCAAGTTTCGTTCGCGTCTGCAATCGCCGGCGGCACCTTTTGTCTCAGCTTTTATTAAGCCCTGTTTCCATACACATCTTTTTCTACTTCTATTTTTCTATTCTATTTTTCGCCCCCACCCCCCCCCCCCCCTTCCCCTCCCGTTTTCTCTTCTTCATAAAAATACTCAGGAGACATTTACATTCACCTATACGTACGGGGTAAAATCCAAAGCTCTGCAGGGTGCAGCTTTTTCAGTAATTCGCGGAGAATATATGTACATTGCTTATACATAAAAGGGAGTAGGTGGCTATTTTAGGTATGCGAGTGCAGGTATTACAATGTTACAAAACATGAATAATATACCGGATAGAGAACATTCGCTACTAGGTATATCCGCGAAAGAATAAACGCGAATACATGTACCAAAGTATATGACAACTGATGGTGAACAGCTTTTCCATAATGTGCGTTGATGAAACTCGAGACAAAAGGATCGGGCTTTTTTACTATTTTTACGGATGGGTCACCTGTTTTTATTTTTTCCCCTTATTTCTAAAATATTTTATTCGCTTTTTGCTAGATATCCGAGCTCTCGAACTACAAGGTTAGTTATAGCCTACACGTTCATCGGCAAGGGTTCGAAAAAAACCGGATATAAAAAAAAGTAACGGAGGGGTTTGACGTACGTAGCTACGTACTGCACCTATACCTATAGACGAAGTAAATGGAATAGC
Organism: Athalia rosae; assembly: GCF_917208135.1. NCBI lineage: Eukaryota > Metazoa > Arthropoda > Insecta > Hymenoptera > Athaliidae > Athalia > Athalia rosae. Next base: position 14,705,623 of record NC_064032.1, on the reverse strand, counting down.
CATTTTCCATGTAAATTTTTTTCCCTTCGTAAATTAGAATTTTCACATCATCCTTCAGTCAGCGGTTTGCACGGGTTTTACGCATATAGTACGAGGATGAAGGAATAATATACCTATACCCATAAAGATGGAAATGTAGATGGTGTGATGCAACGCCTATTTTGTCGTTTTGAAATTAGTCGAATGTTAAATTCTACCGTTCTCTGCACGTCACGTTTCCGTAGCAACCGCGAGCTTTTACAGTCATACGACTACCTGTATTCGAAAAGAACGGAGAATGGATTCATCGGACGGATAATACAATTTTCACACTTTATCTTTTGAACCAACGATTTTCAACTCGTTTGAAAAATGTCCACTAGGAAATAGAATAATAAAAAATTATTATCACCAAATTGCTTCTCTCAATACGAATCACAGCTACCGTGCAGATGGAAAAAAAAAAAAAAAAATTTTCCATTTTCTTTGCGCCCTTTTTTCTACCTCTTTTCCCTCTCAATTCTCGTACCCAATCTCGTCATCCCTTGAATTCGGTTCAAAGCGGCGAGGAGAGAGAAAAAAAAAGCGACAACATTTGTCACTCAAATAACATGTATATATTTCCCAAGCCACGAGGAATTTTTCCATCATTCATAGAGAACGGAAAATATAATATATAAACAAGACGTGAATAAGGGCCTCATCAGTTATTTGACAAAGTTACACCGTATCGCGGTTGAAATACTGAAAAAGAAATAAACCGACGTAGTGAAACAAAAGTAAGAAAGAATAAATAAAGAAATAAAAAAATGATTCCATCCCCCCGCAGTTAATGACGCGTGAAAAAAAATCCGAGTCACTTTTTTTCACGTAGGTATGTACGTGTAAATATATCTCATCCAAATCTTTTCTGTCCACACTATCTTATCCGCTAATATATTTCGCTTTTTTTTTTTTGCTCTCTCCATCCCACGTAGTACGGATGAAACGATCCGATACATAAGATTGTAATTTTGTGATTTACGTTCGACGATTATTGACTTCCGTTTTGTTTCCCCCCCCCCCCGCACGGAACTTGTTATAGTTATAAATATATATCGTGAGACTTGACGTAATAATACCGTCTTTGGAAAGAGACATCAATTATTGAGCTCCCTTTACCGTAGGTTCGTTCAATCCCGTTTCTGTCGTACGCTGTATACCTGTATATGCGCGCTTGCAAGCTCTATGTGTATACAAAGTCCCACGATCATCATTTGTTACTCTCGGTATAATAATTCACTAGCTAGATGTATAAGGCATAACGTCAAAGTTTTGCCTTTACATTTTCATGTATATATACCTACCTACGTAGGCGAATAAGGTTACAAGGTTATCTTCGAGGCAACCCATACAATTCGACAAGCCTTCGTTCCACCTCTTTCCATTGAATGTCTAGTTAGCCACCGCGCGAGAACCGCAACCCCCTTTTCCCGAAGCTCGCGAAAGTATATTCACACACGTATCCACGTCGATACCGTATACCTGTCCGCGGGTACGAGATATTTAGGGGTTGGTGCGGGAGGGGGGGGGGGGGGGGGGAGCGGGTGTTGATAGTCAAAGCGCTACTCGCCGATCTCTATGGAATTTAATCTCCGAGCGAAACTCGAATAGGTGGGTAGGCGTGGCGCCGGCGTTGGTGGAGGTGATCTCGCTCGGTGGAAGGAGCGTGTATACCAAAGGGTGTCATAAGTTTGTTTCAAGTTAACTCGAAAGTTGGCACTATCTTCATTAGCCGCTAGACCGTCGGTGGTAACCTCGGCAAACTGTAACTCGTGCCTTTCTCGTGGTCCCTTTTGCACTCCACTTTTCTCAAGCCCCGAGTATCCCCTCGCTTTTCCCCGCGGTTTTCACCGCAGCTTCGTTTACCGCTTTCAAACCGAATCGTCGCAATTTCGTCGTCCGAAAAGCTCATCCAGCTGCAGTTGGATTCGTTTGTTTACCGCGTACTCTTTCCATTTTCTCCGTAACGAACTTTAACCGCGCGTTCCACGATCACCTCGTTCAACAATGTTCGCGACGTCAACATCGACCCCTGAATTCGTTGTTTTTTCCTTTTTTCTTTCTTCTATTTCACTCTATCGGTTGATTTTTGTCTTTTCTTTAGCTCGCTATTTGCCTAAACGCGAATCCCTCAAACCCTGGGATTATAAATCGGATTATATCTTGGAATACGTGCGTTGTACGTAGGGTAGGCGACTAACGCGCCTAGTTATAATAAATCTATGCCCGCCCGCCTACGGCCGGGAAACGTAATTTCGTAAGCGTGTTCGAAATATCAATGTACGTATATCAAAACCCAACAATGCGTAACGGCGTAACAACAAAACGACCGATGAATCGAGAGTTTATCGAGTTTACAGGAAAATTTTGCATTAATGAGCACGTCGTCATCGCCAAACCCAGAAATACCGATCAATCATTTCCGTTACGTTAAACGTTCACAAAATGTTAACGTTCGTCGGTCGTACCTGTACCGGACGCTCGCGTACGTAAAAGCTCCCATTATTATACGGAGATAATGAAATTATTCTTGCAGCAAAAGCGTCCGGGTTATAACAGCCTTTCCTCGTTCATCGAAAAAATTGTGATTTCCCAACTTTTTTCCCGTCCCGCAGTTTCCCATATTTTTCGAACTCCGAACGGTTTTCGGACTACAACGAGCCTGTACTACACGACAGGCGAATCTGTTCGGTGAAATATTTGTAAATAGGGGTGAATCAAATATTCGTACGGATATCGGGTGAATATTATACGGGCGATGAAATTTAATAGACGTAGCTACGTAGGTATATCCACCCCCAGTCGCGTTATTGTCAGATATTATATTGTAATTTAACGATCGTAACGTACGTCGTGCACTCAGCGAGAGAACAAAGAGATACCGTGGAGAACGCACGCAATTATGCATTTCATTGTCGGACCCGATTACCGGGGCGGGCGGAGGGAGGAAATGACGAAACGGTCTGGCTTTGTGACCAAATTTAGTTAATGTATTTTCCGACGAACCCGTATCAATTACTGTATTACCAGCTACCTTCGTTATCGGCTCAAGCTGGTCCATCCTACCGTTCTCGCTGACCGTCGAGAGAAACCTATAGCAGAAACTCGGATCATGTCCTACCGAAATTTTGCATTAATTAAAGACAAACGACGAGATTGGATAACCCGAATCTGCGAAGGATATCCGCACAAGGATTTACTCTCGTTTCATCTGAATTTCCACCTCGCCAAAGTTCGTCGACGGTACATTTTAAGAAAACTGATCGCTCTATTTTTTTTAAATACCCAACTAATTGTAAGCGATATTCGTAATATTTTCGAAACGGAATCTACGCCTTCGCTATACGGGGTGAGTGTATGATTTTCGCTATGGGGTGGGCGATTGGGCATCCGAAAGCTCAGAATGATCGATTATCGAATAATTGTTCTTTAATTTCTTATCGGACACGTCCCTCCTTTGTAGAGGATATTCGAGGATGAAAAACATCCACATTTCGTGTCCGTTTAATCCCGGCATGGGATTTCGCGAGATTGCGAAAATGATATAATTCAATGAATTTGAAATATCACTCACCGAATCGATTTTGCTGGGATCCCAACATTTCTCCCAATTCCCGCAATTACACCGGGTCATGTCGTGTATCTGAAACAAAAGGAGAAAAAAAACAATTAGACCGATTGCGAGTGAGTTTTTATTTATTTATTTTTTCTCTTCAGTTTTTCTTTCCGAGTCTCATCTCGGAGTTTTTGGTCGAGATGAAATACGGAGCTTGCGGCTGTTATCTTAAAGAGCGGTTCGATATTTGGTATAAATTCAAGAAACACATCATCGTTTGGCAATCGTACACGTACGTACGTGGGTAACATCCGACCACCGCGTATGTATAAATGGTATATCGACAAATGAAAAAAGCTCGAGGCAACACTCAACGTTATAGTAGCTGGTGGACAAGATATGCGAGTATGAAACGTACGGAACCGTACGTACGTACGTACATACATACGTACGTAAGCCTATATGCGGGGCTTAATATTCGTCAATCTTTGGCAAAGACGAGCTGGTATAACGAATTTTTCGTTCAAAGCATTTTTTCTCATTTCCTTTTTCTTTTTTAACCTTTATTTATTTTCTTGTACCCTCGTTCCAATTCTTCCAACTTCTTTTAAGTTCTCTGTGCGAGCTTTTTTTTTTTTATTTGTTTTTTTATTTTATTTCTTCCTTTTTCTTTGCCTCGGCGACCCGTTTATATTCGCTATATCCGTTCACTCGAAATATTATGACATCTCTGAAATGCCCACGTCACGACGAAATTACATCCTCCTTCTCTATGTATGGCAATACGTACGTACATACGTATCTCGTCTACCAGTTACTCTATAACACATACATCTGTGTACGTATATATTGTAACCTTTGTAGAACAAACTCCGCGGTGGCTTCAATAATACGTGTACACATGTATACATATACATATACGGGAACGCGCGTATAGAAATGTACGTATCCTTCAGGTATGTACCACGTGGTACACCGACGAAATAATTACATATCGTCAGTCCGTACAGTGGAGGTATAGTTGGAAAAGCTTCGCTTTGATCACTCAAACATTTTCCACGTGTACGAAAATGGATGCTGCCGTTGCTCCACGTGTATTACCCATATTTACAGGTATATCAAACTATTAAACTACATCGCGAGCTTATCGTTCCGGCAAATTATGCAATATCCTGTACAATTAAACTCTCGTTATTCACCGATGATTTCGTCCTTTTTTTTTTTTCTTTCTTTGGTTTGTTTCCTCCTTTTTCGGACTACGTCTTGAAAAAAAGAAAAAAATTCACCGCCGTAATGACCGTGCCATTAGAGGGAAAGAGAGGGGAAAAGGTCAATTGTATCACCCTCAAAGAAAGAAGAAAAGAAAAAATTAAAAAGATTACAGAATTTTGTTTCTCTCGAGCAATTAACCCATAAATGGAAAATTTCTAGGACCCTCTCAATTACAGGACCAATAATACTTCTAGCAGGTTTGAAACTTAATTTCGCCACGGTCGAACACATATAAGTATATCATGTGCCTTTACATATATATATATATATGTATGCGCACACATACACACGTAGATTCACTGCAGGCATCGGGAGTAACGAAGCTCTGCCGATGCACTCTCACCCATTTAGTTCATTGCGTCAGGTACATTTCTCGGTGAACGCGATGCCAGCAACCTCCGCGTACGTATATGTATTATACATATATATATATGTATATGTATAGATAAATATACGTGTACGGCATGTGTATACAACGTTGACCACATGAATGCGCACAGTGCATACGTATATATACGTATAATTTTATATACCCATCGGGTACTATACATGGGGTATTGTGTGACGGTAGATATATATCGCGGATACGATCGCAGTGTTCGCAGATAGGTGTGCATACACATGTACGAGAACACATACGTGTGTATACGGTACGTCTATACGTGTTGGTTGTAGGTCGAATCGGAGGATGACTCCCTAGGGACCGGGAACGTAATTGCAGCCTGCCTCGTTCATTACGTCCAAACACTCGCCGTGGCCTTTCCTGTCTCTCGACTACAATCAGAGTAATTTGTCCTCTCGTCGCGAGTGACGAGTACTTCACTCGCGAATATTAATCAGCTAGACCGTGGAGAGGATATTATACAGCGATATATATGGATATAAAATATACGAGAAGCTGCAGTTGCAGAAATTATTTAACCCCCGACCCGCGCCGTGGATCGGGGGTGAATCAGGAGGAGCCGAACGATTGCGAATATCCGCTCGTTGCGCGTCGCTTATTTCCCGTTAAACTGCATCGGATTAAAACGCGAGGAGAAACGGAGAGGAGAAATGGACGAACGGAGCGGTAGGAAAAAGCGTGAAACCAGTCGCGTCAGTCCCTCGGAGAAGGACGGTAAAAGTGGGTCCCCGAGAAACAACGACTAAACTTGGAAAATAAAGAAGCGAGAGGATTTCGGGGTAGCTGTACCGAAACATGTTCGACGATTTATCGTGTAAAGGGTGAGTAAAAACGTGATGCAAAAACCGCACCAAGAAAAACGACGGGAGAAAAAAAAATGTCAAAAATAAAAAACGCGAAACGTTTTCCAACTCGTTTATTGTTCCTCGGTGCGTTTCGTTTCCCCCAAGCAATCTCGGGTTTTACGAAGTTCTAAATAAAATTCCAAGGATTGGTCCAGCAGCGACGATATAATAACTATAATGTAAAGTCTAGTAGAAAATTAAAAGATGCTCGGTCGTCGTCTCGAGAGAAAAAGAAGGGAAATGGAGAACGAAGTTTTTTTTCCCACTTCATATCGTCCCGCGTTTATCGCTTAATTTTTAACGGGGAAATAAATGTTAGAAATTGTCATCCGTGTGAACGCAACGCGTTTACGCGCGTGTAGCGCGATGGTAATCTTAGCGGGCGCGAAGTATAAAATTGTGAAACTTATTCGGTGAGGGTGGGTGAGTTTTCCGTTGGTTTTAAGGGTGCGGGAGGGCGAAACCTTCGGACTTGCCGTTGGCACGACGACGATCCTTTATACGTTAACCTTGACTCGTAAAAATTAGATTCTGGGCTCCCACGCGCGCGGTCCTATACGTGATTCGTGACTCGAATGCGCCGAGAGAATATTTTCCCAACCCCACCATTTGGAATCTCCCTTCGCTAAAATGATAAAAAGAAAAGAATAAAAGGAAATAAAATAAAATGAAATCTTCATATCTTCCTCGTTTGCATTTGTAAAAAGATAAAAAATTTTCGCGAAAGATCTGGATGTATATCACGTGAGATGCGTGTCCTACTCGAGGTGCCTCGGAAGCTCGATGTACAAGTAAAGTAACTCGGTGGATCTATTCAGATAAGAAACTTTATATGGGTATGTAGAGCTTCGCGTAAACTTTGTCTAAAATTCGTATATATTTTGAGGCGAATACATGGAACGTTAACTATAACGAGGAAGCTTTGAGCTGGCTCGTAAATTTTCTATACAAAGGAGTCGAACGAAGGGATCGAATGAAATAATTCAGGGTTCATAAAATTGAACGTTGGAGTGTAGCAAACTGTATAGTTAATTATTATAGACGTCCGGTTGATTTAGAAGTGACGATAAATAACTGGGTGAGGTAAACGAACATGGGAAAGGAAAATGAGATTCTTAGAATCTTCCCAATACCTTACACGGGAATCCACTCGATTTTAAATATTCACTCCGCCTCAGGCACCACGAAGAGTCGCGGTTTCTAGTTAAGAATTTATTTCTTTTCTCTCGATATCCTTTTTTTTTTTTTTCATCAGTTACCGGACGCAACCCCCAAAAACTTAAAGCAATGCTTCTTCTACTTTTCCAGTCTTTCTTTTCTTCTTTACTACTTCAAAACTTTTTGTTAATAAAGATTTATTCGAGTTTCAACTAATCTTCGTACAACACATCCGTTGATGTTCTACGATAATTGACGTAGAATTATTTATTGGAAATGAAAAATTATTTCCGTACTACAGAATGTGGATAGAAGCATTGATTTTTAATTCTATTGGATAATTTGTATCACGAACTATTCTAATTTCCTATCATTAAATTTCAAAGAGGATTTACCATATACCGATAATATAATGTTGCTTTGGGATTAAAAATATTTTACCGAAGTATGAGATGATATCGTTTGTTGGTTACAAGTTCTACTATCGATTTTTTTAAACCGACTTTCACTCAACCACAGAAAAACGAGCTTCCTATCCTGTCGGCAACCGGAACGTCATCGCGGACCGATGAAAGCGTATTACCTTCCCAAGGTGCAGAAGTGAATAGAATTATTGATCGATCGAGAAACAAACTTCATATCGGTTTTTTTTTGCAAAACGTAGGTAATAATATGGGGCATTCCACATGCGGAATTGATTTCAGGGTGCTTGGCCAACACATTTTCGCATAAAAAATACGAATAAGTCGATTGATTTCAGTTGAGAGGAAATCCCATCGAAATATCCTTGATTCAACGCATTTTGGAGCGATAATTTGGCGATAACTTCATTAATTTTATAGATAAATCAATTTAACTTGTGAATCTAGATTCCTGAGGTCGAAATACATAAGAATAGCATATAAAATATTATTTTTTTGGTCCAAAATCGCCAAAATTTCATGGAGTACCCGATTGGAGTTTTTCGATTTTTGGGCCAAAAGTAAAGTAAATTCAAAATTGATTGTATTACACTTTTCTGACGTATTTTGACCTCAGGAATCCAAATCTGAAAGAAAAATTGATCTATTTCTAAAATTGACCGAGTTATCGCCAATTTTCACCTTTTTGGGGTCAAAAATAAAAAATTGATTTTTTAGTCTATCTTAATGTAATTTGAGCTCAGGAATCTGAATCTGGAAGAAAAATTGATCTATCTGCAAAAATGACCGAGTTATCGCCGAATTATCGCATTTTTTGGCATAAATTTGAGGATATCTCGAAGGGAAAAAATCGTAGCTCAATTTACTCAACGGATTCGTGTTCCTGAGGTCAAAATACATAAGAGAAGTGCCATACGATCAATTTTTAAAAATAAAAATTTTTGGTCAAAATTTGAGATTTTTCCAAGGGGTACCCCTTACGATTTTTTCAAATTTTGGCAAAAGATTTTTATTTTTTAAAATTGATCGTATGGCACTTTTCTTATGTATTTTGACCCCAGGAACACGAATCCGTTGTCCAAATTGAGCTACGATTTTTTCCCTTCGAAATATCCCCAAATTTATGCCAAAAAATGCGAAAAAATCAGGATAACTCGGTCATTTTTTAAGATAGATCAATTTTTCTTTTAGATTCAAATTCCTGAGCCCAAATTACATTAAAATAGACCATAAAATAAATTTTTTATTTTTGACCCCAAAAAGGTGAAAATTGGCGATAACTCGGTCAATTTTAGAGATAGATGAATTTTTCTTCCAGATTCGGATTCCTGAGATCAAAATACTTTAGAAAAGCATATTAAACCCAATTAAAAAAATGATTTATTTTTTGCTCAAAAATGAACCATTTTTATAATCGATTGTAGTATGTAAACAATTTCCAATTCGATTAAGTAACCATAAATCATAGCTCCTGAAAATTTTGTCAAGAGGTAGAAAAAGTTTTATCAAGTCCAAAAAATATTCCGGAAAAAATGGCCCGTTTGACGTGAAATGCGCCATACACAACAGCTTGTTCTCTTCTTCATTTCTTACCAGAAAGCAAATCACTCAATTACAACTTTTTGAAAGAAAAAGGCACGTCTCATTGATGGATAAACAAAAAAACAAGCAATAAAGAAAAAGAAAAGAAGGAATCATTTCCGTTATAAGGTTATCCGTAGATTGATCTTGTTCAACAAATTAACAAATTTTTTCATTTCAATTCCGTCTGTAATCTCGACTAATCTTTCGTGTTTATTTAGTCAGACTAGAAATCTTTAATATGCGACCAAACATTCACACACATGATCACTCTGGAGTGACGTGATCCGTTTTGTTACACTAGTTTGCGCATAGGTATAGTGTATCATGTGTGAGTAACGTACCAGCATATTGTACCAAATTTGCAAATGGTGGTAAAAATAAGTTATCCATGTTAAAAAACAGTTTTTGTTTTTTCTTCTGGAGATCTGCTTCGGATCATGACGTCAAAGTAATTTAATGCCCCGATTGATTCATAGAGATAAAATCAGAACCAGTTCCCAGATATAAATTTGGTCGCGTATCAGACTCAGAAATTATAAGGGTGATTAAATTATCTCCTGAAATGATTGTAGAAATTTATAATACGGGTAAATGTTATTGAGATGATCTGTCCGCCTATCTTCGACTAGTTGCAACGATAGACTGCGAAGATTTCCGATAGTTCCTCTCTATACTCGAGCAACAAATATGAAGCGACAACTACCGAGCAAGAAGAAGAAGAAGATTTGTTCATACGACATGGAAAACCCTTTGAGACATCAAGACGCCTGTGTAAGCAAATATATGTGGGACGACGAGAGAAGATTTTCAAGACGGTATTAAGCGGACATCAAATCCGCGTAGAGACGAAGCGTTTCAACGACGACAATTAAGGATGAGAAATTAGAGATCGAGATCCGTCAAGATTTAATAAAAATCAACGACGAGGACTGATGTAATCTTGAATTATAACGCTCAGAATGATCTGGATTCCTGTTCAGTCAATTGTAAATCTAATAACTTCGTACAATCGAGCTATTAGAACGTAACGAGGATTGTATGAGACGGGTAGACGATACAAATCATCAACGATGAAGATTAATTATAAGAAACAATCGACCGGCTGAAAATAATTTTAGTGAATTTCGAACGAAAATATATTCGCTCTGTTGGAAGGATCGATTATATTGATTTATTCGGCAAATCTTTCATATAGGTAATCGGAAAATGACTTGCAAAAAAATCAACCAACATTTCGTTTCGTTTCACTTAAAATTCATCGGAAGATTGAGAAACATGATTATACCAAAGGTTCCTATAATTGAAGACGATCAATCAAATTCCTTCGATTGCATAAAACCGACAAACAAAGTACAAGGCTTGAAAAAAGAATAACGTAATTTTTTTTCCCCCTGTAATAGATCTCTGTAGATGTCCATGTAAGTAGTTACTGAGGACAAAGGTACTATATCAGACTACTGATTAGGCTATACGTTAAATGAATTTTAAATTTCATTCACTCAACATGCGTATACCTGTGTACGTAAAATCGTAGGTACCAGGCATTTACTTTTTAGTCTCTAATCCCATTTAATTGTCTACGGTAGGACCAACAATACCGCGGGTATAAATATATAAATAAATTAAATTATCATTCTTCCACCATATAAAATTTCATTACTCGTTAAATTTATATATATGTATATAGTTACTTACTATTTTAAGATCCCTAATTAATATTTACATCATACGAAATAAAAGTAATTAATAACGCGGCATCGTCTTATGTTATATTATTATAGTGTACACATATTACGCACCCGTCATGTGTAAAGATGTTCGACTCTTATTAAATTCGATATCTACGCTGTCATTATCGTTGTTATTCCTATGATTATTATTTATTTGGTATTATCATACCAAAAGCATCGCGTTGCGTTTTTATTCCCCAATATTGTACACCGTGGTTACGATAAAAAAGTGAAAGAAAAAAGATATTAATTGTCTGTGCACTGTGAATCGACTGTGTAAATGTCAGTTTCAGAATAACAGTTATGACTAAGGAAGTACTGCAGATGAGATTATATAAATTGTAATAATGCTGGTAATAATAATGATCATGATAATCAATATCGCGAAATATATCCGGGAGACCCGCGGCAGCTGTCCAGTCAGTTGACCCTGCAGAAATTCAGACTTTTGTAACTCAACTTCCCAACTAGAATAATATGACTATGTTTAATACATGTTATGTTTATGTTGGAAATAAAAAACGTGCCTTGAAATCAAATTTTTTCGAAAACTACCAACTGAAACGTAACAGAAGTACGCGTAATTCGTTCAGCGCTATTTCGTCCGCATTTTACTCCGTGCTTGCCATTTTTTTTCTCAATTTTCAACCCCATCAGACGCGGTGGTTTAAAAATATTTGAAAAAAAAAATTTACCAGTGCAGAGACAGAGGGAAGAAAAAAGAAAATTTAGAAAAGCATAGAAGACATGATACAACGAATTACACCGCGGTCATTCCATAAAAGCTCTCAAAAGCTTCTCTTCGAATGTAACGAATAGAAAAGGATTAGATGCAAATTTATCTCTAGTTTCTTTGAGTCCTCTTTAAAATTTGTCAAAGTTTTTCATGGAACCATACAAAATCACTTACACTCTGATGATTTTGTCAATCTTTTTGCAGATTCGAAGTTCTTTTTTCTTTTCGATTATTGTTTTTTTTAAAGTCAATGAAAAATTGTAGACAGTTTTTGACGACAGTTGATTGTCACCGATGATTACTGTACACTACTTGCGAAATTGATCGCAAAAGTTTTATAATTCACGATAGAATTTATCCTCATATTCACTTATCTATAGGTAATGTTAACTGTACATACACCATTGGGCCGACTGCCTAGTTACATTATAAAAGGTGTAAAGAGCACGAAAGAATAAATAAAAGAGGAATATTAATTATTTTTCGTTATCGCCTTCGGCATTTCGGTAATTCCGTTCATTCTTTTTTCTTCCTGTCTCTAACTTAAGGTTTAATAATCATCATTCGTGAACCCAATGCAATTTTTAAGGTCACGCTTTCTCGAAAATCAGATTCACAATATTTGTCGTACGGGAAGATAAAAAAGAAGGAAGAGCATTAAAAAATATATTGTTATCTCAAATATTTTTAATTCGACTCTCCGCTAATTAAGTTCTTCCGGGGTTGGGATTGTGTGGAATCGCTTCGATAATTTTTTGTTTGTCCATTTAAGTTTTCTCGAAGCGGTAACAATTCAATTACGGCAATTAAACCAAAAATGGAGAAGTAGTAATTGTTTCTATCTATATTACAAGCATTATTACCGCGGTGGCGTTTAGATATCCCGGAGGTGGAATGAATTTCTTGAGATAGATTCTTTCTCCTTTTGCTCGACCTCGGGACACGCACATCACGTCTCATTCTTTAACTACGAGTACACATAAAATACGAGTGTTACATAAAACTTTCCTCGCTTCGTAGCGACGACCACTGTTCAGATATATCGGCGAAATCAGCAGCATCGCTTCTCCATCGTATCATTGATTAATTTTCTATCATACGCCGCGGTATACCTAATTATTGTCCTAAATCATCGCCCGCACGATTCGCGCACAAGGTGTAATGCAATTCGCGCCTACAATGATGCACCTGATAAATACATCAGAATTTCAGATCGGTGGCTCTGGGTGTACGTGATTCATTACCGTAAATTCAAATAAATAATCCATCCATTATTGAGACCATGTATTTTATAATCACCGTAATTTATTTGCCTATTTTCAAACTGTTCTTTTTCAATGTAAGAAGAATAGTTTGCAACGACTGAGAAATTCCCAGTATATTCATATGAGGTCTTAGAAGCTTATGAATACGCAATTTCAATTTGCATTGTAATTAAACTACGTTTCACTGACCTCTTAACCTTGGTCATGGTCACGTTTCGTATAGAAAAATAGCTGTAAGCTACATCGCAAGTGGGTACACCTATCCATTTGTTTGCGCATCTATCTATCTCATTCGTTTTAGTTTTATTTAAATTTTTTTTTATAAATATGTTACGTTTTTTTTTTTTTTTGCAAACCATAAATCATCCGCGAAAAAAATACGCGTTATACCATACATTTTATGGCTGCAGTAGAGATATTCTAGCTTCGAAGTCCGATGACGTTATGAAGAAAATAGAGATCCAATTTTTTTTTTTGGTTCATTTAATTTTTTGAGCGCGCATCGCTGGTTGAAAAAATGAAGAAAGAGAAGAAACGTAACGAAAGAGCGAGAAAAAATATTTGACAAACGGCCGATGTCACAACTCAATTTTTCTAACATAAAATTGTAGTAGACACATGCACGCGACAGAAAATGCAATGTGGACGCGGAAAAAGGGGATAGTTTATGGGTAAGCTCCGCGCAACGTGCCGGAACATCGCTCTCGTTGTTAGGAAAGCACAAGCATCACGCGCCTTTATATTGCGCGCGAATTCTTTTGAATTATGCATCGATTATATCGAATATTTAAAGATAGTAGCCGGTAGATACGTAGGGACCTACTCTAGCCGGATCGCCGAGAGTGAGAATATATTTTACCCCCAAGATCCGTTTCCCCGGCAATTTTTCACGTATAAGGAAAAGAGAGGATTGAAAGTCGATCATTCGTTCCTTCCTCCGTATCCATAATCGATCGGAGAGAGAAAATGACGAAATTAATAAATAAATGAATATAAAATATACGAAACGGGACTCGGATGAAGATTTCCGAGAACGTTGAACTCAAAACTTCACGTGGCAAGCGTTGAGTGAGGGGTTCATTTTGCAAGGCGGCTATATTTTTTCACGTTCTTCGAGTCGCCTGATAACGAGATCCTTGGGGTACTAAAAAATTCGCGGCGACTTTCTCGTCGAGAATTTCAAGATCCATCGATCGCTCGACGCGAGGTCTCGGGGTTTACCTGCGGCAAATAATCTTCACGGATCTCATTCATTTCGCGATTCGTGAATGAGACGCGGATACCAACTTTGTACGAATATTTTGGGACGTCGACTATTGCGCGTGTCCCGCGAATAATACGAGGATATAGATACGGGTTTACATATAATAGAAAATGAGGAGGCATATCGCGTGTCCGTTCGGATCGTCCGCGGTAGCGAGCAGAATCAGGGTTAAGCTAGATTCGCGGGTTCGGCGTGCCTTTGGGTTTGCCGTATCTCGTCGATTCGCCTTTCAGCAGTCCCGCGCGTGGAACTGAACCGTGAGGATACGGAGAACTTGGTCCCTCTTTGGTATTTTGGAAATTCAAAATTCAGGGGATGACGGCAGAATCGCGCTACAGATTCGTTCGAAGAATAAAGGAAACGAATAGCGACTGAAGAATTTTTCGAAAAAAAAAAATAACTTCTCCCTAAAGATCAAATTTCGAGAATCTCAGACCACGAGAATCCGGAAACTTGTCCTTCGTTCATCGCGTGTAATGAAATTTCTGAAATTAAATACGACACTCAATTAGTGCTGATTGGTGGAAGCTGAGCGTGTCATTCGGACGTTTATGAATTATTTTATCAAACGTAATAAGTGGTATAAAGATTATAAACTTCCAGTAATCCACATAAAACTGGTAAAGAAAACCTGCACGTGAACCAATTAACGCTACGTGTTGTCGCGTTAGACTTCACCTTGACAATCGTGCATCAAACTTGTTGATTAAGCAACGAAGGAAACCGAAGTTAACTATAAAGAATTATACCTACATACACACATATTTATAGGTGGAAACGAACTAGTTATATTATACCCATGGTGGTTCATGTCACTTGCGTCAAAGCTTGGGGCTTATCAAGATCATTGTATATTAATTATTTTGAAAGACCTTTTTTATATCGTTCGTTATTATCCTATTACGAGCTCCATTGGGTTGATACAAACTCAACGACGACGTTATCGCAATTTCGGCTGCGGAAAATTCTACGCACATTGACCCGAACTAGTTAAAAAGCGAAAGAAATCGCCCGAATCGAGGATCAATTTGAATCGCCCGCAATTGTTCGAATTGATTGGATAAAATTGGGAAGACAGCACCCGTCCGAGTCATCCGTATTTCGTCCGGAGGATAAGGAGATCGAGGAAGCTGTGCTGACGGAAAAAGTGTGATCCAAAATTTGTGCTTCACTTAAAAACGGTGTAAAAATTTGCAAATTCAATTTTAAATTTGTTCAAACTCGCGCTATGAAACCATTAAATATCATCATACCGGGAAAATCAAATGTTTCATTTGATGATTTGAAAAATTTTACGACATATACGAGTCCAGAGAATAAAATTTCAGTTTGAAAAAGGGAAGAGAATATAAAAGATAATAAAATAATTGAGAATAAAAGTAAAAAAATTCCATCGCGTCAATGAGTAACGAAACGAACTACCGGGTCTGTCGCGTCGTCGACACCTGGCAGACCCTTCGAAATTCTGGGTTCTGAAAAAACCAGTTTATCAGGTACAAAACTTTAAATACATTCTTTCATCTATGTATATTCTAACGCGTATATACATACATAGCGGTAAAGCTAACCGCCAAGTGATTAACTCTGAATAAAGTGTTGAGTAAAGAATTTTTTTTTTTCTTTTTCTTATTTCTTGTTCATAATGATTAAATCACCTGGGTAAGTTAATTATTCATATGGAGATCAACACTGAAGTGGTGAAATCGAGAGCGATCTATAAGGCTGAACTTTGTCGCCGTGTTTGTATAATTAAATATACGTACGATGTGGTTATACAGACGACGATCTTCGAGAATCGTGCGATTATGAGTGCGTCCTTATTGAAAAAGAATTGAAAAATTGAGAGAAATCAAAAAAAAAAAAAAAAGGAAAGACTTTTCGTTACATATCCCTACATGGACGTGTAAGGCATGTGATAACACATGAATAACATCGTGTGCACATACCGAGTGTAACGACAAATAATAACATATTTTTAGGTACCTCCCAATCAACGACTAATTGATTAACTACTGTACGCGAATATAACCCCATTGATTCCAATTGACCAATCACTTGACAAAACGTGTACGATATAGTAGGTACGATGGTATGAAGACCAATTGAGAAAGTGTAACAACTAAACCTTATATATATATTCATGTATATACATATAAATGATAAACCCGAAGAACTGGTACCAAAAATAAAAAGAAAATAAAACTGGCCTGACTTTGCTAATTAAAAATACATTTGCATTCCTCAGTTTTTGAAATTTTATCTTCAACATATATGATCAAAGTAGTATGTATATATTTTATGCATGTATACATAGAATATGTAAAGTGTGATCGGAAAAACCAGATGAATTTAATTATAACCATTGATGATCATTGGCAAAAATATAAATCCACTTCTCGTTTGAAACAAAGCAACTGGAAGTGATCAACTTAAGATAAAATGAAGTAAAGATCAAAAGAACTAAGAGAAAAAATTGTAGAAAAGAAGAGAATTGAGTAAACGAACTCTGAAAACAGGAGAAGACAAAACTGCCGAAGACTCTAAAAATAAAAAAAGGAGGATTCGGAATAAATGAGAAGCTTTTACATTATAAAAAAAAAATGAGCGGACGAGATTTGCTCGAGGGTTTCTCTAAGGAGACTCTGAAGTTGATACCATCCCACATATTGAATATAAATAAATCATCCGACATGTTACCAGCCTGTGATAATTTTTTGAACGTTAACGGGACGTCGTTCGATCAAAATCAGTTATCTAATTCGACGGACTTATCGTCGAATATAACGAACATGTACAATGTGAATTGCCTCGAACATGCACCCCAGTTGACGTACAGTGCATACGTAAAGTCGATAGTGTTAGCGGTGATTGCCTGTCTGAGTCTTTTCGCAAATTTGGCCACGATATATTCGATAAAAAAGAATCGTCGCAAACGCCAAAGTTGTACGGCAATCTACACGCTCATTTTACATTTATCGGTGGCCGATCTTTTGGTTACGGTATTTTGCATAGGAGGCGAAGCGCTATGGAGTTACACCGTTGCCTGGCTGTGGGGTAATGCAGCTTGCAAGATATTCAAATTTTTGCAAATGTGGGGCTTGTATCTCAGCACCTTCATACTAGTTCTTATCGGCGTCGATCGTTTCGTTGCCGTAAGATATCCAATGAAAAGTCTGAATACTGCTCAACGTTGCAGTCGACTTGTTCTTTTCACTTGGATCCTGTCGTTCATCTTCAGCATACCACAGGTAAGAGTAAACGTGCCTCAATTTTTTTTCTTTCTTTCTTTCTTCCACTCTTATCTCCATCTCGGGAAACGAAAAAACCCATCCGGGCCTTTTCCCGAAAATTTATGCCCAACGATTCCTTTTACTTATTTCGAAGTGTTCCTCTTCTTTTTTGTTTCCTGCCCGACCTTCTTCATCTCAAAAATTGATGCGTTATCGATATTTCAAAATAAAAATTCACCCCCCTTGATATTTAATTCGCTTGGGCTCGTGGGAATCTTGCATTACACGTAGAAAATTCTGGTGAGGGATGATTCGCGACCGGTGATATTCTTTCGCCAAAAACAATTTCGTAAAAGACAAGCGGGCTATCGTTATACCTGTACACGAATAAGGTCGGATGGGTTGATACGAGTAGATAAAATGGCAGAGATTTGCCGATAGGTGAGTGACGTTTAAATCCACGGATACTTATCCTGTCGATCTTTCAAAGGGATTCTTCGTAAAGCCAACAGATTTATCGAAGGGTTTCGAGAGAACCCCATGAAAGACAGGGTATGGCGAGAATTAAATGAAATGAATATGGCGAGAGAAAAAAAAAACGAAGTCAGGATAAAAAGAAATCATAATTTAGCGTTGGTTCAACGAAAACTAAATTATTGCAAAATATTTTAATATTATATGTAGAACACATCACGTCTAATATTGACAAGAAACTTTTCAAGGACCGTTCATGGTCGTTATTCAGGTAATTCTCATGTATGTATATGTTATATCAGTTTAATTAATAATTCAAAAATTATTTCTCCAATTTATTCAATATTATACGGTTTTTTTCCATCTTATTCTCCGATTACACGCAGACGTTTATTTTATAGAAAACGAGAAAAAAAAAATGTAATCTTACAACGAAATGCAATATCGCGATGTTAAGTGCAATTTGGAATTATTCAAACGACTATCAAAAAATTATTCAAACGAAATAAAGTAAAAGAATGGAACAATGTACCATACATCGAGCATTGTGATATTCTTTTTCCTAATTGCCGAATCTTTTTCATAGCCAATAAATTTTTTTTTCTTCCATTTGGGTAAACGGTAGTATACGCGAACTGTAATAAACTTATTAATCTAATAGTCATTCATTTTCGCATAAAACGCGCTGCGAAGAGGCGATTAAATAATCATGATCTATAATTTGTTTAAGTAAACAACACCGATGTTATATTCATTAATGTGTAACCATATAACTATAATAATGTATTATCTTACATTAGGATCTAAGTTGCATTTACATGTATCGAGTGTAAAATATTGAATTTACTGTAGGTATTATCGAGCGTTTACAACTTGATTGAATAATTTATAACTGCGGTATATCGAGGAGAATTATAGGTATAGCTGTATTTCAAAATGCAAGGTGAGTCAGGTTGGAAAATATTTGCAAAACGAAGAAATGGATGACAACAATATTTCTTAAATTTCATTGAAAAATAGCGAATAAAAAGAAAAGTAAATTATAATAAAATCGAACGACGTGTAAAAAAATGATAATGAAAAGAGACACCCACCACGAATTGACCGATCGAGGTGGACAGCTGGTGATCGAGGTTACATCCCGATATGATCGAGAGATAAACGAGAATTGTAAGAAAAAAAAAATTACGAGTGTAAACAAATAGGAAAATAAATTAAAAATTGATCAAAAACAGGTATACTATATCTAAAATGCCAAAATAAAATTTTATTTCAAAGAAGTCTGCCGAAATATGTCAAAATGATTCATTGTGAGAATAAATGTTTAGTGTCTGTATAAAAATATAAAATTTCCAAAAGAAGTGAAAAAATTTTTTTTTATCAATTCCAATCGATTGGTGTACATTCGATGAACGTGAAACAAAATCAATTTTAATATACGTCAACTGTTATATAGAGAGACTGCCGTAGATGCAACCGTATATTTTTAGTATTACAAAATAGATTGTGAGAGTTGATATGTGATGAAGGAAAAAAAGCCACGATGATATCTAGATACGGGTTAATGAGATTCTTGAATGAAAGATTTCGCGAGAGAAGTAAAATGGATAAAATAAATAGCGAATGGTTTTGCACATGAGAAAATGATTCATGTGCACAGGTATAACTGTAATGTAAATTGTGCATATTTTCAACCGTCGACCATTAGGGATAATGTAGGTATAGGATATATTATTATTGTTAACGAAAGTGGCATTGTTACACCTGAACGTCGAGGTGCTCTTTATCTGAAAATTTAATCACCCAACTATAGTTGTGACACGCGGTGACATTTGAGCACCGCAGATATCTGAGAAATTCTAAAACTAATGTCGTGTGTATGTAACAAGTGAAGCAATATTGAATTCTGAGGAATGATAAGAAAATTACACGTGTATAAAAAAAAAAAAAATTTGAAGACAAAACAAAAAATGTAAGAAATAAAAAAGTACAGGGCAAAACGCGAATAAAAAACGAAAAAGCTACGAGTCAGCAGTTCTTTTTTAGCCATGGATAATGACATACCTGTCGTAAAATAATAATGTATAATTATTTATTTGTAATACACATAGGTTTCCTGGTATACGCGAATATTATTCACGACATATATGTGATACGTGCTTCATTCATATACTTCCTTGGATAATATAATAATCCGAATATATGTAACTATTTTTAACCCGCGTTTGTTACACATATGTATAGTTTCGCAAAGGTAGGTATCCATGTTCTACAATTTATGGGAGGTATATAAACACAGAACAGATCGAGTATCCGGTCTGCGGTGGGGTTTAAAAAAAAAGCGAAGAAAAGAATGGTGTAATGGGTATAGATTATTAACATTCTTGAGAAGTGTTGCACGCATTTACTAGGGGTATTATAAATCTTCTCGTCAAAATCACTTTAAAATATATAAATATGAACCTAGTGGCTCCTCTGCATAAATATGGGGCGTATAATTTATATCGTCGATTACCGAAAACGGTAATGAAGTTTATTCAAGCTTTATTACATCCGCTGATCAGCTTTTTTCCTTTTATTTTTTTTTTTCTCTAAATATATTTCTTTGAAGAATACAGATCATCGATTTTTCAAAATGAATTATTCGTCGTTATTCCCGATCTTAACTTCAGCCAATTTTTATTTAGAACCTCCTCCACTATAGGTTGGGTGAAAAATAAAAACTTTCCGGGCACGTAGCGAAAATTTCGTGAGTTTTACCGGGAATGATTCTAATTTATAACACACCCGATCACATTTTATCACCATTAACACCGTCCATATATATAAATGCCAAACATTTTACTATATGGTATGTAGAAATATTGTTGAAGCCAGTTTTAACTAATTACGAAAGATATATAATAATGTGGTTAGAAAAATATTCCTCGCTATGGTTAAATTATTCAATAACGTTGAATTTTCAACTGGCTCACTTATACAGCTTAGAAAACCAAGGTCCGGACATCGACTGACTCGATTTATTTAACAGAAATTTCCTGATTTAATCTTGAACGGAAAAAAGACGACAAAACTAAATATATTACAACTCAACAAAAACTAGATCCAAAGCAATTAGATCCGAGTTGAAGGTTCTTCATACTCACAGAACCTACTGCAGCATATCTCTATTCCCTGAACGCTTCAATTATATATCATAAGTTTACTTTTTCATCGGGTACAATTATTGCATTTCACGTTACTTTATAAAATTTTATCATATAATTGCACGCCATAGCGTGGGTCTACCAGGCGGTGTACAAAGAATTCTTTCCCCTTTTTTCGAAGAGGTATAATTGTGCGCGAACGACTTTGTTTCATTTTTAGTTCTCAGGTATTTCAATCGACCGCGAAATGCATATTTTCTCAGCGTAATTATAGATTGATAAAAATTGCTCAAATATCATCAGAAAATTCTTGCGATGCAAATAATTGTGCACAAGTATGTGAGGTAGGCAGCTACATTCTGATACGATTAGTAATAATAAACAGAAAACACGTAACGCAAATGTTTGACTGGGAGGAATTTTTTACGTGCGCATACGTAGACTCACACATGTTCATATAATTACTCCAAACTTTTTGTTTTCACTGGAAATTTTTTACCCTTTTTTTCGTGATATTTGTGGGGAAAGTACAATAGTTATTTGTTTCCAGAGTCAAATTAAGAAACAAGTTTTCTGTCTACTGTAATCACGATCATCATCATCATCATCGTCATCGTCATCATCATTATTGTCAGCTGCAGCAGAAGCTGTGTAGCTCTTGGGTCTGGACCTTACACCGCGTGCTTCGAAGAAGAGGAGAAAAAGGAGAAATAAAATTGTACGAGAATGCACACAACTTTTTATCGACCAGAAACGCGCGGTTGAATTATCAATCCATTCTGAATTGCGTTTTATTTATAGTTATGGCCTAGCAGCATCAAAAGCAGAAGCAGAAATCGAACTACTCGGTTCTCCCTCTTTGATCGTCCGCGGTGAATCGATTCAAAAATATTACACGTGTATGGAATAATGTACGATTCATATTGGATACTTTATGGAATTCGATTTTACGAGTGTTTGTAATAACGGATAGATTATACGTATAATGTTCAAAAATAGTATAATGTAACTCGCGCTAATATCTACTCCTCCTATCCATAATTGGCTCGAATAATAAATATCGTGTTCGAATGTACGCCGATACATTCGTTCCCGTTCTATTTACACCCCCTCGATTTATCGGTCAACAATTTTTACAAACGAACGTGCGTAACTTAAACCTGCGTGTACAATCGAACAAACGTATCGCGCTTTCGGACTACATTTCAGCCTCGTCAATTTCTATTTGAAATTATTTTTTTTAAAATGATCCCACCGTTTGAGAATTCCTCACACCAATCTGTTCCGTAACTCCTCTGTTTCAATCTATAGGACGATAGCTGATGTTCGATATTGAAAAGAGTGAGAAAAAGAAAAATTTGTTCTAAAATTTCGCGAAAAGCTTTCACACGTATCGAACTTAACTCCCTGTTCGATGATAACCTGGAAACTTGAGAGTGGGAAAAAAAAAAAAATTAAGCTTCCCACACAACTTCGGTGGTTTCGAGTGTTTGGAAATTTTGTAGGAGAGCAAAAAACTAACGACGATGATCGCAAAAAATACTTATGTAGAAAGTTTTCTTTTCCGCGGGGTAACCCCAAGATTACAGAACTTTATGAAGTTCACAATAATACACGCCATGTTTGGCCGGGTGGGTAAAAGCTAAATATTTGAACTTCGGAAACAGGTGTCTACGATAAAGTGGAATAATCAAATTTTATCTCGTCTTTTATTATCTGTTCTACCTCGTTTTTTTTTTTTTTTATCCATTCATACGATGATTGAATAAGTTGGGAGCTTTATATCGCGTGTGAACTATCTGCTCGCGCAGCGTTTAAAGGTCGTAAAAAGTGTTTGTATCGCGAATGATGGGCATATTTTCCCCTGTCTTTTCAACGGAAAAAAGAGTGGAGAAAATGGGTTGAATCAAACAACGAAATTTGATTTGCAAATTCGCTAGCGTACGTCGATACAAGTTGAAAAATAAAATAGAAATTTCACCTCGTACAATTGACACAATCATGCGCCCTGAAAATCGAGTCAATAAAACGGAGGCACGAACATTTCTCTACGCCATTCTAGCACCGCTCTGTTTTCATGGTCCGTAGCCTTAGTCTCGCGCTGTTCGACCAGGATAGAATTTTGAAAAACTAAAGGAATAAAGTGGAATAGGAGACATTTTTACGTGAAAAACGGAAACGGGGCGGAACCAGGGATTTTCTTTTGAAAAAATCAAAAAAGTGATGACAATGGAATAGAAAGGTCAGCCAAAGGGTGAACTGTTTTTGCTAATAAACTGCAAAACTTTTCGATTAGCTTCTTCCTGCGATCGATTATCTACAAATGAAAGTGTATGGTAAAAAGTTTCACCCTCGGACGCAATATATCGTATATATCTTGGTTAAGCTTGACTTTCGTATTTCCGGGTTTTCCTTTATTCCAGTTATCCCGCATACGTGGGACGGAATCATCCTTTTTTGGGAAATGTTGGTATACAAAACTACCCTCGGGTTTGGATTTCGTATTCCGGAAGTGTAACGAAGGGAAGGATTTGAACGTGAACTAGACGGAAATTTGGAATTCGGTATTTCATTTCCTCGCGGTTTAAAGTGTGGGAAATATATTCTCCGATCTATTCTCCGAAGCGTCGATTACGCAAAGGAAATCTGAACGGAAAATCCCTAGAAAATAAAATCTCGCTTCCCTCCTTATTTCTTGCACAATGGTACATGTATATTTTATAAAAAAACGACGGCCGTTCAACCAGAAAATTTTGTTTTGTTCCCTAAAGAGCAAGTAGTCAGATTGATATAGAGAAAGGACCGTGATCCTTAAATCATGGTTTTAGGGTGATAAAAATCTCGTGTTTTTTCTCCATAACATATTTTATACCCAACCCCAGAAGCCATTCAGTGTCTGATTAACTGCGAAATCCAGGCTTCTGTCTACTATAAACGGTAAACAGCCTCAGACATCTATTTTTACGATAATAGCTGCCAGTAGCACTTGCAATTAAATCAGTTTATTTGATCTAAAAGAGCGGCTAAAAGTCATTTATCACACAACGACAACAAATATTATTCCCACGCCCGACGATTACAGACGAATCGAATCTTCTTCTCCAACTTTTTTTCTCTATTCTCCTATTCAACTTATTCCACTTTTACTTTTTTTTTTACCATATACTCGTTATGAATTTAGTCTGCGGGCAATATGCGTATCTAGACACCTACGTGAAATAAAAAGCAAAAATAAATGACCGCAAAAATTCCACGATACATAAGACGCATAAAAGACACGGTTCCATTATATGGGAAGAACTGACAAATTTAAGAAGATCGAGGGTTTCGTTTTCTTTTTACCTTCTTAAGTTAAACGAGTTGAAAAGTGTTTTATAAAAGGCGTATATATTTTGTTTCCTTTATTTTCTCCCATTCTGCCTCCTATCCTTTTTTATGTCCTTTTTGTTACACCCTCCCTGAAATTTTCTCGATTATACCTCGAAGGAACGGCGATTGGTAAACTACCTTTCCCTCTCGATATTCGCGAATAAATGTCGAGGGAACAGGCCAATTATGTTAAAATGCCTTCGACAATTTTGAAAAAATAAAAGGTAGCAGATACGTATAAAATTGTGATCACGTCGAGACATTTTATTACGCTGCCAGAAAATACATACGGCAAGTTTACTTTATATCTTTCCTTTTTCATTCTTCTTCAGGTAATAGGTATAGGCGCAATTTTATACGGGAACGTATAAAAAATTTTCCATAGTAAAACCCATGATCACGTATTTTGCGGGACGAATTTTGGTAATAAACTTGCAAATTCGAATAAGACGTTAAATATGTAGACGTGCTTGCTATATAACTATCTAGTGATTTATCCACCGCGTGTATATAGTTTTTTGAACGAGTGAAAAAAAGTTTATCAAGCCTCAAGTTACATAAATTTAAATTTTGTCCTCTCAAGGATATCATAAAATATAACACAGGTGCTTATGCAATTATATAGCACGGGTGAAAACCATATACATACATGGTTGTAACAAACGTAATTAATTTCACGAGTTTTAATGGAAATTCATAATTTGCGTCAGATTTATATATAATATACCTATGATGATATTAAATGATATTGTTACATAACGACGTAATTTTAACTCACTTCAACCAAAGTGAGAAAATTAATCTCATTCCACGCGGGAAGATAGGCGGAGCGAAAGAAAAAAAAAAAAGAAATCAAGTAAAATCATCATCGAATTTGCCGAGGTAAAAATAGCTATCGAATTTCAACGATACGAGGTAATCAGTTTATCGGTTCGATGGATATTATATTCGCCGCTTATATATCTTGATGACCAGAACCACGCGCCAAAAAAGGCAGCGTTCAGAAACTTCTCGGCCTTCGATAATCTTTCTGTGGATTCGTGAAACCAGAAGAGAAAGAAAAAAAATCAGAGACGAGATATGTATATGGAAGATCGGAAAAAAAAAAATCCTAAAACACCAGCTTGCATACTAAAATGTTGTACTAAAATCGGGAATTGATTATTGCACGAGACGAACGCAGCGGCAGCTGTAGCGATTATTCGTCGTGGAAAAGTTAAGGTCGCAAAGAAAAAGTGGAATAAATTTTTCCTCACCATTTCCCAGAGCCCGAGAGACGATCGTCGACCCTAAAGATGAATTACAGTCTTTCTGCTTGGTTGGCATTGTCCAATTTTGTCGTGGCGTCGTCGAACGGTCTTGATTGTAAAAATTTATAAACCCACTGCACGTTAAACGTTCGTACTCCGTCCGTTAATTGTTTAAACGTGATAATGATCGCGACGGTTAATTTGTGAAAGTCTAATTAGCAGTCCCAGGACAAAGAAAAGTATTTTGCGTAGCTTGAAAGTAGTTTGAATGAAACGCGGAGCAGACGTGGAGCGTGCCGAAGCCATACAAGGGAACTGAGCGTCTTGTAAACAAACCCGATGTCCTATCGCCGTGTTTACGAATTTCCTGACCCGTAATATTCAAGTATAACAACGGGAACGACGCAACTTAGGCGAATAAACGAATTTTCCGAATAGGTAGAAGTTAAAAGTCGATTTATCACGCCTCCGATCGTCGAACGGATAGTTTATTTTACTGTTTTTTGTGAGTTTTACTCCGACCATCGGGCTGATGAATATAAATTGCGTTTAAGTGATTGCCTCTATTATAAGCAGAATAAGCATGAGAAGTGGATAGCAACCATGATTTGAAAAGTTAGTTTCCCGAACCTCTTGCGGAAGTCGAGAGTTGCGCGAATTCAGCGGTAATTGACGAACTACCGTATAACAATGCCGGTGATTCGCTACACGCCTCCAAAATCGCTGGTTCTGAAATACCCGTGAATTTATTCACTCGCTGAAGTATAACGTAAGCTACTCAACATAAACTATTGATGAACTGTGGACGTATATATCGGTCGTTTTTATATCAATATCCGTGACCATAGCTTGCGGGAGATCTTGGGCAATTTCCAGAAAATTTTTCGTCCTGGAAATCCTTTCTAATCGGTTCGTAGATAGGGTCAACGGAGGTTTTTCCGTTATTTATATCTACACTGTATTCCCTGGCACTGATGCGATTTACAGCCCCTTTTTGGCCCCTTATTTCCCGGGACTCTTGACCTTACTGCTTCGACGTCTTCGCTTCCGGTTACACATCTCCATAAGAGCTATTTCTTGGGCAGCTATTTCTTCATCGGCAGCTTCCGTTTCGGTCGAAAGACTGTAGCGACCGTGTTCAAGTTTTAAAATTCCGTAATCCAAGCCGCGTTTGAGGGCGCCCTTGACCTACGCGAATATATTTATTTTTTAATCGCGAAGGCCATTGTTATTTTTGGATTCAGATTTTACAGATTGAGAAGAAAAAAGTTGAACCAATAAATGAACCGTCTGCTCGGTAACGGTATAAGTATAAATTCGACTGGATTTCAAACTTTTGATGTTCTACGAATGCAATTAGTTTTTTGGACTTTGACCGATATTCCGGGATAATGGAAATCCGATACGACCGCGATATGTTCGAAATTTTTTTGTCATTTTTCATAGTTATTTTTGTTGGCAGATTTTCATCATTTTTCTGGGAAAAAAACCGCGCCGGTTTATCGAGTAAACATTTATATATGAGCTGCTAGCTCATGTGGAACCCGCAAGGGATGCTGGTGGAGCAGCAGGTGCAGGTAAACTCGGAGGTATACGCGCAGGTTTTTTTCAACGGTCGCGAAACCAGACGAGACCAATCATCTTAAAAAACGGGTTGACGCGAGCAAAGTAATATTTACACCGTTACAGCGGTTGACATTCGTAATAGGAACTACTCGTTCACGGTTGAACGGAACCATATACGATTTATTTCATCCCCAAGAAGATGTATGGGGGAAAAAGGAGATCCCCCCAAAAAAAAAGAAATAAAAAAAGAAGAAGAAGATATCATCCCCTTCGGAAGCGGGGATAACATGTACGAATCTGCAGTTCCTTCCGCGGTATCTTCTCACTGTCCTCACCTGCTTTTTGATCTTATCCTCGTCAACGGATCTTGTAAAAGTTTCATCTTTTACGTAGCGCAAGATATCCTTGGATTTTGAACCCCGTACTTCGTTCAACCTGCGAATAGCTGACACAGCCAAAGCCAGAATCTTTGGCGTTACCTTTCCCATCGTCGTTGTAAAATTGACTCAGACCCGATTCTTTGCACCGAGTGAATTCGACACAACTGACAGATACTCGATGGATTTCTGGCCCTGCCAGTGCTATTATATTCGCCCGCCCCTTCAGACGATCTGTACACCCACGCTGACGGAGATACGTGGAATAAAATTGGAGAGAATGAATTTAGGAGAAAGAATTAATAAAGTGAAAAAAAAAAAAAAAACTTAAATAGAATTCAACTAACGGAGTATGTAAGCGAGTGTCGATTGAAATACACCTGAATCAAATGAGACATTTTATAACTTGTAATCGATTAGACTTTACTGGAATTCTATCAATCAATCGACGTTTTCGACAGGTCGTACATAAAACAGTCTGTAAGAAAATATAATTATCGTTGTGATGAATATACGTACATTCGCAGGATGAATTAATTTTCCCATCAAATTTTTGAATGACCAAATAAAATTGAGAGAGAAGAGACCGAACGAACGAAGAAGGAATTTTTTTTCCTGAACTTCATTTGAACTCTGACAAATTTATCGTTTCTAGATGGTGCGTAAAACGAAATTAAAAATGATATCAACGTTACAATATACCGACACGAAAAATTGAAAAACGCGATCACATATTATTCATGCGGTAAACTCATGACAACTTCAGATAATATTAGTACGACAGACTCGGTGGCGATGAATAGAATACATTTTCAATATCTTTGCTGTGAATTTTTCGCTCATAGGCAAACTCAATTCTTTGATCTAACGATAGATCACATCGTGCAGGAGAATTTTCCATCGCGAGTTCCTTTTAATTATTTTTATATCGTCGCAGAGAACACGCAATTATTAGATCCCTAATTATTAAATGCCTCGCCGTCGACGTCCCACGCGATCATATAGGTACTGTACATTAGGGTGGGTAAGAAAATTTTTTTTTTTTTATTCTCTTAGCATAGGGGCAGAATTTGTACCTAATGGAAAAAAAAAATTTTCTAAGTGTGGAAAAAATTTTTGACTTGATATTTTGAGGTAGCCTACTCGTTTTTTGAATGAATATTTAATCAAGTGGGGTACTTAATCAAGCGGGGTACTTCCAGCGAAAAAATTTTCGCTGTTGGGAGCAGAAAAATTAAGACATGATGGGTCAAAATATTCGAATTTCTCGGTCTGTGAGTGAGCCCGAACTTTGCTGGCATCAGGTAGCCACGGGCGCGCGGTTTGTTGTGGGGCGTCACCTCTGCTCAGCCCCCAAGGTGACGTCTCACAACAAACCGCTACGCTGCTGGCTACCTGACTCCAGCAAAGCTCGGGTTTGCTGGTAAATTGAGAAATGCGAATATTTCGACCCATCATGTCTTAATTTTTCTGCTCCCAACAGCGAATAATTGATGATTACTCGATCGATTGCATAAGTAGATGATTTTGGCTTTCAGATTTGGATTTCTGGGCTGATTATACGTGAGATTACCCTTGAAAAGCCAAAAAAAAAAATCGATTTTTGGGCCAAAAGTAAAGTAGTTTGAAAATTGATTGTATTACACTTTTCTGACGTATTTTGACCTCAGGAATCCGAATCTGAAAGAAAAATTAATCTATCTCTAAAATTGACCGAGTTATCGCTAATTTTCAGCTTTTTGGGGTCAAAAATAAAAAATTGATATTTTAGTCTATCTTAATGTAATTTGAGCTCAGGAATCTGAATCTGAAAGAAAAATTGATCTATCTGTAAAAATGACCGAGTAATCCCCATTTTTTCGCATTTTTTGGCATAAATTTGAGGATATCTCGAAGGGAAAAAATCGTAGCTCAATTTGGACAACGGATTCGTGTTCCTGAGGTCAAAATACATAAGAAAAGTGCCATACGATCAATTTTAAAAAATAAAAATTTTTGGTCAAAATTTGAAAAAATCGTAAGGGGTACCCCTTGGAAAAATCTCAAATTTTGACCAAAAATTTTTATTTTTTAAAATTGATCGTATGACACTTTTCTTACGTATTTTGACCTCAGGAACACGAATCCGTTGTCCAAATTGAGCTACGATTTTTTCCCTTTGAGATATCCTCAAATTTATGCCAAAAAATGCGAAAAAATGGGGATAACTCGGTCATTTTTCAAGATAGATCAATTTTTCTTCCAGATTCAAATTCCTGAGCTCAAATTACATCAAGATAGACTAAGTAATAAATTTTTTTTTTTTCACCCCAAAAAGCTGAAAATTAGCGATAACACGGTCAATTTTAGAGATAGATTAATTTTTCATCCAGATTCGGATTCCTGAGGTTAAAATACGTAAGAAAAGCATATTGAACCCAATTTAAACATTGATTTATTTTTCGCTCAAAAATCGATTTTTTTTTTGGTTCTTCAAGAGTAATATCACATATAATCAGCTCAGGAATCCAAATCTGAAAGCCAAAATCATCTCGTGTTGATAAATGATTTCCAGTATCGTAACACGGGCTATTATTATTAATAATAATTAATTACAATAATTATTAGGCTAATTAAAACAGATCAATTCTTTTCCACTCTCAATACCCATCCTGTTAGGCTTCGGTGTGTCAAGGGTAGCGACAAATTCGAGTGTCGATATAGAGTTCTTGAACTTTTTATCTATTCGAAGAAAAAAATTAAGAATTATCTCTCGCTGTGCAAGTCGTATTTTTTATTCGCAAATAACGAACGGCGAACGGTTTAACGACTCTTCAAACTCTAAAAACTATATGAAACTAATAAATTCATTATGCAGATCACCAAAGTTCACGGTTGCGTAGCAAGTGGAATAAAAAACCTATGAAAAATAAGCAAATGAAATGAAATGAAATGAATCGCAACTATACCTATACATGGTCTAGCGTAATTGTACACCCGAATGAATAAAACAGAGCGATTCAAGCGCGGTATTATTTTCAATGAAAATCAAACGTGTAGGGCCAAAATTCATTTGCGCGCTCCTCAGCGACACGAGAGAAATACGAATATAGGCGATATATTTTACTCACCGTCCGCCGGTGATAATTAGAATTCATGCGACAGCTAAGGGAGGGAGGATGTTGCCCTAAATTTAGCGGAATCTCGTAGTATCTTTCGGATTTTACGGGTAGAGAATTAGGGCTGTATCGCTGCATTTGCCCGAGGACGATAAACTTTGATTTTCAAGGCGCTGCATCTACGTTTGCCAACTTATGTCGTAAAAATTTTTCTAGATCTTCCGGTTGACCTTAGAAAATAAACGTCCGCCACCCTGCCGTATATCATACGTACGCGTAAAGTCAGCGATCGGTATCACGGTCGACCGGACTGCAGACACCTGCGATGCTTACCGCGGCGTATATCATTTTATATTATTACACACGTGTATCTATACTTAAAACCACGAAAGGTCAGACAGGCAGGCAGCCGGACATTCGCGGGGCGATAATATTCGCGGGCCAAAATTATTTAAGCCGTTGAATAAATTAAACGATTGTGAATCCGTACGTAACATATGTATATACATATTTACCGCATCGCGAATTCTAATTAGACCCGGTATAATATAATCAGGTTCTCCGTATAATATTCGCTAACGTTTGATTCTCATGTGTCATGTTACAGTTTAGGGACAGCCGAGAACGGAAAAATTTGACTAGAGTTCTCGTATGAGAAATAAATAAATAAAATAGGAAAAAGTATAAAATGCAAATAATTTCGGTATAAATGTCACGATGACGTTAGTTTGCATCCTTGGAGCAAGGATGAAGAATGAGGGATGTATAAGATGTCCTTTCTTGGTTGCATAAATTTTTTTTGCACGAGAGGTCTCCATTCATTATCTCAATTATGATAAAGGGAAAAAAAAAAAAATCGAGTCTTCTTTCACGACTCGTCTGTGCATCCTTGAAAAAGAAGGGGGAAAAAAGCTTTGAGAGAAGGGCTGCAGCCTGCTGCTGAAAGTATAATTCCATCTTTTCTCTATTTCTTTTTTCCTCTCCACATCCCCCAAGAAAAGGTATTGTGAAAGGAGCAGTGGGGTATATGCTTGATATTTTATCAAGTCAGAAATACAGTGAAATATCTTTCTGCACATTGCTATATATAAATAATCTTTACAAAATCAAGTCGGTTATACAAAACGATAAAAATTCATTGAAAATTGGTCAAGCATATGTAATATATTACCCATATAATCACGCATATTTTAATACATTACAATATTATAAAGAAGAATAAATCAATGCACAAAGTGGTAACTGAATCGAAAAATGTATCTCGACCAAAATCATTCATGATAGATAGTTAGACTTTGTTTTTTTTTTTTTGTTCAAAAAAATTTCAAGATGCACTGTACAGCTGCTGAATTTGAAAAATAAAAATTCTAGCTCTGGAAATATTCACCTAGGAGTACCCCATTAATTAAAAGCAACACGAATATATCATGGACATATTTTACAGTTCGCAAATCATCTAACAGATATGAAAGCAGGCGATATTGAAACCACCCATAATTTTTTTTCGTTACTTTTTTTCTCCTTTTTTTCATGCTTCGCGGATTAATAAAAGTATTCCTCAAATTCTAAATCTATCACACCGAACGGTGATACTATATAATTATAACCCGTCGTAAATTAGTGTATCAAAAAAAATTAAAGTAAAAAGCCGAGAATGTGAACTGAAGCTAACGGAATATATTACAATATATTTATCTAAGTTTTTGCGCCCGAATAACGATAATCGTAATAATGATGATGATGATGACCATAATAATAATAATAATAATAATAATAATGAGGACATTGATGAAAGGATAGGTCATAGGTTTGTTAGTATTAAATAGTATAAGTACCGAATCTTATAAACCGCCGTTGATGATTGGGTATTAGAGGTCATCGAATAAGGAATGAAAATTAAATATCTTATAATTCGGTGAGTAATGAAGTGTTAAAATACTCGAATGGTTATATAAGTATTAAGTAGAAATATGTGCGTTTTTTTTCAACTTTATTGATTGAGCAGAGAACGGGTATGACCGGCTCTGAAAAATTGATAGGTATGTAGGATCAAAACTAGAAGTAATTGTTATTATAATTTCTTCGAGCATATCGATCTAAAATTTTATTCTGATATTATAAATTGGTACATTTACTATAATAGTTCGCCTTACGATAGATAATATGCTGCAATTATATGTAAATTGGATTAAAAAAATTAGTTACGTACGATTGGGATGAGAAATTTTATAAGTTCGTTTTTATTTTTTAATGAAAAAAATTTCGACTCAAATATCGCACATTTTTTGGCTGGATACGTTTTATTGTTATTATTATCAGTATAGAATTACAACGTACATACCTCTAGCTTGTTTTTTAGTCAAGAATTTCAACACGAGCGGGTTTAAGAAAAAGATTTATGTTGTACCGTAATATTCTGTATCCGTGCAGACATTTTTTTAAGTCCAACCACAAGGATATAGAAAGAGGAATGAACAAAAAAAATTTATTAAATTCATTATTCAAATATAGCAATTCGTCATGCTTTGTATTGTCGTGGTTGCGCTATTATGTTCGTTCACCTGGTACACTAAATGAGAAATGAATCATATCGGATACGCGTAAGACGAAAACGTTGAAAAGTTGTCGTGGATCTATAGGTAAGATTTTGAAAAATCTACGAACTATCGCCAACGGAAAATGATTTCGCCACTCTTCTAAATCCTTCTATTATTTTTCCGCGCAGTCCGATTTCTGTATAAAAAAATAGAGAAAAAAAAAAAACCATTTCCCAAAAAATATCGAGGCGTCTGGCTATCCAACCGAAAAACTCTTCTTAAACCTAGCTGCGGGCACAGGGTGCGCGGATATAATAATATCGTATACCTGTGATGCGATGGTTTTCTTCTCCAGCTGCGGGGTTTAGGATCGCAGCGTTATTATACTACCGTGTAATATATTGTGAACGAAGAATTTTCCCCCGTTAGTGCATATCGTTCGTTATTTTTACAGCTTTATCACGACTTCCAAGTCGACCATTAGCCACGCGGCTCGATCGGCTAGATAACTTTTGGAATAACACCAAATAAGAAAAAGCAAACTTCTTAACGGGTAATAATTAAGCTCGGTATAACGATGCCTCACGATTATCTATACGTAATACAAGATTCCAAGTTATGTATTATTATGTGCGTATAGGCTTTCATTAATAACAAGCAACTAATTGCTCGTTTTTAACTGAAACATAACATTGAGGATATTGTATCGAGGGAATATCAACGGACAGAATATGTGACGCTCTATAATTAAATCGTTACGTTGAAATTTTTACGATCAATTTTTTATTTTTTTTTTCTTAGACAAATTCGGATTTTTTCCAAGTGATTTTCACACCGGAACTTATCGAATATTTGTGGCAAAAAAAAAGTTATTTCATTTTACGCCAACGCGCCACGGCGTAACATTTCTCATCCGATATTATCCTCGCATAATGGAGCGAACGCTTGTTAAATCTTGGCGATATAGGGTAGACTGACAAAGGCAAAGAGATTCGTACACCGCTTGTCAAGCATCGCATATAAGCCCCTCCTCAGGTTCGATAAGATTTTAAGGATTTACTCAGCCCTCGAGGAAATCCGTTCCCAGTTAATTAGCGAGATGCACGAATGAATCAGGATTGAGAATGACTCTCTGATTATCAAACCGAATACCATAAGTATCAGCAGCTGCCGGGAGATAATCAGATTGAAAGAAAATTTCGTTAACCGGAACACCGGAGATTTAATCAAGCTTTTGAAATATGTTTCAGGTGGTGATATTCCACGTTGCCAGTGGACCCTTCGTTGAAGAATTTTGGCAATGCGTTACTCATGGATTTTATACGGAACCGTGGCAGGAACAACTTTACACTACCCTCAGTCTGATATTCATGTTTTTACTTCCGCTTCTGATATTGATTGCAACATACGTATCGACCGTCGTGACTATTGCTCGTAAGTACACGAGATTTTCGTCTCATTTCGCGTAAAAGCCCTCCAGTTATCTCCGCGGCTCTTATACAGTTAATTCATACCCCCGCGCGTACCGAGGGTTGATTTTCCACCAACAATAAGAAGATACCCTATTTATCCTCACGGCTATACGCATACAGCAACCCTTCCCTATTGTTGGAGTTTAGATTCATCGGGAGTAATATATTGTACGAAGTTCCGTGCTTCTACCGTAACATTGTTCGGCAAATTTCCTTGAAAATAATTTAAAATAGAAGTTTTTAGAGTGGATGGAAAATCGTGGCAAAGAGCAACGCGCCACCTGCGGTGATTCAATTGACACTGAAAAGTTTTCAAAACTATTTCGTCGACCGTAGTTGCGGTTCATTTCTCTCTTGTAATATTAAAAAATCTTTCAAAATAGTCGGTCGTCATTTCACATCATATCATGTTTCTTCAAAAGTTATATTAACTTTCAATTTCTTCGCAATTTTTTATGAAACGATTCTACGAGGACAGACGCGATACTGGCCAGCTTAATTGGGAGTTTAGCGGAATTCCGTTAATATACAGAAATTTTTATCTCTTCGCCGTCACGTGAGGATAAATAAAATATGATCATAAGGCGCCTGTGAACGTTCACTGAGATGGTGTATGGAAAAGAAAAAAAATACCAGATCATAAATAATATTGAAGCGCTAAATTTATGCACATTTTTTACTTTTAATGTACCGCAAAGTAAAAAAATTTCAAGCGCCGTTCTTTGCTCTGTTAATGATTATTATTTACAGGAAGTGAGCGGGTATTCAAAACTGAACTTGCCAACAGTAACACAAACCACATTTCCGGGGACGTAAATCGACGTCGTTTGATGCATCGTGCAAAAACAAAATCTCTACGCATCAGCGTTGTCATCGTAGCGGCTTTCGTGATATGGTGGACACCCTACTACACCATGATGATAATTTTCATGTTCCTAAATCCCGACAAACACGTGAGCGAAAATATTTTTTCATTATTCGTAAAAAACACGCGAGACGAACGAGAATTTAACGTACCGTGTTATTGACTTTGCCTGATGAACGTTTCCCCCTATTTGTCTCTATTTCTCTCTCTCTCTCTCCCTATTTCTCTTCATGCACTTACAAAATGAAAGCCTGGAATCTGGGGGAGAGTTGATTGTTCGAACGCATGAGTTTACAGAACAATATACCGCGACTGAATCACTCATGTAACGCGTAACCCTTTTTTTGAATAGCTCACGGTGTGGATTCTGCGACTATACGTCGTCTAGGAGAGTAAACGAAACCGTAACCACCACCGCACCCTGATGTAAAAGAAACTTAACGAAGTCATAACTCAGAAAAGTTAATACAAGTCGACTATTCACGCCCCGTCGCTCTCTGTACCAATTTGGTTTTCCTATACGCGCGGTATAAGCGACTCGCTATTTTCCTATTTCTCTAAAAACTTTAACCCCATCCGCGCGCGCTTTACCCGCACGAAGTGAATTCGCCGCACCCTACTTCGTAATTAATCCAGCTCCAATTCTCGACTTAAAGACACCATGGACCGTTAATGAGACAGGAAATGACTGACGAAACTTTTTGAATAAACTCGAAACAGTGACATCAGAAACAGCGAAATTTACCTAATATCTCACCGGTGTATCGGAATACATCCCCCTAGTTTTAACTTCGTAAAACAGACTTCAACCTTTGCGAATATTTTTTGCCATTATTAGCGACGTGCTATTTTACGTTAAATCGATGGGTCGTAAACGGGCGAGCTTTTACCTTGAGGAAGTTAGCTAGTTTTAGTATGAGAACGTTTTCTACTTTTTTTCTACTATTTTCCGCGATTGCTCGACACCCGATGTATGCTTAAAGAATGAATGGATATTGATGGGGCTTTTCCCTGCAACTGGTTTTATGGGCCACTGTGCTTCTAACCGTCCCAGCAGATGGATTACCAGGTGCAAGGAATTGCTAGCTTTTCAGTTCAATTTTCTAGTTTTCATTCCGCTATACATTTCCTTTTACGTTTTTCCTCATTTTTTTTTTTGTTTTTCTCAATGCAGATGAGCGCGGACCTTCAAAGCGGGATATTCTTCTTCGGAATGAGCAACAGTCTGGTCAATCCACTGATTTACGGTGCGTTCCACCTTTGGCCCCAGAGAAGACGGAGGCAGGGAAGCCATTGCAGGTCAGAGATAATTAGCATGACTGCTAATAAACGCTATACCTGACAATTACTGTTCTTTCTTTTTTATCACACCCGTCTGAATTTAAAACAAAGTTATGCGAATAATCCATCGATTTTCCTGCGATAAAATCGCGCTCGATTTTTTTCTATAATTTGGATTTTCGGTGATTTCGGTGATTTTCGAAATCTAGATTCAGATTTCGTTGGTTTTCTGCCATTTGAAATACTTTATTTTTCTTCGTTATTACTATTATTTTTTCTTTGGTTCTGTTTTTCCAAATTTTAGGGATGGTTCAACGATGCAGCATCGAAGTACGACCACGAATGCGAGCTTTATGCTCGTCCCAAGGGGGGGTAGCGCACGTCTGGTACGGCAGCCAACCAGAACTTCAAATTTAGCATTAAATCTTAACCGGGCCTCCCAACCCCAAGAGGATACCCTACTGGTTCACCTCATCCAAGACGAATCGAAGAACAATAATGAAAAATCAAACAATGATCGACAATCGGCTCGAGTTATTCTCCGTTACAACGGACACGGCAACGGTACCGGAAATGGAAATATATTAAACGAAGGAAAGCTCGGTAACAATAACGTCTGAAATCACTGACTAGTCTCAACGGTAAAAAATTAATGAATAAACAAAATTAAAGAAAAATTCTATTCGTAACTTCGCTATGGAGATTGCGGTTTTTAGAATAATTCCACCGATACGGAGGTTCGATATTGAATGTACGAAGAACACAGATATTTCTCCATAAATAATCCTATACGTACATATTTACGCATATAAGTAAAATATTTAATAATTATTGCTCCGTTGATTAATACTGCCTGAATAAAAAAAAAAAAAAAATAAATAAATAAAAAACTATGCATAAATATACCGATTAAATTAGGAAGATATTAATTTTTTTTTCAGCAACCCATCATATTTGCCTTATCGTTATTTATATTATCTGCTATATGATATTCCATACGCACCGAAAAAAAATTTATCAATGTATAATAATAATCAACTATATACGTTGTAAATAATAATGCATGCTGTGTAGCGTAATTATCTATATACGCTTATATACGTGTAGCATATACGTTGTTTTCGATATAACTACCTCATCTGTCAGCCTATATCACGTAATAATAATATTAATAACGATAGTGATATTAATATCAATAATTCTGATATGTGTGTGTCTATTTTTGAAGTATGTATAGATAACAATAAAAAAATATTTGTGTAAATGGAACCACGAACACGAATGAGAATGGAAAAAAATTGGAGTGAAAAAAAAAAAAAAAAACACAGAAGAACCCCATGGATATACAAAGGCAATTGATGTAAATTTCACCCCGTTCCTTTCTTACCTGATAAAAATAAAGAAGAAAAGAGAAATAATTACATCCGAGTGGTGTTTATGGGAGGATTTATATTGCCCGGTGTCTGCAGGGGGTGATAACCACGGAGGCTCATTCTAACGCGATTCGAACTTTGTGAATTCCTCCATGAATCTGATCTCGAGCCTCGTTTATTCCCAACTGTATTCGACTGACCGAGTAAAAGGGTTATCAATTTATCTAACGCGGCTAAATCCTCTGTCATACTACCACTGTTATTCGGAAGACCTGATCCAGAACTTTGAGGAACACCGGAAACTCCGGCTCCGTTGTATCCTCCGAGTCTTTGAGATACCTTTGAAAAGGAAAAGTGTAGAATGACGAATCTCATTACGTTCATCGTTGATAACGTCCCTAATTTAAACTCACTTCTTCCGGTGCAAATTGACCGTAACTGATACGCTGGACTTTTCGAAATGTTTTATCATCCATCGCCTCTTGAACTGCCTCGTTAAGAGCGTGTTCTAAGGATCGTTGTTTACTGGGACTGTAACCATCGTAGTAACTGGAAAGTAGTAACCTACAATTTAGCACGGACAGGAGAAGAGAATAATTGCTTGATGAGCACGTTACGACAAATTGTTCCTCATAAATCACCTTGAGTTTAGAGAAGAATAATTATTCGTATCACGAGAATTATTTTCGCCCCTAACGCGACGGATATCGTGTTCCCAAAAGCGTCGTAATTCCGGTGTCGAAGTATACGGAGCAGCGACTTCCTTTATCTAGAGTATTTGCGGATAACAGAAGTACCTATTAGCATTGATTCGATTCGACGAGCATACAATTATCGTCGTTGACATAATTAAATTCACCTTCAATACTATTATTGCGGTGATGAAGATGCATATTACATTGACGAAAGTTAAACAGGCGCTTATTATACCGTTGCAAAAAAATTCTAGGGGTAGATATTCCGTGTAAACGTACGAATACGACGAATTCAAATCTGTGTAAGACTCGCCCTTTATGTGAGGAATTTTTACCGGCTTGTATATCAGCCATATGCAACCCAAGGCCCAAAAAAGTCCCTGAAATAATATGCGCTCAGTTATGTTTTTAGTTTTTGATAACATCGTCGAAGAAACAATGATCGTTGAAAGAAAAAGCCAAAATTAATAAAATAAACTCACGCAATTCACGACCGGTGGTAATAATGACGCCGAAATCGCAACACCGATCAAAGGGCCATTACTACCCTGTAAAAGAGCTACAGCGACTCCTGTACCAGAAGGTAACGCCCATAGGACTCCCATCCATAAGGATCTGTAGTTACCTCTGGGCGAATGAAAAGAATTCTTGTTTTTGTAAGCAAATACGACATCGTTGGCATCGTGTATTCATTTTACGATCGCTATTTATTATTTCGAGTAAAAAGCGTAGGAAATGTTTGAGCAAGTTTCGCGGAGTATGTCATGTATGATCCCTGTTAAAAATGTTTATCGGAAAAGGTAAAGGTCACGGAGTTTTGGCAGGAGCGAAACTCGTACCAGGCTGAATAATTATAAGATATACGTATGTGCGTATGCGTGTGTGTAATTCACCTGCTCTTCATTTCGTCCGTTGGCCAATCCCCGTAGCCCCAGGGCATTTCGGTTGTTCCTAATAGAAGACCGAATACGAATCCATATGCAATAGACATGAATATTCCGAGAAGTAAGCTCTTAAAACCGATACTCTGCAGATTTCTGTCGGCTATTATTGTCCCGAACGTCAAGGACATTACCGGACCCTGTAGGAAAAAGGGTCAAATGGTATTGTAAATACCTCGATTTTCAGCAATTCAATTAGGGTAATTTATATACTCGTCTAAAATTACAGACCATTAGCGGTGACACCAACATTGCCGCGACAACATTAGTCGCGCTGTTTTCAACCAGTCCAAGACCGGCCAGGCAGCTGCGAAATCGAAATTTTTTTATTTCATTTATTCTAGAAACGGCTGGAGAGTTTTTATTTTACATACTCAGCAGTCAATACGAGAAGGATATAATCGAACGTCAGGTCTCCGCCACTTTGGACCCCGTCAACAACTTGTTGTACAGTTAGTTTGGAACGAATCGAGTCTACGAATGCTTCCCAAGCATTTTTATCGTCGAAATATTTTCTAAAACATTTAATTTCGCTTTTAATTATCAAAAAATCCGACTATTTCGCTTCACGTATAACGTCAAAAATTGAAAATCTACTTGCTTGGTAGCTTCTTTTGTGGTCAGTATATTTCCCATACCGTTATAAGTGCACTGGGTCGGAATGACACTGTAAGAAAAATTTTTCAGGGTGGAAAATGTCGAGCCACTTTACCCTCTTGAATATTCAATCGAATTCGTTAAAAAGTCATAGCTTCTCACGAAATTCTCATACTGCCACTTCCGATAAACAATTTCAAGACTATCCCCCCCCTTGCAATTGAGTCGGAATAATAACTATGGGGATCATTTACCTAACGATAGAATTCATTTTTACACCAATTCCGAGCTCGGTCAACGAGTGCAGACAATTTTCACAAGGATCACCGGAGGGAATGGGAAAAATGACCTGTGAGACGATAAAAATATATTACGCATAGAAAATATCGGTATTATTTCTGCTCGATTTGATAAGTCGGAAATTGT
The DNA here is from genome assembly GCF_917208135.1 of Athalia rosae. Taxonomy (NCBI): domain Eukaryota; kingdom Metazoa; phylum Arthropoda; class Insecta; order Hymenoptera; family Athaliidae; genus Athalia; species Athalia rosae. The sequence goes on along the minus strand of NC_064032.1, from coordinate 14,664,670 downwards.
CTACCTCGTAATACAAGTTCGCTTTGTCCTTGCACCAAACGACATGCTCGACCTTCAGCCGTTTCAATAGTTCGTCCAATACCTGAGAACGCATCCGGTTGATTGAAATTGTTATTTATTCGACAATTATCGAATTTAATATTGAAGTATTACCGTCTCCATTGAGACAAAATCTGGCGATATCCTATCCGCGTCGTTAATCCCATCGACCCTTGATTTATCGATCCCCAAGGGATCCCTTGCACTTTTTTTAGGACGTAAATCCAGATCAAGTTTTTGATGCGATACGCTGTTGCACGTCTGATGTTTGGGTCGATGAATTGCCGCCGATTTTCCACGGTTTGGAGATTGCACGCCGAAAATTAATTCATGCTCGTGATTAGAGGTAGGAATACAAACGAGAAAAACTACACCCCTCGCCATGATTGTTGCAAAATTTTATATATTTTACTGCGTCAAAGCAGCGCTACGAAAACTCGGAGCTTTTATACTCTGGCTAATTGCATTAGCACGTAGCTTAGCAGTATTTCTTAACGGCTAAATACATTAGAATCAATCACCGGTGTAAATTGATCGCCATTCGCTTCTTCATTTTTTGTACGTGTACTACGGTGATTCATTTCATAATTTTCGTATGATATTGATCCAAGATAATAACCGGAATGTGCTCTAGTATGGCTGATTTTGGTAGTTTCGAGTACTTAATAAATTCCTCCAGGAAGCACAAGCCCGCGATTTCTTCCTCCTCTAAAACTTGAGCGTTTTTTGATCTGTAGGAAAAGAATTTAGAGAAATATCTGTCAGAAAATAATAAGCAGGCCTGATAGACGACGTGAAATATTTTCCATGGATTCTCTCCGCTCGTTAAGAACATGAGATTTTTTTAAATTGGTACTTGCCCATCGCTGATATCCAAGGATATGATATAACGGCAAAGATGTGATATAAAATCATCCCGCGCTACAGGATTACATTGATTCAATATGGTTTGAATACCTATTACGAGAACAACAGCGTCGACAGGATCTTGAATTTTTTTACTGAGAAGACCAGCTGTTGAAAATTAGTCGATTGATAAAAATGAGAAACTAGTTTGTGAATATTTTTTGTTCCATATACTCGCCTAGTTTTTTCGAATAGGAAATTTTTTGCAGTTGCGCTATGGTGAATAAAAATATAATGATATCGATATTCTTCAGATTGGCGGCATTAATGTATCGTTTTTCGTACGGATCGTTCAGCCCCGCCCAGTTCAATCTCGTACTTAAATTTCTCAATAATTCTTTTCGGGTCGGATCCAGCTGCTCGTTCGAATTATACGTTCTACGTATTTCCGAAAGAACCGCCCTGCGATAAGAAATGTGCCGGGTGATTGATTGTGAGCAGAATTATTGGAAAAATACGTCAAATTGAATAAAACGTATACTTATTGAACGTATCCAGGGCAGTCTCTACTTGTTTCGCACTAAATTTGCAAGCGATATTTAATTCATAAGTTATTTTTTTACGCAACATCTGCAAATGCCCTATTTTCAAAACCCAATCGACCATCGGCGGCCAAGTCTTTGAGCAACGCGAAGAAATGCTGAGATATTGCTTCGCTGGAAAATTAATAATACGCTCGTTAATCGAAGTCTTGATGAAAAATGCGACCTCTCACCTTTCGATGAATCTCTGTTTGCCGTGACTAAGTTAAATTCGTTGAATACATCCGTCCAAATTTTATCTTGGAATCTTTTTTCTAGCCAGTTCATAAATTTCTCGATTTCGGTCTGTATCAAAAATGATAAAAGCTTATCCAGTCCCGTTAAACCCGCCGTTCCCATGGCTTTCAATATCGCCGAAAATACTTTATGATTCAATACTTCGGTCTGAGTTTTTAAATCGTACCACGCGATTACGTGCTCGATGTATACGGTGGTCCTAAAAGAAAAATGCGGATGATATGGTGACTTTTTTTTAACGGCGCAATTTTTTCGAATATTATTCGAGTTACAGATTCAACGTACTTGGGGTCAGTAACGCGTAACAATTCTCTGACGATTCGACCCATGAAATTTATTGACCCGGAATCACTGGACGGCAGCTGGCTATTAAATTTATTTTTCTGCAAGTTTCTTCGACCAGGTACCCAGATTAACCCTTTACATTCTTGTTCTACAGCGTCATTTATGATAAAAGTAATCTAGAAAAGTAATGCGTGTATTGAACACTGGCGATTCGCATGTACGCGTGTTTAAGTGGAAATTTTTATTTATCGACTCACTTCTTCCTGCCATATCTTGAGACTGTTAATGTTAATGTAATCTTGAATGTATTGGAAGGATCTCCGATATCCGTCCAAGACGACCGCGAGACTATCCAATTTTTTCAATAATTCACCGGTCTGTTAGAAGAACAAGATGTGAAAAGATCGTTTTTCAGAATCGGCGATAATCGGGCATTTCGTAATCGACTCACCTTCGCTTTAGGGTCAAATATTAGACCACTGTGCAACGCAAGAGTTACTTTTTCAACGAGTTCCTGTCTTATACCATCTTCGAGAAGCTGGTGGGAATCGACCCTTAAAATTCCAAGAGAAACGCTTTTCAAAGCTAACACACCTTCTGTGAAAACTGAAACGGTATACGTCAACTTGGCGACCTAAAAAAAAATTTCAAGTATTTTCAAAAGCTCAGAGAACTCGTGTTAGTGAATTCTTATACCTTCAACCTGTCGTCAAGTTGTGCGTATTCTCTGAGCTTATCCTTGCTCAACCGCAAGGGTATCTCTTTAAGGGTATTTGTCTCGAGGAAAACTATTTGGGCAAGTAGCCCAAATACTGTCTCGGGAATAACTTGAAGCACCCGCCTAGCAAACCCTTCCAATTCTCTGCTATAGTATTGAGATACAGAGGATAAATCGGAACTGTGAGCTTGATTTATTCGAAGTAATGGAGTTTCTAAGGCCGATGCCATCTGGAATTGAGTTACAATCGTAAGAATATGATGTTCAAAATGGTTTCGTACCATTCTTAATACCTTCGAGAAAAGTGGCTTCAACTTTATGACCATCGGAGGATCCTGCTTGATGCAGTCTTGCATGATCGTTATAAAAGATTCAATAATATTCCAGGCATAACTGCAGTCCGTGACGATATTCAATGCAATCATCACGTCCTCTGTTATGCTACTCGTACGTAGCATACTCTGTAATATTTCGCGAGTATCTGCGAGATACTGAGATATGTGTAGATTTAGTTCCAATTGATGGAATTCTGTAAGTGCAATTTCGAATTATTTTTCAAGCAAAAAAATCGCGGCTCTTGATCAAAATTTTTCTAACGATTTGCCCCACCTTGAACCTCCTCTAACGCCTGAAAAAGTTGCACGACTTTTCTCCCATCATCTTGTTGTAAGGAATCTACATGTTTACCGATCTCTTTGAACCAGACTTGCAAGCATTCGTTCTTTTCAACCCCATCTAAAGGCCTGTTTCCGCTAAATACTTCCGCTAAATCAGCGATTCGTTCAACGCATATTTCTTTATACCTCTTCCACTTGGACTCTTTGTCGGTCAGAAGCTATGAGTATTTACAGAGATAATAATAACGGAGCAGAAATTTGGGACGAAACATTTTTTAGTGCGAATAAATTTATTGCTATCACCTGCTTGTACATATGTTTAACGTCTTGCTCTAATTGCGCGGTGCTGAGAAGCAGCCAGAGGCAATCGATAGCAGCGTATTTTGCCTCCTGTATAACGAGTTGGCGAATACTTCGCGAACGTTTAGTTCCTTCAACCATTATACTGGATGTTGAAGTATGGAGAAGAATCCAGTGGAGAGTAACGTTACAGTCGCGAACAAGTTTTACGGTATTACCAATCGCATTTTCTTCTATTCTTTTAGATAATAATAACTCTTTAGTGTCAACGATCTGTTTCTGAAAGATTAAAATCGATGTACTTTCAATTTCTGAATTTTTACTGCAACAAGAATGAAAAATCCTTACTTTCAACTTTTGCCCATACTTTTGAGCAGTTAGCTTGACGTTAGTTCCTTCAAACGTATTATTCAAGGCATTTTTAGCAGATTTATACGGTTCCCACCAGTCCCATAAATTCAGTACAAGCCCCATGTATATACTGATTACCCAATTATCTGGGAAAAATCTATCCACTATCTCTCTCATAATCGAAGATCGAGAGTGAAGAGTAGACGGGCTAAAAGCTAACGCTACGACAAGCATTGCAGCTTGATTAGCTAGTGCCACACTCCGATGTTCAGGGTAAGGGAAAGCGAGACTTTGATTGTATATTTCATCTGCGCGTAATCGACTGATTACAAGATCAACCATAAGGGTGTTGAGTGGAATGCGGCTGAAGTATTAAAAGACAAAACATCAGTGCTATTTTGAAACAGTCAAGTCTAGTGATCTGCTATGGTCATTTACTTGAAATATCCTTCAGGATAGTTTGCAGGGCGTTTAAAAGGTGAACTGCTAAACCCTGTGGACCTAAGTAGGACGCAAACATCGTCTACTCTAGTGGTGGATAAATGCTGGACATTGTATCTATAATAAGATACAAGGAGTCTCTCCCGAACTGGTCCTTCAAAGTGCAGATCTATGAGGAGTAGCATCACTCCATACAAATAAACAGCCTCGCACTGTAGGAGTTATTATAGCATAGCTAATATTTTTTCAGTTATTGAACACTGCAGATGAATAAAATTCAAATGAAAAATCAGAATAAATACCATCAGCTGCTTTCCTTCCCCACTGAGCATTATTGTCTCTATAGATTGCTGTATATAAATTCCATCTTCTAGTTCTTCAGTGAAAGCATTTAAATCTGTGACATACTTATGGATGCTTTCAAAAGCTAGGTAAAATCTGGTAAGTATATCGGAGAATGTGTCTCGCATTTCTTCATCTAGTTCTTGCAGTACCTAGATTACATTTTACAGCATAAGCTCCACTTATAAACAACTAAGAACTTACATAACTGATCTTAAGACTCACCGGATCATTTTCAATTTTATGCTCATAAGCATCGGCTGCTTTGAAATAAGAGAAATCTAGAATAATTTGTCCATAACGCTGCTCTGTCTGCCTACAGATAAGAAATCGCTTTTAGTATTGGCTACATCGCTGCTTTGTTACTTTATTCTGTTTTCAGAATAGGGATAAAATTATGCTGAGTATATGAATGTAAGAATAATTACCTGAAAATTGGTGGTACGTAATCTTTGAGTCGCATTAATTCTGCAATGATTGCATTACCACGAGATACAATTTGCAATATATTCTGACCACATCCATTATTTAACGTGAGGAAATCAGCCATTTCAATAATAGTACAGCCACTAAAGGCAACGCAAATAAGTTAATAACTTTTGCAAAACGCCTGCTCGTCTGCTGCGTTTACTGTCTGCTATTAAACGTCAAACGAAATGTCAAACTTGGTTATGCCAGAAGTTGGCAGTTGCGACCCCTATCTCAGATCCCCCAACTAATTTCAAACTAGAGATTTTAATTGACATTGCATCCAGTTACTTGCACAAAACAATAATTAATTTAACATGGCAACAGAAAAAAAATCAAACAAAGTTACGTCAAGGCAGAGTATTTTACATGGACGAAAGCTTATATGAATCTAATCAAACGTAACTTCATTAATGATTATAGCAAAAATTATATTGCATTTATAATTTTCTATAGCAGTCAGCAACCCACATACTTCTGTTATGGAAGACAATTATCGCACGTTTTCAACTGCCTCAATAAAGCCGAATTTTGTGAACGATTTTCTACAGTCTTGCAGGGACAGAAATATACTCCCATTACCGCAGTTTCAAGTATATTTTTTGATTATCTCGCGTAACGTTATTGATTTAAAAAATTCTCATACAGTCGATTCAATTAGATCATTCAAGCCGGAGAAACCGTTCGAATTAGTTCTCCAAAATCTATCATTACCCATAAAAGGGACGGGGATGGCTCGCATAAAAAATTATCTGAAGACAGGTGAAGAAAAATAATACGGTTATTACTTTTCAATAAGTCCAAAAATCGTTTTTCTCTCATACTGCAGACTAGAATTATCTGAATCCAAAGGAGCTATCGTATTTAGTTTAATTTGCGGAAATCCTGGTGGTCAATCTGCGGAAAACCCCACAGAGTTTCGTTGTAAAGGTATCAAACAATTATTTTCAGTAAATATTATACACAGCTCAAATCTATACCATCTGAATTTTTTATCATCAGGCCATGAAATCAACACATTTATGCTGTCTGTGCTCAGTGATTGTGCCAAAAAAATTTCTGCACTAACCATCTTGAAGTAATTAATAAAAAAAATGATACAACCGTTTACTCGAGTCGCTTATTCAATGATTCATTATAATCATAACGCAGATTACAAGGATGCTCGATAAATGCTGACGGAATCTTAAAAATATCTGAGATGCTCGCAGAAGCGGATTGCGGTGTGAAAGATCTGAATTTGGACATGAACCCGAATGTTGAACAAAATTATTATCTATTATGCACCCCAGGGACGAGGTGAATTCATCAATTTATATTACCGGCCGACCATGCATTTCTCTATTTACCTTATATTTGTTAATAAATTATTTCGTGCAGATTGCTCTATCTCTCTTTGAAATTGTGTGGAATAAATGACAACGGAATAGAGAAAATTGCTGCGAATTTAATTCACCGGGATGGACCTAATTCTCCAAAACTGATCGCACTGAATTTGGGAAATAATAATATTTCGGAAATAGGAGCTAATCAAATTGGTAGAATGTTGCGGACTAATAGGTAGTTATGTCTAATAATTACTGTTCTATGCAACTATATACGGATCATAGATATGGCGACTTGTATTTCATGAAAATCGTTTTTTTTCAATCTTTTCAGATCATTGCGAAGTTTGACTTTAACTGGTAATAGAATAAATGATTCTGGGGTCGCGTCGATATTAGAATCATTGAGCACGTACGTGTAAAAAAAAAATAGCTAATCCAAAAAAAACCGGAAGAGTCATTAAGAGGGCTCTTAGTTTAATGATTAATTAAACTTCAATTTTTTAATCAATAGGTTTACGTTGACGCATAGCGAAGTAGTTGAAAAACGGCGCAGAACAATCAGAAGATTGAAAGCTTGCAGGGAAAAGGTATATTATATAGAATATTATACCTACACTTGGAAATTTTTCAATCTAATGATTTCTACACCCTTATCTCGTTTTATTTGACATACAGATGGATAATCTATCAAGGGTGGCTTTGACACAGGATAGATTGGGCCCAGCAATCAAAGAACGGATTCGCGGTGTAAAAAAAAAGAGGGGTCTGACCGTTATGACACGTAAAATATTGGAAGAATGATCCTAAATTGTATTTTAAATCCCGCAGCATCATCGATTAAACAATTGATCAGCACTTCGAGTGAATCAAGTGTAAATCGTTCGATGCCATGCAACTTACAAGTAATTTCTGATTTTGACGATTAGCGAAAATGTACTTTGAAGCGTTAGTTGAAGGTTTTTTCGATTTCTAATCTTTTTTTTTCAGTCTCTAGGAGAACTAACAGATTCTATGACACCTGTCGACACTCATCCACTCGTGAGAGATATTTTTTCAATTGAAGGAGCACTGATGTGCTCTGGGAACTTGAAGTTACAACATCTGAATTTGAGCTGTGAGTAGAAAGAATTTGTATAATTTCCACCAAGGAAGATTTTTTCTCTAATCTATTATTTCCGTGAGTCTGATCAATTGCAGTCAATAAAATTACCGATAAAACATTGCGGCGTCTAATCGATTGCGTTAAAAATCAGCAGCTACAAATGATTAAGAGCGATTCGTCATCCAATGTGAGTTATGGACTGCAACATCTTTGTGTAGAAGTGAGTTTACAAATACATAACTAGCAAACTATGCAGCCATATTTGAAATATGTGGATTCGTTATCTATTGAATTTTAACAGGGTAATGAATTCGATGATGCTTGCAATTTGGTTTTGCAACTGAAATCACTGATTCGTCAAAATCGCAGAAAGTCCAAGTGAAGAAATTTACCCCCAATTTAAGTCTTGTATAGTTTTGATATGAAACTCTTGTTATTCGTGTTATTGTTAACAATTCAGAATATCCTTTGCTAAGAGGAGTAGAAAAGTTCCTGTTCGCCTAAGGCATTCGTTCAAAATCTTACGCGGGGTCATGCGCTCTGATATAGAATGAGCATTGAAGTATTGAGCGTCATCACGTGGAGTTAATTGAGAAGATGGCGTCTATAGTAAAAGGTGTGCTTATCATGTGATGGATAACGAATAATTTCAAAGTTTTACAGCACTTTTTAGAAGATTTCGGAGTAAACTAAACTTATCTTTTATTTCATATTATTCCATCCCTTATCTCGAATCTACAGACACCGGGGAAATTTGGAGTCGTCTCTTCAATCACCGACCCTTCGTTCAGGGAGAGATCAGCTACTTCTTACGAGAGTTTGAGGTACGCGATTTGAACATCAAACCTGATGTACAAGGATTCCAAGTGAATCTTTAATTAAAATAGGAGAAAGTCTAAGCACTTTGATCATTCAATTTTTGTTCTAATTATATTTAATCCCCCTTCATTCTTTTGACTCTGTTGATCTGATATTCTGTTTTTCGCCTATTTAACCAAGGAGCGACGAGAGGACAGAGAAGTGGAGCGCCTTTTCAAGATCTTGGAATATTCGACAGAGCTTGGACAGAGTCAATTTGACCGTACAGAGCAGCTGGGCGATTGTCATTTGCCCAGTCTGAAGGCAAATTTAGACGTTGCACTTAGCATGTGCCAGCGAGTCCTTGAACAGGAAGAAAAGACTGAGAACGTGTGCCTCTTTTATCTTATCCTATTCTGTCGATTTTTGTTCCTAGTTTAGATCTTTATTTCATTCTAGCTTAACAACGGAGTATATTACTTGCAGGATAAAAAACTCCAAGTGAACAGAGAGACAAGAAAGTCCCAGTGGCAAAAGTTCATCAATGATATGAGCTCCAAATGCGAAAAAGTTGATAAAACTTTTGAAGAAAAAGAAGAGGAACTCAGAGGGTTTTATCAGGACTTGGAAGAAAAACTTCACATTTCTCCTTGAATTAAAACGTATTAGTCAACTCAAGGATCATAAAAATATTCCTGTTTTTTCATTCAACGCTTAGACTGTGATAGAAGACCAAGAAAAAAATTAATATATGTATCCTGCTTATTTATCTCTGTTGTATCAATTCAGAGGATTTAAAACCCTTTGTACTATTCAGATAATCAAATAATCAGCCAATATGCCTGTGGAGGTGATAAAAGATCCTTCCATAACTATCAACCCTGGTGCAGAGTTGGTAAATTTTGTGATGAAGAAAGTGAAAGAAACAGATCAGCTGCCCAAAGGTATATCCACGCTCAAAAAATCAACTAAAAAGCAGAGAGCTAACGTAATATTGAAACTAGAAGACATTTTATGGCTAAACAATTACTTAAAAGAGTACAGAAAGACTTCTGAAGAGAAGGTCTATCTGCATGAATTTTTGGAAACTTCCAAAGTGAATCTTCCAGTACCTGAAATAACCCCAAGAAACCCTGAACTTGAAGCTAGAATACAGAAGTTGATAATGCAACAAAATGATAGGGAATACAGAGCTATGACAAAAAGCGTCGATGCTGTTAGAAAGAAGTTGCCTGAAGACACTCTCGCCTATCAAAGTAAGAGGCAATATTATTTTATCTTTATCATTTACTCATTTCGTTATATTCCCCCCTACTTTCTTTTTCTAAAAATTCTGGTTTCAGAACAATCATGTTTGTCTCTCTTGTTTCAGTGAAAGAGATGAACAAGCAGTTGATTGCAATTGCTCAATTTGTATTCTCTGTACTAGCTGGTTTTGTGTTTGGCTTCATCGGAGTGGAATTGATCATTGGTGGTTTGGACTTTGGATTTAGACTTTTACTTGGCATAATGTGCGCCCTGATTATAGCCCTGGCAGAGATATATTTTCTAGCTAAAAAGCTTAATGAAGAAGACTATATTCTCAGTCACGAGGAACTACCAAAGCAAAAACTACACCAAGAGTAACATCTGCAGAAGAGCAATGTCACAATTTTTATTGGTTCCTCAGAAACGACTTTCTTCTCAAACTTTTGAATAAGCACATGAGTTTTAATATCCTGAGCTGTGATTTCCTTCACATTTTGTTTCATTATGTACCATTGAGTTTGAAGTTTAATAAATGATTAATTCAAAGTATTTAGAATGTATTTTTTAAGTCTTGTCATACGTGTGAAAAAATATTTTATTATTAAAATTATCCCTAAAAACGGCATGATGAGTTGAATGGGTATTTTATATTAGGACTAATTAATGAGGTTCCTCACAAAGACGGCTATTCTCTTTAGTTATGACAGCCAGATGAATTAATTCTACAAAGGAATGTGTCTTCAAATCCTCAGTGCTGCTCCTCAAAGTACTAACATGGTCTCTATCGTCTGATCTGTGATGTGTATTAAAGTCTTGCTGTTTGGACCAATCTTTAGTAATCAGAATCTTTTCTCAAGACTTTCTGAGAGTTAGGAACAAGAAATTTTCCGGAATTATTCCATATTTGATTCTTCCTCACTGTCACTGGATTCGACTTTTCCATTCTCTTTACTATCGCTTCCATTTTTATGAGGAACACTATCTTCAGAACTGCTGGTGATCTCTACTACTTCCCCATTAGCATCTTTTTTCTGCACTGTTTCATCCTCATGAGAAGAGGCACTGTCAGATTCACTATCAGTGTCAGAATCAGAGGAGCTCTCTGATGAACTACTATCCGAAGAAGGGGGGTTTTTCTTTGCCATCAACTCTTTAAACTCTCTGACGGTTATCTTTCGTGGTATTATCTCACGTAGAAAGTCAAGGGTTTCATTGCTTTGCACCACTTCAGCCACATTTTTGTAGTCGAGAGTATGTCCTTTTTTACCCAGACTGTGTGCTTCAGACGATAAATGATGAATAAATAATTCCTGAGAACAAAGGTTTGAATTTTCCGCGTTAATTCTGGGAGATCCGGTTGGCCGGTTAGTTGGTTAGAATCAAAGCTTCTTGGCGCGTTAGCGATGTTATGAAAAATTCGATATTATCCTACCGTTGCTTTCGCCACAAGGAACAAACAATCCTGGCCAACTGTCTCGACGTAAGGAGAGCTTTTCATTATTGTTTTCACTCGAGATAGTGGTAAATGCAGATCTTTTGGTTTCTGTGGCGACCCTTGCGACGCCATTATATTATATTATATTCACTTCTGCTAGTTAACTCCGGCGTGATTCCGGCGTCACTAAAATCGTAGTGCTTTTTTCTGATTGGTCTCACCATCTTCGAAGGTAAGCATCCGGTAGATTTAACTTTGCACCGCCAAACTTCAACTACCAAACGAATCGCGAATGCTCATATACCTAGTAGTTTATTTTAGCAGTAGAAGTAGACGAGGACAATAAATTAAGCCCCTACAATATTGCGCAGTCCCTAACTTAAATAACCACCAGTCGCCTATAAGTCCACTCCGAATTTGATTGATCATACCTTCATAAGTTTGTGTACGCATTACACATTAGCATAAACTCGATTACATAACTCTTTGTACAAGACATATTATTTTTCATCAATTTTTGTTAGATTCAAAAGCTGAAATATCAGAAATCTACCTACATGAAGTAGTTTTGTTGCAGGGCTTTCATTGATGACCACGTCAGGTATTACTTGGCATGCATCCATCATCCTCGAAGTCTTCTCAAGGAAACACCTTGCTAACTGCGGTGACCTGAAATCCGCAGCAAATCAGATTAGTAAGGAAATAATAATAAGGCAAAAATTTGTCTTATCCGAGGACTTCATCGACAAAGACCCCGCTCACTGGGAGACCTGAAACACACAGCAGATCAGATTAGTTTTAGATATTCGTGGGAACAAGTATTTTCTAATTGGAGATCTCTGGTAGGCTAAATCCTCTCTCTGGAAGATCTGAAACATTTAGCAGTATCATATGAGTATATGTTAACAGACTGGTACAAAGTTTCGAGTCTGAGCTCTAATTGCAAGCTAGCTGCGAGACTCTGAACTACTCAAACACATGCATAAAAAGCGAGAAAATATGTAGCTGATAGACAAAAGAAAGGAAAGAGGAAAAAGTAGAAGCATAATAAAGAATTGGTAGCATGGTGGTCGGCGATCCTCTTCGACGCGTTGTCTTCAGGCTCAGCATGTCCTCTCAACTCTGTGCTCCACGTTAACACAGAGCTAAGGGACAGCATGTTGCCCAGTCCAACAATCGCTTGGCTTTATTTTCAATTCTGAACACTAAAGTTGTATACAAAGAAGAACTTAATTATTCCAAGTGTGAATCTAATTTCTGGCGGATAATTATGCAAATTCCATGACTTCTGAGACTCAATACAGGGATATTAGTGAGATGAATTTAATACTGGGAACAAGTGGTATTGATAAGAAAAGCTCGTGCCAAATATTTGCGATTGTAGGACGCTGTGGAACGAATACGCATGTCCGCTTAAAAACTACCTGCCTGACCGTTCGCGATTCCTTCCTACCCATATTTGTGTTTGCCCCCCCGACTCAACGAATCGATTCGGTGGAACCCCAAAGTTGAGACCGATGTTCCCAAATCCATCTCAACTTGAGATTCTAATTATTACTAGCGCACACATTCAGATCGAACTACATTCAGCACCCGGCCTACCGCATCCTACCTATACCACCTATATTTAATTGCGAATCACATTTTCACCAACACAATCATTCAGTACGCATCAATCATACAACGTGGTTCAGGACTTACTTTGATGAGTTTCACTGTAGGGAAAGAAAGGGTTAGTACATCCTATCCAGAATTTATGGAATTTAAGTTGGCTCTCAAGAAATGAATGAAATATCAACATATATTGTAATATTTGAAAAGATTAATCTATAGATTTTGGAATAATATAATGACTCGATAAACTTGACCAATAAATAGTTTTATCAGGGGAAAAGAGCTCATGTATATTGAAATAAGTAATGGTTATACAAATAAAATGAAACATTGGTACCACCATGCCACGCGATAGAAAAGATTGAGGAAAGTTAGACAGCAAAATCAAAGCATGCGACTCACTGACTCTGCCGAAGTTGATTTTCTTCTTCTGGATACGCTGCATACCGTAGCCATTTTCCAAGAAGTTCCATCCTGTTAGTATCAATTTCTTTGGTCCCTATGCAAACACTATTTCAGCACACAAGTCTCTGCACTTAAGTCTCTGCACACTGCACCGCACTACACACCATATCTGTAAGTTGTGAGAAATGCAATCGATTAGATTCCAATCCTTGCAATGCAAATATAGTATCAGTACACGCCAAGAAAATAATATAGAACGCGATTTATGCCTCACACACCTCAATAATGAAAATTCTCAACAATTCTAAAAAATTTGATAATCACCGCACATATATTCAATAATAAACTTGAAAATAAACGTGAATGCGCGTCCAATCGCCGCCATATAGATTCAAAGTTATTCGACCGCGGTTGGTTCTTCTAGAACATTCCTGCGATCTGACGCCATGAAGATAAGAGCGATTTATAAATTTTTTTTGAACTTGGAAGTGATAATTACCGAGCCTAATGCTGTTGGAGGTCAATTATTAGCGAGCCGACTATTTTTTGCGAAAGATATCCGAATTTAATGCAAAAGATTTATAACATGCAACAAATTCTCCCCTCTGCCAGAGCTCGCAGCTTGGGACACGTAATGGCGGCCAAACGACGCGGCATGAGGGAATCATAAAATTCAAATTTTCACTTACTTAAACGTTGCTACGAAGTCCACACCTGTCCTAAATCGATGATAGCACCTATAGATCGACATTTTGTGATAATTTAGATTCTGTCGCACAATATTTCAATAATAAAACTCGAAATAAACGGAGCGACATCGTGCTGCTGTTCGTCCTGCGTAGCGATCCCCCGTAGAAAGAACGAGAACGTGATCGTCTTTTGTTTACTGGCCAATCAGCGAGAGGTCACGTGATCACATACAAATTCAACCACTTATTTATCTCTGATTAGAAAAAACTCCGGAAGCAATAATTAAATAAAATCAACTCGAGATAAATTGGGCATCATGTATGTTGAACTATTTGAAGTTCGCTCCCTCCATTGTGCGCATTTTCATGGGGTAAAGAAGGGATGAAATTTTATTTCCTATAGGTTTTAATCCTTAGCATCATTTGGTACCTGAAATGTGCTAGAGATCCTGTGTGGAAAAAGTAAGGGATCTTTTTACCGACTGCCATCCCCTATTTACCCTCAATTCTCATGAACGTCGAAACTCGCTTATACATAACTCTGATTTCTGATTGCATCAAAAAAGTGTGCAAAATTATCTTTTTCTGAGGGGCAAACATTTTTTTTTACGTAGTAATGACCTTATAACAAATAATAGTCACAGTTTAACTTCACGGGGCCTAGGAAAAAGCCATAAAATTCTATGCAACTATCTTCAAATATTATTAAATACAAAGCCACAAATAATGTTTTTTTCCTTGATTTGAAAATTAATTAAAATAGGGCAGCTGATTCCTGAAGAACAAAGCAGCTACAATAATAGTTAATTAATGTCTCCATTAATACGAGGACGGTTGCTAACACTCATAGCTTTCATTACAAATGCAGATGAATGCAAAAGAAAAATCCGTACGTCATAAAATCATTGGACTACGTAATGCAGAAGCAGCTGCATTATACTTCAAATAAAATTTATCGTATCTACGCGATATATATATAAAAAAAAAAAAAAACGGTTTTCATGGAAATACCGGTGACTTAATAATTCGCACGTCAGTGTAACGAATTGGTTCGTGCATAAATTGAAATGCTAAGAGCGAAATTGGAAGGAATTAGGAAAAACGCCACGAAATGGGATGGTGATTACCGGGGAGGGGGTCGTAGGGTCGAGGGTTGGCTTGATGGGGTATGATGAGGGGGTGGGGCCGGCCGGGTTACTGGGGTTGGAAAATTCACCCCCAAGTCCACCCCTCTTCCGGATTTGAAATGGTGGGTAAAGTGCCGACTGCTGGGTAAATAACTTCCATCTTGTGCTGCAACCCCCGTTGTGCTCCACCCCCGTCTCTGTTCCCGTGCAATTCCTATCATCCCCTTTTACACCCGACTGCCCCCGACGCCGAGGTGCTGCGACCCTTGCGTTTCATAAGCTAGAACAAAAATAAGAACTAAGAAGAATGAGGAATAAAAAAAAAATCGGGCGATGGAACGGGGAGGGTGGCACCGAGGAGAAGAAGGAAGAAAAGACGTAAAATATTCTCTTAATGAGCAAAGACTTTCAAGTATTGACTCAAAATGGCGGGCGACCCTTTCAAGTCAGCTTGTTAACCATTATTCCGGACTCTGGTTCTCATCTGTTCCCTACGCGTCTCACAATCAGTTTTCTTTGCGGCTCTTGCTGCTCAGAATATATATATATACACGTATACTTTTAGTCCTAACCAGCTACGATCCTGAGGGTGAAGAGAAATCTGGGGAAAGAATATAAGGAAGGGTCCATCTTATCATGCTTCCAGAATACCAACGAGCCGGAGTTATATTTACTTATCATATAGCTGGTATAGTCTGTTCAAAAATCGCATGGATTTCTATTATTTTATTTCCTTTTCACGTGCGGCTTGTTGGAAAAATAATCATCTATCAATGACGATACATAATGATTTTTTTAGAATAATTTTTCATTGATAATTGTGGGATCAAATAATTCTCTGCATGGGATTTGATAGCGAGAATTATCTAGAGGGATTCACGTTCACTCGGTGGATTTATTAAATCCTCAGCTATTACGTGAGATGTTAATCAACGTCTGGCAGGTAATCGTTTGGAAGATATTGACAAGTTTCCAGAATCCTCTGTACCCAACTTTCTCAAAGTTTACGTTGTGTCTAATTCCTAAATTAATGAATCTGTTAACCCGAAACTTTGAACACACTGTTATCCAAGTAATATTACACTCTACGCGCTACGAACCCTCAATATAACGGTTTTCGCGTTAACCCGATACGACAGATTTATATAAATTTTCTCCATGCAACATACCACCCCCGAAATAATCGATACACCCACGTGCCCCACCCTGATCGTGTGAAAATTAAAAATTCTCCCAACATTTCAAAGTTGAATGGACAATCGCTCCGAATTTCTTATTTAAGGGAGAAAATGAAAAAAAGAAAAATAAATGGCGACGTAGTCGAAGCGATTCCTCGTCTCGGGGGTGGCCGGGCGCAGTTGTTCTTATATTTTAGTTTGTCGCTGCCCCTCTTGTGACGCGAGTTTTTCGAGGAGGGCGGCAATAAATTATTTCCAAAGACGGTTTGGCCCGAGGCGATAGCCGCCCCGGCAGGTGGTTGGGCAAGCGGAGTCGAGAAAAGGAAAGGAAAGTAAAGTAAAGTAAAGGCTTGTTATAACTTGAGACTTTCCCTTTGAGTCGGTGTTCATCCGCGCGAACCTCTTTAGAGGAATTATACGTATAAGGGTTAAAAACTGTACAGTGCGGAAGCGAAGACACTGCGCGACGATGGAAGGGGTCCGGCGAAGCTTATGGGTTTGCTGAGGGGGTTTCGGGGGCCGTAAAATATACGAAAGCAAGTTTCTACGCTCTGCAGAAACGAAGGATTGCTCCAGGGGTGGAGACGAAGAGTGGTTTCATTATTGATCAAAGAACCGATGTAGCCTTCCCTCGAGATCCCTTTTTCCACCCCCGCGTCAAACCGAAAGCTCACCCTATTCGTTCTTCCTTCGATATCGCGTTATATATAATACACGAATAATGTGAAAGTCTACAACCGACGGACCGGGCATTACTTCCAGGGGGCCCCTCAAGATATTCGCGGGCCTTCCGCGCTCCTCGTTGATGTATTATAAAAAATTCGAGTCACGACGAGGGACTGATGAGAGTAAAAAAATATTAGCCAGACGGATGGAGTTAATTTTAATTTTTTAATTATCTTCATCCCTTGTACACCTCGTACAACAGCTTTGTCGCACGAGAAATTTAAATACTT